>NW_025334033.1:61331047-61933547 GCF_019186645.2 Phyllostomus hastatus
GCCCCGTCCCAGCTCGCACCCTCCCAGTGCACTCCCGTTGCGATTGTTCGTCCTCTGTCAGCTTTTCTTTTCCAGCTGTGGTGGTTCTGTGTTCTCCCAACGCCTGTTTATACCCCTTCCGGGTCACCTTTTGGGGCATAGGGTTATGAAATTGTGTATACATCTATTTTCCTCCTTCGTGTATCTACCACAGTATTCGCAGGTGTTCAGGTTTTTTAGAGACTGAACATGAATGAATAGTTTGTGAATTTTGGTCTCTGTCATTTGCCTGTTAACTTTAAGAGAAGTAGACCTCGTTAACGCTAGTCAGTTGCTTAGCAGTTGATAGGTCAGACGTCTGCATTCTGGGCTTTAAGGCTTGGCGTATTTTAGAAAGTAGTGGGGCCTAAGGAGTGTATAGCAGGTGATACGGACTGTGGTTATTTGCACTGAAGGTCAGTGTGATCCTTGCTGCATTTTTAAAAATCCCTATTCATCTTAAAATCCTCAAAGCAGCCTTTACAACCCAGCGGAAACGGTGGCAGCTGAAGACCTCACCGTCGGGGTGTGCTCGCTTCTCCGGGCGGTGCACTGTGCGGAAAGAACGAAACAGGCGTTAGATTGTTTAACAGTCCTGTGTCACGGTTCTAGGGACACGGGGGCTCCTTAGTCTCCGTGTGCTCAGAAAACGGAGTTGTACTCACAGCAAGTTCAAGTCGTTACCAGCGCCCCAGTAGGTGCCTCGCCGCGAGCGCTCCGGTGCTGCGGGCGGGGGGCGCTGGTCGGGCCCCTGGCTTAGTGCCAGGCGAGGGCAAGACGCTGCCTTGAACGGATGCTCGGCTCAGAGGTGCAGCCCTGTTCCCGAGCACAGCCATTGTGATGTTCCTTTGAAAGCAATTACAAATATACAGACGGTTGACATTCTTCTCACATGTGTGATGTTGGGAATGAAGGTATATTCCACAGTAAACATTTGTGGCCAATTTTTTTGGCTCAGATTACTATGACATGGAATCCATGGTCTATGCAGACACGAGATCATTTATTCTGAAGAAGCCAAAGCTGTCTGAGGAAGTAGTAGTGGCACCAAACCAGGAGTCGGGGACGAAGACTGCAGATACCCTCCGGGTACTTTCAGGACACCTTATGCAGACACGGTAGATGGTTTCTTTTTCTTGCGTAGCCAATCTGTGTTGATTAGACAGTGCAGGTTAACGGTCAGTCCCCAGCTCCCTCCTCCCCATCCTGGCCCTCAGTGCAGAGTGCTTTTATTGATTCCGTAGGCCATGTATACTAAGCCAAATCCAGTGTTCAAAAATGCCAGTTCATCCTTCTTGATCAGAAAGCCATTATACTACGAAGTAAGTCAGCCTATGATTTAGCTGTTAATAAGATTCTTTTCATGTGTGCACCCAGGAAATGAGATTTTAGGAGCTAGGTGATCAAAATCAGGAAATCTTTCCAGAGAGAGCTAATTGGGTTGGGGTGATTCTCCACTTAGAAAATTGACCAGACGTTCTAACAGACAGACAGAGAGTAAAACAGTGTAAATGCAGGCTGCTGGCTCTCGAGGTCTGGGAGCAGATGCTGACATTTTAGCCTGTTTCCATGTGACCTGGGGGATCAGATGGATGGCGGGGGTCAGGGTCGAGCAGAGACTGTCCTTAGTGCAGCCTGGAGGGCGCTGGCGGCGATGCCACAGCAATGGCGCAGCCACTGTGTGGTGGCCAGAGCCCCCCGGCGCTGGGCCTGGGAGCCCCCCAGAGTCGGGTCTCCACTGAAGGAAGACGCACAGAGCCAGTTAAGGGCGTTAAGGGTAGTTCTGCTGGAGAGCACACTGGGAGGCTCAGCTTTCTGTGTCTGTTCCCTAATTCTATGGTGTTTTCTATCTGTCTGGCAGAGATCTTGTACAACCAGATAAACCTGCAAGTCCCAAGTTTATAGTGACGCTGGATGGTGTTCCCAGCCCCCCAGGATACATGTCAGATCAAGAGGAGGACATGTGCTTTGAAGGAGTGAAACCTGTAACCCAAACTGCAGCCTCAAACAAGGGACTCAGAGGGCTCCTGCACCCACAGCAGTTGCAGTTGATGAGCAGGCAGCTGGGTGACCCCGATGGTAGCTGTCCACACGGCGCTGTCCTTGGGAAGGGCGTCTGGCCGGGCTTGTTTCTCCGCTTGAGCGAATAGTGGTCGGAGGCCTTGCTTTCGTTTGTTACTCCGTAGTTGCCTTCCCCGCCCCCCCGCCCCCGCCCCCCAGACATAACAGCCAGTTAAATTGGAGGGTTGCTCCTGCGTGTGTTGTGTAGATTGGCCATTATTCCCATCTAAACGGCGTTCAGCCATGGAAACCGAAAAATACCTCTTACTATGCATGTTAATTATGAATGTTAAAGGGTGAACCATCTTTCTCGATTTCTGTTTGCCTGTTTTTAAAAAAGAAACTACTCATTACTTTCCTCTTGTACCAGCGGTAGTCTATCGTAATCAACTTGACAGAAAAGTGAATTTGGATTTTGATGCTATTTCTGCTTCACTGTAATTCCCTTGAGTGGAGTTCCTCACCTAATCTGTCAAAATACTTCACTGGAAGTTCAGAAAAGACCTTACATTCAAGTTAATATTTAAGCATAGTATTTAGAAGTCAGATAACTCAATTCAGGTAGCGACTTGCTTTTAGGCAGATGAGCCTTTCTCCTCGCGGCTGCTTCTCGCTGGATGCCAGCGGCGGGCACCGCCCTGCTGGTGGTTTTCACGCGGGACAGAGAGTGACCACGCTCCTCAGACCTCGCGTTCCCGGAAACACCCGCACGGGCAGGGGGACAGTCACTGGATCTCAAAAATGAACAGTATCAAAAATACATAGGTTGTGAAATTTTTCCAAATTAAAATTTCTTGGCAGTGATATGAAAATAGATTAAATGCCTTTTGAGTAGCTAAAACTACAATAGCCCTTGGGGGGGGTGGGCTTGAGCGCCCAGAGATCATTATCATCTTGGACTGAATGAGTCTACTGCTTTGATTGGTGGAGGAAGTTGACAACGTCACCCTATTGAAAGGAAGAACAATTTTGAAATGGTAACAAAGGTGGTAAGAACTGCAATAGGCAGTGCAGAGCTCTTGACCTTGTGTATTCTAAAAGGAAGAGAAAATTGGTGTTTTACTACTTTGGTTTTCAGTTCAGTAGCTTAATGGTATGTTAGGGTCTGGTTTTACTTGAGTGTAGATGTCCATGCTGCGCTTTATAGCAGTGACACTCCAGATACCATGTTAGCAGAAGCTCTTGGCAAGGGGCCCCACGTGCCGCTGCCCCTTTTGCAGACAGCCGGGGTGAGTGGGGGCCTCCCACGCCGATGCTTTGCCCCGAGGCCATCCGTGTCTCGCTGCTGCTGGAGGGTGAGGCTGGAGAGGGTCCTGAGTGACAGTCACAAAGAGGCTGTGGTCTGTCCTGCTCTCCCTCTCCAAGCAGGGAGTTTGGAACTCCGTTATTGCTTTGGGTGGCTTTTTGTCTAGTGTTTCAAGGATGCTGCCGGCAGCAGCAGCTGCTGTTTTAAGCCACCGCCACTGGCTATTATATGGAAGTACAGATTTTATAGCTTGCAGTAAGAAGTGAATTTGCCTCTTAAAACATAAATGGGAAAACTTTTAATAGCTTACGAAGTAAATGTGAGGGAAAATCAGAGTCATGACCTCTGTATATCTGACTTCACATTTCTACCAGAAGATAGTTCCTTGTAAAGAACTTAACTTCTTAATATGCTTGCGAGTCTCTAGCCACGTCACTCCCCTTTCCAGCCAGCCCGCCCGCCCACCCTTGGGCGTTCCGTTCCCTCTCTCGTAGGCCTGGGCTGCTGTGTGTACACCAGGCTGAAGTGTGCTCTTAGGAAGAAGGTCAGACAGACACATTTCCTCCGCAGGGGCGACACAAAAAACATTTAAATTTGGGGAAAGCTGCTCTGGCCCCACCAGATTTTATTTAAGACCAAGGATACTTTTAATAATGACTTACCGGTTGTGTAAAGCAGCATGGACATTTATATACCAGGCACTCTCGTGATACCTCCCTGATGGTTCCGACTGGCCGTCAGGACGGGACTCAAGTGCCTCTCTGTCCTGCAGGAAGACGAGTTGGGTCACTGGTGCGACAGGGCTCAAGGCACCAGCCGCTGCATTGTTGGGTGTTGCATTCTTGTTTACCTGTAACCATAAAACCCGAAGAAAGTCGTTGTTTTCTCTTTGCGTAAGAGACGAAGCAGGTGCAGAGAGGTCAGGCAGATCCACTTGCCCGAGGTGCTTGCCTCCCCCTGCCGGACGGGTGCAGGGCCGGCTTGGAGCGCCGGCCGGTGAGCGGGCCGCGGGGGTGTCGTTGGGGGGCGTCTGCTTTCGTGAGCACGAGTGTGAGCGGTGCGGGTCATGCCCACGACACTGTCAGGGGAGGCTAGGATGTCTTGGGCCAGAAGTTGGCAGCTCCTTAGACCTATCGGGTGTCACATTATTTGGTTTATTCTGTGTTTTGAATTTGAACTGGTTGCCAGCATTTAAAATTTAGATGTCCTGTAAAAAGGTTTTTGGCTTTGAGTCGGGAGACAATCTGGCACCAGGGGTCCCACCTTCCGAAGTCATAGTGATTGACATTCCAGTTCGTGGGACCTGATGAGTGGGTGGCGGGGAGCCCGGGGCGGCGTCTCCAGGCGGCTCTCCCCCACATCTCTCTGCTCCGCACCAGGGCTGTCTGTGCCTGGTCGTCTTGACCCCGGTCAGGCGCACGCTGTCAGGTGATCTGCTGGGGAGTGGCATTTGTGACCCACGCCAGGCAGAAATCTCCTCGCTCTGTACACACTGGTGTGGGCTTACCCCCTGCACTTGGAGAGCTGCGTGTGCCTCGGTGAGCGAGGAGACTGTGTGTCCGGACCACGGACAGTCTGGCCTGGGTGAGAATTAGTTCACGTTCTTGATCGGCCTGCTCTCAGTTTGCCCTTCATTTTATTGGCTCGCTGGTTGACATCCTTCCCTCTCCCGTATTGACGTCAGCCCTGAAGTAGCTTGGAGAACTGGAACTTTCTCTGTGAGAGTCTGGGCCGCTCTGGCTACAGCGTCACCACCCTCCTCCTTTCACAGTGAGGACTGCAGTCTGCTTCCTGGGCATCGCGTGCGCGCTTCTGTTGCCGGTGTTGATCTATTATTTGGATGCACTTATTTCATGAGACTGTACACATAGAAGATAAGATTTTAAGGCTGGGTTTTGAGGGAAATTTGCAGTTAATGAGATACTTCCAATTTCTCTCCCTTGGTAGCTGAGATGAGTGAGCTGAGTGTGGCACAGAAACCAGAGAAACTTCTGGAGCGCTGCAAGTACTGGCCTGCCTGTAAGAATGGGGACGAGTGTGCGTACCATCACCCCGTGTCACCTTGCAAGTGAGTAGCAGCAAACATTCTGCTTCACAACCTAATTCCTATTGCCTGGTAGCTTGTTTTGTTTGCTTTTTACGGTCCCGAATGCAGTGGCCCTTGGCCGGGGCCTGCCCTCAACCAGCCTGCTGGTGTGTGCCGTGGAGGGTGGGGACTCGGCAGCTGGAGTCTCCGTGCTTCGGGCTCAGGGTGTGCGGGAACTCGGGGCTTTCTCGGGGTTCTGTACATGAAGGGGATGAGCGTGCGGTGACTGCCCAGTTCGTGTGTGGTGTTCAGGCACACACATCTAAAGCAGGGGGAGAAGCGCGTGAGAGGAAGTGAGCAGTTTGGACTTGGGCATCGTTTTTCCTTACCAGCTGGCTGATCAGTTGAACGAGCTTTGAGAGGTGGATTTTAGATTTTTTTGTCCTGTTGGTGGCATCGCTCCATGCTTTAGGACATTTTGATGTGACAGTCACATGGATGTATATAGGGAGGTCATGAGGTGGGTCTTTTTTTGGTAGCAGTGCCTTGCACGCACACTGTGGTCACCATAGAGTTTACTTCACGAAGTACTACAAACACACACCTTAAGTGGTGTGATTCGCATCAAGTTTGAGTTGAGAAGCTGTTACCAGCCCTAGGCGTTGGAATAGACCGTTGTGTCCTGTTTTGTTATTTGGCCTCATTTAAAACTGGGGTTTCTTTTGTTACTTCTTTGTCTCAAAACGAGTAGTGATAGAACGTGAGTATAAGGATCCCCTCTTCGAACAACAAACGCAGCCCTGGCCAGGTGCCCGGTGGGTCGGAGCACTGTTGCTGCACAAGGTGGTTGCGGGTTCGGTCCCCAACCAGGGTGTGTGTGGGAGGCGACCAGTCAGTGTTTCTCTCTCCCACATCAGTCTTGCTGCACCCCCTCACCCCGTAATCAATAAAAACACATCCTCGGGTGAGGATTTTGTAAAAAATTATTTTATTGTTCAATTACAGTTGTCTGCATTTACCCCCCACCCCAGCCATCCCCCCTGCCTGCCCTGCTTCCACCGCCCCCGTGGTTTTGCCCATGTGTCCTTTATAGTTGTTCCTGATAGGTAAGGGTTTTTTTTTTAATGTTTTTTAAAATAATTCATTGAGAATATTAAATGCTACTATGCTTTTTTTTAGAGCTTTCCCCAATTGTAAATTTGCTGAAAAATGTTTGTTTGTCCATCCAAATTGTAAATACGATGCAAAATGTACTAAGCCAGATTGTCCCTTCACTCATGTGAACAGAAGAATTCCAATACTGCCTCCAAAACCAGGTTAGTGACTTTGTGCACTACAACATTTGGGTAGCAAAGATTAAATATGACCTTTTGTGAGTATAAACTGAATTAAAAAGAAAAAGGAATAGTTTCAAAACTGTAGTAGTTAATGTAAGCAGTTCCCGAATAGGAGGTGTACACATACTAGAGCGTTCTTAAGTATTTGCCTTGACTCAGTGGATATATGCCTTCTCATTGCATTTTATAAAGTCCCCATTAGCCCTGGCTGGTGTAGCTCAGTGGATTGAGCGCGGGCTGCGAACCAAAGTGTCGCAGGTTCGATTCCCAGTCAGGGTACATGCCTGGGTTGCAGGCCATGGCCCCCAGCAACTGCACATTGATGTTTCTCTCTCTTTCTCCCTCCCTTCCCTCTCTAAAAAATAAATAAATCTTAAAAAAAAAATAAAGTCCCCATAAAAACATCAGAATTTATTAAAAGTCATTGTGCCAAGTAAGTTTGATCAGTGTTTGCCCTTCTTTTTGTCAGCAGTTCTGACACCATCGCCATCTTCTAATAGTCAGCTCTGCCGTTACTTCCCTGCTTGTAAGAAAATGGAATGTCCCTTCTATCATCCAAAAGTAAGAGCTTTGATTTTCCCCAGAATGAATTTAGTGGTAACTTCTCAGTGTGAGACCTGGAAGGTCATAAGCAAGTTGAATGTCCCCCCGCCCCCCTCTCGGCTTCTGGTTTGCCAGAGTTGACCTGACGGTGTCGGGGATCTCCGCATTAGTCCTGGGGGCACTCAGCCCAGGTCTCCTGGGGCCAGGCGGCGTGAAACTCTTGAATGTTAGTGTCCTGAGCTCTCGGGAGAGTCAAGCTCACTTTTGCTAGTTGGTTTCCATTGTTCTCTGACCCCTAAGCATGTGGGCGGGTTTGTTTTTTTCCCCATAACCCCAGTTCCGGAACTGAGATGATGAAGTCCAGTGGTTCTGTGTGCTGCTTACTAGCACCCGGACTTAAGCTGCGGACTTTAACTGTCTGTACTGAAGGCTGGTTGATGTGTCTCCAGCTGTTCAGTTGCTCGGAGCGAATCATCATCTGAGATAGCAGCCTGCAGGCCACGCAAAGGCCTCCGCTTCCCCAGCTGCATCTGGGCGTGCATGAGGGTACTCAGTGGGGAGTGTAAGGGAACACCGTCCGCATGAGAGAATGTAAGGCAGGACGTGCAGGGTGACTATTACACGGATTGGAAGTTTATTATATGCTTATGTTCTTGGAGTTTGGCTTGAGATTATCCTTTGACTAGGATTGTGTTAGAGGTTCATTTTTCCAGGTTTCAGCAGTAGTAAAATGAATGTTACATACCCTCTCTCTTGCCCCATTAATGTTAGGGTGGGCTGGTCATTGTCATCTCAGATTACTGTTTTTATCATTATTAGCTTTGCACATACTAAAACTCTGTTCTCTCTTCTTAGCACTGTAGATTTAACACTCAGTGCACAAGGCCTGACTGTACGTTTTACCACCCCACCATTACTGTGCCGCCACGACATGCCTTGAAATGGATTCGGCCCCAAACCAGGTAAAGTTAAAATTAGTTTTCCTAGTGTCATCTCAGATACTATTCTAATGTGTCGCTTCATAAATTTATAAGCATACAAATTTGGAGTAAACTGTCACTTTGATTTTTCACTTATGTTTAATTTTCAGAGGGCCCAAAGGACCCTTTTTGTTTTATCTGGCAGTTGCTATTTACCTAGATCATCTCCGGATCTGATTTCTTTGATAACTTCTGAACATACAGTAAGGCCTTCAAGAGTTAGACTGCTTACAAATCTCACGTCTGTTTTCGCGCGCATTAGTGATTGTGAAACATTGAAAAGGAAGTTTCAGAGCATTGTAATGTGGCCTTAAGTTTAGATACATGGTACCTCTCATGTACCTTACATAATTTTTCTCTTAAAATCTGATACTTATATAATAATCTGTATAACAGGTATTTATTGTCTGAAAATACTTAAAGTATTGTGGTATATAGGGATGTAAAGCAATTAATCAAAATTGTTGGTTTTGTTTATTCAGTGAATAACACCCAGTCCTACCTGGCAGAAGATTGTGAAGTTGAAAGTTTCCATCTACTGATGAAAGAGATTCTATAGAACTTGTCAAATCTTTGAAACTTGGAATATATTGCTTTCTCAATATGAAGTTTATTGCCTCTCTGAAGTATCTAATTTTTCAAGTTTGTAAGTTTATTAAGTGGTTTTAACATTGGGTGTTTTGTTGTTGTGTGCCTTGTTTTGACTATGGAAAGACAGTTTAAGGAAGAACTAAATTCTATTAAAATACATGGCGTGTTTGTACACTGCTGTTTCAAGTATCAGCATGTACAATGTGGTGATGCTGTCAGTACTGAGAATCCAGTTGGGGCGGTACATCGCTGTGTGTGCCTGAGAGAGAGTCTCGTGGGTGTGTGTGTGGAGAGAGAGGGGAGCATCCTTACTCCAAAAATTGGATTGCTGCTTTCACCTTTTCCAGGGATTACAGAAGGTTCATAATCCACTAAAAACAGGAGTGGCCAGGAGTGCTGAGGTGGCAAAGAGTCCATCCAGCTTTTTAATTTTAAGTGATTTATGTTTAAAAAACAATGATAATACAGGCTCCTGAGGTTGCACGTTGCTTTGGTCAGTGGTTCCCGAACAGCTTCCTTTGCCCCGGGGTGAGGGTGAGGGGGGCGGGCGGGGAGGGTGAGCGGAGCGGGAACGGCAACGGCCACACAGACAGA
Organism: Phyllostomus hastatus; assembly: GCF_019186645.2. Taxonomy (NCBI): domain Eukaryota; kingdom Metazoa; phylum Chordata; class Mammalia; order Chiroptera; family Phyllostomidae; genus Phyllostomus; species Phyllostomus hastatus. Next base: position 61,340,444 of record NW_025334033.1, read on the forward strand.
CAATTCCTTAAAATGTTTTCATTTACTGTTAACATATGCTTTTAAAATAAGTATTTTGGGGAACTACATTATCACAAAATTATACAAATTTTTTTTTACAAGTATATATACATAGGTATCCGAGAACAGACTTTAAACTCACAAAATTAGAGATACATATATTCTCCCATTTTGAAAAATGACATTCCCAGGAATAACTCCACAGAAAAATACGGTTACTGAAGATAATTTTTAAATGTAGAAATTAGATTTCAATAGTGTATTTTAAATGAGACTGTAATTACAGAGATCAGATGGATAAATTGCAAAATAGGACTAAACTTCTGGACTATTGAATTAAAATAGAGTTCCGTGTGTGGTGGTTTTTAAATTTTTTAAGGCAAGAAGTGTCAGATACTTCAGAATTAAACGGATCACTGATTTTAAAGACTTGATGTATAGTTTTTAAAAAAGTAATGCTAAAAGTTGTTTAGAAAAAAGATGAATGCAAAAGGGATAATAAAGACTCAAGCATTCCGAGGATCAAATTAAACTGTAAAAAAAAAAAACCTTCAGCGACTCCTGCAGCCACACACATAACCAAGAGATAATAAAGCCACGTGTGTTCGCGTCCACGTCTGAAGGCCTACAAGCAGCAGTCTGGTGTTCTGTGGCGTTGCTGTTCCTGTGGGAGGAGGTTCCACCAGCCGGTACACGGTGCTGTGAGGTGCGCTTGGCTGTGCCTTGGAGGAAGGACAAAGCACGGAGGGCTGCGTGGGGCGAGGCTCGGGTGGCGTGCCTGTCCCACTGCGTCCTAAGACCTGCTCCGTCGAACGTAAGGCATTTGTTCATTGCAGTGTTAGTTACTGGAGATGCTTTACATTTCTGCGTAAGAAACTCATTTTAAAATTGTATTTCCAGAAATTTAAAAAGACTTTTAGTATCATTCGTACATGGTGTATAGTTGCATTGTCATAATTACACTGTGAAGAACATAAATAGGAAAACAAGGGTTCAGCTGTTTTACAAAGGGAATAACCTGCTAAAATTTTTTCCTGCTATTTAATAGACATTGGCTGGAAACATGTTTGAGAGTTTAATCTTTTTTTTTAGTTGCTAAAGTTGACTCTAAAACATGTGTTGGGGAACTTGGTCTAAAATGAACCACCACCAGAAGGAGTCACAGAAAAGCCAGGGCATCGGAGCGCAGTGCGCTGGGGCTCACAGCTCCCACGGCTCCCACAGCCGCGGGATGGGCGGGGCTGCCGGGTCGGGCTGCAAAGTCCGGAGCCTTAGTCAGACGCTGCACACAGACTTCCGGGTGAAAAAAGAGCGGCGTGTTAATCACTTTACCTTAGTTTGACTACAAAAAAGCAAGGTGGTCGTGGGATGACTCCTTAAGTTCAAGGTGACCTTTACTCGTGAAACTGACAACAGTGATTAAGGCTAGTTTATGAAGTTGGCTACCTGCAGGAGCAAGAGCAATGGAAACAATTTTACCCCATATCGTTTACTTGCGTAGTGTTCGGAGAGATTCTGCCCACACTGATGGAAATGGCATTTCTCTTCAGCTAACGAAGCTAGCTGTTCTCTTCCCCAAAGCTAACAGAGCTGACCGCCAGCAGTCTCAAAAATGGAGGGCGAGGGTACTTCAGGGGAATTTTCCCTTTAATTTATTGACTACCCCTTTAGAACACACATGAAAAGAAATGTGATATTAGTGTATTCTAAAATTGGCTTTATTTAGGAGAATACAGTGATGTGAATAATGAAAGAATATGATCTTATGTTTCAAGCTTCTTAAACACCTTTAGTCAGTCCTTCAGACACAGCTGTTCAAAGCTTTAAACTGACCAGGTTCAATCACTGGTCAGGCTCCCTGCAACATAATTTAGCCATTTGTTTTTAGTATTTACAAGGTGTTAAGATGTAGAAAACGGAGATTTCCAGAAGCCTGAAGGGGTCCATTATGCTACAAACACATTAAAATAAATATTCATAGGACCAATAGCGCATCTTAAACTTCTTCACACTTAGAAAAATATATTTTTAAATGTCAGTCTACATAATTTCAGGAAACTACAGACAGCCTCAACAGCAAACTCCTGAATGGCAAACACTGGTCTTTGGCAGCACTTGGAGTGAGTAGGAGTAAAGGTCTAAGAGCTCGGCCTCCGTCTACCAGAAAGGAACCAGACCCGTTCCCAGTGAACTTGTCTTTGTTCCTTGTGGAAGTTGGCCTGCGGGGCGGCACACTCCTAACAAACTACAAAATTTTATTTCAGGAGCTAACTAGATTGTGTTACTCTGCAAATGTGAATTTAACTCGTTAGTTTACATGTTAAACAAATATTCCTATGAGACTTCATCTTTAAATACTCAGTATTCTCTCCCAGTTAAATACTATTGCTATCTAAAACCTTAAAAAACTGTACACAATGGAAATGATTGTTCATCTTACTACTTTTTCATTAATGAGGCTATAATCATGTTAACTTTTCAAATACACACATGACTTCGGAACATAAGATCTGACCGCTCAGAAAGGAAAAGCAGCGATCACACGCCGGGTTATCAGTGCCAGGATAACACTGCCCCTTCTCCAAGGGCTCGCGCCCACGCCTGGGGCGCAGCGTGCCCTCCCATGGAGCGTGTTCACACCTGCGGGGAGACGCCTGTTCGCCTGTTCACAACGTTCTTTAGGGTGATGGATACTCCATTAAACCATGACACTTGAAAATAAAATATAAATTCTAAAAGTTTTGCTAAAAGGATGATGAAAATTATCCAAGTTGGGTTTCAAGGTTTCGGGTTTTTGTGTGTGTGGTTTTTTAAGGAATGCTATACCCTGACCCTCCCTAGCTGGCCTGCCAAATTTGCACTCTCTTCGCAAATGGGGGTTGGCTCGCATCACTATCGAGGATTCATTCAGTCATTCCTTGAAATGCAATCATCTGGCAGTGTGTGGATTACAGACAGGCAGCCAGTGCATATGATAAATATCCCGAATGCATGAGTCTTCTATTTAGATGATTCTGGCATGTATCCCTGTTACCATCTTAAATTAGCACCACTTGGCTCTTCCCTCTTCTGCCCTCCTGGTTTCCCGAGGCTGTCCGTCCATCGTCGTCTCAGCGCCCACGCCCCTCAGTGAGGCATGTGCACACATCTCCAGACAAACAAACTGCAACCAGAGGGGAAAGTGCAGTGAGTTCGTTACGGTTCTGGGTTTTCAAAACAGTTTTCAATTGAGCTTTCAAACGTATAAAATTTTTCTTTGCTAACTCCTTAGCCTGTATTTAAATAGTTCGTGACTCCAAGGAGCCACCTTACAGTATTGGCTGAGTCCAGAAACAAGCTGTAGAAGCACAATTAAATCTCTGAATAACTAGTTAAGGCAGTTGGCTCTTCTAGGGCTCAGAAAGCTACTCACCTGCAGTCATCACCTCCAGCACTAACAACGTGTCGGTCACCACTGGTAAATCGAATATTTGTCACATGGGGTGAGTGACCCAAGAACCTTTTGTGCTTTGCCTTAAAAAAAAACACACACACACACACGGCGTGTGATGCACAGAGAATTCGAAGGCTGCTGTAAGGAACCGTGACTCCCGTCCCCAGGGGTGTGGAGAGAGGGGCAGTGAGGGTCAGGCCAGTGGTGCAGTGCTTTTTCAGAGTGAGTAACGGATCTGCACTGCACACAGACCAGGGGTTTTCCTCTGAGGAAAAGCATTTGAAACTTGGTAATAACAGATTAAAGGTTTGCCGGAAAGCAAATAGCAGCTTTATTAGAATAGTTTGCAAATATGGGGTTACGTAGGGGATATAATTTCTAATAGCTGTTCTTTCAGAGTAAATAGGAAGTTTGGAAAAAATTTTAGGAACAAAGTACTTCTAAAGCAGGAGACAACAACATTTTAGCTAATACGTGGGGGGAAGTACTAATGATCAGACATCTGAATTGGGAGTATAATTACATAAAATACCAAACCAACCACTTACAAATTTTTCAGGACACGGGAAGTCAAATAACTTAACCATGCCAAAGTCGTCTCCCGTCACGAGGCTGATGCCTGAGTGAGACACGCAGGCGCAGTTGACGTCAGCTTTCTCGGCGTGCCTCGACCAGATCCCCAGGACTTCGTTCCCCAGAATGCTGAGGGAGGGAACGAGAGAGCCCCCGTGGCAAACACCGACAGGTGTGCCACACTGCAAGGGCTTCTGGGTCATTAGCCTCTCAGTGGCTAACTCGGTTTTTAAAAATACAGGGAGTGAATTGTGGTAAGGTCAATTATCTGGAGTCCTGAGTTTCACCTGGGATGGTGACCCTGACCCCTTAAGGAAATTGTATAATTTTAAGGGTATATCACAAAATATCACTTCAATAATTGATACTGTATGAGAGCTGTTTATAAAACAGATGCTTGTCCTATAGGAATTTGCTGGCAGTTTTCACATACATTGACTAAAAACATGCATGGATATGCGTGGTTACCTGTTACGGTTACCTGACAGCTAGCAAATCTGAACAAATTTTGTAAGATTTTGTTTTTAGTGGCTACAAGATAGCATTCATTTAAGATAGAGAAATAATTGCAACTGCCTAACCACACCCAATGTGTGTTTTTATTGCCTCTTATTAAACCTACCAAGTCAAAGGAAGTGTATCAGAGCATCTTCAGTCATAACTTGGACTTCCTTTCTTTAAAAGAACTGACAAGAGTCTGGAAATACAGGCAGCCAATGTGGTCCCGGGGTGAGCACAGGGGAGAATTCAGGATACGGTAACAGAAACATACAGCTCAATTACTGTTCCCTCGTGGGAATGACCACCTGTTCGGAAACAGGGCTTCCCTGGCTGCCCGTCAGGCGCCGCCTCCCTCTGGACGCAGGCAGTGCTCACCTGGTCCACGTGGCCCAGGTGATTCTGTCGATGGCAGCCGGGTCCAGCAGATGTCTTCCCGAAGGCACTTCGTAGACATGCCGTTTATAGCAGCCAGTGGAGACCTTCCATCGCAGGTTAAAGTGGGACAAGAGCTCCGTTATGTGAGAGGCAAAATCCAGAAGTTCACAGTGCACGACTAGCAAAGGGCTACTTGGTTTACATTTCTGGCGTTACTGAGAATGTAAAAGATGACTAGACTTGTGCAAAAGGGGGGGGAGGAGGCCTGAAGAAGGGGAGACAGTGCATGACGAACAGCAAGAGTCTGGAAGCTCTGGAACGCGAGTGTCTCACACACACACACACTCACTAGCGGGATGTGAGGCCCGGGACTGAACGCAGCGCTGGTACTGTACCTGCAGGTACCTACTGTCTGCAGAGAAGTCCATCTGGATGACGAAGCTCGGAATGTCCCTGCAGCAGCTGACTCTGTTGAGGGTGGGGCCCAATGACAGGTCATAAAAATCCACCGAGTTCTCACTAGAACCCACTGCCAGAAACCGGGAATCTGGACTAAACCTGAGTGTTAAAACACGTAAAAGGTGAATTAGGTGACACGAAACAGCATAAACAACCACCTGGAGACCTGCGACTTTCTAGCGCTCGAGTGTGTGGTGGGTGGTCCTAGGGGTGCAGGGCCTGGCGGGAGCTTGTGGGCGCCGCTGCTGGGTCAGCGCTGGGCCCTGCGGCCACGCCAGCAGATGCTCATTGGTGCCAGCAGAGGAGGGGGACCCCGGGATGCTGGACCTCAGAGAACAGGATGGTCGAGATTAAGAGAGGCGCCATCTACAAAGAGTTCTTCAAAAATTTTAATCAGGCATTTGGCCTCACGTCCCACGCTGCTCTGAAAGCAGAGACCACGAACCCCCACCTGGGGCGGTGTGATGTGTGCGGCAAGGTCGGGTAACCTTCACCTCGTGTGACTGCGGCCAGCCGGCCGACTTTATCAAAGAAGTAGCGGCTTCTGTGAGACTGACTCCAAAATACATGCCAAATCTTACATCTCGTGTGTAATACATCTTGAAGGTGATTTACATGAACATACTGAGTTGTAAGTTGGGATCGCCGTAGGATGTCACCGATCACGGGATCTAACGAGCACACTGAACTAACGAGCCAGACAGGCAGGCGCAGAGCGGGCTCCCGGGTCTGGGGTGGTCCGGGCGTGGAGGGAGAGCGCGAACACTCAGGGACGCGGACAGCAGTGGGGACTGCCGGGGGAGGGGAGGGTGCAGGTGGAAGAGGGCATGGGGGGGTGAGTGGTAATGGAAAGAGAACAAGATGATAAATCAGTGCTTAAATATAAAATAATTTGAACTGGAAAAACGGCCTCAAGCAGATTATCTAATGGAACTGATCGTGTATACTGAGATACGTTACATGAAACGAAAAACTTGTATCGTTTCTGAACTTTATTTCCTAATTTAAAAAAAAATTTTTAAACCACTAATAATTACCTAAGTTTTAAGTTCAATAACTCCCTAAGGTAAGGTTCTCTCATCTGGAAAGATCATGTCTTCACAGCAAAAACACAGACCAGCTTAACTTGGGCGGGTGACTGGGGGCTGGAGGACTTTGAAAGACAGAGCACTGTTGCCTAGCGACCATGGGAGCAGTGCTCCAGTCAGAAAACACCCAGAGTGCTGAGGTGGGCGCCGAAGAACCTGGGGAACTCAGGGCAGCCACCATTACTGCCGTGCGTGCACTGAAGGCCTGTGGGAGGGTGGTCTGTAAAAGGGTTGTGACAGACGGGGATGCAATAATCTATCTTGATCACACACAAGCGCTCCGTGAGTGGCAGCCACTGTTGAAACAAGCTTAAGCACTGAAAAACGTTCAAGAGAAGTTGAAATTAATTCAGATTCTGCAGCGTGGCAGATGTTCAATGAGTACTGAATGAAAACTGTATATCCCAGTGGAGGAGGAGGTGTCTGGGGTTGTGGCTGTAGCTCTCCTGGCCGACAGGTGGTTCCCGGCAGGAGGAATCCCTGACAGGCCCAGTGTGACTCTCAGCAAACACCCCTGAGCACTCGCTCTCACAGGGCTCTGGGGCTGGTGCCCGGGGGGGTTCATCACTCAGCAACAAGAAGTATACAGACAGACAGCCGTATTTCAGCATGCAACTTATGTGAACTAAAGACATTTTCTCAAATCCAAACTGGGTCATCTAAGAGTATTAAAGAGATTATCCCCCGCCAAAAAATGATAACAGACACCAGTGTAGCGGCAGCCCAGAGGGAAAGGGGTGACAGTGGGTAAAAGGGGGGACGGGGACAGAGAGAGACTTTGGGAAGATGGGCGCACGACGCAGTGTGCAGACGATGTTTTACTGGGCTGTACCCTTGAAACCCGTATGGTTCTGCAAACCAACGTGACCCCGATACATTCAACTTAAAAGAGAAACATGGACTTAAAGACCAGAGAGATTACCCCGTTTGCTGGCTAACCTGATGTCATGAATGGGACATCGCCGGTCTCTCTTCTTCCCCCATATCTTCAGCGAGCTCACCAGCAGAACAATGAATTCCCCGTTCTTCATCCCGATGGCCACCATGTCCCCTTCCGGGCTGTAGCTCACGGCGCGGGCAGCAAGCCCCAGAGTCACTTTGTTCAGCATCTTCTGCGCGAGAACCAAAAGAGTCGAGAGAACTACATGAAGGAGGGAACTGACAAAGGAAACCAATTCTCAAAACTCTCAACGAAAGTCTGAGAAATTACAGCATCTTCAAAAAACTGTCCTTACTTTATCGGCAATATCCCAGAGTATCACTGTCCCGTCTTCGGCAGCGGAGAGGAAAAAGTCCCTGGAAGGATGCGTCGCCAGGCCCCATATGGGTCCGTCCACGTGCCCGTGAACTAGAATGCTACATGCTGCGTTTTTCTCTCCAACTTCAATTATTTCAGCATTCTTGGTCCCAACTAGTATCTTGCCCTGAAACAGTGGGACCAGTGTATTTAATGTAATACTACAGTTGCTCTTAAAAATGTAAGAACGACCTTCTTGACCTATGCGTGAGACTATGATTTACAGCAACTATATACCTGACGCAAAGAGCCTAAAACCCTTGGAATTTACTAAGTGACGAGAGCCACAAAGGTGTCCTTTGTCATGTTAGTGAGATGCCCCTTGGACTCCATTAAGGATGGAGCTGGTTGCTAGGAGACCGAACCTTGTGACGGGAGGGTTGGAACTTTGAGTTCCTCACCACCCACCCCTAGAGGGGCAGAGGGGCTGCAGGTTCAAGCAGCTGTCAATGGCTAAGGATGTGACCTGTCCTGACTACAAAATCCTCAATAGAAACTCCAAGGACAGGGTTTGGAGAGCTTCCAGTTAGCACAAGACGGGGGGGTGGGCGGGGGGCAGGCTGGCTGGCAGCGGGGGAGGGCCTTCGAGGTCCACGCCTGTTCCCGCACACCTTGCCCCGTGGTTCTGCATCCGGCTGTCCAGGCGTCACCTCCTTTTACAGAAATCTGAGATCTGAGGAGAATGTGAACTGCTCTAGTACAACCAAACCTGGGGCGGGGTGTGGAGGGCCTACAGGTAACAGCCCGGTGTTGAGACTGGGGTCTGACAGGGGTGGGGGCCGTCTCCCAGGACCGAACCCTTCACCCCCTGATGCTGACCCTGGGTGCACGGCGTCGGGGCTGAGCTGTCGGACATCCTGCTGCTGTCCCAGAACTGCCCGGGGCTGTGTGGGTGCCCTCCCACCCCCATTAGAATCAGTTCCAGAAACAGAATAACCTCCTTTCAGAGAATTTTCTCTCAGTTAATCCAGCACGTCCCCTTTCCTATGACTAGAGGCACATCTGTGAGACAATACACCTGGCTTCTCCGGTCACCAAGCTTTGACTCAGGATACTTGAGTCCGAAGACCTCCAAACAGGTGCAAATGCACTTACATACAGTAAGAAAATACTGGATTTTAATAAGTATAAGTAAAGGTAAACTTAGCTAATATTTAATATACAAACTGACAAGATATAATACATGTAGATGATTTATAAAGACACTTCTTGCAAAGTACATGCATGGTGAAAATTTTTATAGAAATGTGTTTTTAAGAAAATAAGTCAACTGGAAAGAAAGTCAGCTCTGTCTACCACAGGGGAATTAACAGACTCAGGGAAATGGGGAGGTTTCCCCACGGCGCCGAGGCCGAGGGCTTCCCGCCCGACGCACGGCACTGGAGCGAAGATGTGAAGATGCGCCTGTGCGGAGGGGCAGCAGGGCACCCCCCCCCCCGCCCCCCGCCCCGGCAAGCAAAGCCGGCTTTGACTGTTGCACTCTTCACCCTGCAAAGAGCGAGAGACTCTCAGGCAGAAGTGCTCTCTATCTGCTGCCGCCCCGCCACGGCCCACGAAGTGGCCCACGGAGTGTCGTACCTTGCCTCTGCACACGGAACGGACGCAGTCTGTGACCTGTCCCGTCTCCAGCCGGAAGGCACGGCATCGCCGCAGCTCCTGGTCCCACAGTTTCACCGCTCCTCCTTCTTTAGACCTGAACCACCCAAGCCAGAAGAAAGCATTTATTACTGGCTATTACAAAGAATTTCTATTACAAACAAATGCTAAATTATAAGCAGGATACTAAAAATGGCCCTGATTGTTTAGGATTTACTTCATATATTCTCCTAAACTTTTTATGGCAATTTTAACATACACTGGATCTCAGGCAAACATTCAGTTTAAGCACATTTTATTTTATGAAAGTTCATTTTTCTGACAGCATAATTTTATTTGGCCCCACCCCCAAACATGTATTCTTTCATATCACCACTTCTTGCTTAAGGAAGTGTATAAAATGGTTTTTAAAGTGAAGAGGATGATGGGAATGTAAGGCTAGAGAAAGGGATTATAGTCATGTTACTGAGTATTTTTTAAGGGACAAAAGAGAAGCATGTTTTTTTCTCTGCTATTGTTTTTCAAATATCCTACGGGACACAAAACCCAGAAATAGACATAGTTTTTTATCTAATAAGCTTACCTAACACATATATTTTAAAAATATTCAGTCAACTGCATTTTCATTTGATTTAGAGGCATCATTGAAATGTTCTATGTTAGTTTTGGCATTTGAATAAGTTCATCCTATGACTTTAGTTATAAAACTTTTCCTAAGATTTAAAAAATATATTTAAAATATCCTACTGAACCAAGTTTGTAGGCTACTAATGAGTAGGGAAGTGGGTGCAAGACTTGATCTATGGGAAACACAAATGTCAGAGTAACATTTTCAAAATATAGCCCTGGCTGGTGTGGCTCAGTGGATTGAGTGCTGGCCTACGAACCAAAGGGTTGCTGGTTCGATTCCCAGTCAGGGCACATGCCTGGGTTGCAGGCCAAGTCCCCAGTAGGGGGCTCACGAGAGGCAACCACACATTGATGTTTCTCTTCTTTTGTCCCTCCCTTCCCCTCTCTTTAAAAATAAGTAAAATATTTTAAAAATATAGCCCATTTGTGGTTTTTATCTTGGAAGAACCTGGAAGTGTACTGCTGGATTTTCTGTTAGATGAACTGCTTTGTCTTCAGGAAAAAACATCCTCTGGCATCACAATACAGCCTTCCTTCCTGAGAACGGCGAGAGCTGCTGCGTTTGTGTTTAGCTGGTGGATGTGGGTTCTTGCAACTCTGTACTCAAGTGTACTTACCTCCGTGGTCACCTGACATGTTACCTTTTAACATGCACATGAGTATGTTGGTAGGAGATCAATGACAATCTGGTTTCCACCGAAAGATTTGAACATCACTCACAAAAAGGCCTCTCCTTGACTTAAATTTTGAGGTCTGGTATCAAACGATTTTATCTAACAAGTTTGCCTTGAGCAAAACAAACAAAGCAGAGTTTGCCTCTAGCATTCTCCACCCCCGCTTTTCTAGTGCATCAGTGTGCATGTCACCCCTCAGTATCCAGTCTGAACAAAAAGCAAGCAGCCATGATGATCCCGGGTTCAAGGGCAAAGGTTCACCCATGAGTCACCCGTTAGTCAGCACATACTTATACAGGCATACAGACGTCAAGGAAATCAGTTCTTAACTTGCAGGGTAACTGCCTATCCATACCTCCAAGAAATTATCACCCCAGCTGCTGGAGTTTCTCTACAATGCAAAATGAAAAATGGAAGCCATTTCAAGTCAGAAATAAGAGCCAACAGGAAGGCAGGTCTAGGCAATAAAAGGGGAAGCATGTGACAAGGCCAGAGATGACGGCCCATATGGCCTAGGAAGAACCAGAGTAACCTAACTGCGAACCAGGTGGATCACAAAGCGTAAGTGTTCAGAAAAGCTATGAAAAGAAAGAGGACTCACGGCCTTTCCTTGCCCCCCGTCACGATAAGCCCGTCTCGCAGGGTGGTGTACATGGCGAACACAGGCCCGGTGTGCGCCCTGGCCACGACGCGACACAGCACGTGGTCTTTCCACACACACACATCTCCGCTGATGGTACCTGTAAACGTCAAGTTACTCTGAAAAGGAGTGGGGAAGATAAACTCATCAACAGTTCAGACAGAGTTCAAACACGCAATTCTCTAAGCGAGAGTGCGCCCAGCTCACGGTGGACCCGGAGCGCCTGTCGCGGGGGAGGCAGCGGCCGGCAGGCGGGAGGCCGGGACCTGAGGCTCCACTCCGTGGGGGCTCCCCTCCCAGCTCTGCTGCCTGTCAGCTGCCTGTCAGCTGGCAGAGCCGTGGGCAAGTCCTTTACCCTCTGCAAGCATGGGTCTTGTCACGTGGGAAAGGAGGGAATTCAGTCTCTAAGCTGCCTTCCAATTATAAAACCCTGTAGTTTTAGTTCACGTCATTCTTTCGGATTGCTTCCTTAGGACCGCCCAAGAAATAAAGGCCAATAGTTAAAAAAGAATAAAAATGGGAAGGGAAAATAACTTACTAGGTTTGATATTTTGTCATAGAAAGTAAAACTACATAGCAAAGTGGTAGTTTTTCAGATTTCACTGACTCATGAAGTTAACACTTGCCATTTCTTAAAATCAAGATAGCAAAAGTTCATGGATTTCTGCAATCAATCCAAAGTAAGGTAAATTTGGCAAGGTACCAAAAGCTTATTTCGGTCCCTTTGAAAACTGCACTCCTGATACAGTTCCTTCTGTGGAAACTGGAGAAATCTAAGCCTGTACCTAAATCCTGTGCTATTTCCATCCCATTTTAGCCTCACTTTAAGAGCAACTCATGTAAGGTCTTTCACCCAAAACACATGGAAAGAACTAATAGGAATATAGGACTTTAAATGATAACTGAGGTTTTTTTCAGTGGTAACAAGGTTTTTCTTTAATCTTGCTGAGAATACTGGTTTGCATGTTTAATTTCCCTACAACTGAATGGTGCTGTGCACTCCTCAGCATTCACACTTACTGGCTGTAGCTCATGTTTGAGTAACAACCGCATTTGCCATCTAGGAGCCTCATTAGATCACGCCTTATCTGCCATCTGCATGCAGATGCTTCTGGTGGAAACACCACTGTTTCACTCCTGCTGCTGCTTCCCTGGGCCCCTGGCATACAGCCTCAGGGGCTTAGCCTGAGCGAGACCACCTGGCCATGCAGCCAGCATTCTCCCCGAATGCACTCCTGCTGCCTACATAAAGTCACGTGTGAATAACACTGTAATCTTCACGTTTATTTTCTACTGGGAATGGGCAATTAACTACATAAGGAATTTTATAAATAAGAAGAAAGTTAATCTAAATGGGCAGATTAAATACCAAAGGAATTTGAATGTGGGCTTTCTTCTGAAAGGGAATTAGTAGTCTTATATTAGGAATCCCCAGAAGATTGAACTTAAGTTTCACATGGCCCAGTCAACATTTTCAATAGTGTTTCTCTCAAAACTGGAAGTGTGCTGAAAGGTTCTAAAATTATAATTTTCTTCCTTCAAGTATTACATACCCCATAAACACTTTAGTAAGGAAATCCACTTAGGTTTACAATGAACCAAAGGATTTAAAAAGCCAGCACAGACTATAAAAGCAAAGCCATGTGGACTGTAAAACACAATCCCAGATGGAACGGGGGAGCGGGGAGGAGGTGGCTCTTGAACACGTTCTACTGAGACCAGGAGCTGTGCTCTCTTCCCCGAATGGGAGACACTGGCCCAGAAGACTTCCCACTGTGTGATGTGCAGTGACTTAAGACGACAGAAAGCAAAGGAAATCCTAAATCCGTGTACTACCGTTTAAACTCTGGAAAGCTACATTTCTTGTACTACCTCTTTTGACAACCTTTTTAGGCCCTAAAAGATTTAAGGTGACCGTGATAAAATTAACGGAGACTTCCGAGAATGGCAATGGGCCAGGGACTCAAACGCTCCCCTGTAACCCACCTCCCTCCCTGACTCTCCCACTCCCTGGTTTCTGAGAGCACCGGATTTGGGAAGATGAAACACATGCGTGGCCAGGGCGTATGCGATGACCAGCGGATTGCAGTGCCGTATCGATGGCGTTAATGTGACTTAGCTAAGGCACGACAACTCAAAGGAGGCCAATGTAGGTATAACTCAAAGCACACGACCACACGCATCTGAGAGACATACTGCACCGAAGGCGACGGCGAGCATGGTCTGCATCCGGGCGTCTTCCAGGGTGCTCAGGAGCCCTTTCTTGCTGAGCAGAGCCCTCCCGGCCAGGGTCCAGAACTTCACGTGTTTCACCCCCACAGAGACAAACTGGGAATCTGAGTCTGGTCGGAACTCGGCCACAAAGATACGCTGGTTGTGACCGGCCTTGCTGGCAATTTTGGCACCTGGTAGAAAAAAGGTACGACAAAATCACGAAGGTTAGCTTGAGAACTAAGCTAGTTTTTACAGGATCAGTTACTCAAAGTACATAGTTCAAACAGCAAACGCTTATTTAAAAAAGAGGGTGTGCCCGCTGCCCCGCTGCCTAGCAACCACATGGTATACAACTGAGTCCTTCTGTAGAGGGTCCTTGGAACGCAGTTTTGCAAGCGCTGTGTATGGGAGCTTCTTATCATTTAAGGGGCGTTTTATTTATTTGTTTATGGCTTATAAAGATGTGTTAACACGGACAGTTGCTTGTTCTTTCATCCCACGAGCATCCGTCCAGCCGCCTTTAACTGGCTGGCTACCGTACTGCCGCCATCCTTCAAGGGGAGTTTGAGACTTTAGGAACCATACCTTATTTTTCTTCTACGTAGCTCTAGGAATTTCACTTTTTCTGGTAGCTGTGTATCTGAAAAGTTTTCTTTGAAGTGTCTATGACCCTACTGATCTTCCACTGTTACTTACAATATATTTCATTTCCATTCTTTTTAAATTTTTTCACAGTGATTTTTGGACAGAGAGAAGAGGAAAGGTGAGAGAGACAGAGAGAGAGAAACATCAGTTTGTTGTTTCGCTCACTCATGCACTCACTGGTTGGCTCTTGCATGTGCCCTGACCGGGGACTGAACCCACAACCTTGGCCTACTGGGTCAACACAACTGAGCTACCCCGCCAGGGCCGTTCCTATTCTTGATTAAGATCCCCTGTAACTAATCAAACACGAGCAACACACTCACTGAAAGAAAAGAGCAGCAAATCACTTGTAACATTAATTACTTTCATTTACACTTTGTGAGCTGAGAATGTCACTGGGTTTTTCAAGTGGGACACACCTACAGTAGCACCAGCTGTGTCCTGTGTACCATGAGAGGCTGTGTGAATAATGGCTTCATTCACCAAGTTAAGGCAAATACTAGATAGAGAATTCATACTGCCATAGTATTCTTGTTTTTTAAAATCACAAAGAAGAAAGAACCCTACCTTCCTGCCACCTCCAGATGGTAACAGTGTGTTCTGGGTCTAGCCCCACAGACAGCAGGAGCTTGCCGGTAGCACTGAAGCTGACTGAGCACACGCCCTTTGAATGGTAGCATCTCAGTATAGATAGGGTCTGCTTGTTGACTGCATCCCAGATGTGGATGGAAGGAGCTGTAGCTAAATGAAGATAAAATCCAACGGTTGTGATACAACTCTTATAAATGTTTCCATTTCTAAAGCGGAGGCATACTCATCTCTGAAACATGGAAAAACACATACCAAAGAAAGGCCGTGTGCTTGATTAAAAATGTGTAACTATGACTAAATTAAAAAGAAAAGAGGAATGAAAAAAAATGCAGAATACTTTTCAGTCTATAGTCCAAATTGTACTTTAGAGAAAAAAGCATTCAGATAAGCAAATTAAGCAATCACAACTTTAAACACAAAAATAATGCATGTTTTAGACACATGTTAAATCTTTATATACTTATGTGAAGAAATATATAAATATTACACAATTAAGTATCAGGGTAGAGTCAGTACCTAGGCTATCTGAAGGAGAGATAAAAAGCAAACATGAGCTGCAAAAAGCAATAGGTAGGGAAACCCCCTGAAGGGGTCTCCAAGGAAATCTGTAACCGCACAGATGGCTGGTAAACGCTGCGTCCACGTCACTTTCTCAGTGTTTTTAAAACAGGATTTTATGAGTGCGGGCTGGGAACCAAAGTGTCCCAGGTTCGATTCCCAGCCAGGGTACATTCCTGGGTTGCAGGCCATAACCCCCAGCAACCGCACATTGATGTTTCTCTCTCTCTCTATCTCCCTCCCTTCCCTCTCTAAAAATAAATAAATATTAAAAACAAAAAACAAAAACAAAAAAAAACCCCCAGGATTTTATGGGAGAAACAAAACTAATCTCTTTTAAAAATTACATTTGACACTATTCATCTTGTGATATAGCCTGTTTCTACTGCTTAAAAAATTTCCCAGTTCTCTGTATTTTCTAAGTTAAAAAGAATCATAGCCTTGTATTGTTTTTTTTATGAATGACACCTTTAAGAAATGGAAAGTTAATTCAGCAGCTAATTCAGTCTCAGATCGTAAGTACTTGTAACAAGATAACCAAAATACTAATGTACATTTGCTTTAAATTATAAATCTACTATAAATAACGTATTACAAAAGTAGAGAAATATTAAGTAAGACAAGTTACCTTAAAACCATTTGATGCAGAAAAAAATTTTGGTCTCTAAAGAAAATATTCTGACAAATTTAGACTATATTGTATACCATCTGCAATTTACATTATAGAATGATAAATGAAATCTGATAGTTCCTCAAAGTAGTTACAATACATTAAACTGTGGATTTAAATTTTAGTATCATTAAGTGGAAACTGTTCAAAGATTTATGCAACTCTATTGGTAGCTTTTCAAGCTATTCTTTCTTACTTTTTTTCAATGACAGGTGATATAAAATTTATACAACTTTATGTAAAAAATCAAAACTAGCCCTGGCTGGTGTGGCTTGGTGGATTGAGTGCCGGCCTGTGAACTGAAGGGTTGCTGATTCAATCCCCAGTCTGGGCACACCTCTGGGTTGTGGGCCAGGTCCCTAGTTGGCAATGCATGAGGCGCAACTGATGGGATATTTCTCTTGCACATCAATGTTTCTCTTCCTCTTTTCCACCCTCCTTCCCCTCTCTCAAGAAATAAAAATAATAATCTTTAAAGAATCAAAACCACATGGAAATAGACATAAAGAAGGTTACCATGTTATAAAATAAGCTGCTTAGGTATTAGAAATTGATGATAATTTAAGTATAGAGCTAAAATTTTAGTGTTCCTCATTCATTAGCAGTCAAAGGATATGAGGACTGTAAACTAATACCAATAATGTGTTACATGGTTCAAAATTTTTTTTAAAGATTTTATTATTTTTTTTAGAGAGTTGGGGAAGGAAGGGAGAAAGGGAGGGAGAAAGAGAGGGAGAGAAACATCAATGTATGGTTGCCTCCAGTACACTCCATACTGGGGATATGGTCTGCAATCCAGGCATGTGCCCTGACTGGGAATCAAACTGGCGATGCTTTGGCTTGCAGGCCTGCGCTCAATCCATTAAGCTATACCAACCCCGGGCACATGGTTCAAATTTAAAATGTAAATATTTACTGGTAGATCACTCTAATATCTTGCTAGTGATAAATATTGCATGGGTCTTCTATAATATAAAAACATTTTTATAAGTTTACAAACAGCACCTCTAACTATTATTTGCCTAAATGTTACCAAGTAGATAATGGAATTTCAAGGAACATTACACAGTTATTTTTATCTCCAAACTTAATATGCCACAAATTACAGAGTTCTAGTTATCTAAAATTTAATTGCAAGTAATCTTAGATAAGCTGAATGACTGAGCCTTTCCAGCATTTACAAAGAATTAAGCGAGATGGTAAGAAACTACTACCAGGAACCTGCTCTGAAACATGTAACCATGACTACGTGTGGGACCACTCCACAGGTGGACGGCTCCAAACTCACTGATGCAGCACCAGTTAAGGTTTCAATCACTGGGAATGTTCAAGGCCTACCTTAAACTCACTAAAGGAGGATTAAGTTAGGTTTATTAAGTACATTTAATTTCCTCCTCTACAGTGTCATTCGGTTTCCTTGGGGGATTGGCACCCAAACCTGGGATGTTCTAGTCCCTCATGCAAATGGCACAGTATTTGCATACAACCTACATTTGCATATAGGCTACAGCAGTGTCTGCATACACTGTTTCATTTGCATGGATTCAGCATCCTGCTCAGTGTGTGGTAAATTCAAATTCTGCTTTTTGAGATTTTTCTGGGATCTTTTTTCTGGGTATTTTCGATCTGCCACTGGTGGAGCCCATGGCTACCAAGGGCCAACTGTAATCGAAAGTCTGGGTTGCAGTCCACCAGTGTCTGCTCTGGTGTGTGACCACCCATGTCTGCTCTAGAGGGTGACCACCCACGTCTGCTCTAGTGTGTGACCACCCATGTCTGCTCTGGTGTGTGACCACCCATGTCTGCTCTGGTGTGTGACCACCCATGTCTGCTCTAGAGGGTGACCGCCCATGTCTGCTCTAGTGTGTGACCGCCCACGTCTGCTCTAGTGTGTGACCACCCATGTCTGCTCTGGTGTGTGACCACCCATGTCTGCTCTAGAGTGTGACTGCCGGTGTCTGCTCTAGAGTGTGACTGCCCGTGTCTGCTCTAGTGTGTGACTGCCCATGTCTGCTCTAGTGTGTGACCACCCATGTCTGCTCTAGTGTGTGACCACCCACGTCTGCTCTAGAGTGTGACTGCCCATGTCTGCTCTAGTGTGTGACCACCCACGTCTGCTCTAGAGTGTGACCGCCCGTGTCTGCTCTAGTGTGTGACCGCCTATGTCTGCTCTAGAGGGTGACTGCCAATGTCTGTTCTGGTGTGTGACTGCCGGTGACTACTCTAGAGTGTGACCGCCTGTGTCGCTGGTGTCTGCTCTAGAGTGTGACCAGGAGAGCAAGGCCCTTGCCAGCGCTGTGCTGAATGAATTTGGAACTGAAGAGTTGAATCACAAAACCATGCTTTCTGCTGGAGGAGAAGAGGGTGGGGAAACAAATTACTGGGGAATGTTTTCATATCAGACCACTACTTCTTACTGTATTAGTAAACTGAGAGTTCAGCTGAAAAGTCTAGTTATCATGTATCTGAAAACAATGGCCACACACCGTTCAGCTAATAGCTTTTTAAATTCACAAGGCCATGGTCAAAATCACTAATAAAAAGTTGTTCTTATATCTTTAAATGATCTGTCGACCTAATATGGCAAAATTGGCACAATAAATAAAATTTTTAAAAATCTGCTTTCAGGGAGTAAAGTTTATTGAGGAATATTTAAGTTTTAACCTGCCTCCACTCTCACCAGCTCTATGACACTGGCAAGTTCATGCCCACCGTGAAGAATTCTCGGGACGACCAGACACATGATACGTGCACAGTGCTGACCACAGCGCCGGGCTCGCTGAGGTCAGGAATACACACACACTTAAATATCGGTACTGTCGGAGACTGGGCTCGGTATCATGACATCAAGGTGATGTGTTCTTCCTTTTGTAAAAATCCAAAATAGGTTCAAGTATCTCATTTTAAAACCTGGACCGTCACTACCGAACAATATAACTAAAAGCAAAAACCGGTCAACTCTCCTTACCTGACATGTCTGCTGAATCGCCTAAAATGGAAAAGAAGAAAAACAATTACCCATGAGTAACATAAACACTAAAAATAAAATCTGTAAAAACTCGGTTACCATAAAATAGTGATCATTTTAAAATAAATAACAACACATCATATACAAAGTTAATTTTATGTGAAATTGAGTAAATTGTAAGTGAAGCCAAAAATTTAAATTACGCATTATGAAGATTAACATTCTACATATATATATATATAACCTTTCAAACCCTGCATCAATACTTTCCTTTCTTTGTATTTAATAAGTTACATAAAATTTTAATGACTTTAAAATATTAAAAATGATATGACTTAAATGGATACAGTCCTCATTTTGGTTTACAGATGAACTGTTAATAGGCCCTTTCAGGTTAATAATGCATCTCTACCTGAAGGGAAGAGTGACATCTAAACCTTCAGAGAAATAATGGCAAAAGTCACCACGTAACTCAAGAAAGCAGTAGTTCTTAATTCAGGCCATAAACTACCATATTTTGCTGTGTATAATGCACACCCATGTTTTTGACCCAAACTTTCAGGAAAAAAACTTTCAATTTTTTAATTCAGCTTTTTACTTATTTATATTTAGATACTTGGTTTTTCACATTATAAAGGAATTTTATCATTTACTTTTGAACATATTATGGTACAAGAAATTTTATGTAACCAATACTTACAAAATGTAAGAACAGATACAAGGCATTTCCGGTACTACCATGTATAATGCGCACCCTTACTTTTCCCTCAAAAATGTGGGCAAAAAGGTGTGCATTATACATGGTAAAATACAGTAACATATATTTGTTAATATTTTCAAACTAAATATTTTTTGCATGAGTAAAAGATTGCCAGGGAAGAAAACAGGAAAGCCTACGCTCATTGTATTTGCGGCAGAGATACTTATTAAGCAAGATTTAGAAGCACAGGGCTTCAGCAAGAAGAAAGGAGGAAAACTGTAGACATCCTTCCAAGACAGATGCCTGCTTTGGCAGAGCCTCGCATCCCCATGAAACGCAGACCCGCACGAGGGCCTGCTGACGGTGCAGGCCTGCGCTGCCCCGCCCTGGGACACCGGGGAAGAGACTAGCTGCCCCTGCTGAGCGGGCGGCTCAGGAAATACCGCTTGGAGTTCTGGACACGCCCTTACAACACTCGTGTGGTGAGAGGACTTCCAACCACGCCACACGAAGGCTGGTTCAAAGACTCGGGGTGCTTTGTTTGGAAGTCAGGTTTGTCCCTGAACATCCGCAGGACCTGGGACAAGAGTACAGAGACCTAAACATGACAGGCCTAAGTATTTTCAGGTTATCAGTCAAGATAAATTAAAATATTTTATCTTATCTTGGTAAGTACCCCCCTAAGAAACTCTGAAGGCCTGGTTCAAATTTAGAACTCCTCAGAATTTGGGTGGCGTGAGACAGCCTTAGCCCAGCCCTTTCTCTTCCCACTCCCACCTTACCCCACCCCCCACGAGCCATGCAAGCTCCTGTGGAGGGTCGGCCGGGCAGCGGCAGGGCGCGGGCCCTGGAGTTTCCCTGGTGGTGCGGGCCAAGGTCAGCCCCGACCTGTGTTCTGCCTGGGACCACCCTGCCTGAGCTATAAAGCAATCTGAGGTGGCTGCTATTTGTGCTGGGCTTGGAGATCCCCAGCAAAGCCAAGCTGTGAATCTAGGCTGGTTGCTGCTAGTGCCCTGCCTGGGGCTCACTGAAGCCAGCAGTTGCTTCTTTGAGAGGATTTAGGAAGGCCAGTGATTCATATGGAAAAGCCACTATTAATAGCTGTAAGTTGGATGGGATGGAGCCTCAGGGGGTCTCCAGGGCCCTGGGGCAAACAGTGGTAGCCAGCTTGATGGAGTCTAAGATAAGGCATCCATCTGCCAGGTCTGGGGCTCTGTGGGAGGAAGGTTCAGAAAAGGGACAATGGCCTCTGCCCCCCTTTCTGCCTGGGAGAAAGCTGCCCCCCAGCTCTGGCCTTGATGCCAGACACTTCAGTTCCTCCCCGTGCACCACTGGTGCCTTTCAAGCTGCTACGCTGGTGCTGGAGCTCAGAGGGAGTGAGTCTGAGGAAGTCCGTGTGTGGGCTCTTTCAGAGGAACTGCTTGGGACACCACAAGTTTCTTCTCCCGACTCAATCCCCCCTGGTTTTTGCAGCCAGAAGTTGTGGGACTCATCTTTCTGGCACTGGAACCCTGAGCTGGGGGGCCTGGTGTGGGGCTGGGACTCCTCATGCCTGAGATATTCCTCCCAAATTTTTATGCACCACATGTGGGTGTGGGACCATCCTGTTCCATGTCTGAGTCCCTCCTACCAGTCTGGATGCATGTGGTTTAATTCCATAGTCATCAGACTTCCATTCAACTCGATTTCTGATGGTTCTGGGTAATGGTTGTTTTAGAATGTAGTTGTAATTTTGATGTGGTTGTGTGAGGAGGTGAGCCATGCACCTATGCCGCCATCCTGACCAGAAGTCGACGTAGCTATGATCTACGAATTCTAACAAAGAGAACCATAAACATGTTGGGCATTGTTCTGTGCTTTGTGGGTAAACAAGCTTGGTGGGCCAAGTTAACTACTGATTCAATTCTCTTTAGGTTCAGAATCGAAAAAGTCCCCCACTCTTCAGTCTTCTCTTGAACCTGTCTTACATTTAGTAAGTCATGTGTAAGGAGTTTTGTTGTGTGTTTTGCGGGAGAGTAGGGGTGGGCAAGGCCCGGGGCGACCTCCGTGCTGCCTGGACTCTGACTCGGAGGAGAGAGATGGGAGGTAACTATTCATTCCGCATGGTGCTGCCTTTCAAAATAAGAGAGAAGAGTACGAATATTGAATCATTATGTTGTATACCTAAAACTAATATAGTGTTATATGTCAATTATATCTTAATTATATCTCAAAATTTTTGAAAAGGAAGAGTCAAATTTCATGCAAGACTAATTTGTGATATTTCTTAAAAGAGAAAACTAGAGCACTAATAAAGTTGCTTCACAGAGGGAAAGAAGGGAAAAGAAAACGAGAAGGAACAAAGTTGGAAAACGAAAGAACCATACCTTCTAGAGTTTTATTCAAAGAATATAAATTCCATCAAAAGAGGGGTTTTCTGTAAGCTGCTTGCACCCCAGAACCCAGGCCAACCCCACCAGCAGCAGCAGCCCCAGTGTGTGCCGAGAGGCACTGAACTGGGTGCTTTGGTGACAGAATGGTAGCGACACGGTACCCCACTGCCACGCAGAGTGAAAACAGTTCAACTTCAAAAAAGTTGGCAGAAAAGGGGGTTAGACCTATGTATTTATATTCAAAGATTAGAATATTTTGTATTTAACAGGTGAATTGTTGGTCCACTTTGTTCTGAAAAGTAGGAAACTTCACAAAAAAAAGAATACAAGGGTCTTTGCAGCACAACTGCAGAAGTAAGCAACCCAGAAAATACGCATCTAGCTGATCAATTTAGTGCTTGTGTGAAAGCACACACAGTAAAAGCATCAACTGTTTAAGAAGAAGACGACTCCTGAAAAGCTGGCCCAGAGATGGAGGCCCCCTGAGATCCAACAAACCTCACGGTCTCAGTCGTTTTTAAAAACCCGTGCCAGAGCTGGGAAGGTCTGACTGACAAAATCTATTACGTAGCATCCATAGTGAGTGCTGACTGGGAGACACGTCCTAAGGAGACCTGCCATGCTCCCTTTTCCTGGCAGAGGTACAGCCTTTGTTTAAGTGCACGGTTCTACAGAGCTAGACACGGCAGTACACGTGAGGGTTTCAAACCAGCTGGCAGAGTAGATGGATTCTAGGAGAAGAGAAAGGTGGCGAGGACTTCAGAGCACGGAACAGACTTGGCTCCTCTCTCCTTCCCAGCTCAGCCCCCGCTGATGTAGAGGTGCTGCCCACCCCCCCCCCCCCGGCCCAGTCATTTCTTGGCCCCCCTTACTTACCTGGTCCTCCTCAAATTCTTCCCCTCTGCTGTACATGCTATTAAATTAAACCTTTTTGCTGATCAGAAACATCTGCTAAAGGACTAAATCCAACTATTTCAACTACCACAAAACAGCTTATTCTTAATTTTGAACTGTTTGCATCAACTCAGATGACCGAAGCGACAGAAAGATACCTGGAAGTAAATACGGTAAAACTGGGTGTGTGCTTTATGTGCAAATACATTTTGAACAGTACACAAATATATTTTACTTTTTTCCCTGGGATACTGAATTAATTTGAACATGACAATTACTTAAAATTGTTTCTTTTAAAATATACAAACATACCTACTTGGCCAGTTGCCACTATGTTGATAAATTTGGGGTGCTGATTTACGGTGAGGCAAAGAATATCATCATTATGTTCCTGATAAAAACTCTGAGCTCCTATGGAAAAAGAATTGGAGAATTAAATGTGAAAATTTTATACAGCCCAATGCACTCAACCATAGCAATAAACTGCTCTGTGTAACTTGCCAACTTAAACAGATATTTTTGAGCATATAATATGTATACATCATTGTAAGGATGCGAAAATGACTCAGAAATGTGTATTTAACAGGATGGAGCCCTGACAGGCATAAACTAAAGTGATACAAGGCTGAAGGGAGCCCTGGCTGGTGTAGCTCAGTGGATTGAGCACGAGCGCGAACCAAAGCATCGCAGGTTCGATTCCCAGTCAGGGCACATGCCTGGGTTGCAGGCCATGGCCCCCAGCAACCACACATTGATGTTTCTCTCTCTTTCTCCCTCCCTTCCCTTCTTAAAAAAAAAAAAAAAAAAAAAAAGACTGAAGGGAACACGTGCCACAGAGAGTTCAAGATCAAAATGCCATGGGAATTCATAGCAGGAAAGAATCTTCTTATGACCCAGCAGGTTGTGTAAATGTGAAGGTGGGTGGGGAGGGACGTTCCAGGTAGAAGAGCAGTGCAGGTGAAGGTACAAAGGCAGGAGAGTGCTGGGTATGCAGACAAAGGGTTCGCTGGTCTAAAGTGCAGGGTCATGAGGAAGAAACGTGAGGAACGTGCTTGAGAGGAGAACTGAAGCTAGAGTTACAGAGGACTTTAAATGCCATCCTACTAAACTGCACGGTTATTCTGTCGTCGGTGGGGAGGTGCTGAAGAGTGCTGACCAAAGAAGGCACGTGGGTCACCTAGTGCAGTTACAGTGACGAGCCCCTGGCAGACAGTGACGGTGCAGGGGGCAGGCAGGCTCGTGCAAGGGCAGCGGACAGCTGGGGGGTGAGGTTGAGAGGGCAGGCCGGCTCCGAATTATAAAGGGTCATCAAAAAGCGAAGGTTCACCAAAAAGCAAAAAACAAAACAAAACCAAAAAACCCCCCCCCCCCCGACAATTTAACAGATCTAACACTACTTTAATATTTCTCAAAGTGAAACTGCTTCCTATTTTCCAGGGCTGAGAGTTCGGTTAAATCAGCTACATTAACAGATCTGCTAGACCCTGACTTCCTAGACTGTGAATGTAGCAATGTGTCCCCAAATTGGAGAGAGACCAAATAAGTGTCTAGTCTCCCCTCCACCCTGCCTTTCTCCACCCATCATTAGAAAGGTGACAAATTACCAATAAAAAATTAAAACAGTAAAAACTAAAGGGCAGTCAGATGTGGGATTAACATCTGGGTCAGTGACAGGCTGCACACAAGCCCGTGAGTGGTTGCAGCCCTGGCAGGTAGCTTGGTTGGCTGGAGCGTCATCCCGAATCTAATGAAGGGCCATCGACAGAGCCACAGGCAGGCCACGTGCTTAGCTCACTTCGGCGGCTTTCCAGAGCCTCACTGAGCGCGCCACCCCCTACCTCCCCACCCCAGGGCAATCCACCCCCGCACCATGCCTCTCTCAGTCTCTCTCAGAGACGCCCAGCCAAACTCGCCCATTCCATGTCAGGGTTATGGGGCGACAGAAGAAAGTTACAAATGGTTTCACTATAAAACAAGGTTTCGACATAGGGTAAACCTTCATGTCTAACAGAGACCTATAAGCACTTTGCAGTATGAAATCTTTTTCTGCTGTCACACTCTACAAAAACTGTAAACTTGGTTACCTGAAATATTAATAGACCAATTCTACAGTATGAAATAGTTGTATTCTGGGCTCACACACTTTAATTATTTATAGTCATAACTGTAAAGAATTTTAAGATACTAAATTAAAAAAATCCTAAATTTAAAAAAAGTAGGGATGAAGAATCAGGGCTTCCTACCTGTAGCCACATTGTGCAGGATTCCAATGGATGCAGTGTGATAAATTATATCATCCCCATCATTTAAATAGTGAACATTATTTCTACAGTCTCTGCCTCGATAGCCAAAAACAAGCTCCAACACGAGGTCCTAGAACGATGAAAAACCATTATACAATGCCTCATGTCCAAACACTCACTATTTTTTGTTGTATACAGCACTGGTGTCTTCAGACCAAAGAGAGGATGCATTTTGGGTGCTTTACAAACTGCAAACACAAAATTAAGCCAGACATACTTCTTTATGTAACCCGTTTTGGACACATTCATGCTGTACTTTTCTATATACAGTTATCAACACAAAAAGGGAATTGCACGGTCAACTGATTCCAAGAATTTCAGTTCTTAAGTTGTCATGTGTTAAACACTGAGATACTTTTGTCCCAAAGAATAATATTCTGATTTGTGCGCATTAGTCAACATAGCTGATCTGCATACAAAACTCAATATAAATTATGACCAAGTAGTGTACTTTCAAGGACCCAAACAGCACACCGATCCTGGTGCACAAGATGAAGCACACCATCTCGGACGGCTCATGCTGAACCACCCACCACTGTCCCTGCCGCTGTGAGGCTGAGTCGGGCAGGCAGTGCAACAGTCACCCGCCCTCCCACAGCTTTAACGCCTTGGTCTTGACCCCACTTAACAGTCTGCTTGTTGCTGCTGATACTGAGATTACGACACGCCTGGGAGAAGCACGGGATGTCAACCTAAACCTCAGACTTGACAGTTAAGCAATCAATGTTTACAACCAAACAAAAAAGGTTATTATTCAATGTTTATTTTCATTAAAAATAATTACAAGATTTGGGCATTTACAAAAAGAAAACAGAATGAACTCAGGATGCATTTTAAGGTCAAGCGAACACTGGGGAATGGGTTGTCCTCACCTCGATGGGCCTCTTTTTCTTGCCAACATTGTTGGTCTGGAGTTTCTCCGGCTGCGGCGGCGCCCTGCTGACGGGGGGCCTGGAACAGGGAAGAGGGGATGAGGCAGGCACCCACCGCGGGCGCCCCGCGGGGCCTCCCTCACCTGCCCCCCGGGGAGAAGCGTCTAACACACCCTCATAAACGTCAGCCCCATCTGTGTTGCTCACTACGCTGTGCCCTCTGTATCCGGGTATCGTCTAAAACGCGAAGGTGGAACAAAAATATCAGAGCTCTTATTCACTTCACTTTTAATGTCTTTGGTGTATGTTTCATAATGTAAATACTGTACTAGTACGAGAGCAGACTGCTCATAAAAATAGACGAATGTTAGCTTTACATACTCAAACCCTTCTTGAAGGGGTGCATCATCAACAACGCCTGGATCACTGCTCCAAAGTATCTCTATGTCACAGTATTTTACACATGGCAGGTGCTCAACAGATTCTTCTTGAACTGAATTTTGAAAACTTCTATGAACTTTCTATACTGCTGGTGACAAAAATCCCGTCTGAGTTCAAGGTGTCCTCTACCTGCACCTCGGTGCCCCTCGCCTCCTCCTCTTCCACTAGTCCCTGACACGGTCACGGCATTGCCGTTGGTCAGGCAGGGCGCCTCCCGGGCACAAAGCACGGTAGTAGGCCGCACGGCGCTCTGTCAGAGCCGGTCGCTGCTGGTACTGCCTCCAGCTGCTTCCCTTCCCTTATCCCCACCGCTGGCTCCCTAAACGTTTACCAACCCCACCTGCACGGCAGTTTTCGAAAACCCAGGTCCTCCTCCTCCGTCCCCACCACTGGTTCAGCACCTGTTCATCAGGTTCCAGTAGGTGTATCGCGTTCCCCTTTTTGAATCATTTAAATGTGGAGGCTCTTTCCTAACAACTTTAAAATTTTTTAAAAAACTCCAGACCATTTAGTTTTAACTGAAATGACCATTATTCAAATGCTTAATAACCTTAACACTGAATCTAAGGCAATCACTGATCAACTCCCCCCCTCCAAACTTGAAGCCAATGTTCAACTTTTAAAAACTAAATCAGGAAATGATGCACATTAACTTCCCTGTGAAAATCCCAACATTTATGAATAAGCCCATAAAAATAAAGGCATAACAATACATTTCTATTTTCAAATGATTTTCACGTTATTCATCCACGAGAAGGAAATGAAGTGTGGTATCGTGAACACGTAATACGAAGGACGTGTGCCTCTCATACGGAGCCGTGAGTGTGAGTGAGTGTGCAAGCACGGCTGGCTGGTGGCACAAACGTTAAATGCCCTTATAAGACTATATAGAGAACTTCGCAAATTACCATAAATTTTTTGGTTTCAAACCTTTTTTGTATACTTTTAAAAATGCATGTAATTAAAAATCTTACTAAAATGTATGATGTTTAACTCCACAATATTTCTGCTAGGATGTCAGAGAAGGGGAAGCAGCCTTGGCTTTGCTTCCAAGTCACTTGGTTGAACTGTAGTCAACGCTGTCATTTGACAGCTTTAAGAAACAGGTCATTTCTATCTCTACAATCCTGTATAAATTAAGCATATCTTTATTTCTGTAAATACAATTCATATAGGATGTATCATTGTTTAAATATATACACCTTGTAAAATTATACAAGTTAAATGGATAAAGTTTTAGAGAAGCAGTTACTTATGTGGTATGTGTGAATCCAATAACTAAGATGCTATTCACTTTAGAAATACTCATTTCAAAGGAGAAAAACGTGAAAAACTGTGATTGGAGGCAAAGAATACCAAGTAACATAGCTCATTAATGGGGAATAAAAAAGAAGATGAAAATACAAAATTAGGCCTTATAAAACAGCAAAGAAAGAGGATTACCTGGAACCTCTTTTTAGCAGCAGATAAAAAAGGGAAAAGATTACAACACAGATTGAATTTAAAACACTTGTAAAATACTTCCTATAATAAAATATTTTTACAAATTTAATGCAGATAAACTTTGTTGTATATATTAAAGACCTACTGTGTTTATCTATTACTGCATACAAGAAAAGGCTTAAGTTACTCCATTAATGGCAGGGAAATAAGAAAGAATGTGAGAAAGAAAAATAAATGAGAATTCAACATGTTCTGTGTTATAAACATTAAAACTTGCCATTTTAATTTTTTCACTGGACAATCTCAATTTCAAACAAAATATTAGAGCTTATCTTTGTTCTCAAGAAAGGGCAATAAAACGTTAACGTCTAACTTAAAAGCCTGGTTACACGGGAGCTGCTACTAAAGAAACCATTTGCAGCCCGGCTCCCCTTCGTGTGCCCCAGGAGCTCCGTCCCACTGAGCGGGCAGAGGGACTCACTCAGGACCCAGGCGGGATCCGGGGTTTTGATTGCAAGGGAGGTTAACTTGAAAAAAAGAAAAATCCCCTTAATAACATAAGGGCCAAGCAGAGTTGGAAGGGATCACAGGAGTCACCTTGTCCGTCCTCCCCACGAAAGCAGGGCCCTCTCTGCGTGTCTAGAACGTCCCCACAGAGCACCAGGGACAAGTGGTCATCTAACCTCGGCACGGACATTGCGTGTGACGGGGAGGGTGTTCGCATCCAAGGCAGCAACAACCTCTCCACTTAGTTTTATTTTGAAGCAAGTGACTCCTACCACAATGAACTACTCTTTCCGTGAGGTGGCCTTCCAACTCCCCTCCAGCCCGGGCTTCCTTCTAGACCAGTGTGAACTGCGCACGTCCCTTCAAACCGCTGCAAGGACCAGTCCTAAATAAGCCACTCCAGATCCGGGGCTAGACCTGAGCGTTTTATTTGTTAAAATAGTGTTAGCAGCATTGTGGGGGCCTTTTTAGGAATTATCTCTCACACTAGACTCTTCACACATGTCACCTCCCGCAAAAATCCACAGGTAACTGCCGCCGACTGCAAACTAGGGAGGGCCTCGTGTTCCAACTTCTGTACGGTCTGGTTTCAAATCTGCTTTCTTCGCCCTGATCTTCCAGCATTCTCCTGATGGCACCTTTTTAAAAAACTTCTGAACGAGCCTTGTGCACACCGTTCTCTTTCAGAAACTGAAGACACTTTGCTCTCACTAAAAGCAGCTGCAGAAGCGCATCAGAGTCCTTTCTCGCACATGTTTTACCACACATACAAATACCATCATTGCCTTATGTGGATGTTTCAGAATTAATAAAGGCATTAAACATGCATTAAATGATACCGGTTTATAAACTGAAAGTTCTTCCCCAGATAAAAATGTGTGGTTAACAAGACTGTTGTTATGAGTCTCTGAAACTTAAGGAAAAACTGAAACTGCCTTGAGCACAGGAGTTTATGAAAAGTCGTTTCTAAACCAGTGAACGTCAGAAAGACCCTGACAACAGTGCTCGCAGGCTGTATCTGCAAAATGAAGCTCCTTCATAGGATCTGTCCTGCCTCCTTCACCCCTGATTCTGTCGTGACAGATGTGGTTCAGTGTTGTACAGGGAAAAGATACACTCGAAAATATTCTAAAGACCAAAGGTCAATTTCTGAGTAGAGTATTTTCTTTAATAAAATACTTACCTTACTATCCCCTGCCTTCAAAAGGAGCAGAAGGGAAAAAACATAAGAAACATATATGAAAACTAACAATGAATAAAATGTACTAGTTTAATATGCAGAATAAAAGTAATATGACAACAAACTTTTAAAGAAATAATAAAGTACCAAATTTTATGTCTCACTGTTTTGAATATTTTTATTCAAAAATATTAAAAATTCCTGGCTGGCATAGCTCAGTGGACTGAGCGCGGGCTGCGAACCAAAGTGTCCCAGGTTCGATTCCCAGTCAGGGTACATTCCTGGGTTGCAGGCCATAACCCCCAGCAACCGCACATTGATGTTTCTCTCTCTCTCTATCTCCCTCCCTTCCCTCTCTAAAAAATAAATAAATAAAAATTTAAAAATATATATTAAAAATTTAATTGATAATAAACTAAATATATAAGATCTACTTCACAAATATTTATAGAAAAAATAACAAAATTACTAAAGTCATTTAGGAAAAAATATCTGACAAAACTATCAACCAACTAGACTACTAATCAAATTCTTATCAGAAAAACTTTCCTTTTAAATGGATATTTGACAAGTATTTAACTGTTTATAAAGTATTTTATTTCGTATTTAAGTGGCAATAATGTATTTTATCTAAAATATGACAGCAATTATACAGAACATTTCCTCTCCTTACAAATATATTCAAAATTGGTAGGAAGATGCATCTGTTTATTTTTACTTCCTTTGATTCTTTTGCTTCATGAAAAGGAAGATCTTGACCGTCAATAACAACACTACTGGCGGCTGCCTCGACGTCTTCAGAAGAATTTAGTGGAGCCGTGTTATAATTTGAGAACAACGTGCAAAGGAATTTCAAAAGTAACTCTAAGAGGTCAGCGTGAAAAGTGCAGGCCAACCCTGCCAGTCCACTCCCCAGGGGCAGCGAGGCACTCCCCTCGGTCAGAACCTGGTCA
Source organism: Phyllostomus hastatus (assembly GCF_019186645.2). NCBI lineage: Eukaryota > Metazoa > Chordata > Mammalia > Chiroptera > Phyllostomidae > Phyllostomus > Phyllostomus hastatus. The sequence continues at coordinate 61,371,021 of NW_025334033.1, forward strand.
CTGCGGTGACGAGGGGGAGAATGTGTGTGTTTCACCACGACTGACGGCCTGCAGGTTAAAGTCAGGTCACAGTGACGTACCAAATCTATGTGATACATGATAATATTTTTCTTTAAAAACCAATATAATAAATGGAAAAGACTATGGGAACAGCAAATTCCTTCTCCTTTATGCGATACTTTTCATGTTCCACGACCTGCGAGGAATAATCTTCTTTAAGTAACACTAAGCACTATACTGCAGATATTCTAATTAGGAACACCCATATTTGCATATTTAAATCTATTACTTTAATTAATAAATATGTATAGTGTTCATTACTTTGTGAATATAATTTCAGAACGTGTTTCAGTCTCAACCAGAGTACTCCTCAGGTTACTTTGTAGCTCATTCCATGCTAGGAATGTCATTGATAAAAACCTACCACCTGAACTCTTTTTATAAAGTATTTCATTTAAACCTTGAAATACTCCGTAAGCTGGAGATATCATGGTCATTTTACCTCTGAGGACACTGAGGCTCAGAGAGGATGAACAGTTTTTCTAGAGCACACTCTGGTAGAGGAGAAGATGAATATTTCAACCCATCTGTTTGAATCCAAAACCATGCCCTGTGCGCAGTCTGACTCTGCCTCCTCCTGAGTCCCTTCGACCTTGGGTCCCGTGCAAGTATTCGGATTACGGTCTGGTCAGCTTTCTTGAAACATATCTCTAGCTTCTACTTTGCCTCCTTATACGTGGTGACAACACAGACTGTCTCCCGTGGAGTGACTCACCGTTGCTGCATCTGAGGTGCACCACCAGACAACGGGGACCTGCAACGTGCTGTGAGGCAGTCTCCACCTCAACACCCACCCAGAACCCACCTGAAACTCTGGGGCGAACAGCTAGCTCCCCCCTTCCCCATCACCGCCACGCCTCTCACCCTTCCGACTCCATCCTTTCCTGAGCATCAAACCACCGGTGCAGGTCAAGGCCCCTGCCCACGCTGCCCTGCGCTGTCGCTTCTGCTGGCGGAGCCCCAGCGCTCTTCAGCACGGCCCTCGCCCACTGCACACTCGCCCGAATCTCCCGCAAACTCTGTCCACTGCGGGGGCATTCCCTTTCTTTAATGTTCCCCTCGAACATTCTCTCGGACTTCTCATATTCGAGTCTTCCTTGTCACAGCTCTCCACACGAGAGGTGGAGAGGTCGCTGCTGTTTCCACCCCCCCCTCCTTCCTCCTTCCTCACTGCAGCCTCCCGCTCCCTTTCCCTGCACCTGCCTTAAAGCCTCTGTGTGCTTCTGGAGTCCCTGCCGCCCACCGGTCCCCGTGCCCCTCTGCTGGCTTCTGTCTTCCCTACTGACTTTCACAGCAGCAGGTTCGCAACGTCTCACCTGACCTGTCCCCAGCTCAGACACTTTAGAGTTAGCGCTCATAAAATTATTTTGTACATGTCCCTATTTTTTACTTGCTGATTCCAGACAAAGACCACTAATTCCCATTAAAAACAAGCTATACTTTAAATTGCCTTTTTGACAATTTTTGAAATAATGATTTTCTGTCCTTGACTAAAGGCACATAGCTCAAAAGGCCTTTTCAAAACTTAGTTATCTCTGTTCACATGCTTCCTAAAAAAGTACCTGATACTGGAGTCAATGTTTATTCTCTCCCTCAGCCCCAATGCACATGTTTATAAACGTTAGCAAATCAGATTACTTTAATTGTGGAGACTTTATATATGGCATCATTCCCTAAACTACCTTAAAAAACCAGTGTCCCCACCAAAAACCACTTAAGGAAAAACATGTTTTCTAAGAGGTGCTGCAGATAGTGTGATGAAAGAGTGCTAGTGTTAGCTTTTACGAACATTCATTCAGTTAAACAGTAAATTCAATTTTTAACAGTATCTTTTTCCTCATCGAGTTTTAAACCTGACTGTTACCTCTCATCCACTGAAGGTTCTTTTTGTTGCAAATGAGGCTTGAGTCCAAACATTGGACGAAGGTTCGTTGAAAAGGCTCTGATGGCATAACTGATTTCATTCTCTCTTGTGACGTCACTGTCATAGCCTATTAAAATGAAAGAATGACTTGTTGGGTGACAATGAAAGAGACGAAGTATGATTTTATAATTTGGATACAAGCATGTGCAATGATATGAAACAAGCTAAACTGTATTAGAGCCAAATTATAAAGTAATATAAAGCCAGTAACAATGATGTAGAAGAATATTTAATGATATGTAACAGTGTTTCCAAAGTATTACTAAGCGATAACAGCAAGCTACAAAAAAGTAGTTCAATAGGGTACCATTTTTGTTAAAAACATGTTGGGTATATAAAATGTACTTACCCTTATTAACGGACCCCAGAATGTTAACAAAGATTGCCCCTGACTAGTTAAATTATGGATAATGTATTTATTATTTATGTAAAAAGTGTTTTCCAATTTTTCTATAATGAACTTAGGAATTATTTTAAAATGAGGTTAGATACTATAATTTTTCAACAGTACTTATTATTTAAGGATGATTATCTTACACTTGTAGATAAAGAATATCTAAGTCATATAACATGACAATATCATGTCAATAACATGACAGTGTGTTATTCCTGAGTCACAAAGGTACCTCTGGTGTTACATAGACCAAATATACTGAAACCACCATTATTCAAACACTGTTATTGTGTTTTAACTTCTGCAGTTTAAACCAGCGGCACTATTCTTTTCCACAGTTAAGATCTTGTAAAACGGCATACCCCCGTCTTCTTCAGAATCCGCGTCGGACTCTTCACTGTCACAGGGCCCTCTTTCCCGACAGCCCTCCGCTTCGTTGGTCCAAACCATTAAAGACATGTCCGCACCTCCCAGGGTAACCAACATGCTGTCGTCGTATGTCCAGCGAACGTTGGTGACGTGGGCGCTATGGGCCACGTACCTCTTAAACTTCCCACATTTCCCCTGGAGATAAAAAAGGTCAAGTACTTCTGAGGAATTTCATTACTTGGAAACTTTCTGTTATGATTCTGAATTCCTTTCTTAATACATGATTAGGAATTAATCATTACAAATGCAACTAATAAAAAATGAGAAAATACTGAAATTCACTGGAATAAAAAAATAACACTTCCCAACCTGGTGAGGCCAGAATACAACGAGTAGCTTCACACACTGCCAGCAGCACAGACACAACGTTTTTAGAAACTGACTTGGTATTCTGCATTAAAAGCCTAAGAATGAATGTTCTGACCTTTCCCTTCCCAATCCCCTTTCTACAGATCCACGCTGAAAAAAGGCCATGTGTGCTGAAGTTACTTATCACAGTGTTTACTAACAGCAGTGAGACACTTTAAATATCTTAACAGTTCATAAGAGTAATGCTAGCTAATTATAGTGTGTATCTGTGGAATAGCACATATCTATTAAAAACAATGGCTATGTATACATTGTTAAATATAAAAACAATGACTTATAAATCAGAATATAAATACATATGTACAGGATGGCCCTATTAGCAAAGTTATCAATCATTTTGGTATAAGCCCATGTAAATATCTTTTATCTTAATTCATTAGTGTTTTTGTTTGTGAGCACATGAGAATGTAGGGCCCTCAAGGAACATGCAGAAAGGACCCATGGACAAAACCAAAGGGGGGTAGGATTGAGGGTGGGAGGTGGGGGTAGGTGGAAAATGGAGACAACTGTATTTGAACAACAATTAAACAAACAAACAAATAATAGAATTAAAGAAAAATTCAAGTTCTACATACAGGCAACTTTTAAATTCAGAACACTAGCATTACCAAATTACAGAAATAAATTTCAGAGTAATGCATCATAAGCAGGTTTCTGATGGACATCTCTTCAAGGTTGTTAATATAAGAAATGTTTTAAACATACGAAACATGAGGCTAGCTAGATCAGTGAGTACTCTGGGAGTGAAGACTCCGAAGAGTGAGCTGAAATAACACGAAGGTCTGTCAACAAAACACTGCAAGAAGGTAGCTCCCCAAAGAGTCTGTGGTTGCCCCCATGAGGGGAAGGGGGAATCGGGAGACCAGTATCCCAGAACCTATTCTTAGGGGATTTATACCATTTAAAAGCTGGAGTTAATTAAAGTTTCTGACTAATAAAATGTTTTACTGAAAATATATTCTTATCAACTAAAAGTTCTACCACTTACGTGTAAGACAGATACACTATTTTCTTGGGCACTTGAGTTGTTCATGAGAATTTTTAGATGTGTGTTTTTACTTTAATGATGGTCTAAAAATAGTAGTATGAGCAATTAAGACCATCATGAACTAAATATCATAGATGATTTCAGAGCCCTGTTTTGAATTGACGTTTATGCTCATGTTGGTGCCAAATTATATATACGAATTTGGGACAATTAAGAACAAATGCCTCTGGATTGATATATGAATTTTACTTTTGTGATGTTTCCCAGGAGTTTGAATATAGGAAAGCAGTAAAAGAATCCAGTGATCTCTCAGCAGCACAGACATACAGTACAGTACTGCAAAGAATTTCTACACTTTGGTTTTAGCAAAATACCATCATTCATCACATTAAATCAATGTTTAATTTTGTAGGTGTTGTATTTATAGCACTTACTTTATTAAAACAAACTTTAAAGCAGTAAATACAAAGTTTTTAATTTAACTATAAACTATATATTTACTACTAATGGTATATATGTAATCAAAAGAATACTAACGAATACTGAAATTATTTAATGTTAGGGATAAAGGGAGTATTTCCTTTAAAGGGATATGTACATTACTCAATATTGAGAAACACTGTACAATATAATATACAACTTAAGGCATGGAATCATAAATTATAATACTCCTAGATAAACGTCATAAATGTGATGTTAAGAATAGGAAACATAATTCTAAACCTTTCATATTACAACGTATATATGTACATTCATATTTCAGTGTTCTAGTGAAATAGCATTTCACAACTATGAAATGCAATGAAAGGATATTACCTTAACCATAGTTTTAATGATAATCATTAGGAAAGTTAAAGAAAAACACATACTTTAGCAGGATATCTAAATAACTTCACAAATCCCAAATCATCCCCAGTAGCCAGGACCATTTTGTCGTTGGTGAGGCAGCAGGCAGTTACATCTGTGACTTCTCCAATGACTGGCCAGATCCCCTCGCAGCATACGCCCAGCACGCCTGTCCATGACGCCCAACCGATTTTCTCTACCTAAAAAGGAAAATAAAATGTTGTGAGAATCTGTAATATCCAAACCTAAAAATTAATAACTAAATCTTAGTATTTTTCTTAGTAATTCTCTCATTAAATTTAAAAATCAGTTCAAGATTATTAGTTGTCTTAGTGTTGTAGCTTCCTAAGTTGTCTAGCTCCTGCAGAGAAATCGTAACATTACATTATTCAAGACTGTAGATCCACCGTGTGTTCTAGATGATAAGCACACAGTGGTGAAAGGAGAAGGCTATTTCTGTTCTTTGAATAATCAAAAAACTTGTTCTTACCCTTCACATCGAAATTTCCACTAATACATGATAGGCATGTTTTCCAATAATCATTGCTGGAAATTACAGTCCCTTCCTTCTTAAGCCATTTTCATGTTACAATTTATTTAACCTCTCTCCCTCGGCCAGGTCATGTCAGAAACTGTTGCTAGTGTCAGCCACAAAACTGAACACATTCTTTTCCTTTTCTTTAAGCAGGTATGTGCCAATAAGTACTTTAGGCATATGGGTCCCAAAAGACTTGGCCAACATGCTGTTCTAATCTTAGATGTCATGTCATCTACTTGCTTCTGTGTCCTTGAGGAAAGTAACTGGAGCGTATAAGTGGACATACATGCAATTTATTCCTTTTCTTTAAAACCTCACCTGACAACATGCTTACAAATTTTAAAGAGAGGGAAAAGGAGGGAGGGAGAGGGGAACAGAAACATCGATGGGAGAGAGAAACAACACTTTGACCGGTTGCCTCTCCCACACACCCTGACCAAGGACCGAACCCGCAACCTCATGCGTGCCCTGACTGGGAATTCAACCCGTGACTTTTTAGTTGATGGGCCGATGCGCCAAATGAGCCACACCAGACAGGGCTGATTCTCATTCTTAACACACCGTCTCTTTACCCATCTATGCAGCCTGACCCAATACAATAAACATCCAGAATGTGAGTGACCTGAGAACAGGCTTCACTTGTAAATGCAGTAGGCACCAGTGTGGTGACCACTTTCAGTCGCATCGACAGCAGTACGTGCACTACTGTCCTCCCACCCCCCACCCTCCTCCCCCCGCACTGCTGTCCTCCTACCTCTGCACCGGGGACGGTTTGCCTTTTCCCTCTGGGAGCTTCGAAGAATAACTGCTCTTTAGCACCAGTGTTAACTTGTAAAAGCTTTCCTTAAAAAGAAAAGTGAAAATATACACACACATACAATCTTACATTAATAATTTTATGCTTTAATACTTTATAACCTTAAAATAGGAAACATTACAAGCATAACATGAAAACTTGTAATTTTAAAGAAAACAATTTATTAAAATTAACTTCTACTGTATAAAAATAGGAACCTTACATGTTAAAAGAAAAACTACAAGTAGTTAATAAAAATTATAAAAGTCTATGATAACAAGTAATTTAGAAATGCAAATTGAAAGGGATATGCACTTATTCGCCTAACCACGGCAAAAATTAAAAAAGATTTAACAGACCCCATTGCTGCAGTGGTGTGTGAACCCCGATGCTGGGCATGTAACCTGAAGCACTTGTTCTAGAAGGAGGTTTGGCATTTGAATAAGGCTTTCAAATGTGAAAAAATTAGATATACATATATAAAATAGAAATACACGTACATATAGTATTATGTTTAACTTTTACGGAAAAACTAAGCTTAAACATAAAAAGCATTGTTTTCTGCAGTCAACATATATTAAGAGCATTTGATTTTGTTAATTTTGATATAATGAATTAAATTAATAAGTGGTTTAATTTTTGTATATGTATATACATAAAAACTGTTTCTGTTGTTACGCATATAAAAAACCCTAGAAACTAATTTTAGGACTTTTAAAATTTCAGTCAACTGTACTCGGAGAAACTTTAATTTACAACACTAGCTGTACAGAGATGAATATGTGAAACAAAAATCCTTAAAACGCATTTATCCAAACTTACTAAATGCTGTCACATGCCATGCGTGCTGCTAAAACACGGATATTCGTTACATACTGCATGTGATGCAAATGTGACTGCCGTTTTAGGGAATGTATTTGCCGAACAATGGGGAAACCACTTTAAAATTCTCACTAACATACCTACTTTACAACTTTTCAGTTACTCTTTATATCAAGCTTTTCTGACAACAACCAGAAAAAATGATTAAAATGTTTTGTATAATATTTAAATTACTTTACAAATTAAAGAATTTACACTCAATGTACTACAATCTGAATTATACCAGGAGAAATACTGAAAAGTCTAAACTCATGACACTCATCTTCAACTGTGAGAGCAAGCAGGGAAAAACAATTTTGAGAATAGTGTCTTCTTTCCGCAACCCTTTAGGACTGCTCTGTGGACCCGCTTTCTGTCTGTCTAAGTGAGCAACGCTGAGTCGAGCGACACTGCTGTGGAACAGCGAGCTGTCCCGGGGCCCACCTCTGGCGTCCCAGTCGATGTGGGTGATGTGGCTCGCGGCCCCCCGGCACACGCCCACGCGCTTGCTGCTCGCCACGTGGTAGATGTCCGCGAAGCCGTCCTGGGACGCGACTGCAAGGTACTTTCCAGAACCTGGGGCGGGGACATGTTTGCCTGAAACTTTCCACATTTAAAAATACTGTTCACACTGTGCAGCTGGAGTGGATTTCGGTAATACGTTTTGGAAGGAACTCAGTTGTTCTGCGAGTTTTAACAAGATGTGTGTGTCAAACCCACGGACAGGGACAAGGTGTGGGGATCGACCGTGGGAGTGGGGGAGGCCTGGGGGAGGGGGACAAATGGTGAAAATTGGGACAATGTAACAGCATAAACAATAAAGTATTTTTTAAAAAGGAAATCTGATGAGCAAGGACAATCAAGTTACCTATGCACAATAAAAATGACTTGTGCAAAGAGATTTTTGTTGCGTGGTACAATGTGACATTTTAAAAGTATATTCTGACAACGAAATAAGCTTTTTAGTAAAGTATAGAGGAAAGCAAATGTCAAAAATTATATACAGTGTGATTCTGAAACACTTTGCATTTAACCAAAAAACTAAAACCTCTCGAAATATAGGAAAAATAGAAGTAAACCAACACAGGTAAATTGTGCCTTAACATAAGTTAATTCCTATATTACAGTAGGCTCTGTTATAGATCATCAATACTTAGAAATTGATGAGACAAAATGTAATTTCAAAAGCATTAAAATTAAAATGAAGACAATCCATCTAATCCCTGTACGTTGCAAATGAAGACACTGAAAACTGGCCCTAGAGGTCCTTTGCCACTGAGTTCACACAGGGCTTCTACCTCTCGCCACACTGCCTCTTCCAGCCAAAGAAGTGAGATGCTGGGATAAAACAACAGATAATAAAAATCACACAGTGATATGTTTACTCACTGCCAGGTCCAAGTTAACCACCACATGTGATTTCAGGGGGACCGTACCTGGGGAGAACCGAATATCTGAGATGATGTCTCTTCTGTGGTGAAAAGACACGAGGTCCTCCAGAGTATCCGCATTTGCCATTAAGAAGCTGCCGTCACTGAGACCCACAGCTAAAGCCTTCCCGTCAGGAGAGAAACAGCAGCACCGTCCACCTGAGAGAGAAGGAGGGAGCGTGTCAGGTGAACTCCTTTTATGAAACACAAAGTATGTGTTTAACAAGCCTTTAATTTCAAAGAGGATTCCTGTATTTATTACACCCTCAGATCAATATTAAAAAGGAGTCAGAGATCCAGATAATAAAGTTTTCCACTGAAATCAGTGGTATGGAATTCTAAGTAATAATACAAACCTTTCCTCTTCTGAAAGTAACAAAAGTAAGTACTGATATTCACTGGCAAAAAATTAAATTGTTGAAAAAGTGAGTTTTTTAACATAAAAGCCAATGACATACATCACAGTTTTTTGAGGGGTCAGGTAGCTACCTTTATAGTTTCTAGCCAACAAATCAGAAATTTAAGATATAAAGTCATCTTTAGAAAAACGCTTTCAAATTTAAAAATCTGAAAATAGGCAATTACTAGTTTAAGCTAGGAAGATCTATCTATACATGTTTCAAACCCACACATGAAGTAATAAGAATGTCACATTATTAACTTGAAAAACAAGGGTAATGCTGCATTGGCAAACACACACAGAAACGGGCTTATCCTGACAGCAGGGATGCAGCAGGCAGGTTCAAAAACTCTGAAACTCTTGGCATCCTAAGATGCAGCATATAATTTGCAGGATAAAAGGGATGCAGCGTATAATATTTGGAAAAGGAGGGATGGGGTACAGCTGTTACACAATGAGAAGTTACAGGATGAATGAAGAACAAGTGGTCCTTTAATTATCACACATGTAACGGAGAGGTCCAGGAAATGATTTCTGAGACTTCCGAGCCAAGAGATGACGACCTGGAGCAGAGTGGCAGCAACAGAGGTGATGAGCAATGGCAGGATTTGGATATATTTTTAATATAGAGCTGGCAAGACTTTGATGAACTGGGAGCGGACTAAGAAACAGATAAAAGTCAGGGCTGTGTTTTTATTTGAATGGTGATGCCCTCTAGCGAGATGAGAAAAAATTAGGGGAGAGATAAATGTCTGACTCTGTATCCATTAAGTTAAGGATGCCCATGAAAAACCCAAATGAAGACACAGCAGAGCCAGTTTGCACATGAACACCGCTCTGGAGCTCCGGGGAGAAGAACAGGCCAGGGGTACACATACGGGATGTAGTAGCACACAGAGAGCAGTTACAGCCAAGAAACTATGTGATACTGGAGCTAAATGCTGTAGACTTTTCTCCTTTGCCAGCTGACTCGGTTTTGGCCAGCAGAAGTTGCTGAGGGGCCTCTATAAGGCAAAAGCAGAAGGAAGGGTCTTTTCTGGGGCACTGAAGGGGCGTGTCTCTGCCACCACAGCAGGTCAGCCCCCTGCCACGTTTCTTGTCCAGTGGCAGGCTGTACCGGTCCTGTGGTGCCCACGCCCTCTCCAAAGAGACCAGAATCTCAGCCTGGGGGAAGAAGGGGAGGGTCCGTCCTCCAAGTTCATTTGTTGTCTGCCAGTCCGATGGGTGGTAGCAGCTTTCTGCAGCTGCTACTTCTACACCCCTTAAGAATCTTCTTTTACCTGATAATCACCTTTTATTAGCTAACACTTCACATTAAATTTGTCCTGTTCACATTACCGGGATGGTTTCTGTCTCCTGACTGATACAGAATCGGGAGTGATGTGGTCATAGCAGACAGACCATTAAAGACTGGATCTCCGGTATTAGTTTAGTCACATCTTTGGGCTTGAGCACAGCGCTAAGTCCTGGCCAGTGGGACACGGGACGCTAGTAATGCGAGGTGTGCACGGGCCTAACAGTCAGTTATCTCCTGCGGTTGTTATGATAAGTATCCACTGAAATAAGTGCCCTGGAAGCCCCGGAGGCGGCTGTTGTCCTTGACCATTGCAAAAATAATGACGACCGCAAAGACTGCGTTATGCAGCACAGGACATTTACAGAAAGAAATAGTGAGCTCAGGTTCTTAAACTCTCAGCACAAGTCATAGTCTGAATGGAGAGAGAGCTCCCACGGCAAATCTAAAAACCAAAATCTATGACAGGACTGATGCTGCTGAAAATCAAATATAAAATTTAATTGTGTCAGTTTAAACTTTACAACGTAACATCACAGTCTCACCAACTGTCTTGCGTGAAAGGGCACTGACTGGGAGAAAGGGAACGTGGAGGCCTGGCATGCGAACAGCTGGCTGAACTCAGACGTAACTGAGAGCCCTGAACTCACGTGGCGTTCCGAGTGTCCTGGCCACACCGGACCACTTGCTCTCTCGTTTACGAGAAGACTGGCCTTCTGAGGCGGGTGCCTTGGCGAGGGGACGCTTACCCCTCTGAGGAGCCACCACCACTGCTCCTCTGCTGTCAGCAGCCCCCAGCGCGGATCAAATCCCAGCGTGCTCTCGGGCAGAGGTTGGGCAACTTCTCCATGAAGGACCAGACAGCAAGTATTTTCAGGTTTGTGGGCCCTGTGGTCTCTGTCACAACTACTCAGCTCTGCTATGATTGTGCGAAAGCCGGCCTAGGTGATACACAAATGAATGAGCGTGCCTGTGCTTCAGTTAAACTTTACTTACAAAGCCAAGGGGTGCGCCGGATCTCACCCGTGGGCTAACACCTGAGACAGAGGAAGGACTCCACAAGCTTACAGAGGTAAGAATGTTAAAGCAGATTTTTTCACATGCAACCTACATCCCCTCAAAGAACCTAGAAGCGAGTCCCGTCACAAAGCTCTGAGAAGTACATTCGTTGAGGGCAGCATCTGCACCCTTGCAAAGCTGTGACTGCGCTCCTATGCAGGTCAGGAATGGGGTTGTCACCATTAACAGGGGCTCCCTGATTCAACCAGGATAATCCTGGAGAAGCAGAGTCCAAGAAGCACCACTTAACCACTTAAGGAAAGGCGAGGTGGGTATACTGATAATCAGAACGTTCTGGCCTGTGGGGATCTCTGCTGGTGGCTAACTTATCATGACGTCCCCAGAAACCAAACAGGTGATAGGCTACTAGATGAGTGTTAGATCTAGAGAACGGAAACCACTGCACACCAGGTAGCACAAAACCCTGACTCAAATCACCGCAATGGAGAGTCAGATTCTCAACCACGTCTTGGACCTAAGCCAACTCATACACTCAGAGGCCCTTGGTTAAAGGGAGGGCCAGGTCCACTGAGGAAGAACCATGCAGTACTGCCACAAGTATAGAAAGTTTCTTCTAGGCATCTGTGGCCACTTATTAGAATGACTGTGACTGAGAAAAGGAAATATCCAAACTTTCAGGAAGGACCACGTACCAGCTCTGAATTGACACTAATTCTGGAAGATGCAAAATGCTGCTGTCGCACACCAGTGGAAGTGGGGCCTCACGGTGACCCTGCGGTAGATGACGGGTGAGCCCAATTCTGAACCACGGTGGACCCAGGTGGTCTGTGGACCCCTCCCAACTCCTGAATTTGAACAGCTATACTTGGCAACTGGCTCTGTGATCCATGGGTTATGGTCATTATGACAGGAAAAACTAAGTGAAAACTCTGGAAATCCATCGCTCTACCAAGACCATAAACCAGAAGCAAAACTGCAAGCCTGGGAACTGTAAAAGTCAGAGACGGCGACTCGAAATAGCAGGAGTGAGAATGCCTGTCACGCCATCATTAGAACTTGCCTGTCGGGTCTGTGCGGAGATCAGACCGATTTCAGACTGCAACTATGGATAACGAATGTATTCAGGTGGCGGCTCTACTTGGAGCTGCTCTTCTAGATGTAGTCTTCTAGATCTCTACTAGAACAAGTGAACACAACCCCTAGCATTTTGCATGCAGCCACGACCCTGGTTAGTGCTTTCCTCTCCATACCAATTTGTAAGGACCACCAGAAGCAGTTTGCTTTTACCTGGCTTGCATCTCTGACACCTTCAAAGCCTTGCCTCAGGGCTATTTCACCTCTCCTGTTCTTTGCCATAACACAGTCCACAGAGATCCTGATCGTCTTGACATTCCACAAAACATCTCAATGGTCCACTACAGTGATGACATTATGTCGAATGGATCTGGGGAGCAGGAAGCAACAAGTACTTTAGATGCCTTAGCAAGAGGAAGTAAATCAAGAGAGTGGCAGATAATCCCCATAGAAATTCAGGGACCTGCCACCTCAGTGAAATTTCCAGGGATCCAATCATCCGGAGTATGTCAAGATGCTCCCTCCAAGGTGAAAGCCAAGTTGTTGCACCACCCATCACACACAAAAGAAGTAAAGTGCTTGGTAGGCCTTTTTGTAAGCAACACATAACACATCCCAATAAGCTGCTTCTACCCATCTATCAAGTCACTTACAAGGCTCCCGGGCTCTAGTGGGGCCAGAACAAGAAAAGGTAAGCTGATTCGTACTTGGGCCTTATGGCCCAGCAGATCCAAAGATACTCAAAGGTGTCTGTGGTGAACAGGGATGCGGTAAGGCAGCCTCTGAAAAGCTACCAAAGGAGAATCACAGTGCAGAGCTCTTGGATCTGAGAGAAAAGCCATGCCCTTCTTTACAGATAACGATTTGCCTTTTGAGAAGCAGCTTCTGGTTTGCCACGAGTTCTTGTCAGAGGGTGAATTCCTAACTACGGGATATCAGGTGACTCTGTGTCCAGAGCCTCCTATTATGCACTGGAGGTTCCTCGACCAACCTCTCCCTAGGTCGGATGTGCACAACAGCCATCTGTCGAGTGGAGATGGTAAACAAAAGAGCAGGCGCGGGCAGACCTGGAAGTTACAAGTAACTCGCATGCACAGGTGGCTGAGACTCCTTCACCAGTAATCCCCACCCCTGCAATGCCTCCCTCTCTCTCAAGCTACACCTAGGGCCTCACAGGTACTCCTTCTGATCAGTCAGTTGACTGAGGAAGAAAAGAAATCTGAGCTAGATGTACAGATGTTTCTACACAGCACGTCCATACCCACCTAAGAGCATCACAGCCCCACTCGGGGTGACCCTGGACAGTGGTGAAGGTAAAACTTCCCAGCAGGCAGCACTTCAAGCAGCACATTTGGTTTTGCGTTTTTACAGTAAGAAATGACTAGATGCACAGATTTATACTGATTCATTAAGAACATTAACTATCTGGCCAAGCAGTTAAGGACCGGAAGGAATGGGTGAAGGACTGGAAACAAGGAGATCTGGAAAATGGATGTGTGGATGAACCTCGCAGAAAGGGCATGAGCTCTGAAGATTTTTGCATCCTAAGAATTCTCAACAAAGGGATCCTCCGCAGAGCAGGCTCTCAGTATTCAGACGGACCAAATGATCTCCTTTCTGGATATCAGGCAGCCTCTTTTCCTAGCTAGCTAGTACTTTCTCAGGGGGCCCAGGGCGGCAAGAATGGACGGAGTCTATCTTGGGTTCAAAAACATGGACTTACCAAGGCTGATCTTGCTACCACTACTTCTGAGTCTCTAATCTGCCAACAGTAGAGACCAACCGAACCTCTGGCAAGGCACCCATCCCAAGGAGACCAGCCTGGTGCATGCTGATTACACTGGACTTCGTCCATTGTGAAGGGAGCAAAGATTTATCCTCACTGGAATGAACATGAAATCTGGATTTTCCTTCCCTGCCCATATGCTTTTGCTAGCACCCCCATCCGTGCTTCTGATCAAGGAACTCATTTCATTGCAAAGAATGTGCAGCATTAGGCTCATGCCCAGGGAATTAACTGGTTTTATCACATACCTCCATAACTCGGAGGAAGCTGCTAAGAAAACGATGTAATGACTTACTGAAAACTAATTTTTGGCACCACTTGGGAACCAATACCCTTAAAGACTGGGGTTTCTACCTTACAGGATGCAATCAATGCTTTGAATGACAGACCATTTCATGCAGGTGCGGCCCACTTCACGGCCAGCACCCATGGGTCTGGAAACCAAGAGGTAGCAGTGGGTGTGGCTCTTTGTTGTCTCTAATAACCAGCCTGCACAGTTTGTTTTTGCATCCTGGCAACTCTGAGCTTTGTTAATTTGGTTTTAGCTCCCAAGAGCAGGGAGAATGCTTTCACCAGGGGACGAAATGTTTCCATTGACTTGGAAAATGAGGCTGCCATCTGGTCGTGTCAGGCAACTTACGCCACTGAACCGACAGGCAAAGAAACAGGTTGTTACTCTCCCAGCTAGAGGGATCGATCCTGATTACAGAGTGGAAAGTGAGCTACTGCTACACAACGAAGGAACAGGGGACTGTATCTGGAAACCAGGGGATTCGCTGGTTTCCGTGATGAAGCCTAATGGAACACAATAGCAACAAGAAAAAAAACAAACAAACAAGCAGAGACACTGAGATCTCACATCAACCAGTAATGAAGGTTTGGGTCACCCTACCAGTTAAGTAACCCTACCCACCTAAGGTTCTGGCCAAGGGCAAAGAAAGCATGGAATGGGTGACAGAGGAAGAAAGTCACAGACAGCGACCACAGCCTATAACCACTTTAGAAACAAGGACTCTACATAAATGCTTGTTATATGTATACATAAACTAGTTACTTCTCTCTCCCTTTTCCTCTTAACATTTTATGCAAGTTTGTTGGTAGTTAACTTTCCAGTTTAGTCTTAAGGTAACAGAATATTTAGTAAGACTGTTACTGAATTTGAGAGTAGTTAACCTAGTCAGCACTAGATACGACGAGTGTTGGGACTGGGTGTCTTCTCTCTTTGGGGAGAGGGTGAGAACTCTTCACTTGCACCAATGGTAGCCGAATCTCATTCGGTGGAAATTTTTGGTAGAACATAAGCGTAAGGTCAGTTCTGTGATTGTACTGAACTTCAAATATGTGTATAAAGATGTATATGGACACTGATTAGACAAAGGGGTAATTTGGGCTAGTTATTAACTTATTGCCTCTGTTCTAAATCTACCATTCCCTGGCCTTGTAGAAGACTTCTCTCTGCCGTCAGATAACTGATACTACACTTTGCCAATCTAGGGGGCCACAGAGACACCGCAAGTCCAAAGCAGGGAAAGCGGCTCTCCTTCCTCCTTCAAGAGCCAGGGCACTGGTACGCAGGGCACCTGGCTTCATTCCCCACAGTGCTGGCCCCTGCAGAGGCCTCGAGCAAGTTTCTCCCCATCACTGTAATGGCCCTAATGATTCCGACACAATTAGCAGGCTCCAGCAAGGTGCTCTGCCCAGACAACGGCCTTTCACCTGGGTTAAGTTTTTCTCTAAGCAGAGGTCCTGCCATCCAGCTCTGGCCTGTGCCCTCCAGCAAGCTCTTCCTTCACCCAGAGACCACTCTCCCTCTTCCACTGAGGACTGACTGCTCCCTCTGTCAGCTTCCTCACCACTGACACAGAGTTCCGATGGCTGCCCTGCCCTTTCCCCACCAGGTCCGGATCCCCATAGGTTCTTTGCTTCCCTCAGCTAACTAGGGCCAGTACCTGCTCCCATAGCTTTTCTAGCAGGTAAGCACCTTTTACCTGTTAACAATCCTCTCTATCACATTTTCCCGGTTCACATGACTAGTATGGCCTCTGTGCTATGACTGGAATGTGACTGATACAATCACCTAAAAAGTGTGAGTGTGCATATAGTAAAAGGAAAGCCAGGGACAGACCCCTGGAGCATTTCTGTATGCAGAGACAGGACCAAGAGGCAGAGCCGTCAGAGGAAACAAAAAGGAGCCAGTAGATGGGCAAAACCCAGTCTTCACAGTCCCGAGAGCCAGGGGAGGGGCGTGTCCCGGAGAAGAAGGAACAGTCGGTCACGCCAACAGCTGCTACGAGAGGTGCAAGAGCGAGTGAGAGCTGAGCCGGAGCCTGGCGGCAGGTTCAACGGAAACAAGCTGAAGGTCCACTGATGGATGAATGGATAAAGAAGATGTTTAAGCCAATGGGATATTACTTAAATAGCCATAAAAAAGAATGAAATCTTGCCACATGCAACAACACGGATGAACCCTGTGGGCATCGTGCTAGCTAAAGTGAGACAGAGAAAGCCAAATATCATATCATCTCACTTACATGTGGAATCTCAAACAAACAGACAGACAAACAAACACCCGACGCCAACAGACACAGAGAAGAGACTGGTGGCTGCCAGAGGGGAGGGCCTGAGGGTGGGCAAAATGGGTGAGGGGAGTCAAAAGGCACAAAGTTCCAACTACAGAATAAGCCATGGGGGCATGATGTACAGCATGATGACTACAACTAGTAATATTATACTGTGTATTTGAAAACTGCTGAATGAACAGACCTTTGAAGTTCTCAACACAATAAAAAAAATTTTGTAGCTCTGATGGTGATGGATGTTAACTACATTTACTGTGGTGACCTTTTTATTCACATTATATACAAATATCAAATCATATACTATATACCCAAAATTAATGTCATGTGTCAATTATACTTCACCTAAAAAAAGAAAAGGAAATCTGATGGATATTAAAACCATGTATGTTACAAATGTGACTGGTCGGGACTTCCAATGGCCCCGTGAAGAAAAGAATAATTGGTAGTGTGGTTTTCCGTGTATAGAGAGGTGTGACTGTGGCTTTGGAAGCCTTTTTAACCTCTGACATTGACAGTTCAAGGACAGAACCACTGAAATATGAGGTAAGTCTCTCATCTTCGCCAACAAACAAACAAAACACCAGAGGATGAAAAGGCTGGACATCAACAACTTTAAAAAAAGGGAGGGTGGGGGGAAGGACAGTGGCTGGAGTTTCAGACTGTGACTAGCTTCAGATTTTTAGTTAAGTATACGTGGTAAAATTTAACAGCAACCCTAGAAGGAGAGACAGACTCTGCAACTTAGCAGAAGGAAGTAAACATAAAGTAAATGACTGAATTACAAACCCATGTTACATAACTTCAACCCGGCCCTCGGGACACTAGACAAACCCTTTCCTTCATCTGCTGATTCCGTCCCATTTCTGAGTCACAAATGCCCACGTTTCCCACCAGGGCTCCTTCTACAGTACCCCCGTGCCGTAAGTTAATGTTTGTCACCACCTCACTGAGAGAGATCGGGAGCTATCTGGGCATCCTCATCAGCCTCGGGAAGACAGCGACAGCCTTGCTCCAACGACCGTACCCGCTGCCTCCCTGCCTGCCCGGCTAGTCCCGTCTGCCTCCTGCGAACGCGCCCAGCTCTGCTTCCTCCCAGAACATCCTCCTCCCTCCAGCCCTGCTGCTCTTTTTAAGTAAAGGCCTTCTTTCTCAGTTTTTAATGTTGAACTACACACAGTCCCCAGTCATAAAGGGTATGAAACTTAACTTTGTTTTCTTCCTATACTCTTTCTTCCCACATGAGCCAGTTGAAAACTGGCTCAAAAGAGGCATGGTCAAGGGCAGTCCCACAAAGTGAAGAGTGGGTATCATTAATTCTGTTTATATAGCGTCATGAGCAAGTGACACAGAGTAAGTATTTAGTCTTTTTTTTTTACACACTGACTATTGCTTCCTTACATTTGTGAGGGTCTTAAAATTGTGACAATCTGAGTTCAAGTCTGAGAGCCTCTTACCCTTTTTCAGTTTCCGGACGGCCAACATGCAATGACTAGGAGACAGATCCCATATTCTTAAGGTTTTGTCGTCACTTACAGTAGCACAGATGGGCAGATAAGGATGGGTAGCCAAACCCCACACCTCTCCTTCCATGTGTCCCTATAAAGAAAACACAGTTCAGATCAATTTAACCTAAAGCTATGTGTATTTAGGAAAACAACTGGGAACAAAAAAGGAGCCACAGAGTAAACCTGACCGGCTCAGGGGAGGCCTGCACAGCGGCCTATGAACCCAGAGACTGAAAGTAAAACTCCCTGAACTAAATTCGGTTCATGGGGGGCGTCATGTTCTAGGCACCCTTTTCCCCAGCCAAGGTCAGTCTTTGCCTCAATGGAGCCTGTCTGTTGTCTTTTTCGCATCTAGCATGACATGCCTGATAGATAACAGTCACTTTGGGACATCAAAGTGATTTCCCTTTGTCCAAACTCCTCGAAGCAGCATGCCAGAGGAGAGGCTCAAATGCCCTCGCTGTTATTATCACGTTAGTTGTTAAATGTTAACACTACCACACCCACCTATGTAAACGAAGCATTCCCTCCCCTGTGCTTTCTCCTGCCTCCCTGATACCCCTTACACCTCCTCCTCCGATTGTCATGTACAAAATAAGGTACAAAACTGCCATTCTCTGGAGCATTTTCTCAATCCATTGGGATTTTGCTTCCCAGCAACTGTCGTCAGTTTGACTGAAATAAACGCATAAAAATTCTTATAGGTTGGGTGTTTCTCATGTTGACAAAACCAAACACAACTTTTGATAATATATGATAATGACAGAGTAATGCATAATGAGTAGGTCTACTGAAACTTTTTATGTTTTGGAATGCACCATAAAACACCTTTGTAACAACCTGATCTCCATAATTAAAATATAAGCAAGCTGCTACTAAAATTAGCTTACAGCCCTAACACACTCCCTGGGTGGGGAGAAGGGAAACAGGAATTGGCGGCCCTGGAAGATTACTAAGTGCTGTGTAGGAGGACGTCCTGCAGGACCATGTAAGGAGTGCCACAGACCCTCACCCGTAACTGTGGTGAAAATAATATAAGCATTTGAAAAAACATTTTAAGTCTCTGGACATGGTTCCAAGGAGAAACAAGTGAGGAAACATTTAATCAAGAAAATATGACCTCACTGAGAACAGCGAAAGTCTGTAGCGTTTGAGCCGAGACCCACCCCTCTTCCCCCTCTTCCTTACTCATCAGTGTGGAAGCCCCACAATGGCCGGATGAAACCCAGAACACTCCCCCTCCTACCCACCTGGCTATCAGAGACTACCTTCCTAGAAGGGGCAGGTGTCAGCATTTCTCATCGGTCCCTGGTACCTGCTACTGATGCTAAATTCTTGGTGGGATCTCCCTTCTTCTGCCCACCCTTGTTCTGAAATGTTTCCTCTGCCTTGGCTGCAGTGCCCCTGACAACACTGGGGTCTCAGTGTCAACCCAGTAACACCTGAAGCTACTGTTCCCTCCCCCACACCAAGCATTCAGTTTCTAAAGGAAGGTACACTCAGAAAGAGCACTCCATCGTCCTTGCCCACAACTTGACAGCCTCCAATCAGAGGTTTTGCCTGGAGGGAGAAGCAAGCCATAAAACAGTTCCTAATGCTTTCTCAAAGGAACTGACTTTATTTACTGCACACACATGTGGGAAAGTTCCAGCCCAAAGGTGCTCTCAAAAACAAAGGAGATAGTGGTGAAAGATAACTGGGAGGCAACTGGTAGACCCAAGGGGCACACAGGCCAACCCGAAAGTCAGCTAGTTTGTCCACGAGAAGTGGAGAAATCTCAGAGGTAGCTGGGAGAAGACTGCTTAAAAAGTCAAAACAAATCTCACACACTAACCTGGGAACTGTTCCTTTTAAGGAGCTGAATTTAATTGGTTTAGTCTGTGGAGCAACTTATGCTCCAGGAAAATGGTGAAAATCATAGCGTGTTAATGGCTGGTGGTGATCAAAGAGGAGAGAACACTTCCCAAATCATTTCATGAAGTCAGTGTTACCCTGATACCAATACCAGAGAGACATTACAAGAAAACCACAGACCAATATCCTTTATAAATATGGATGCTAAAATCCTTAACAAAGTACTAGCAAACTGATTCCATTTTAGGATTACACACAATTAAATGAATTCATCCCAGGAATGCAAGGTTGGCTTAAAATCTGAAAACCAATTAATGTAATACATCATTCTGAATAAAATAAAAAAACAAAACCACGTGATAATCTCAAAAGACAGAGAAAAAGTACTTGACAAATGCTTTTGAGAAAAACATGCAACAAACTAGGAATAAAAGTCTAATTCCTCAACCTGAAAAACAGCATCTATGAAAAAAACCATAGTTAACACTTATTCCCAAAATGAGGAATAAAAACAAGGATGTCTGCTCTCACTACTTCTATTCAACATTATATGAAGAGTCTGGTCAGGATAACTAGACAAGAAAAAGAAATAACAGACATCCAGATTAAAAGGGGGAAGCAGACCTATCTCCATTTGCAGGTGACATGATCTTGTATACAGAAAATCCTCAAAAAAAAAAAAAAACCCACTGAAAAAACCCACCAGACCTAATAAGTTGTTATTTTTAATGAAATAATTATGAGACGTGTACACTGAAAATTATAAAACACTGTTGAAAAGAGTTAAAGATCTAAGTAAATGGAACACCCATGTCCCCGGATCAGAGGACTCAATACTGCTAACACGCACGACTTCCCAACCCGGTCCGCGGAGTTCTGCTGCTGCTAACACTGTCGTACAAGTCTGTGGTACACATAGTGACTGCACTCCTGTGTGAACACGCATTCCCACACTTTTAATTACTACAGTCTTATATTATCTTTATTTCTGGCATGAAGTTTCACAAAAATTTGGCTATTTTAAAATATTTTTCCTTTCTGATGATTTTAAAAACACTTCCCAGATTTTGTGAACAAATCTCATTAGGATTTGGATTATAATCATATTGAATTTATAATTTATAAATTCAATTATTTTATGCCTTTACTAAAATTGTCCACTTTTCTTAACATGGATCTTGCGTATTTACCTCTGTTTATTCCTGGTTATTGTAGAGTTTTCTTTATGAGCACCATTTTTGTGCCATATTTTCTGATTCTTGCTACTGCATAGAAGTACTATTGTGTGATTTTGCACCTACTCACTTTATAGGGTTCCCTAATAAGGTCTACTAAATTTTCAGTTTATTCTCTTGAATAGTCACAGCATCTGGTTTACTCTCTAATACTGACAGTGCTGTTCTAACACATTTTCTGTTTTGTTTGACTAAACTGGCTGATACCTAACACACACAGTTGGACAATAATGGTGAGAAGTGGTATTCTTATCTTCTTCCTGATGTATAAGGGGCAGTAGATTTGAAATCTTAAACTCTATAATAAATATAAAAATATTAGGATGTCACTTATGACTTTTAAAAACCTTACAACTATGAAATTGTGTGTGTTTTCCATGGTGCCATCTATGGATCCCTCCTTAAAACAGACTTGTCTCATATTTTCTAAGAGATCCTGAAGGTGGCTATAAATGACTCCATGACTCCATCATCTCCTTACTTCAAAGGAATATTATGTGACTGAAATAAAAGAGTAGGACATGGGAGTCTGGCAGCTAATTTAATGTAAAATGTGTTATCTGCCTGTAAGTCCTCCGTGGTCCATCAGGATACTATACGAACACTGAAGTATGTGCACTGTTCTCATCTAAGTGTCCTCTTGGGTATGTCTTAACAGGAGTGCAGTGGGGGTTGGAGAAAAAATAAGTCTGTATTAGGAAAGAACATCATTCTTTTTCAGGGTAAAAGGCAAACCCAAAATTGGTGCTACTGTGTAGAGTTGCATGAGACGATTTTGCATTAGGGTGGATCTGCGATTTTCAACTGGTGTGTCGCAGGAGTTCTTAAACCATGCAGTGCCTGACTCTTCAGTCAGAGACTGGCTGAACAGATTGTGAAAAAATGACAACAGCCAACACAACAATAGCCCTCCAGTGTGAACGAATAAAAATTACACCTGTTTTTTTTTTTGTCAGATAGGCAAAATATTTTTTTGGTATGCCGAATTTTAGCAACTAGTTTGTGTGTGCCGCGAGATGACAGAGACTGAAAATTGCTGGGGTAGACCCTGCCTCACTTGGTGTGTTTTACACTCTTGATTTATTTCTCTCCCTACTTTTCAGAAAAACATACTACATACAGGAAATTACATGTGAAAAATTAACACAGCATTCCCTACAATTTCATTTTACATTTCCACCACACCAATTTTTGCAATGCTGGATTTTTTATTATTAATATACAGGGTGGGGCAAAAGTAGGTTTGCAGTTGTGAGTATGTGAAAGTTTTTTCTGGTATTATTATGTAGTAATTATTGCATTATTTTCCATATGAACAACTGTAAGCCTAGTTTTGCCCCACCCTGTATTTTCTTTGTTTTCAGCAATAAAGTTTTAGCATACATTCACTTTTAAATTTTCTAAGTTAGAAACCTGAGAAAGAATGAAATGCAGTGAAGAGTTTCACAGAGAAACAATGGCCTTAGGTTCAACAAATATACTTCCAAGAAATAAAATTAAATATGAAATAAATGGATTGGGTTAAATTAATTACAAATGGTTTTGCTTTCCATTAGTTTGTTTTGCGATAAGAAATTACTTAAAATATTGGCTATTATCCACAAGATATCATGTACATTTGTTTACTGAAGCTACACATTTAGCTATAATAAAACTTAAATTTGGGGGCATACAGTAACATTAACAAATATTTCCCTACTTAATTTAACATCATTTTTCACCCCTATCAACTTTGGCTCTTATGTATTGAATCCATTGTATATATACAAAGAAAAAAATGCATATTAATATTTGAAATTACCTGGACCAGAAGTGTTACTGGACCACTTTTATCCACTTCTAGTATTTCACCATTCTTTGTGCCAACTAAAATATGACCATGTCCTAATGATATGGCACGTATAGATGGGTTATCTTCTAAGAGAAGACCTGAAATGTTAAATGGAGATGTTCTTCTAGGTATGCAGTTACTGTAATACAAGTATATATACGTATATTGCCAATGATGCTTTTTGATAACAAAATCACACTGCAAGATTGCTTTCTCCTATAAAGTATTCTAATAAATGCACTGCATTTTCCCCATTCAATTTACTGATCTCAAAAGTGTGTGCCACCTATATACAACTGTATGATTTTCTACAATCCCACGTCCCCTACCACCATTCTGACAACTGTTTCTTCTCCTCATATTTGTACCTCCTTATCCACCTCCTGACCCTCTAAGAGCATGTACAATATTCTGGCTAATAATTTTAATTCAGCTCAATTTAAGATGAATTCATTTGTGTCTGCTGTGTCCTAGACGGGTCTCAGAAACATGCTGGTAAGCATGGCAGAGCCGGCTCCTGCCCTCACGGAGCACGTAATGAGAAAACCAGACCCTGTCTGGATGAGGAGCATATTGAAAAAGAAGCACACAGTAAGGGAATTTAGGCTTTCCTCAGAAGGAGAATGGGAAGGAAAGGAATCATCCGAGAAGAAATAATGTTTGAGATTTGAAGAATAAATATATGTCCAGGTAACTGGAGGGGGTAAGAGAAAAGAATGGGAAAATTCTAGGCAAAAGGACAGTTGTGCCCCCTCCACAGGGATGTGTTCCACGACCCCGGGTGGATGTCTGCGACTGTGGAGAGTACCAAACACTTTATATGCAATGGGTGCCCCCTGCAAAGGGGTTTGTAACAGGGTCCAGAACTTGGGGTGTCCAGGAAATATAAAAATATAGAATATCCTCACCCCCAGGAGTCTGGACTGGGGGATGGGACACATGGCACAGGGCCATTGAGAGTTCTTTTGCACGTCAACAGTTGGCCAGCTTCACACCTGATATGCAAAAATGGTTATTTTACATATCCATAACTGCTGGCTAGCTTCAGGGATATGTGAAGTAGCTGTGGCCAACTCTGAGAGATGGGAGTGACTCCGATCCATCACATAAATAGGAGGCAGCTCCCAGGGCTATATAGCACCTGTGTGAGAGCCTGGAGATGGTTTTCACTCCATGCCACAAGGCCACGCCTTCCCGGACTAATTATGGCAGCCAAGAAAGGCTAGGAAAATACAGGTGTGCTGGCAGGTGTAGCCAGTTGTGGAAGGAGTAGGAAATGGGGAACCAGAGGGAGATTCAGGCCAGGATTTAAACCCAGGTGTGGCAGCCATGCAGGTTGGAGCCATGCAGGTTGGAACCACGGGGTTTGGGGGGCGGAGAGGGGGGATCCCTTTACCACACGGCTTAGGAAGCAGGAAAGCAAGATGTAGCAGCCATGCAGAGCTCTCTCTTAGCAGTTTGGAAGAATGCAGGAGAGATGTTCAGGGAAGGAAAGAAATGAAAAGACTCTTGCTGGTGGGCCATGAGCAGGTGCCATGTGGGTTTGGATTAAGACCTGGAGATCTGGGAGACACAGCTGATGGTGGTGGGAACCACGGAGGCCTGCCAGCTGAGCACAAATTACTGGGAAGAACCAGGGGCTACCTGAGCCATAGACTTCTATTTTTTCCTGAGAAACAGTACCCCCGACTGGCCTAACGGGGCAAAGGGCAGGGGAAGGACTGACTGTGTGTGTTTCTGGGTGTTTTAAGGGACTTTGAGTATTTAACAGCGACATTCTCTCATTACTCTAAGTCTGTATAACTTTTTGAATAAATAGTTCCTTCCCTTTTCACCAAACTCTGGCATTCAGAGCCATAATTCCAAGTCCTAAGAGTGTCAGGCAAGGCGAATCTAGTATTGAGGGTCTCCAGGGGAGGGGGGTTCCATTTGGCAATAGTATCGTCCCCCCACACAGGTCCATTCTGTAACATATGTACTGTACCTTTAGTACACATAATACTCACAATAAGGTTTAATTCATAAATTAGACACAATAAGAGGTTAACAATAGCTAATAAAATAGAACAATTATAACCATACACTGTAATAAAAGTTATGTAAATGTGGTTTATCTCAAAATACCTGACTGTACTGTACTTCCTTCTTCTTGTGATGTGAGATGTATAAAATTTTCACCTTTTCACTCAAAGGAAGCACTTTATGGCTTCTTTCTGGCATATCTGAATTGCCAGCATCACCCCTCTTTGGGGCCATTACTAAGTAAGACAAAGGTCAAGTAAGGTTTACTTGAACACAAAACCTGTGAAACCACAACAGTGGATCTGATCCCTGGGAGGCTAAATGACTAAGGGGGAGGGGCCTATCCAGCACGGATACACTGGACAAAGGGGAGATTCGTATTCCAGGCAGGGCAGAGTAGGACAGCACCAGATTTCACCGTGCTACTCAGAACAGTATGTGATTTAAAACCTAGGAATTGTTCATTTCTGAAAAGTTCCATTTAATATTTTCAGACTGCGGCTCACCACATGTAAATGTGACTGCAAAACTATGGCTTGGCATAGTCTGGAGGAAGGCAACTATTAAAATGGCATATAGAAAGAAATGCCTGGAGGGGAAGGAGTTCACTGTCTTAACGGGCTGAGGGGAGGGATAAGGAAAGGAAAGGCCTGAAAGGCTACAGAGGCTGGGTCAGGAAAACACCAAGGTGAAACAAAATGCCAAGTCTGGAAACAAACTCCTGATTGGCGGTAAATGTGAGGTTCACGTGGCAATTTTCTTTTGAAAACTATAAATGTTAAAAATGAAAATTATACCCTGGCTGGTGTGGCTCAGTGGATTGAGCAATGACCTGCAAACCAAAGGGTTGCTGGTTCAATCCCCAGTCAGGGCACATGCCTGGGTTGCAGGTGTGTGAGAGGCAACCACACATTGATATTTCTCTCCCTCTCTTTCTCTCTCCCTTCCTCTCTCTCTCTAAAAATAAATAAATGAAATCTTTCAAAAATTAACATTACTAAACTTGTTCTTGGTTAATATTTTACCATGTGTATCACAGAAAATGGATTTTGAAAAGACAGCAGTGATTCTAGCATTCGGTTAAGTAGCTTCTCCCATTTAACTCTGATGCCTGTTTGGTAAAGAAGAAAAAATA
Organism: Phyllostomus hastatus; assembly: GCF_019186645.2. Lineage (NCBI taxonomy): Eukaryota > Metazoa > Chordata > Mammalia > Chiroptera > Phyllostomidae > Phyllostomus > Phyllostomus hastatus. The sequence goes on from NW_025334033.1 coordinate 61,397,391, forward strand.
TATTCTACTGCTTCCACCTACATGTGTTAATGAGACATTAACATTTTCTCCTACAAAGTGAATTAAATATCAAACCACCTTTAGATCCCGGGGCCAAAGCAGCTCTTTTTATAGCATAGGTCTTGAGACATCTTTCAAAGGAGTCATCCCAGAGAGCTACTATACCATCTTTTCCTCCAGTAACGAATCCCTATAAAAGTAAAAGTTTCAAGTTAATAAAGATCTAAATATTTTTTAAATAATAAGCTTCTTTGTATGGAAAATTCTAGGGGAAAGAACATTTATTGGCAAAAGTTACTGCTTGTAATGAACAGAAATTAGTATAAGAATCTACTGCATATTTGTAAACATCAATATGGAATCTGTAAAAATATTCACAGTGACACTAAACACTCTACTTTTAGGACAGAAATCAAATAATTCAGTTTGACCCTGGCCGGGAAGCTCAGTTAGTTAGAGCATCATCCAAATACACCAAGGTTGTGGGTTTGATTCTCAGTCATTGCACATAAAAGAATCAATCAATGAATGCATAAATAAGTGGAACAACAAATCAATGCTTCTCTCTATCTGTTCCTCTCTCCCCACTTTATCTCTCTGTAAAGTCAATACATTTTTTAAAAACTTTATAATTTGGAACCATAATGTAGCTCCATACTTGCAGCAAGTTACATATATTCTCCTAGAGGCTTCATAATCCCATCTTTTAAAGAGAAAGGATAATATCCATAGCTACCTCACAGGACACAGTGATAACATATAAAGCACTGAAACAATTTTGACACATAGGAAGCGATTAACAAATATGAAGCTAAGCTCTTTATTTATTTAAGCAGCAGACACCTCACTCAGGGTTCCGGAGGCAGAAAGAAGAAGAAAACAAGAGCAGGAAGACGAGCTCATCATTGAGCGGCCCAGCTGAACCCAGCGCTAATGCTCCTGCCCTCCTCCAAGTGCTCCACCCCCCAGGATCAAATTGTCTCACTACAATTAGCTTCAGGTGACTCACTTTTTCCAATGCGTGCATACTGAACACGGGCCCATCGTGGGCTTTAACTGTTTTCACGAGGAAGATGTCTCTCCAGATGCACACGTCTCCCGTGGACGTTCCAGAAAAGGCCATCTCTTCGGTCCAGCCGTACACGGCGCACATCATCGTGTCGTTTTTCCCCAGCGTGCCCATGTAGCCCTTCCTTCCAATCAGTCCTCCCCCTGGTTCATGAAAAACACTATGAAAGATCCACTTTCGTAAGATACGAAGTTACAGGCAGTGCAATTTCTTCTCTACTGCTGTTTAAATAGAGAGACATGTAACAGCAAGAAGAGTTAAAGAGAAAAACAGGGTTTCGCAGCGAGTGACTCAGGCAGCACCTGGCCTGGCTGCGGCAGCCACACGGGAGGCTGCTCTCAGGCCACGGCACTCTGAGTGCACAAAGGCATGTATGTGTTCAAGGGCTTTAAGCAGCCCTCCGCACTTTGGATTGGTTTTCAAAATTTTTACTGTGACATACTTAAGAACACAAAACGGTATTAAAAACAATACAATGTACACTTATATGTCTACTACCAACTCACAGAAAATGACTAAAGCTGGTATGTGATGCCAGTCCCACCTCCCATCTTCACCCCTCCCATTCTGAACGTGCTTATGATTCTCATGCAGTCTTTATACATATCTGACAGCTTATCTACGAATTCCTAGGCAATGTCATATTATTTTTCTTGTTTCAGAACTTTCTGTAAATACCATTCTGTATGTATTATTTGCAACTCGCTTTTCTTCACCGTTTGTTATGGAGTTTTACACATGTTGATTTGCACCTCTAGAAAACTCACTTTTATAACTACATAGCATTCCATTTTCCTATTAATAGGCAGCTAAGTTGCTTCCAAATTTTTACTATTGAAAACAATGCTGCTTTAAACATCCTTGTAAGGGCCTCTTCTATACAAGGGCAAGGGTGTCTCTAGGAATGCCTGGGAATGGCGTTGGGTATGTGCAACAGGAATAGCATATAGATGAGACGAACTGTTCTCCAAAGGCAACACATCACCTTACACTCCCACTGATGGTAGGAAGAGTTCCTTTCTACTGTGTAGGCAGGCACACTTGGTATTCTTAGACTGGGGGATGTGAAATACCAACTGAATTTTATTGTAGTTTGAACTTACACTTCTCTGATTATTACTGAGATTTATCTTTTCCTATTTTTATTGACCATTCATTACCTATTGATATCTTCTACCCATTTTTCCAATTGAACTTATTCACTAATTCATGAAATATATAATCCAGGCTCTATGGAAAGTACTAGAGGTAGAGCTAGGAACAAAACAGACAATAAAATTCCCTTCTTTCATGGAATTCTCTGATGAGAGGCAGTCCATAAATATGGCAAATAAGTAAAAGGAACAGTATGTCAGATGCTGATGGGTGCCGTGGAGAAAATGTAAGCAGGAGAAGGAGATAAGGCATAGGAGGGGTCCCTTTTCAGTAACGTGGTTAAGAAGGGCCTCTCGGAGAGGTGGTATCAGAAAGAAGACCTGAAGAAGGCGGCATGAGCACATCATCCAAGAAGAGCGTTAGAGGCAGAGAGATCAGCAAGCGCAAAGGCCCCAACATAAGAACGTGACTAGGAACAACCAGGAGGCAGCGCAGAGTAGCAAAGAAAGGCAGGCAGGCAGCAATGGGAAACGGGATCGGTGGAGTCAAATGCAGCATCACAGACGGTTGTAGGAGTTTAACTTTTACTCTACATGAGATGAAAAACACTTGCGTGTGGAATGACAGGATACAGCATATCCTTTATTAACAGGTTCATTCTAATCTCTGGATTGAGAGTAAACCAAAGGGCAGCAGGGATGGAAAATGTTAGAAGGCTACTTCAATCACCTGAGCTAAAGATAAAGGTAGCATAGACCACGGTGGCAGCGTGGAGGAGGATGAAAAATGGGGATGTTCCCAATGTGTTTGGAAGATGGTCTTTTCTGAATACGGCAGCCGGAGTTGTTAGTGAACCTGGCAGGGCAATTAAGTGGAGTGGGGAAGGAAAACAAAAATGAGACTGAGTTCTCTCAAGAGAAAGAAGGAGAACATAAATTTCCAAGTGAAGGGGTGAACCACTCTCTGGAGGTGTGTTAGTACACAGGTAAGCAATTAGTAACTGGAGGGTAGAGTTGAAAGATGGCTCTTGTTCGGTTGGATGTATTTAAGATGGAGAAGTAACACCATTCTTGCATGCTGAAGGGAAAGAGTCAGTAGAGGGGAAACTGATAATGAGGGAAGAAAGGGAAGAAGAGTGGGAGTGACGTCCTGGAGTGAGAGAGAGAAGGGATCTAGTGCGAACGCAGAGGGACTGGCCTTCCCTAGAGCACAGGCTGCGTACGCACCTGGAGCCGGCTGGGCAAACTATGGGCTGAGGGCCAAACCCTGCCACCACATGCGGTGGTGGGCACCCGCTGGAGCGGCTCTGCACTGTTAGCGGCAGAGGCCACACCTGCTCCCTGCTCTGTTCCCCGAGCCTGCCTCCCTGACCGGTGGCAGCCTACTAGCAGCTGCCCAGGGCTTCAGGAGGTGGCCATCTACAAATGGCGAACTCCGCTAATGGCAACTGCTGGGCATCTAACAGTGGAAGCAAGGTCCAGGGGTTGCCCTGCCTCTGGCTAGCTGCCCAAGGTGAGAAGGCAGGACTCTCCAGGAGGAGCTGAGTGAAGCTGACCATGGTCCCCTCACCCCAGCCTGCCAGTCCCCTTCACCGCAGCAGGCTGATCTCAGAGAGATGTCTCCAGCTGACGGCACTGGGTGCAAACTGGTAGGGCAGGGCAGGGGTTCTCTCTCTTGTTCTATAAGTACCAGTGTAATATTCCTGATTTGGGGCCTGGAAAATCTAAAATACAAGTATTTACTCTCTAGCCATTTACAGAAAGAGTTTGCCAGCCCTGGTTTAGATACTTGTTAGTTGGGTTTTCTGGTAACACACAGTGTTACAAGGTCATGTCGCTGTTGCACTGGAAAAGCTTTCAGTCGCTCATCCCACCAGCCATGGAAGAGAGTTCCAGTTCCTTAAAGGAGAGACTAATAACTTGGAACCCTCAAAGCCTACATGTGGAATAGGAGGTAAGCATCTCCCTTCCTTTTAGCCTCAGGCTTAAATCATCTTTAACTTAGTTTACATAAAGCTATGCATTTAGACGTTTAAATAACACTTAGCCTAATGAAGTGGTTCCTTATTTCCCAGTGGGCTCCTAAACTCTGCGGACCAGAACCCTAGAAGCGAGGAAGGTTGAAATGAACACCAAAGCCTTACATTTATCCTTTTATGGTTCAGTTTTAGGTCTACTACATCTGATTAAACTTAAGGAAAAAAAGTTAATGAATTGTAAACCTTGTCATTTTAAGGCTATGTACGTTCTTTAAGTGTCTTATTTCAAAAAATATTATAGTTTTTCCAATACAGAAATAATAAACATTACTTGCTTGGTAATTGCAATTCCAAGTGACTCGGATATTCGAATTAAAAGTTTTGCTTAAATGTATAGGAATGAAAATTACAACTGTGAAAACAGTTCTCTTTACTTTGTAAATGGGTATACAATATTACCTGGTGAGTTTGTGGTAAAGTATTAAATCCAAGTCTGAAAACTCATTTGTGTCTTATGTGGTTTACAATTTGAAAGTGAACTTGAGAAATGCCTTCAGAAAGGCTATTCTTCTCTGATACATGTTTCACTTCTTCCTACATTTATGAATTTTACCTGAAAGGTTTAAGAAAACTGAGACTCTGATGTCAAATTGCTGGAATTTATAAGTACACTAATTATGTGGAAAAGAGACATTTTCCTTTTAATTATTATTTTTAAAGATCTTACTTATTTTTAGAGGGAGACGAAAGATGGGAGAAACATCTATCACAGGGGTGTCAAACTCATTTTTACCGGGGGCCACATCAGCCTCGTGGTTGCTTGCAAAGGGCTGAATATAATTTTCAGACTGTATGAATGTAACGACTCCTTAACTAGGGGCAAGGAGTTCAGTGCTGCCGCTGGGTAGAAACAAGGTGTCAGGCGGGAAAAAACAAGGTGGAGGGCTGGATTCAGCCCGCGGGCCTTGTGTTTGCCACCTGTGATCTATCGGTTGCCTCTCACACACCCCTAACTGGGGACTTGGCTTGCAATCCAGGCATGAGCCCTGACCCAGAACTGAACCTGAGACTTCTAGTTCAAAGGCCAGTGCTCAATCCACTGAGCCACACCAGCCAGGCCTTAATGATATTTTCTTAATTAAAGATTTTTTAATTTATTTTTAGAGAGAGGGGATAGGAGAGGAAAGAGAGGGATAGACATCAGTGCACAAGAGAAATATCAATCAGTTGCCTCTCTCAGATCCCCAAAGGGACCTGGCCTGCAACCCAGGCAAGTGCTCTGACTGAGAATCGAACTGGTGACCTTTCAGTCCACAGGCCAGCACTTAGTCCACTGAGCCACACCAGCCAGGGCAGACACTTTCATTTTAAAACACGAACTTCTTTCACACTTACTAATTTGTAATTAAAAATAACTAAAGTCATGAAATGTTCCATTTCTACATCATTTTATAGTACACAAAATTTTTTTAGAAAATGTTTTTAACAGAGAAAAGGAGTATGGACATCACTTGGTTAATTTCATAAGTTAAATCCTTTTGCAAATATGAATAAGACACCAATGCAGCCAATAAATGATGATAAAATAAATTTTATATTTGTTTAAAATGTACCAAGGCAACTGTGAATCACTGTTAAAAAACTTTTTATTTTGAACAATTTTAGATTTTCGTAAAAGATGCAAATATAACACAGTGATCTCACACAGTACTCCTGACTCAGTTTTTCCTAATATTAGCATCTTACATTTTTAGACTATTTATCAAAACCAAGAAACAATATGTAATATTAATATATTACTATTAACTGAACCCCACACTTTATTCAGATTTCACCTGTTTAGCTAAATCGCTTTGAAAAGTAATTTCTTAAATTTCAAAAAAATAAAAAGCACTATCTTACCTGCTCTACGCCAAAATTTCATGTGTTTAATTCCAGCTGTAATTAATTTATCAGGCACGCAGGGGTTCATCTTTACAACAAAAATCTTATCTTTACTTCCTCTGAAATAAATACCAAAATGTTTTAATTCCTTTAAAAATTTTTTTTCAGAAAATAAAAAGTACTGAAGACATGTATAAAAAATACAGTATAAAATAAACTGCTTTCAAATCATGTCCAAAAATATTGTTTTTGCTTTCAAACCTCAGATAGTTTTTTTCCACATTTTTTTTACTGTTGTTCAGGTACAGTTGTCTCCATTTCCCTCCCACTACTCTCGCCTACCCCAGCCACACCCACTCTCTACCCTTGATCCCACCCCTCCTTTGGTTTTGTCCTTGTGTCCTTTATACATGTTCCTGAAAACCCTTCCCTCTTTACTACCCTTATCCCCTCCCACCTCCCCTCTGGTGACTGTCATTATGTTCTTAATTTCAATGTCTCTGGTTATATCTTGCTTGCTTGTTTGTTTTGGTGATTAAGTTCCACTTATAGGTGAGATCATACGGTATTTGTCTTTCACTGCCTGGCTTATTTCACTTTGCATAATGCTCTCCAGATCCATCCATGTTATTGCAAAGGGTAGGAGCTCCTTTCTTTCTGCTGCATAGTATCCCATTGTGTAAATGAACTACAGTTTTTTGATCCATTCATTTACTGATGGGCACTTAGGCTGCTTCCAACACTTGGCTATTGTAAATTGTGCTGCTATGAACATTGGGGTGCATAGGTTCTTTTGGATTGGTGTTTCAGGATTCTTAGGGTATAATCCCAGCAGTGGGATTGCTGGGTCAAAAGGCAGTTCCATTTTTAGTTTTCTGAGGAAATTCCATAGTTTTTTCCACAGTGGCTGCACCAGTCTGCATTGCCACCAACAGTGCATTAGGGTTCCCCTTTCTCCACAACCTGTCCAGCACTTGTTTGTTGATTTGTTTATGATGGCCATTCTGACTGGTGTGAAGTGACATCTCATTGTGGTTTTAATTTGCATCTCTCTGATGTCTAGTGATGATGAGCATTTTTTCGTATGTCTCTGGGCCCTTTGTATGTTCGTCCTCCTTAGAGAAGTATCTGTTCAAGTCCTTTGCCCATTTTTTAATTGGGTTGTTTGTCTTCCTGGAGTGGAGTTGTGTGAGTTCTTTAAATATTTTGGAGAGCAAACCCTTGTCTGAGGTATCACTGGTGAATATATTTTCCCATACAGTTGGTTCTCTTTTCATTTTAATGTTTTCTTTAGCTGTGCAGAAGCTTTTTATTTTGATGAGATCCCATTTGTTTATTCTTTATGTCCCTTGCTCTAGGGGACATACTGGTGAACATATTACTGCATGGAATACCTGAGACTTTCCCATCTTCTCCTCTAGGACTTTTATGGTGTCGTGACTTATATTTAAGTCTTTTATCCACTTTGAGTTTACTTTTGTGTATGGTGTAAGTTGGTGATCGAGTTTCATTTTTTTTGCATTTGCTGTCCAGTTCTCCGAACACCATTTGTTGAAGAGGCTGTTTTTACTCCATTTTATGCTTCTGCCCCCTTTGCTTAATATTAATTGACCGTAGAGACTTGTGTTTATTTCTGGGCCATTCTATTCCATTAGTTCATGCATCTGTTTTTATGCCAATACCAGGCTGTTTTGATTACAGTGGCCTTGTAATACAGTTTAATATCAGGTATTCTGATCCCTCCTATTTTGTTCTCCTTTCTCAAAATTGCTGCAGCTATTTGGGGTCATTTATGGTTCCATATAAATTTTTGAAATGTTTGCTCTGTATCTGTGAAATATGCCATTGGTATTTCAATAGGGATTGTGTTGAATGTATAAATTGCTTTGGGTAGTATGGACAGTTTGATGATGTTAATTCTCCCAATCCATGAACACGGTACATGCTTCCATTTGTTTGTGTCTTCCTTAATTTCTTTCTTTAGTATTGTGTAGTTTTCTGAGTACAGGTCTTTTACCTCCTTGGTTAGGTTTATTCCTAGGTACTTTATTTTTCTTGTTGCTATAGTAAATGGAATTTCCCCTAGTTTCTCCTTCTGATAGTTCATTGTTGGTGTACAAAAATGCCCTTGATTTCTGAATACTGACTTTGTATCCTGCTGTTTTGCCAGTTAATCATGTAATCTGACACTTGACTATTCCTACTTCAAAGAAATTGTTAATATTTTCATTATAAAAATAACATGCTTGCCCTGGCTGGTGTGACTCAATGAATTGAGTGCGGGTCTGAAAACCCAAGGGTCGCCGGTTCGATTCCCAGTCAGGGCACATGCCTGGGTTGCAGGCCGGGTCCCCAGTACTGGGTGCTCGAGAGACAACCACAAATTGATGTTTCTCTCCCTCTCTTTCTCCTTCTCTTCCCTTCTGTCTAAAGATGAATAAATAAAATCTTAAAATAAATAAATAAATAAATAAAAATAATTTGGTCACTGTAGAAAATTCAGAAAATAAAAAGTATAACAAAAAATTTAAAATCTATATAGCTTCTTTGTGATATATAAGTATGTATGTATCTTTTTTCACTTAAATATTTAATATGATCACTTTATCATGCTTTCCAATAGCTTATGATACAGTCCAAATTCTGCCTGTAAATGGGTAATAGCTATTTCCAATGTCATACTGTGGTTATATTAAAAAGTGGTTCTCAAGGATTAAGCGTACAAATGAATCCTGAAATCAACTGTCTTTCTACCATGATTATATTACTTATTTAGTGATAAACACGGCAGCAACAGAAAAAAGTTACATGTGTGCTTGATTTCAAAGATGTTTTCATTTTTTAAAAATTTAAGTCCAAAGTAATTTCAACATTTTGAAATGTGGTACCAACTCCCCCCGCACCTTGTTGTTGACAGCTTCTCTCCTCTCTTCCAGTCCCACAGCACGATAGTGTGGCTGTCATCTATTCCAACGGAAGCCAAACGTTTTCCGTCCGCTGCGAAAATTGAGAGACATACTGACCATTACCATTCAGAAGATAAACAGCACTCAGTACATATTATAAAACCACAGCACCATATTTAAAATTTTATAAAATAATATTAAATGTTAGGTGTGTAGACAGCTATAAAAAGAACCAGATTTTATAAGGGGAGGAGAATTGTTTCTCAGTGAATCCAAACCTATCTGCTGACATTGTCTCTGACTTCATTTACCATATCCATCAAGCTGAGATGGGGGAAAGGAGGACAACCAGAAAAGTGGAAAAAAGAGATTTAAAAAATGAAAAGAAAAAACTAAGAAAGAAAAGATTTACTCAATTAATTTCACCGTTAAGAAATCTTTTGTGATACAAAAACTCAAAGTGATTATGAAAAGTTAATTAACTGAAAAAGATGCAGGTTACAACCACCTTTGCCATCAATATGACTATTTTTAGTGAAGGCCAATTATTTTCTTCCTATTATCAAGCAACAAGGAATGAACATGTTAGGCATGCACGTGTCTACTATAAGTTGTGATGGCTGAAACTACAATAAAATGTTGGTCAATCTGTCTGTCATGCTTTTTAAAAACCCCAATCAGTTCATCATCGCTACCAGTGGTATGTCTCTTCGTGACTCCCTTAGTCTGCCATTCATTCTCTTGTTTCTTGAGTTTAGCAGATCCTTGAATGGGTACATACATTTTCTCCAAAAATCTCTACTATGAATAATTCACTACCAATTCAGTCAAAGCAGCAGACAGCACAAATTTACACTTTCTCAATACAAAAATCTCTATTAACAGTACTTCCCGTTTCCTGACCCACACCCTAGTTTCCACTGTAGATCTGTTTCTGTATTTTGATCTACCTGTAATCGTGAAACTTTCAAATGCACAGTGAAGAGCTAACATGATCTGAAATAACTTAGATAAGCCAGTTTGAAATAGTCACTTCATAGAAATGTTATAAAAGAAATATTTCAGGTCTCACCTCTTTCTTTCCCAGCTTTCATCCTAAACATTTTCAAAGTTCACTCCATGACTCTAAGACACAGTGATCAGAATTTGCCCCAAGTGGGAACTATATACCATTTGCAGTAATTGAGATGACCTTAGAGGTTATGGAGACTAACATTTTTTATTTTAACAGAAACATATTTATGTTAATGGGTACCAAAAACTACACTCATTGCCCTGGCCAGTGCGGCTCAGGTGGTTGGACCATCATCCCCAAAACTGAAAGGTCATGGGTTTGATTCCCAGTCATGGTACATGCCTAGGTTGCAGGTTCGGTCCCCTGTTGGGGGTGCATTCAGGAAGCAACCAATTGACATTTCTGCACATCAGTGTTTGTTTGTTTGTATCTATCTATCTCTTTCTCTATCTTTTTCTATCTCATGTCCTCTGTCTGGAATCAATGGATATATCCTCAGTGAGGATTAAAAAAAAAAACAAGAATAAAAATAAAACATCATTTAAAAATTACACTCATCAAATTACAATTATAAAATAGCCAGAAAACCCATGTTCACACAGTCCTAATTTGTTAGGCTAAGGATATGTACATTTGACAAGTCTAAGCAACACTCACTTAGACTAAAACGCTATATACTGCCTCTGCATTCTGATCATTCCCGCTGAGACAGAAAACAGCCTTACCTGAGAAATCAACAGCACAGACACCATACTGGTGGCAGCCCTTTAATACAGATAAAGGTTTAATGGTCTCTGTATCCCATATGTGAATCGAGGGGTCCCTACCTACCTAAAATAGAAGAATTACAAAAGCAATTTTATACAATTAAATAATTTATTTTTACATCTTTTAAAAGAAAATAAAATGGATTATATAGCCCTTTTATCCATCTGCTATTGACACTCACCAAATGAAAAATACAAGGCAGACTGCGTATGTGACTGACTTTCTTATATTTGTTGAAAAGCTAATGAGGATAGGCTCCATGTGCCTAGAAACGTCCCAGAAATACGTGACTCCTAAATTTTACCTTATACGCCCACAGTAAAGATGATGCTTACCAAGCACCTGTTATTGGCAGTCTTCCTATGCTAGAGATAATGAACATTAAGACATTAAGTTTTGACCTCATTGGGAGCTAATATTTTTAGTTAAATAAGAATATCTGGAAGAACTGGTTTGAGTCATTCTCCTTGAGGTGACAGGAGAATAAAATAATTATACATTAAGAAACTAGTCAAGTGCTTACAAACAGTAACAATCTATAAACCTTGCCCCTTTCCATCCTTCTCTAAGAAAGTGCTTACAAACAGTAACAATCTATAAACCTTGCCCCTTTCCATCCTTCTCTAAGACTCTCCATAGAGAGAGGTATCACTTAAGATGTTCTCAGTGTTTTCTATTTCAGTATCGCTGCTTTGTACTTTGGTAAACCTGAATAGGTGTCCCACCATGGTTGTAAAACAAAAACATAGTCACCCTTTTTGTCATAGAACATTTGTTAGATAAGTTATTTTAGATCACTTGAAACTGTATTTCTAGTCCTTATGTTTTCTGTAATTTTTACTCACAAATTTTAAGTAGTTAATATTATCCTCACAGAAAGAAGTCAGAGCTCTTTAGTTACAAAGTCAAATAAAATAATAAGAAGAAGAAGAAGAAGAAGAAGAAACTTTTAAAGAAACTCTAGGAAAGAGTTGTGGTAAATTTTATTTTTAATATGAAAACTAAATCCCACTCTAAAGAATTCTTTACTCCTTATTTCCTAGAATACAAAACATACGCATAGATTTTTTAAAAAAGTGGACTCATCTAACTTTAAAGCCAAACGAAGGCCTAACCTCTCTGGCCTGCTATAGGTGTTTGAAGGGCCCACCTGGCCGGTTGCCACATAGTCTTTCACGGGATGAATAGCCAGGCAGAGGATGTCGTCATCATGACCCAGGTAAAAGCGCTGTGTGTTCTGCTGTCGATTATAAATGACACCCACTGCTGCCACGTGGTACACAATTTCACCGATTTGAGTATAAAACAGATTACTTCGACAGTCATAACCTCTGTAACTAAATATAGAAAACACACATAATATGAACTTTGGCCTTTTATCTGATAAATATGGACTACATGGAGGAGAAGCAGGTACCGTTGGGGTCGTTTAATGTCTAGTTTTACAAGATACTAACCCATTAAAACAAAATACAAAATCTCAAATCACATAAGCTTTTATGAATTGCTCTCATTACGAAGAGCTAAATCCAAGCTATACTACTGACTGAAAAAAATCAAGGTGCATGCAAATGTACAAGGTGCATGCAAATGTACACAGTACACTACAATTCGCATATAAGCACAGTGCTAAATCCGTATACTATAAAACAAAAATAGGTGCTGTTTATAAGTGAAAGGGCATAGAAAACAATAAATATTTGCATTTGTCTGTATATGCCTAAGAATTTCTGGAAGGAACAGTGATTACTCCTGGTGCAGGGGAAGGATGGCTGGAAGGCAGAGGGGGATGGAGTTTTAAAGGGCGGCCTTTCATACACACTGCTGAATTTTGAGAGTGTAAGATATAGTCCAAAAAATAAGTTTAAACAATAATTTAAAAATATTATACTCATTCAGGAAAAAGCAGCCACATCTTCTAAACATGATGGACTACAATTCCATTTACAGCAACCTTTCTTTGTACTTCAAATAAGACCAATTCATATAACATAACTGCATGGAAATACTGCCTATTAACACAGGAGAAAAAAATGCTTTTGGTAAATAAATCCTTTCTGAAATTCTTGAAAGCATCATCAGTCAGGTAAGAAAGGGATTACTGGGTGAAGAGAAAAAATTGTCAGAGTGGAGAATCTGTTGTTTCAGGGTGATGTGGGAGACCTGTGTTGCCAAATGTTCGAAGACAATCCAGAAACTGTCTTTTACTGAAATCAAAATATGAAGGTAAAATGAATACACAATACCACTCCAAATTAGACATACTTGTATTTAGGGGAGATGACAATCCCTTACATTTTATGTATTCATTTGTTTAAAGAGATCCAATTCTACAAATGTAAAACTTTCATAAGACAAACTAATTTTTATTTTAATGAACACCTATATGGTGTTTATTACGTACCAGACAATATTCTAAGCCACCACAACTATCTCCTTATTTACTCCTCGTCAGAACGCTGTCAAGCACGTTCTGTTATTTCCACTCACAGATGGGAAACAGAGGCACTGACAGGTTACGCGACTTGCTTAAAATCACACAGCTAGTAAATGTAGGCAGGACACAAGCGTATAAATGAAAAACAGCTGTTCTGTACCCGTGAACAAAGTGTAACCGAATACTGTTTTCTGGAGCCCGCTCTCTTCTTTTAGAAGTGTCACTCTTTCGTTTCTCTTTGTATTGTTCTTTAAGCTGAGGTAGATCTTCTTTGTAAACCTTTAAACAATGTAGAAATGTTTTTAGAATACATATTAACAAAAGTTTTCGAAGATTCCTAACGTAACCTTTAGACGTTGTGTTTACTGTTGATCACTGAGGTTTTAACAACTGTCTTAAATAGGAAAGTACTTCATGAAGTTTACCTCCTTGGACAGAACAAACTACTTTACATTTACATTTTCTTTTCTTTTTTTTTTAAGATTTTATTTATTTATTTATTTTTAGAGAGGGAAGGGAGGGAGATAGAGAGAGAGAGAGAAACATCAATGTGTGGCTGCTGGGGGTCATGGCCTGCAACCCAGGCATGTGCCCTGACTGGGAATCGAACCTGCGACACTTTGGTTCACAGCCTGGGCTCAATCCACTGAGCTACGCCAGCCAGGGCTACATTTACATTTTCTATGCATCACACTGACAAATATGTATTTTGTGTTCCATGGTATTTTTGGACTTCTTAAGAGAATATTTTAAATGGAATAAATAGGAGTGTACTGTGACAAAAAGCTATGGACAAATAGAATCCAGGCACACTTACTATATCAAGCACTTACAAAGAACATTTCACAAAAGTGTACTTTAACTCAAAGCGGGAAATGAATGGGCTACATATTTCTTAGAAAATTAAAAACCACAAAAGATAATAGATAAGTAAACAGGAGGGAGAAAGATGAAGAAGAAACTAGGTTTTTTTTTTTTTTTCAGGGAAACATCCTGTGATAATAAAAATTACCTGCCGGCGGTAAGTGAGCTGCGTCTCTTGTTCAATTTCAGAATCCAGTTCTGGGACATCAGACAGATCGGAATCTGATTCATCACTGTTTGAGTCAACCAGGCTTTCTGTAATTTTAAAATATGAAGCATTATTTGTTTAAAGATCCATTTTTACAGCAGCACCGTAAAATTAATGATTAAGAGCTGACTGTGCCAGCTGACGTGGAGACAAGCCACGGAACAATCCAGTGCGACTACCTATCCCAGTGGCACAGCTGTCACTAAGCTGCACTGCCGGTTACCTTCCTCTCCTCTCACTGCAAACCCAGCAGCTCCTTCAGTCCCTCCACTGGCTCCCCAACAACCGCTACATCCAATTAAATGTCTGCACAAATACGGGTGAGTAAAACCTATAATTAACATGAAAAATAGCTAGAAAATACTAGGATTAATAGATGAACTGACATAATTTTCTTTGTCAAAAAAAACCCCCATATACAAAACTTAGATACCCATCTTCCCTCGAATACAGTAAATGTGTGCTCTGCTAACATAACTGTTTCTTCATTCATCATTCAATAAATTAAAATGCAACCCAAAGTACTTTGTATTCCATGCTCAGTGACATCTGACTTTAAACATACAGACCTGATATTTTAATGTAAAATTTCCATTAATACACTGTACAGTGAACTTATGAGGCTAGATTACATTTCAACAGTGAAATTTTATTTGGGGGTGACTGAAGAGTTATCTGACAGAGGAATTACTTAGGGGGCGCATCCTGCGACTCACCTTGGGGCGCTATGTGAAGGGCATCTTTCAGTTTTCTTTCAGGAATGAATTTCCACTGGAAGACCGAGTGGTCTGCTCCACCGATAGAAATAACCCACTGGTAATCATGTGACCATCTGACATTAGTTACGTGAGCCGAGTGGCCAATATATTTCTTAAATTTGGCCCCTACAACAAAAAATATTCCTTTAAGTTCATAAACAAACACCAGCACACAAAAATACCACCTCGACACACAATTCCCATACGTGAACCAATGCATCCTCCTTCCACTATCTCAATTATGATCAAGGGAAAAAACGTTAATTCAAAAACTTGTCGGCTGAACAAATGAATGAGTCTACATCAAGGTTTGTAAATTTTTGTTCCGCTGACTCACAATGTAATTTCATGGGAACCACAAGGCCGTGAGGGAGGCCACGACCTGACTGCTTTGAAAAAAGCCTGCAGCCACAAGGGGATCAACTGATTTCTTATTAAGATATTTGAATGCTTTGGTATGAGGCCTTTGGTCTTAAGTGACATTCAACCAGCCTACTCTACCCCCCACAGGAGCCGCAGGATCCTTTTACAACCTTAGTCATCAACAAAATACTAGCAAACTTAATCCAAAAACATGTAAAAAGGACTACGTAACACGACCAAATGGGATTTATGCCAGGAAAGCAGTGGTTGATTCAACAGACAAAAATCAATGCAATATGCCACATTAATCAAAATAAAATATACCCAGTGGTTGTCTCAACAACTGCCCTTCACAGTCGTTTTAAAATCTCACCAGTTTGTATAATGCCTTCAACATGAGTTTGCCTGATGTTTCTTCTTGATTAGATTCAGATGGTGTGTTTTTGGCACAGGTGATATGTTCTTCTGAATACACCGTTTTAAGGGGCACCATTCTATCACTAACCATGTTAGGCTGTATCATCTGGTTAAGGTGGTGCACACGAGACTTTGTCAATTGCAAAGGAATTGTTTTACTTTATGGTTTGGTTTTGTGGGGTTTTTTTATAAATCAGCGTGATAGTAAGCATTTCTGTGGTTCCAAGTTCAGAATACATTCTCCATGTTCTGCTTAGATAAACCTAGTATTTGGCAACACACACACATCCCTGTTAAAGTACGCTAGATATACAATATTTGGCCTCATTTGATAACATCTTTCAAGTTTTATATTAAGTTATAGAAGGCCTGCATGTCAGGATGACAAAGCTCCCTCTGCTAAAATCTGGAGAAAAACTCACCTTGGCCATGAATTTAGGGAAAGCCATCTTAATCTAAGCATAAAGATTTGACCAAAACTCATCTTAAATTACAATTTACTGAGGCTTAATAGTAATGCTATTATTTTAGACATCAATTTTTTTTGTAGCTTAATTGAAGTCTGTAACTTTCTAGATAGGTAACTTGCCACAGTTCACCAAGCAAAGTCCAGTAAGGTAAGATTTAGTCCCACCCCTCATATGTAAGAATGAGTTACTTGCCTGCCAAGAAAGCTCTGGCTACTGCTTCCTTTGATGGGCCCTTTAAGAACTCTTAGGCATTGAGAGAGTCTTTAAGAGGTAAAGTCAAAAAGTCCAGCAAGTTAAACTCTAAGTTTTTAAGATGTACTAATTTCACTACATTTAGGGCCAACGAAGAAGCGTGATCTGAGCATCTACCCTAGTTGACCACATTGGGTGACGGCCCCAAGCGAGGGGTAAATTGTCCTGAAGTCCAAATTGTTTTCTCTGTGACTTTGCCAAGACCAGTCCCTATGGAAGAATGGAAGCAGCTCCGCAAGGGAGTTGTGGAATAAGACTAGGGGAAGCCAGTTATTCCTGATCAAAGAGATTGTATTAGTAACAATGCAATAACCAGCACTGCTTATCTAACTATGACAGGTGGGAATCTTGAAAGTGAACGTAGATATCGTATCTTTCATAAGAGTGACCCTGCCTCACCAGGACCAAACATACCTTCCTACATGCTTCCAGAACTCCCTGTAATTACCCACCTTGTGATTACACTTACCATCCTGAAGTGTAACAGCCCATTTACTTGTTAATGCCTCTAATAAACTGTAAGATCCTTGAGACAGGGGTGTTAACCTTGTTTGCTATATATCCCCATGCCTGGTACACTGCAAACATCGATTAGGTATTTGACAAGGGAACGACAGGAAAGGAAAGGAGAGAGACCACATGACTCCTTCACTCTGCCTGCACACTTGACCTGAGGTGCTAGACTGCAGAGGACTGAAGAAGGGCAATGAAGGACACGGCCAGCATGAACATGACTCCAGCCCTTGTAAGTAACAGAGGGAGACAAAAGTAGGACGTGAAGAATATTGGAGTTGAAATCAGAAGACCAGAACTTGAGTGTCAACCTGACTGTCAGCAGAGGAGCTGGGGCACATCCCTTAACTCTCCAGGGCTCCACTTCCACTTCAACACAAATGCATAATAAGCTCTCAAAGTCCCTTCACTACGAAAACTCTGACCTATGACAGAAAATGATAACATATGTAAGGCCTAAACAGTACATTATCAATTGAGACTAATATCTCAGAGAAAACATTTACTAATGCAAGCCGAAAGGGTCAGAAGCCTTCCTAATTTAAGAGAATAATTCTTGTAGGATAAAGTAGTATACTAAAATACTAAATTTTTAATGATCTCATTTATTTTACTTGTTTTAGGGTATATTTTAATACAAAGTTAATAAGAGATAAAGCTCTTCAATAAATTGTAGCAATATAAAAGAACACTTTTCCCATTTACTATGTTTTAATGTCCTTAAAACTTCTAGACATAATTCTTCCTCCCCAGGTTTCTTTCTGACCCTACTAAAAGAAAGAATTTTAGTAACACAACTTAATGTATTAAATAATATACATCTTCATAACTAATCCAAAAGACAGTTTTCTAGTAACACTGTTAAATTTATGCAAGTATGTAAAGTCAGGACACACAGAATCTTAAACTACTTCTATTAATCCTTTAAATATGCAGTAGCTACAGCCTCTCTTCTGCTCTAATTATCTACCCACAGTCTCAAGGTGACTCACAAGTGCATAGAAATAAAAACCCTTACCATAACATAAATTTCTAACACAAAGGAATAAAAGGGAAACAGTTTATACTTATACTGTTGAAACAGTGACTGAACAAGACTGATTTTCCTGGACTCTGGTAAAATATTCCCACAGCAACTCAGAAGACTACTACACATTTTATAAATGATATAAGCCCTGGCTGGTGTGGCTCAGTGGATTGAGCATCGGCCTGCAAACCAAAGGGTTGTCAGTTCGATTCCCAGTCAGAGCATGTGCCTGGGCTGTGGGCCAGGTCCTCAGTTGGGGGCACATGAGAGGCAACCACACACTGATATTTCTCTCCCTCTTTCCCCCCCTCCTCCTCTGTCTAAACAAAAATAAGTAAAACCTTTAAAAAAAGAAATAAAAGAACCATGCAATAAAAAGTCTTTCCTGTTACGAAAGACAAAAATTGTCAATAAAACACATTCACTAAGAAAACTCAGAAAATGAAAGTACTTTTGGTTTTGCATAGAGAGGTCAGTCTGTGAAACAGTGACAAGCAGTGTCCCAGATTAAAAGCATCGTGATTAATCTTACTGAATCTCACTTTCTAACGGGGCAAGTAGCAACTTGAGTCACAATACAATCTGTTGTTCCTGGTGACTGTCACGTGCTGTCTACGTCTGTGGTGGGATCCGGAAGCAGGGTACTGGAATCACTGCAGGCCGAGCGAGTCCTGTTTAACTCACTTAGCATTACTCAAGGATGCACTTTCACACGCACCTGGGAAGCTAACACCTCGCAGGCAGCGACCAGCAAACGCGGCAGGACCTGGAACTCACCCACAGGCACAACAGAAATAACCAGCTCCTGGGAAAGCTAGGTCCTTAAGTCTGACATCATCAATGGCCTGTTTATTTGAATAAAACTACTTCAGCTGTTCCCATAATCACCTTTTACTAAACTGCATTTAACATTTGCCCAGAGCTTTTATCAACAACCAGATGAAAATTATTATCGCACCTGCTACAGATGTTCATGCTCTATGAATATGCGCACCGTACCACAGGAGAGGGTTCTTCAAAAATTAAATCTCTGCAAGTATGATTTCCCTGAGTAGCAAGTATGCTCTTTAAAAAATTAGCTGATATTAAAATTATTTTGTGCCCTGCTTTATTTTATTTTTGGTTTTCAGGAAGCTCAGATTTGATTGTGATGTTTGATTACTGTTGTTTCCTTTTCCTAGTTTTAATACTATGGCATTCCCCTGGTACTAATTCTCTATTCATGCAATTATTTTAGAACTTAGGGACCTGTTATAAGCTGACTCAAATACTTAGTGGAACAAAGCATGAAATAAGTGACTAATACAGCATTTTATTTGTTCCCCAGAACTATGAACAGAATGATTAATGTCATCATTTTAGAATAGATCCAAACAAAAGAGGTTGATACATAAAATGTACAGAAAAATAACCCATTAAATTCAAAGAGCAAAGTAAATGAACAGACAGAACAGAAACAGACTCACAGACACTGAGAT
The DNA here is from genome assembly GCF_019186645.2 of Phyllostomus hastatus. Classification (NCBI taxonomy): domain Eukaryota; kingdom Metazoa; phylum Chordata; class Mammalia; order Chiroptera; family Phyllostomidae; genus Phyllostomus; species Phyllostomus hastatus. The sequence continues at coordinate 61,416,893 of NW_025334033.1, forward strand.
CAGACTGACAGTTGCCAGAGGGGCAGGGGGTTCAGGGGCTGGTTGAAAGTGGTGAAGGGATTAAGAAGTGCGAACTGGTAGTCACAGAATATTCAGGAGGATGTCAAGGACAGCACAGGAAACACAGTCAGTAGTACTGTAGTAACTATGTGTGGGACCAGGTAATATAAGGGGGACCACTTCGTAAAGTATATGATTGTCTAACCACTATGCTGTACCCCTGAAACTAATATAAAATAATATTAAGTGTAAACTGTAATTGAAATTTTTTAAAATGACTCAATAAATAATGCCTTCAAAAGTTAAAAAAAAATAACCTCTTATATTTTCTTAACCCCATGGTTATAGAAAATAAATAAATATTAAACATACACTCAGGACTTAAGCAAAAACACAATTCTCACATGTGAAAACAACCAACAAAAAAATAGATTCCAAATTACGACCTGAACTTGTACAGCTCACTACTTCACCAGAATTACTGAGAAGAGACATTAGAGAAATATCATCTAAAAGATGTATGTTCAACAAGTTAAATACCTGAAGATAATAAACCACAAGAAAAGTGTTACTATCACTGTACAGTCTGACTATATGAAGTGGGGAGAAAAACGATTCTTTAAAAAGAAAGAGGTGAAGTATTAGTCCATAATAATTTATGAATTCAGAAACAATTTTCTAATAAAAAGTTCATGTCAAAAAATATAAATGTAACATGTGACAATAATTTTTTACTTAGTAAAATAAAAGTAGCTGCTTCTGTTCATTTTCATGAAACTCTTCACCAAATAATCAATACACATATTTAAAAATATATAAAACCTTTTATTTATCTCAAGAATAATTTTTGCAAGAACTTAGCTCCTTTATAAATAGTACTTTGAAAGAAAAAGTACCTTTTCTTAAACAAGGATATCGAAATAATTTTACAATTCCATAGTCATCAGCTGTAACTAAAACTTGGCCCATATAGTTTCCGTCTACTGAATTTATATCATTGATATCTGAATACTTGGGCAAAATTCCATTTACTTCAAGGCCTGAAACACATGTCCATGAAGCCCAGTGAACACCTTTTACTTCTTCTTTATTTGTCACTTCTCTTCCTCCTAAAAATAAATCAGTCTTAATTTAATAGGTTACTTCATCTGATTTTTACTGAAGCATAAATTGTACTACTAACATGGTAAACCCCCATATTTAAATAGCTTCCTACTCCAGTTAAAATAGAATACATGAATAGGTGGGTAAAGATGGTAAGGAGGGAAGAAAATCGAATGCTAGAAATTTTTAAAGACCAGAGTTATACTGATTCAGAGACACACACAGGTCTGATTATGATGTAGCTTCGCAGGTTCACCCTGTGGAAAATAAAGCTGGACCCTATTACAATCATGCTACGGATCAGTCACAACAGGGGAAGTTAGAAGAAAAAGTCAAAGCTGGAAGGAAGTGGCAAAGTAAGCGTTAAAAAAGAAACCTAAGAAGATAGATGGTTGAGAAAAAGAGAACTTTTGAAAAGGACTGAGAAGGAAAGATGAGTGAGAAGCTACACATTTACATTAGGGAACAGGACTTCAGGGTTGACTCAATCTTCATTACATACAGATCATTAATAAAAATGCTTTTAAGGAAATGCATTAATTTATGTTTCTACTTTTGTCAAATACATTATTAGAAAACAGCAACTAAATTCACTAAGCATCATACTAAATAAAGTACTAAGAATATTTTGCTCTGGTTTTATTCTTTTTAAATCTGTGATGAAAACTTTCTCAAATTTAATTTGTTAGCTATACTTTTACTATTTGCAAAGTTAGCCCTAGCTGGTGTAGTTTAGTGGATTAAGCGCGGGCTGCAAACCAAAGGGTCATAGGTTCGATTTCCAGTCAGGGCACATGCCTGGGTTGCAGGTTGGGTCGCTAGTGGAGGCCATGTGAAAGGAAACCACACAGTGATGTTTCTATCCCTCTCTTTCTCATTCTCTTCCCCTCTCTCGAAAAATACATAAATAAAATGAAAAAATAAAATTTGCAAAGTTTGAGGTAACCACAAAAACCCAAACAACTTATGGTTAGATATTTGTAGCAATTATATTTAATAAGTTCCATCCATAAAAATGTCATTTTTGACTTTCTAACACATACAAGGACTTTACCATACACTACTCACATGATATGGAATTCAACATAAACAAGGTTTTAGATCCTCTAAGCAAAGAAGTTTTAAGAGCTAAAAGGACTTTAATATAACAGGGCAGCCTTACAGAAAAAAATCACAATGCCCTAAGTATTAGCTTGGATCTTCACTGATTTGCTATTATCTAATATAACTTACTCAGCTTCTAGCGAAATCCTAAAACATTTTATAGGCACTAAAAATCTATAAATTATAAATAATGTATTAGACACCTTTACCTGGCATCCTATAAAAAAGTCTTCTACCATCTCCATCATTTGTCTGTAGATACCTGCTGTCTGAGGACCAGTCCAGGTGAGTGATGAAACTAAGTGACCCCACGCATTCCCCAATTTTTTTATAACGCTGAGCAACTCCATAAATATCCACTGAGCCGTCATTGCACCCAACAGCAAGGTAAGTTCCATCTGGTGAGTATTTTAACTCATGAATTGCTTCCTTCCTATCTTTAATATGCACGACTTCTGTCATATCTCTGTAAAGAAAAAGAAACAGACCATATGAAAGTCACTACAAAATTAGTTAAATTTCCAAATGTGTCTAAAATTGACTGTGAGGCTGTATCAAGTACTTACAAACCATAAAACAAATATAAATGAGACAAGTAATATTAATTAAGAAATAATTATTTTTGCTGAACAGATATATATGAATATAATATGTGTTGGAAATAGGGGAAAATGCTAAATTTCAGTTCCTACATTACTTCAAGTAGTTTAGAGATTCAGACTAAAATTTATGGAGCCATACAATATAGGAAATAAGTCACAAATATTGAGTTTATGAAAAATGCTTCATTACTAACACCATAATTTTCAAACAAGTACTTATAATGAGCCAAATATGCAAAATCACATTGAGGGGGAAGAAAAGGAAGAACTGATTTGTATTATTTCGGTAACACATTTGAATACATATCTTTATATAATTATAATTAGTTATTTTTATTTCAACCTCTTTGACCTTTTTTAACAGAATGCCAATTTTTCCCAATTAGGTACATATTGACAAATGAATTTAAATATTTGTTCAATGATGCCTTGTAACTGAGTTTCCAAAATGATACAAGTATTGTAAAGAGCCACAAAAATGGACACACTTAGTTTAACACCAGTGAGTTTCCAAAGTTGTGGAGCTGGTGGACAGGGGAGAAGACAGGGATGGACAGGGAAAAAGGGCAGGATAAAGAAGAAATCCTACTTTCAATGAATGCCAGGGTCTTTTTTTCCCCCATATAAATTTTGCATTATCAATGTGAAATGCTCCAAGTAGATGATTTCAAAACAGAAGACTGAATGGACATTCTTACAATTTTTAAAGTTTCTCAATGGACAACTGAAAGCAATCAACCTCAGATGTTGACTCAGAGTTTCGTCCAGTAACACTATTTACTTTGTTTTACACACAGAAAACATAAACTCATCTTCTGTGAGAGAAGGATGCACCGTAATGATAGTTTATAACTGGTAAGATGTGGTGAGTGCTCAAAAGATATGTGTGAAGTTCTCCAGGAAGTCCTGAAAAAAGGGTTCAAGACTCGATTAAAGCAGGCAGGGACAAGGAAGAGCGGTACATATGTTAAGTGTAAGAGCAGAGGAGTTGCCTGGGTGTAAGAGAGGAGGGAAGGTTTTCCGGGAAGACACGGCACGAGCAAAGCATGCGAGCATCTGGCACAGAGCGGACAACAGAATGTGGACACAAGAACAAATGGGAAAGTTACAGACTGTTGGGGTTAGAGATCTAATAAACTGCCAAGGAGTCTGGGCTTTACTGTGGTGTTAATCATGTAAAGACAGAGGTGAAAACCAGCCCTTTAGCTAGAGGAAGGTGAGCTTACCTAGGGACAAAATACAAAGCGGGAGAAAGAGAAAATCAGAAAGCCCAGGTCTGAGCTTTGAGGCATTCCAGTATTTACCGGGTAGGCAGAAGATAATGAGCCTACAGAGAAAATGGAGCCAGAAAAGTAGGCTGGAAAAAACAGAGAGAATTAATACCCAAAGGCAGGGAAGAGAATGTTTTGAGAAGGAGCAAGTAGCTAAGGGGGTCAAAAACTGCTGAGAATTTTAAAAGAAAACTGAAAAACGTCCCCTGTCTTAGGTAACAGGGTACTTATTAGGGAAGGTTCTTCAATAAAAGATGTAGGCAAAAGCTGCATTGCAATGGGGACAGAAAGCTGATAATTGGAAGAAAAGAGAGTAAATTAGGCAGTTTTTTTCAAAATTTTACTGTGAAAGAGGGAAAATGTAATATAACCGGAGAAGGACTTAAATTTTAGGTAGGAATTTTAAGATAAAACTTATTTGAACATTTTTGTGGGGGGAAGAAGAGACAAAAAAATTGATGTGAAAAAATAGACATATACAGAGAGCTACTTTTGTAAAACCAGGAAACAACTTTTGAAATTTATTATTCCCAAGAAAATGGGGTAAAATATAAATAGGGTGAAAAAAAACTTTTTTAAATGTGCATGATTAGTTAGGGAAAACTATCCCAATCCTTTTAAATTAGATATAACACAGTAGTGAAATTGTCAGGGAGAGACAAGTGGCTAGCCGCTGGTAGAATCTAAAATGGCAACGCTCATGTTTTTACGACTAGCCTACCCCAAGCCCTGCAGGAAACCTCACTCCGTTTCCAGCACACTTTCTTAACTGCTGCTTCTCCATCTCTGCCATGGAAGTCTCCCTAGCTATTCACGGAATGAATGAATGTCTCTGAGGAGCTCGATGTTGATAATGCAGCTCACTACAAATCAGTTTCGTGTGTCTGTCTTCTAATTAGAAAAATAGTTGCGATCTTTCACTTGACTCCATGATATTAGTGTTTCTTTTAATATAAAATTGTTAACATTTTTTACCACAAGGAAAAGAGATGGTCTAGGAAGTTACGTGACTGTGCCCTGACACATCACCTTGTACCCAAATTTAACCACCAGTGTGTTAAATTCTCATCTATTTTGTGTCCCTCCAATCGCAACATAACCTCTCCTGTGAGGTTATGCTTACTTAACTGCTATACTTACAAACCTGCTTTATGTTAAGCAAACGAAGGAGAAATAGTGACCAGGTAAATTTAGAAGGATTGAGACTCTTTTGTGAGCTAGAATCTTGTGGATGAACTACAAATACATTTAATAGTCATTATAACTATTCCAATAATCCTGTCAGCAATTTTGGACTGAGTTGCTGAAATATGGACTTATTAGATATAACAGCTTCACCAAGTTCTTGCAAACAATAATTAAAAAGGTAAGTCTTAAAATAATGACTTTTTAATGCAACAAGCTATTATGATAGGAACTCCTATGTATTTCAATATGCACATTAAATTCTTGGTTGCAAAACAACACAAATGTACTTGATGCCACTAAATTTCTTACTTTTTAAAATGGTTGAAATGGTAAATTTTATATTTTATCATAATAAAATTAATTTAAGGAAAAATCCCAGCATATCTCACTCTAAAAACTAGGCCCAGAAAGAGGAGTCAGCTTCTATAGAAACTAAGAAGTACAAGAGAACATGTTGCATCTGAAAAAGCAAAAGATATGAAAGAAGGACCTTGAGGTAGAAATAAATAGGCTGGAGAGATGGGCACTACAGGCTACATTAATTAAGAATTATGAACTTCATCCTAAGGGCAGTATACAGCTTTTATCATACTTTAGAAAGAGGAGGGATGAAAATGCATGTGTTTTAAAAGACGCTGCTACAGCTGCAGAGTAAAAAAGGTTTTCAGGAAAGTGAAACAGGAGGTAAGGAGACCAGCTGCGATGCTATCCCACCAGTCCAGTCAGGAGATGGCAGAAGCCTACAGAAGAACACGACTGTGAACATAGCAGGAAGTATATTAACTTCAGAGCAAGTTAGGAAGTAGATACTTCAGAACTCTGTGATTAATTAGACAAGGAAGGCAACAGAAAGAAATGAATTAATGGTTTCTGGATTGGGCAATTGGGTGGACAGTCCTACCACTCACTGAGCTAGAGAAGAAAGATTTCATAAGTACTTACCCTTGGAACACATCTGGATGTATACCAATTTTTAAAAAATTTTTAAATTGATTTGAAAAAGAGAAAGAGAGAGGAAGGGGAGAGAAGGAGGGAGGGGGGGAGAGAGAGAGAGGGAAAGGGAAACCTCCCCTAGTTGATGCACTCATGAAGGCATTCATTGGTGGACTCCTGCATGTGCCCCCCCCACCGCCCGGGGATGGAACACGAAACCCCGGTGCAGCGGGATGCCGCCCCAACCAGCTGAGCCACCTGGCCAGGGCTATAGCACATGTTTTAATGGCTGTATAAAACTCAACGGAATGTACCATGTTATAATTCAACACTAGATGTTAATTGCTTTAACAAATTTTTCAAACTTTTGCAATGACCCAAACGAAGAAAAGTAGGAATTTTTTTTCAAAACATAAAGCTGCACACAACAAAGTCAATAACTCATTTTTAAAGCCTCACTGTCCCTCCACCCTGTCCCCTTCAATGGCAGAGGATCATTACTGAAAATCAATACTACCAAGGAAAGTGAGGACCCAACAAATGTATAGTTCAAGTTTTAGCTATAATCTACTAAGCAATCTTAATCTCTAAGCTAGGGTTTCTAAGTTAGCATAATTTTCTGTCAAAGCCATTTTTATAAATATATTTCCATATTTAATAAAACTAATATACAGATTAATAAAAAATAAAATGGGTAGAAACAATGATTATACAGTCTATCTCACTTAGAATGACTGTTTCTGCTTCTACCCTAATACCATACCTTACTCTAAGTACCGTGAATGAGCCATCCTTCATTCCAAGGGCAAGATGGATTCCATCCACATTTACCGCTGCACAACGAATCGGTTCTTCCATATTACACCTTGCTATTAATGCATGATCTACTAGGCTCCATAACCTGTAACATTTAATTAAAGTAAAAGAACAGTTAACTAGTGTATGCTTAAAAAGTGACAGACTCTTTGAAAAGATTTTGGTTAAAATAGTAATAATCTCATTCTAAGATAAGTCTAGATTTTTAAATGTATGCTTTGTGGCAAGGAATTCTTTAAAATTTTTATTTGATTTTGTAGAGAGAGGAGGGGGGAGAGAGAGGAAAAAACAGGCATCGCTGTTGTTCCACTTATTTATATACTCATTGGTTGTTTCTGGTTATGTGCCTAACCAGGGATCAAACCTGCAACCTTGGCATATCTGCATGATGCTCCAACCAACTGAGCTACCTGGCCAGGGCCAAGGAATTCTCATCTATGAAAACAGAAATACTGTTCATACTTAGTATGACAATGGTTGACAGAACAATGTAATGACATGAATTTTTAATTTTTTCCTATCATTCATTTTAGGTAGATGGTTTCCACCCTGATCAAAGGGGAGATCTAGATGTAGGACAGTGGTATATGGTATATATAATGTGTATGGTTCTTCAAATGAAGACGGCAAATTCAGAGTCTGTTTCAGACTCTAATGTTAAACATCTATGACAAAAAGGTAAACATACCCATTGTTTGAAAATTAGTATTATACTTCCAAATAACCTAAAACTAATGAAAATTAGTTAATATTTTGAAGTAAGCTATAACAAAACTGTTTTATATAAAATCTTCTGGGATATAGCTGAAATAGTACTCAGGGAGAACTCTACAGGCATTATAAAATCAACGTGGCAACTTAATGAACTGGCAAATATCAGTAAAACTACATAGATTCTTAACGGTTTTATGGCACTATCTTTTTATTTTTGGTTTTGTTTTCCTTTTCTTTTTAAAAGCCTCTAAGTTCTAAGGCGTCCAGGAAGCATCGGAGAAACAGAAACGCCGTGTCGGTACACTCTGTAAAGCAACGCCTAGAGGCACACCACCAATGCCCCAGCAGCTCCACCAGCCCGGCCGGGACTGCCTGGCCTCGGCTGCACCTGCGGGCTGAGACGGGCGTTGAGGTGTTGGTCTCCTGCGGCTCTGCGGCACTGGGCACTGAGCACAGACACAAGAAGCCTCTACAATGGGCAAAGTCGCGTGGCCGCCCGGCTCCAGGAGGAGGTGTGGCAGGAGCCCGGCAGCGGAGCCCCACAGCACCACTTCACCAAGAAAATGGCCTTTCGGTAGAGGGAGACAAGCCGCACTTTATGACACTACTGGGGAGGGTGGGCTGGACCACGTGGGTGGCCGAGGCCTGCAGGTCACACTACTCCCTTTAGCAGACACAGCAAAGTGGGCAGGGGAACACAGGGCAGGTGGCCACATAGCAGTATCTTTCAACAAAACTATGTGTATGTTGCCATCTTATAGGAAAAATGATTTTGTATATTGTTTTTATACCCAAGAAAATATGCTAAATTCTTTTTAATTATTTTTTTTAAGATTTTACTTATTTATTTTTAGAGAGGGGAAAGGAGAAAGAGAGGGAGAGAATCATCAATGTGTGGTTGCTCCTCGCACACCCCTACTGGGGACCTGGCCCTGGGAATGTGCCCTGACTGGGAATCCAGTCAGCGACCCTTTGGTTTTCAGGCCGACACTCAATCCACTGAGTCACGCCAGTCAAAGCAGGATGTTTTAATCCTAATAATTTCTCTGTGTCTTCCTTTCAATGTTTTACATATACAGTCATAAAACCTGCAAATGACAGTTGTTTCTTCTCTTCCAATCCAAGTATCTGTATCTCTCTTTACATGTAAATATACACATATCACATAGAAATAGTATTTGGCCTTACTGTGATGGCAAAACTTCCAGTCTACAGCCGAATATAACAGTGAAAAACAAAATGGTGAAAGCGGAAATCATAGTCTTCTTCCTGATTTCTAAGGAAAATTTGTCATGTTTTAATGTTTACTGAAGACTTTCTATGCTCTGTCACAGGGGTCAGCACACCACAGCCTGTGGGCCAAAGTGAGCCCGCTGCCTGTTTTTGTAGCATCTGCAAGCTACAAACAATTTTTATATTTTTAAATGGTTGGGAAAAATTAAAATAACATTTTGACACATAAGAGAATTTATGGAGCTCAAATACACAACTCAAGCTTTTGTTTGCACACACATGTGTGTGCATATTGTCTACAGCTGCTCTTCCACTACGGAGGCACAGCCGAGTCTCTCAGTGGAGAGCAGACGGCAGACGGTGTGTGACACTGACGTCACTCTGCAAGCTCCTTCAGCACCCTGGACTTCAGTGACACAGGTATGACTTCACAGAATTCTGAGTGCCGCCTGTATTATATGGGGACATTTTATTAGTTTCTGGTACATGCCTATCATGTCAAAACAAGAAAAAAACAAGTAAACTTCGAGTGTTGTATTTTTTAAGGCACAGCGGAGATGAAGTATACAGTTATTGAATAAGATGGTAAAACACTGTGTTTAGTATGCAATGACATGTTTATCCATCCTAAAACAATAAAAATACACATTATTACCAGACTAAGCACTCATCACCATATTTTCAACTCACAAGAAAGCAATGGTCAGAAAAATTAGGAAATCTAACACAAAATATCTCATTGCAGCAGAATTTCTTTAAAATTTAAAAATTACAATGAAGTCTCAACAAAAGTAAGTTTCTGGGTGGCTCATTTGTTAGCCAAGCAAACAAAGGTGTTTATTAGTAAAGGATTAACTAAATTATTTTCAATTGCAGCAACTGAAGAAACACATCCAAACAAAATAAAATGTAAGACTATTAGCTTTTCGGTGAGAACAGTTGTTCAAAGAGCTCAGAGTACTGGGAACAACACCAACAGTTGATTAAAAAACAAGGCAAATAATTTTGAGTGGTTGGTTTTTCTTGAATCTTGATGGGCTAACAGATTTTATAGATACTATTCAGTTGTTTATTTCAGGTGTCAATGCCAAATTTGCAGTGAAGAACAAATGGCTTCTATGACTAGTCTGTGTGGAAACACTACAGGCTGGAATATTTTCAAAGACATCCATGAGAAAGCACTAATCTAACACCATGTAAAGTGGAATCAAATTATGGTGGAAAATACGTATGGGGAAAATGCCTCCGGCTAGTTTGTAAAGCCTGTGAAAATAAAAGGTGTGGACACTACTTACACAGCCAGCCAGATGCTTCTCCAGGAAAATGGGTTTTTGGGGGAAGAAGAATTGCAACTGGGGATGTGTGGTCTAATGGCAAACCGCACACAAGTCCAGACAAACAAAGGGAAGGAAACTGTTTTACAGAGAAGTTGGGGGAGTTATTAAAAACAAAGAGTTCTTCCTATTGGCCTCTGTGACCACAGGGCATAAGAGCTCCCCCTTCTGGCCTCCTGACTTCATTTTCAATGAGGTTTCTGTTGACAAATTTTTACAAAGCCTGTGAATTCACTGCATTATTCTTATGTAAGTATTCTGCTAAAAAACATTAAATCATGTTTTTGAATCAACAGTGTTAACCATGAGCTTCAATAGCTTCTGTGGATTTAATCTGTCAGTTCTGAATTTTTGTCAGTAATAGAAGTTAAAAATTCTAACTTGCCATACTAAAAAGCAATTTAATGGCTTAGCAGTAGTAAAGTTTTATTATAATATTTTGATCTCACAGCCAAGAATAAAATTTTTCTGAACCGTAACTGCTCTCAACTACTATTATTAAACAGTGAATAGCTTTGGAAATTAGCTTTTGCTACAGACTTGATACTGTTTCCTAATGAATTCAATCTAGAATTATAAGGCAAAAGCAGCACTTACATGTGCAACTAGTACTGTGATACAGTTACCTGGACAACAAGCAATGCTGTTTGAATAACAACATCAAGCTGCTTTATACACTCCCTGTGCTATCAAAACTTGAAGCAAGAAACAAGATGTCCGTTCCCACACACATTTGCAGGGGATGTATTTTCAGAGCCTGATCTATAGTTCTAGCTGGGTGCATTGGACTGCCTTCCATGGGAGGGCCCCAAGTCTTAACCCCTCTGGCCCTCGGGCCCTGGAGAGAGTCATAAACAAAGCCCAAGTTTGTTCAGTGGAAGAAAAATGCCTTCAGGGCAAAAGTGACTGGCCCACTAGTGGTCCTAAATTCCCATTTTCCTCCATAATTTGGCTGACAGTTCCTTACTATCTTGACTCTTCTTTGAACATTTTTAAGGTGATTTACATTTTAACCAGCATTGTTAGTTGTTTTCAATGGAAGAGTTCTTTCCAGAAAACTTGCTCATCAATAATAGAAACAGTAGTTTGAGCAATTACTTTTTAAAAGACTAATTCCCCTTTTTCGAACAGCAATGCAGGAGCTGGTAACAACAGTTTGTCCAACATGAAAGGAACCACAGAATAGTTCAGAGCAAAGCATACGGGTAGGGGTAACCCGCAGCAACTTCCCACGGACGGACACAGAGCTGTGGCATCTCCCACCCCTACAGCTGGAGTGGCACCTCCCACCCCCTACAGCTGGAGTGGCACCATGGCAGTGAACAGCACGACTGGCGAACATACCATTCACAAAATACGCAGTTGTCTGGAAAGAGTCAGGCTGCATCCCCACTTACTTCTTACACTGAAGTAAACCTTGCAGAGATCAGAAATGAAACACAAAAAATAAAACTACTAATGTACTAGAAGGATATATTGAAAAACTTTTTAACTGTGGGGAAGATTATGATAGAAAACTCAAACATCATAAAAGAAAATATTGATGAATTCAGTTACACAGAACAAAATAACAAAAAAAAAACCCTTTTTGCATGGTAAAAAACCAACTAAAGTAAAAAAGCAAGTAACAAATGGGTGAAAATTATTTGCAACTTACATCACAAACAAAAGGTAAATAAATATCCATAATGTATAAAGATCTGTTAAAAATAAAGGAGAAAAGATCTACAACCCTACAGAAGAAAATGGCAAGAAATGTGAACAGATCACGGAAAGAATTCTAGGGAACCAAACAATCATTTTTTAAACTATTAAATGGAAAAAAATTAAGCACTTTTCTGCTCTTCCTGTACAAATTGTACCTAAGATAACCAAATAGTTGATGAGTAGAAATTCTTTTTTTTAATATTTTATTTATTTATTTTTAGAGAGGGATGGGGGAGAGAGAGAGAGAGAGAGAAACATCAATGTGCAGTTGCTGGGGGCCGTGGCCTGCAACCCAGGCATGTGCCCTGACTGGGAATCGAACCTGTGACACTTTGGTTCGCAGCCCGTGCTCAATCCACTGAGCTACGCCAGCCAGAGCAGTAGAAATTCTCTTTATAGAAATATGCTAGCTAACGAATGAATAATGGGTAATGGACGATAAAGTTATAAGTAACAGATCTACGTCATGTATTCTCAACAGGGGCAATACCACCTCAAAAAGGTTAAAAATTAGTTCTTAGGGATGAAAACCTTAAATATTACAGTGGTTTATGGTTCTCTAAAGGGCCACAGTACCAAAATGAGCATACAGTTCTTTGTGGTGTTAAAATTTCATGGGAGATGTGATTAGAGAAAAAAGTGTCTAAAAAGTGTAAGAAAACAATAATTTTTAAAAGGTTAAAAACACTGCTCTAGATAATAACCATCAATGGCTAATAAAACACAAAAGAACTAAATACAGGGTGGGGGCAAAAGCAGGTTTACAGTTGTAAGTAGGCAAAATACAGTTTATTCTTACATTATTATTATTTATTGTATTACTTTCCATACGAACAACTATAAACCTACTATTGCCCGACCCTGTATTACACACCATCAAACAGGGATACACGTTACCACCTGTAAATAATCTTAGTGAAAATTCATAACTGCATCTCATCAAACCTCTAGATCTAACTATTTGTTACAAAATACAGGAAAGAGAGGTGTTGAAATACACTATGAGTATGCAATTAACCAAATTCAGCACGTGGGGAACCTAGAAGGCAACTATTTTCTTCAAGAAATAAACTGTAAGAAAGGAAAAAAAGGAAAGGAAGCTATACAATAGAGACGTAAGGAACAGATCAACAGTTGGAATCTATGGACCTTACATGGAGCCTAATCCTAAAAAGCTAAAGGAATGCTGTGTGGTATTATTGTGAAGACGTTTAGAATCACCTTTTAGAGATATAATCGGAAGTAATTACAGATGACATGGGGAACGAAGACAATGACAAAGTGGAAAAAACACCTCAACTCATGCCCCTGACCAGCAGCTCTCCAACCTCAGTGCACACGCCACAGCCACCTGTCTGCAGGGCCTGCTACACCACGCAGGGGTGGGTGCCTGATACTCGGCCCTGGATACGCGTGACAACGTGCATTTCTTACAAGTTCCCTGGTAATGCTGATGGTGCTGGTGCAGGAACCACACTTTGAGAACCCCTGTCAGAGACAATGGGCTGATTTTTTAACATGCAGAAAGATTTTGTTAGTCCCTGTTTTAGAATAATTAGAAAAAGACCAATTAACTAATAGAAAATAGGCAAAGAGCTTGAAGAAGTCACAGTAAAGGAAACACAAATGTCCTCTAAACATATGAAAACATACTCAACACCCTTCAATATGAGAAATAAATTCACATTTTCAAACGATAGCAAGATACTTTTCACCTTCTGGAGTAATAACGCTGGCAAGGGTGTGGGAGAATGCAGAGTCATCCACTGAGATAGGTATGTAAATTGTTACTGTCTCTATGCAAGGCTATCAGAATTTAAAATGCACATGTTCCTTCACCACTGCTCAGAATTTATCGGAGATAACCACATATACATGGGCACACAATGGCACAGGTATAAGGATATTCATTGGAACTACTGTCTTTCATAGCACGAAACTGGAAGAAACTACACTCACATCAATAATGAATTAGTTGAAATCATTACAGTATATCTATGCAGTGGAATATGACAGGAATTTGAAAAGGTGGAGGTAGCGCGTACATTTTGATATGGAACAAACTCCAACTTATGTTTTTCATAGGAAAAAACAAATCTTATAAATAGTGAATTCTATTACTTTCAAGTGCCTATTAATTATGTTTATTTGGTATGCCACAAGTTGATAAAATTTAAATTTATGTATTTTTTTAAGGTTTTTCTTTTGTTCATCTGAGGACAAATTCCAGCCTGTACAATTATTTTATAATTTGCTTACCTGACTGAACGATCATCACTTCCGGTCACGGCCAAGGGTTTAGTAGGGTGGACGGCAAGTGCCCAAAGTTCGCCTTCACAGTGCCCTTGCATGATCAGGAAAGGTTTGTTTCTTTCATGCACCACAATTTCAAAAATTTCACTGTCCTGTGTTCCCACTAGAATGTGGTCACCGCGCCAACACACACTCCTCACAGACAAACCTAGTCGAAAGTGAATTGGATTTAAGAGCAATGCTGTAACAACAGAATTCCAACGGGCTAAATCAATAAAAAGAATCTACAAGTCTGTCATCCATGTAACTTTTTTCAACTCTCTGTATTGTCTTCTACATGGAATGATACAATCTCCACACCCTCGTCAACACACACTCTTCCTCCTCATTAGACAGCCCCGGTCACAGTCAGGTGGCTCCTGTCAGCCAAAATCTTCCAGCACGGCTGGCATCATCCAAAAAGTAAGGATTCGGGACCTACCTTTATAGAACAGTATTTATCGTTCGCAATAATCCAGCTTTTCATGAGTCTATACTTCATTTCTTCAATCTGCCCATAAAATCTTGAAGAAAAAAAGACTTCTACTTTTTCTATCTACTCCACAATTCCTTTTGGGAAACCAGTCTCTTGCAGGTTTCTTATCTATACAATCTGACCAACACAGAGGTGCTGTGTACAAAGGTTCCTCCGACATGCAACACAGTTTATTTTTAGCAGTTTATTTGCTCCAGTTGCATCTAACACTCTAATAGTAAAATATTTTCAAGACCCAGGGTTATCTAGGAAGTGCCCACCACCTCACTCTGCAGGTCCCACTGTAACAGTCATTAGACATGTGAAAGAATCCTTGTCATAACAGTAAACCCAGACCGTCGCTACGCAAAATTTCTCCAGTTGAAGAATTTCAATTAAATGTATACAGTTTAAAAGGGTAATCTAAGTCTCATTTATATTTACAAAACATACATTTATGTTCACTGAAAGAGACAGATAATCCTTGATATATTTAGAATATGCCTAGTAATAAGATATTTGTTTTGTTATTACCTTTGTATCCCTGGTCTGTTTCCCTGAGATCAATCACAGTAATTGGTTTAAAAGTTAAATCCCAAAGACGAATACAGCCATCTCTGCCACCAGTAGCAAAGCCTTCTTCAGAAGCATTCATGCTAAAAATCCCTGCCTAAAAGAGGAAATAATTTAACAATATATACTTAAGAAAATCTACTGTGTGAAGGTAGAAACCCACTTTAAAAGATTTTGACGTGACAAAGAAATAAACAAATGCATCACAGAACACCAATGAAAATCTAGAAATAAGTCTATGTATATATATGAGGAACTCAACATATGACTAAGGAGGTATTTAATGCTTTGGGAATAACATAAAAGACAATAAAGTTAACCTTTATATCATATAAGAATAAACTATACATAAGCATAAAATTCTAAATGTAAAACAGAAAATAAATGTTAGAAAAGAATCAGAACACAAGTAACTTTGGGCTGTGAAAACCCTTTGAATGCATGGCAGATTATCCACAATCTATAAAGGAAAGTTTTTAAATTTTCACGTAAGTTATCACAAGCAAAGATAAACAGGCGGGGGAAATCCCTGCGGTGTGTAGACTGTCAAGAGGTTAATATCCCTAATGTACAAATGAATAAAAGAAAGAGAATTCAACAAAAACAACAAGCAAAGGATATGAAAAGCCAGTTAATAGGAAAGGAAATTAAGTTGTTGATAAACATAGGAAATTTCACAAATAGACAGGAAGTAAATTAAAACAAGAGGTCACTATATTTTACCCAGCAGACAAGCAAAAATTTACAGAAGCAGTCACAGCCTGTGCCGATGACCATAAGAAAAACTACTATTTTTACGTACTGATGGTAAAAATGTGAACTGCCACCACCTTTGTGGAGAAGAATCTCGTATTTCTGGTCTTTAGACATTTTGCTTAAAGCAAGTTCTGCATAAATGTTTCTTTAATATATTTAATACATAATGTATATTTAATAGTGGTTCATGTTAATATTGGGCTGGCCAAAAAGTTCGTTTAGTTTTTTCCATAAAATAAAAGACACATTTTTCATTTTCACCAGTAACATATTGATTTGGATATTTTGAGTATGCCAGCTGCCTGCTGCATGGTAGACACCGACTGTTTTCTGTTTCTCAGTTTGATTGCTATCGGGTTCAACTGGTCTGCCCAACCGTGGAGCATCTCAGCACAAAACTTCACAAACTACTTTTGACATGTTTGATTGGTCATGGCACCTTCTCCACACCCTGCACAAATCTTTTGTTTTCGTTTCAGGTGTGTTTCTTCCTTTTCTGAAATAAATCATAACAGGCCAAAAATGTTGCATGTTTTCTTCCATCTTCAATATTAAAATGGCTACACAAAAATTCACCAATTTGGCAAGTTTTCAAAAAATGCACACTGATATGACAGCTGTCACCATACAATCTAACAAAATTGTTTTGAATGAAGTTAAAGACAACTAAGTGCTACTGGAGCCAGCTTACAAAAAAAGCCAAACAAACTTTTTGGCCAACTCAACATATTCACAAACTTTCCTACTTGAGGTCTCCCCGCCAACAGTGCGGTGGCCTGTGGGCTCCAGCCCCCTTCACACTGTGTGAGGGACCTAACTACTAACAAGCCCAAATCAGAACGACCGAAGGGTTTTAACAGATTTTTCCCTGATTTGATGATTTGTTTATATGACAATCTCATGAGGTACAAAAATTCTTTTGCCACTCACTTAATGAATTAATGATATTAAAATTTAAAAGTTGTATTTTTTTTTCTACCCTAGCCGGTGTGGCTCAGATGGTTGGAGCATCATCCCATAACAGTGAGGTTGGGCATTCAATTCCCATCTGGGCACATATATAGGTTGCGGGTTCGATCCCCAGGACAGGTGCGTATTGGAGGCAATCAATGCTTCCCTCTCACATCGATGTTTCTCTCTCTAAAGGCGATGAAAAAATATCCTCAGGTAAGGATAAAAAAAAGTTGTTTTTTTCTAGAAGTATCCCAAATTTCCCACTAGTAAATTAGCCACAAGAGCACTAGTTTTTTTCTAATGTGGCTAATTGAGAATACTTTTAGGTTGATTTTAAACAAGTTTTTTTCCAACTCTACTCTGAGAAAGACACTATACTAAGGAAATGGTTTGAACAAGATACTAATTATACTAATTTAATAAATACCCGTGTGTCTAATTGCATAAAGTTTCTTCATTGAAATCCTGAAAACAAATTAGTTCAGTTACATTTTCCAAGTAACTGATTAGAAAGTTTGCTATATTATGTAATCTTTTGTTCTAAGACAAGAAGATAAGCAATTAACATCTAAAAGTGTTTGAAATACTTAAATATACTTACAGTATGGGCTCCCTGGATTGTTCGTATAAGATTGATTCCTTTCCAAACATATATATCCCCACTGAGTGCACCAGAATATGTCAATTCATCCCTTGCACAGGCCAGGCACAATATTGTCTGAAGGTCACCAGTCTTACCAAAGACCCCTCGTTTTGGGGTCAGAGCATTTCCACATAAACTCCAGAACTAAAAGGCACACAGTACAATCAAATCACCAAAGAATACTTATAAAATAAAACATTCCTAATTCTTTGAGGCTGTATTAGAGCAGCAGACTAGAAAGCACCTGAAAAATTCCCTTATGAGACAATAGTGCTCCAGGTTCGCATCCTCACCCTGGTGCTGTCAACAGCTACGTTACAGCAGGTGAGTCAGTCACTGGTTTCAATCCTTAAAGTCCTTCAAGGGGGGGATGAACTACACTACATTTAAAATATGCTATGTCACCCTGGCTGGTGTAGCTCAGTGGATTGAGCATGGGCTGCGAACCAAGGGGTCGCCAGTTCGAATTCCAGTCAGGGCACATGCCTGGGTTGCAGACCAGGTCCCTGGTACAGAGCGCATGAGAGGCAACCACACATTGATAATCCTCTCCCTCTCATTCTCCTTCTCTTCACCTCTCTCTAAAAATGAATAAATAAAATCTTAAAAAAAAAACTTTAAAAAATGCTATGCTTCCATTAGGTTTCTGAAAAAAAATCTACATGAAACTTAGGTTGAAAAGTTCAGAAGGAGTTAGTAATGAATATGAGGGTAAGACACCATATACTAACAGGAAAAGGGACCAAAACTAGTGCTCAGTCTCTGATAAAGACAGCAAAGACTGGGAAATATGAAAGGATTAGTACGTTGCTCTCACTGGTATTTTCAAGGCCAAGCAATTCCTTTACTTTAAAGCTTAAAAATAAGAAAGATACACATTTGGAATGATTGGTTCATTCTTGGGTAAACACAGGGAAGTCAAACATAAATCTTTGTGACCAGGGTTTTTGTCCTTTTATGTGGATTTAGGTAAATTGTAAAAGTTTGCAAAGAGAAATAGAAAACCAAAAATGGGGCAAGGTGAGAATATATATATTAAATATTTAATATACATATTAAATAGCTGTGCATAAAGAAATTAGGGCCTGAGAATAAATTCAACTTTATATTAAGTAAATTACGATTTAATCTAATTTGTTGATATTATATACTTAAAATCTTACCTGATCTTCAAGATCTTATTTTAAGACCAAAAGATCTTAATTTAAAATATGAAGTCTCAAAGAACTAAAAATTATGATGCTGATCCACTAACTAATGAATGTTTTAATCCAAAAAATTTCACGATTTTTAAATTTAAAAGTTCCATAATTTTGTGCGCAAGGATAGCTGGTTCTCTTTCCGCAAGTTCCAATTTCAAGCTATTATTTTCTTTGAGATTAGTGATTCTCAATTCTGGTTGCGTATTAGAATATCCTGGGGGGAATTATAAAACAAAGTATACCTGGTCCTCCACTAAGATAAACTGAGACAGAATCTCTGGAGAGTGAAGAGGCCCAGGTATCCAAATAATTCTAATGTTTGGCAAGAGTTACGAACCACTGTTCTAGAATCCAGATCAGTGCTGCCCAATACAACTTTCTATGATGATGAAAGTGTGTGAGTGTGTGTGGTAACCACGTCATACAGGTGGCTCTTGAACGTACTGACAGTGTGACTGAAGAAATGAATACTACATTTTATTTAATTTTAATTGAATTTAAATAGTAACATGTGGCTAGTTGCTACTGTACTGGCTAGAGCTGTTCTAGATCATCTTTTGCCTGAAAAGATAGCTACCATGCTATTCATTGTCTCTACCAAATGTAAAGAAAGATATTCATAGTAAATACAGTTTTAGTTTAATTGAGAAGTTTTCTAAAAACTTGAAAGTGGAAATTTCAGCTTTATTTACAATATAAAAAAGCAATAAGTTCTCTTTACTTATCAACTTGCCAACAATTTGTTAAGAATTTAATATAAATCAGCCCTGGCTGGTGTGGCTCAGTCCAGAGTGCCGGCCTGTAAACTGGAAGGTCACCAGTTTGATTCCCAGTCAGGGCACAGGGCACGGGTTGCAGACCAGGTCCCCAGTTGGGGGTGTGCGAGAGGCAATTGATCAATGTATCTCTTGCTCATCGATGTTTCTCTCCTTCTTTCTCCCTCCCTTTCCTTCTCTCTAAAAATAAATTTAAAAGTCTTTACAAAAAAGAATTTAATATATATCAAGTACTGTGTCAAACAACAACTTGTTCATCAAAGATGAACAAGACAAAAATTTCTACCTTCACAGGGCTTATACTACATACTTTAAGCCTAGCACAGAGCCTTTTGCTATTAAATATTTACTGAAAAAGTAAAAATTTAATAATATCCACTATGGAATCAGTACCAGAATATGCAGGTACTGATATCAAACCAGGATTGCAGCTGCAGCTAAACATACTCTGGAGAAAATGTGGATGGAAGTGGGAGTATCAGAAGAATGTGTATGCAAAACCTTATTTACTAGGAATTCACAGTTATAGGAACTGTTACATCAGATACTGGGAAACAAGCAAGCATTTCCAATTTGCATCAGGGATTCAAAAGTAATGATACACACAGAGTGACTTCCACCACTGACCTTATGGGCTTTTGTACGCACAGTGCACAGTGTCTATCAAAGGCTGAGCTCAAGTAAGAGAGCAAAGGCGCAGAGAGGAAAAGATAACACTTTCAGAAAGCTGACCATGTGCCAGGCACTATGACATACCTACTGCCTTAC
The DNA here is from genome assembly GCF_019186645.2 of Phyllostomus hastatus. Taxonomy (NCBI): domain Eukaryota; kingdom Metazoa; phylum Chordata; class Mammalia; order Chiroptera; family Phyllostomidae; genus Phyllostomus; species Phyllostomus hastatus. Next base: position 61,437,338 of record NW_025334033.1, read on the forward strand.
TTAATCATCAGCTCTATGAGGTGGCACCAGCAGCCAGTTTTAAGATGTGAAAGAAAGATCAAAGAGGCTAAATGACTCATCCCAGTCATCTGGCGTTGCCATCTACTAGCTGTTTTACTGGCTGTTTATTAATTTTGTATTCATACCTATTTCCCTCACATAGGTTCCTCACACACATAGTAATTACACAATAAATGTTTATTACATTGAACATTAAAAACTGTAAATGTTGACATTTAAAAATAAGTACTGTCAAAGTCCTAAACCTACCCTAAATTGTAAATAGTGTGATATATACTCGGTGGCAGAGAATAAATAAAGATAACTATTATAAAATAAGAACCGTCTAGTACCTTGATATGTTTTACACCACAGCTGACAAGCCTATTTGGCTGGTACAAATCCCAAGAAATATCAAATATCTGTGAACAAATCAGATTCATGGTTAAAATACTTATTTTTGAATCATTTAAGAATGCTGTCTGAAAGACCAAATAACCCCCAAACCCTACCTATCATAAAGTAATATTCTTCAACAAATAATAGAATCCTATACTTTAAAATCTTTTGAAAAACAAATACATAAATGAAAAGAAACAAAGACTATTTCTTAGATTCTATGAATTTCTGAAGCTACCAGTAAAATGATAATATACAACTCTATTTTTAATTGTTTTTTAAAAGGCCATAAGTAACAAGACTGGTTCAACACAACCAGGGTATGAGGCAGGAACCTCATAATCTCTACAACAGAGAAATCTGAATGGACCATACACTTACCACATACAGCTACAAATAGAGAACACTGTTGTTATAGCTATCATGCAGAACTACTTACATAAAGAATCCAAACATTCATTTCACAGTAAAAATTCTGTATTTTTAGCTCTCTTTATTCTTTACAGTTTATAGGTCAAACAAAATTAACTTATACTTAAATTCTGGAGATCCCCAAGCTTCGTTCTTTGCTGCTAAGATTCCATAAATTCTATATACACAAAAACCACTTTTGTTACAAAAGCGAAGAAAAAAAAAGAGATGAAATAACATATTCATTAGAATCATGTACTTTAATAATAACTAGAAGAAAAATGTCTGAAAAATGATTTCATAGCAGAAAAGAATTCTGCTACCTGGTGGTCTTCGCCACGTTTCTCTGACACCCTCGAGCACAGTCATGTAAAAGGCTTGCTTCCTCTAGATACGTGCACAGTGATGCTCTGCACTGGTGAAGAAGTTTCCTCTTACAGTGTGTAACAACTCACCACAATACGGATTACATGAAAAACACATTCATACGACTTTAAAGTACTAACTACAAAAATACTTTTAAGAGCCCTGGCTGGCGTAGCTCGGTGGATTGAGCGCGGGCTGCAACTGCACACTGATGTTTCTCTCTCTCTCTCTCTCCCCCTCCATTCCCTCTCTAAAAATAAATAAATAAAATCTTTTAAAAATTCCTTTTAAAAGTTCCAATGGAAAGGCAGCATCATTTTTCATAAAAATCAGCCCATTTACTAAATCCAAAGGCCTAATGCATGAAATGCTTTGTTCTCAGTCAAAATACACAATTGTTTAATAAAATATACTTAACACTTTAATTATCTAAATCATACGTGTAAGAGGCCTCTTTGAGAATCTGTTAGAAATCAAAACACAAATTCACGCAAATGTGGTTTTTTAAATTCACACAAATGTTTCTATACAACTTCTACAGATTCGTTCCCCACAGACAGAATCAATGACTGCACCTCCAGTGCTGGTTTGGGATTTTACTACCCACCAAAAAACTCAGACGTTTTTAAGAGTTTATCACAAAATTCTGATGTATGTTTATAAAAGTAGTATACTATTTAATTAAAAAGCTGGCTACAACATTTTCTTTATATTAATTTTAAACAAGATGGAATATATTTAAAAGTTTCAAAAGTAAAAATGTTAGGTTCCTAAAAATATTAATCCTAACAGATAATTTTAAATTCACACACAAAATATCTTTTTTAAACCGAACAGACCCAAGGCATGAACCACTCAATTTTTTAATTGAGGTTTCAATTACTAAAATTCATCGTTTTTGCTGAAGTAGTTAAGTTTTATGCTAACAACACTATATCTATTGAATCTACAATACATATATGCATTCCAATTACAACTGTACTTTACACGTTTAATTACATATGAACTATGTGTCAATAACAGAACACAGAAACAGAAACCCTCCTGACCCCCTCTGGCCCTTTCCCATCCTATGCCCACTGGAAGCCCCAAAGGGGAATACTTACTCTATCCGTGTGACCAGGAGCCATGGACAACATTTTTCCCCTTTTCCAATCCCAAATACAAACTGCATTTTTTGAATCAAGTCCAACGGAAACCAAGCGCTGATTTATGTCCAAGGAGTCCGGAAGGGAATAAACAGGCAGACAAATAAACAAGGAACCAAATTACAAATGGCAAACAAATTCTCCTCATGGGCATTATAAACATCAGAACTTGCACAGTCATATTTTATAGACCTCATAGAGAAAGGCTGAATACATTTCATCTTGCTAATATTTGCACATATGTGTAGTTAATCACATTAAGAAACAGAAGAATGGCTTCCATGTCTAATGGTAAGACTGACAAATACCCTAAACATCTCTCCTGTCAAAAACTAAAAATATCAGATAAAACATAACATCTTTTAAATGCACTGCTGCACTGTCAAAAATATGAACAAAAACAAAGTGGTTTCCTATGGGAATTTTGAACAGAAAGAGAGCTTCTATATCCACTTTACTCCAAAAGCATCAGCTAAACCCTGGGAAGCCTGATCTTGTTTTGCAGGCTGAACAGGAGTAGGAGATAAAGTTTAGAACATGCCCGAGGTAGGAATGTGAACTGCACACCTCTAACTAAAGCAGTAAACTCCTCAGAGAAGGGAAAACAAGAGACCACCCCTTTCTAAAAGAGGGGTGGCAATGCATGAAGGGGAGAAAATCAACCCCGAAAATCTGTAGCCACAAGCAGCTTTCTTGCAGCTGCAAGGCCTAAATCCATACTAATCACGACTCCCTCAAATGGAAACACTTTCATTCACAGGGGTCCTAAGGACTGCAGAATCTTCAAGCATCCTCAACAATGGTGCACAGGCAAATACAAATCCTATGCAAAGGCCTAAAATTTCCATCCTCAAAGAATTCCTAAAGGTAGCAGTCGACAAAAATACAAGAAAAAATAAACAAACAACGCCCGCTCAGTAACCACAGGAAACAAGGGACCTGAATGACGATCAAGAAGTCATGACAGACAGCAAAATCAGTCCTGCAAAACATCAGACACTGGAATCATCGCATTCTATGAAATAAGTGTGGGACTTCAAAATACCTTCATAGGAGCAAAGAGGAGACTACAAGAAGTCAAGCGGATTTGAAGAAGCAAAGGCAATTTCCAGACATGAAAAAAAAGAAATGAAACTAAAAACTCAGTGGGAGAGTTACACAGGTGGTTGGGGGCGTAAAGAAAGAGGGGAAAAGAGGAGACAGTGAGATGGACTGCAAGAGAGAGGCTCAGAAAAAGGAGAAATGAACTCCTGGCTGTGAATGAATAGTAGGGTCTGAACTACTGCCCCCCTGGCATAAACAACTGGAAAACTGTATAAAATATACAGTGCAAATGTTTTCAGACATTACTAACAGGAAGTGAATTAATTTACTCATGAATGAAGAGAACCCAAGTGGTAAAGAGTTTGTTTTTTTAAAATAGTTTGCTTTTAAAACTAACTCTTCTAGGAAAAAATAACACATTATGGGATTTACAAAATATGTAGAAGTAAAATGACAACAACAGTACAAAAAACAAAAGGAGAGAAAGGAAACAGAAGAATATGTATTGTTCCATACCCTTTCCAAGTGCACATGATTCTTCATGAAGATGACAAAATTTTGAATTACAAAATAAGCCTAAACAGATTTTTAAAAGTGAAAATAAAAAACACATTTTCTTTATTTTCAAAAACAGAAATCAGAATAACATGAAGTTATTACCTTATGAGGTACTTTTATTATCCCCACTTAACATTAGTTTCTGATGAAAACAGAAATCAGACTAATATGACATTGTGCAGAAAATCCTCCAAATACTTGGCAATTAATAATACAAACACTCACAAGTAAGTGAAAGGTTAAAGAAGAAACTGCCAGGACCAACCCACAACACATACTTTAAAAAGCACTGGTTTCGAAGCAGGGGTGGCAAACTCTAAATCGCAGGCCAAACTAGAACATGCCACACACTCTTTTACAAGCTGTCGAGGAGGGCTTTCACCCTACAGTGCAGAGCTGAGTAGCTGTCACTGAGACCACATGGCCCACAAAGCTTTAACTATTTACCATCTGACCTGTTACAGAAAGGGTACCAATCTCTGGTTTACAGCATAGACTGTGGTACCTGACTGCCTAGATCTGAACACCAGCTCCACCTCTCAATAATGGGATGACTTTGCCAATTATTTAGCCTCTCTGTGCCTTAATTTCCTTACCTATTAAGTTGGGATACTATGAGTACCTCATACGGTTAATATGAAAATTAACATACAGGATGGGACAAAAGTAGGTTTATAGTTATGAGTACACAAAACAAAGTTTATTTTTGTATTATTTATTAATCATTGTATATTTTCTATACGAACAACTGTGAACCTACTTTTGCCCCACGCTGTATGTAAAGAAGTTAAAAGAGTGCCTGGAATACAGCTGTCACATAAGTGTTTGCTATCATCACCACCACCAGTTTACCATGATCATAATCTCCCTGTCCGAATGAGAAATGTCATCTGATACCCAGTTAGAAACAGTTTCTGCAAAGTGCAGTTACTACTTAAACCTCCAAATGGGTAGAATGAATGGCTCACATAAAAAGACAGAACAATTTATTATGGTTCTCCAGCAAGTCACACTAGTACAAAGCTCAAGGGACCAAGAGGAGATAATCTGCTTCTCCTGAGGTCTTTAATATTTGGGAACTAGAGGCTATCAGCAAATATCTAACGAAAACAAAGACACCTACCGCTTGCTACAGCAAACTGTGCAGAGATCAAAACCTCACGAGACAACTATCGAGTGAGTAACAGAGGGGCTCTGTCCTTTCCTTTCCGCCAGTGCCTCTTCCCTCTGGCTCAGCTCATCATTCACACACGGCAAACCACAACCAGCCAACAGGTTTAGAACTCCGTGTGTCTCAACAGAGCCTCCAAGCATCTAGCGCTGCACAGGTGGTGACTTAATAGATGGGGGAGCACTTCCTCTGTAGCGATGATAAATAAACATTGTCATGGCCAAAATCAAGCTCCCTAAGGATAAGTTATACAACAGCAGAAAGGAAAAGCGAGAAACTACCAAGCAAATACTACCTCCTCTTCCAGCTTTTTATCATTTACTTTATCATTTGTTCCCACATTTAACCCAGTCTATGTGGGTGAGGAAGAGAATTAAGGAAGTTCTCCAGTAAAAGCAGTGCTTGAACCATATCCTGGAAGACAAAGTAAGAGATAGTTGGGTAGAAAAGTAAGAGAAAGCACATTCCAGGCCAAAAGACACCAAGATTAGTGGGAAGAGCCACGAACTCAGTACGGCTGACGGAAGGGGTGCCACCTGGGAAGTGGCAGGAGACAAGGCTGGGAAGGGAGGCCAGGAGCCAGAGGAAAGAGGTTATTTTTTAAATAGAGTTGGAATAGAGAGAGAATTCCATTTTAAATGTGCAGTGTATGGTATCTCTACATGACATCCAAAGAGGGTCTGTGGAGCTGAGGGAGAAGCTGGGGCCACTGTAACTGCTGTGGGAGTTAAAGTCATGCATCTAGATAACCACCTGGAGAGAACGAGTGCAGTGAAAAGACGGCTTGCAGACTCCTAAAGAACGCTGACACTTAAGCGGGCAGAAGGAGAGGCTCCTTTAAAGATAACTAAGAAGTACAGTGAGAGAGGAAAACAGAAAACTGAATAATAAAAAAAAAGCCTCTATCCAGCTCCCCAAATTCCTCCCTGATCCTATTCCCAAACAAAACCCTGGTTGTGTCTATTAACTGAATTGGAAATATTTAGTAAAAAGTTCTAGCATACTAAATAATCAAATAAGAAAAATATTCCAATGGCCACAACTAGACACACTCCACGTGTTCCTGCAACTGTGAAACATTTTCAAATAATGGACAATTAAACTTCAAAAAGATTCTAGTTTGAGGACCCTTGTGATCTTAGTGTTCATTATAAGAACTAATTGTTAGCCCTGACTGGTGCAGCTCAGTGAATTGAGTGCCAGCCTGCAAACCAAGGGGTCTCAGGTTTGATTCCCAGGGAGGGCACATGCCTGGGTTGTGAGCCAGCTGCCAGTAGGGGGGCACATGAGAGGCAACCACACACTGATGTTTCTCTCCCTCTCTTTCTCCCTCCCTTCCCCACTTTCTAAAAATAAATAAATTAAGTATTTTTTTAAAAAAAGAACTAATTGTTATAATGCTACAAAGTAAAAATCACTAATTTTGCAAAAGATGCAGAACTTAATGGAGTAAATATTGGTCAAATCATACAGAAAACCATTAGAAGTTAGGATCTAGAAGAGCAGTAGAAAAAAATCTCAAAAATAATGCTACAAGCAGTTGAGACATGTCTAGATATCAAGAGATTACAGAAGGGCCCCTGGAAAAAATCAGTGAACTCCTCTAATATTTTTGGAAAAGTGACCCCCTTCACAATCCTGTGCCAAAAGTAAATGGTCAACTAAAGCATTTTATTTTGTACCAGCATACAGTTGACAAATTAGGTTAAAAATATTAATACTTTATTCTTGGTCCATTCTATAAATTATCAGAGTTGTAACTATAACTTAGGTTTTGTTAAATACGAGAGATATCCTTTTATCATTTTAAATTATGGTTATATTTTCAAGATAAAGTACCAGTCTGATTCCCCTTCTTTATATTCTTCCCCCAATTACTATAAACTTTTAGTCCCTGTTTTATGTGGATTTACATAAAAAGCCTTTTTAGGCCCTAATTATTCTCAATGAGGCAGACTTCCTTCCAGTTTTAACATGGATATTCAATCCATTCAGAAGAACCTCTGCAGAAGAAGAACATTCAGCACTGCTACCAACAGGGAAACTCATTCATTGGATGAATCTTAACTGATCATTTATAGTTTCAATTATAAATGCAAAAATTGTACAGTATTTCCTAGTTGGTATCTCATAGTGTATAGATTATTAGTGGACAGATATGTTCTAAAGAATACTTTAAACTAAAGCATTGTTTCATTAACATAATTTCAAAGGTGCTCTTCTTAACTTAATCTTCAATTGGTAGTGTTCCTTACAAGCTTTCACTGTGTTGAAGATGGATGAATTCCTCTTGAAATATGAATAACGACCTCCTAAATTCCATGTTTGGGGGGCAGTCGAGCACTGCGGTTAAAAACATGAGCTTCAGAGTGTGAATGACCCGGGTTCCCGCACTGGTTCCATTTACTAGCCGTGTAGAGAACTTAGAAAGGTTGGTTATTCAACCTCTCTAAGTCTCAGTCTCCTTATCTGTAAAATAGAGGTAATAGCAGATCTATTTCACAGCATTGCCTCCATGATTAAATGAGATCATGGAGGCAATGCCTTTATCCTTAGTATGTGCTCAACAACTTTCAGCTATTATGTTTTCTATAAGTTTACATTTTTAAGTAACATGATCTCATGAAGATCTGTGACAATAAAATATATGTACCTAAGACTTTTCTAATAAGTTGCTTAAAATAAGTGAAATTAAAGGCTTTCAACTAAGAAAAGGTATGGGCATAATTTCTCCATGTGCATGTAAGAGAACTTCCTCAGCAATGCAGTATATTACATGTAGAAAAAGCAATCTTAAAATTAAGAAGAAAGCATCTATATTTAAAATATAACCATTAAAACATCCTGGACACCTTTCCTAAATGATTTTTAAAAACAACTTAGTAGTTCTGTTTCATAAAATAAAATCTCCTGTAAAGTAGGTAGAATACAATTCTCTTCTTTTTAAAAAAGAAAATTCTCATATGAGGACATTAAGGGACTTGAAAAATAACAGCAAAAATGCACATCAATTGAAGTTCTGTAATTGCTAATCACTGCTACCTGCAATATTAAACCAAGAAGCACATTTTCCCCCAAATGAGAAGTTCCACTTAAGTCTTTACAGGTCCCTTACCAGACTCTTATCAGAAAGTCCTAAGTATCTTTGCTACTCAAAGGAGCTATTCCTCAGAGTTATGAATAAAACATCTATGGCTATCACTTTCAAGGGAAGAGAACACAATGTAATCTGTTCCTGTTAAATCTAAGTCTGTGAAATTAAATTTTATGAATTGAAATGAAGAAAACTAAAATTTTTCCTAAAAGTGAAAATAATTTTTAAAGTCTAATTTTAACATCAAACCTTTAAAGACTATACATTAACCACATCTGCAAAATCAAACTTCTTAAATATGTTTTAGGTATAACAAAGTCCATTAAAGCACCAGAAAAAAGCCCTTGCCTTGTCTAATTTTTAAGAAATCACTGACTAAAATTAAATAATAATTTGGGAGCTGATTAGTAGTAAAGTTAGTAGAAATGATAATTATATTCTGTTTTGAACTTTGATTTTGTATAAAAATAGTTCATATATGAACTGCCTCATTCTTCTCAGTAAAAATTACAATAGAAAGTTACTAGAAAAACTGTAATAGAGTTAATAGAAAAAAGTTAATATAAAACTTCTAACTAAAAATTAAAATGTATGCAACTCTACTTAGAGAAACTTAGTTTCCATAAGAGGTCTTCCATTTGTCTTGTCAATATACACAACCTGGAAAATTTTCTAAAACAACCAAGTAATAGTCCACTGAATCAGAATCTCTTTGGCTTTCATGGTAGTAATTTATTCAATTAAAAAGCTCTTAATAAAATTTAAAAAGCCCCTTATTGCTCTTATTTTTCTCAAATACAACAATCACTCATCCTGTCTACCCACCTCCCTACTTGAACAAATATTTTTCATTAACTGTTTTCTGATTTAATATTTATAGATTTATAATAATTTCTCACAGTACACATATTTAAAACATAGTTTAAAAAATGATCACATGCCCTGGCTGGCGTAGCTCAGTGGACTGAGCACAGGCTGTGAACCCAAGTGTTGCTGGTTCGATTCCCAGTCAGGGCACATGCCTGGGTTGCAGGCCACGGCCCCCAGCAACCGCACATTGATGTTTCTCTCTCTCTCTCTCCCCTCCTCCATTCCCTCTCTACAAATAAATAAATAAAACCTTAAAAAAAAGAGATACATTGATTTGTTTAAAAAAAAAAAAAGATCACATACCTGTCCATCTAAGTCAAACGCCAGGCAAGCTACACCATGCGTATGAACGTCCTTCAGAACTGATATGGTCTGCACAGTGTACGAATCCCAGACACAGATATAGGGCTCTTTCCCAACTTGTCCTGTTGCTACCAGCACTCGTTCAGGATGCAGTGCAAGGCTGCAGAACAAATACTTAAAATTACTCACAGAGCTTTTGGAGTATTTTGTATATATATAACATATACAGATGTATAAATGAGACTTTATTTAAAATAATTTGGATTTAAAATAACTTTTATAAAAATCCATGCTAATAGTTACTACTTCAATACTCTATGTGCCAAACAGCCAATGACGGACTTCATAATCCCTGTAATATGATATAGTGTGTGTTCAACTTCTCCAACAGAGGGGTTCGCACAAGGATCAGCTGAACCACAGCAACAAATCGCAGCAACCCTACCACATTCCATTTTCTCATTTGGTGTTCATTTGTTTTCAAGCCCTCTTTCCCATTTTACTCTTTTAATGGATCAAGTTAGACCAAATCTTAGTGTCCAAAAATAGTACTTAGTAGCACTCCCACATTAGTATCAGCCTTAAAGTACAAATCACAGTTTAACAAACAGAAAATTCACTCATAATTCACAAAAAAATAATCTATGAGTCTTTAAAAACAAGACAAAGATCTAATAGTAAGAATTTATGGACATCAGCAGAAGGCAGGGAATGAATATAAATTTCTCCTTGATAAATTTTTCTACAAGTAGATTTCTACAAGGGAAAGAGCAAAACACTGATGTGAGAGAGAAATATCGACTGGTTGCCTCCCTCACACTCAGACCACTGCCGGGACCAGGGACTGAACCTACAACCTTGGTATGTGCCATGACTAGGAATCGAACCCACAGCACTTTCTGTTACAGGACGATGCTCCAACCGAGCCACACCAGCCACAATACCCAAAGTTTTTAAAGGGGTTTCAACACTTTGCAAAGTATCCATATTGTTATATTGGGTTGACCAAAAAGTTCGTTTAGTTTTTTTTCTGTATCCTGGTTCTAGTACTGCTTAGTCTTAACTTCATTCAAAACACATTGTGTTAGATTCTATTGCAACAGCTGTTGCAACAGCTGTCGTGTCAGCATGCATTTTTAAAAAACTTAGCAAAACTGGTGAATTTTTATGCGGCCATTTTAATACTGAGGATGGAAGAAGATATGCAACATTTTCAGCGTATTATGTTTTATTATTTCAAGAAAGGTTAAAATGCAACTGAAACACAAAAAGATTCACGTAGTGTATGGAGATGTTATGACTGCTCAAATGTGTCAAAAGTGGTTTGAAGAGTTTCTTGGTACTACTGATATCCTGGCCAAATAATTCTTTGCTGTGGGGCTGTCTTATGCATTGGAAGATGTTTAGCAGCACCCCTGGCCGCTGTCCCCTGGAAGCCAATAGTAGGAGATAGCCCTCTCCCACTACTGGCTCCTGCTATTTGAGACATACTCAAAATATCTGAATCAATAACATTATTGGTGAAAATGAAAAATGTGTCTTTTATTTTATGGAAAAAACTAAATAGACTTTTTGGCCAATCCAATATTTATGCATAATAGTAAGTGAATAAATTTGTCTACGCCCTGAGTTTTTTAAGGTTGACTTCCTAGCCCACCAGCGAAACATGGATCACTACTGTATCTAAAGTAGTGTTTTTCAACCCTGGCTGCATATCAGAGTCATCTGGGTTGGAAAGCTTAAAAATTAAAAACAGAAGGAAACAACAACAAAGAAACTATACTTGAGACCCACCTTAAACAAATCAAGTTTGTAGGGATGAGACTCAGCCATTGGTGGTTTTTATTATGTTTGCTCTGCTTTTAACTCTCCAAGTAATTCTAATATGCAGCCAGGGCTGAGAATCAGAAATCTAGGCAGTTTTCAAACTGTATAACACATCATTATCACCTGGAGGTGATTAAAATTGATTATTGGGCCCCATACCCAGAGTTTCTGATTAGATCTGGGGTGAACTGAAAATTTGCATTTCTAACAAGTTTCCAGGTGTTGCTGGTTAAAGGATCATACTTTTAAAACCAGTGACCTAGATAGAGTATGCTTTTCAAACTTGAATATGTTTACAAATCACCTGAGAATGTTAAAATTCAGAGTCTAATTTAGCAGGTCTGGGTGGGGTTGGAGAGCTGCATTTCTAAGGAGCTGCCAAAAGCTGCTCATCGGAAGACCACACATTCATGTAGCAAGGCTCTAGAGCCGCCAACCATGTGTAATTTTTCAAATAACCAAGCAAGCTAGAAGCTGCTGGGACAAATCTTAAACTAGGTCACTTTTGTACACTAATAATAACATGACTCATTTTGAAGACATATTTCTGCTCCCCCTGCTCACCTGATCACCTGAGCATACATACAGTCTCCTGGAGTGTCTTGTGGTACAGTACATATAATTATTGCAACACAGCTAACATCTCCACTAAGATGACACACTCCTCACTTTACTTAGTACAGCTGATCACTCCCTTCTCCCTGAAATACTCCTTTCACTAACTTCCGAGACCCCACACTCTTTGTTTTGCTCCTCCTGCTCCTCTGGCCACATCCTGTCCGCTCTTTTTCATCTCTTCCACATTCAAATGCTAGCGCGCCACAGCAACTCATTTTTTAGACCCTTTATCCACACTGCCTCAGTAAGATTCATGGCTTTAAAAACTATTTATAAGCTGATAACACCCAAATTTATTCCAGCTCAGACTGCCTCCTTGAATTACAGACACTCACTGCTCGATGTACAGCCCCACTTGGCTGTCCATGAGCGTTTCAAAGGGAGCATTTCTGACACAGAGCTCAGGATCTCACCTCTCCCCCACACAGGAAACGTGCTCTTCCTACAGTCTTTCCCGATTCAGTCACAGGCAACTCCATTCTTTCAGCTGTTTTGGCCCAAACTGTGACAATCACTGACCTTTCTTTTCTGTCACAATTTATATCTGATCCACTAGTAAATAATGCCACCTCTGTCTTTAAAATATATCTGAGCCTTTCTGACTACTCCCACTGTTACCACGCTGGTCCAAACCACCAATATGTCTTGACTGGGTCATTGCAACAGGCTCCTAAATGGTCTCTGCTTCCACCCTGCCCCTCTCCCTCAGCTTGTCCTCAGTAGAGGAGCCAGAGTGACCTTGTTAAATAAAACATTACGTCAAATGACATCGCTAATTTGATGAAACTGGTCCAATAACTTCCACTCTCACGTTAGACAGGAAGGCAAAAATCCTCTCAAGAGCCTATAAAGTCTGACACTTTGCCCCCACACCGTCAGACCTCCTGGTCTTACTACTTTCACTCAAGCTCACTCCACTCCAACCACACAAACTTTCAACTGTTCCTCGGCATTCCACTTTAGGACTTTTGCACTGCACAGCCCCTTTGTCTGAAATATCCTTCCCTCAGATATCCACACAGCACACTCCCTCGCCTCCAAGTCTCTACTGAAGTGTTACCTTTATACTGCACAGTGAGGCCTTCCCGGGCCCTCCCCCCGCACACCTGAACACCTGTCTAAGCTCTTCCCGACAGTCTCTCTCTCTGCCTTTTTTCCTGGCCCTTAGTTATATATGGTGCAAGAGCTCTTTCCTTCCATTGTGGCAGGCAGGTGGTGTTCTCAAGAAAGAAAATGGATCAGGCATCACCATAGTCTGGTAAAGAGTGGTTTTTAACAGCTCTGTATTTATGGTGTGCAAACTTCATTTATTCAACACAAGTCAAAATTTTAGCTGGAAAAGCAATTCAGAATGTAAGTTTCCATGGTGGGTCAATATATTTTGTGTCCATATGGGTTCAGGGTAGCAACTTCTTCGGGTCAGGCAGGGATTAATGTAAACCTACTTATCTCCTTAATGCTTCCAGATATATGGTCAATATTTCCCAAACCTGGCTGATAATCAGAATCATTTAAGGAGCTTTCTGCCAATTCTAGGCATTTTCTCAGCTTCACTAACTCAGAAACTTCTATGCCTAGAGCTCAGAAATCTGTATTTTAAAAAATGCCCCAGATGATTCTATTTGGGAAGCACACTGCCAACACACATTCTCAAGTGTGCATTCCTAGAATTCTTAACATAAACAGTTTGAGAAATGTATGTAAACCCTCCCCTCTACCCTAATACCAGAATTTTCTTAAGCATTGTTTAATATCTAGGAGCAGTACTTCAAAAGGTAAGAGAATATATTCAGAGTTAGTAAAATGTCCCTGTGTTTAAGTAACTAGAATTAGGTGAGCTTAACTCTCTCAGACTATATAATTCTCTTCTGTGAGATTTCATTTTGCATCTGCATATTTATCATTATTTGTTTTTGAGATACTGCATAGTTTAAGGGATAAAATTAACAGATGGTTTCAGGGAAAGGCAGGAATTATCTAGAACAGTTCACACTGTCATAAATGTACACTAAATGTATTATTTATTATTTAATTATGGAAATGACAAATATTTAGATTTGTATTTTAATAACTATTTTCCTTTATTATTTATGTTTCATGTTTAAGAGATAATAAAATAATACTTTGCACAGTAAGAATAGTATGATATAATAAATTCTTAGAAGCTATTAGGAACTTACTGTTCTTTCAAGGCCTTTTCACTCACCACAGAAATACTTACTGAGCACCTGCTTTGTGCAAGGACCCCTGCCTTAAAGTATTCAGAGTTTAAAGACACAATTGGTCAAGTAAAGAATCAGAATACCACGTGTACTAGGGATAGCACTAGTGTAACTGTGATGATATACCGTATCACACGTACAACATGGAGACATAACAGTTCGCAATGATGTCTCCTACTGAATATAATACTTCATCTGGGTCTTTAAGAAAAACAGAGATAAACAGTTATCAGAATAAATGAGTGAAGGTATAGCATCCCGGGAAGAGGTAGCATCATATGCAGTGCCTCTTGTTAAGAGAGAATACTTGAAAGAGTTGTCTGTACTATCTCTAGCTTTTCCTTCCCAGTCTTGGCTCTACTCTAGTTCACCATAGCAGCTCTTGCCAAGTTCACTGATGACCTCCATGTCTGCCATATTCACTGGTCAATTCTCTGTTCTCATCTCTTTTGAGTTTTTATTAGCTTTTGCCATAGGTGGTCACTCCACCTTTTTAATATGCTTTCTTAAGTGGTGTCTGGGACACATGTTAGTGTAGAAATAGGCATTTCTTGGTTTACTAATTCTTTCATCAAATATTTATCGATTACCTATTATTTGCCAGGGACTATCCTTAGCACTAGAGACGCATCCATGAACCAAACATGAAATTCCCAACCGTCATGGAACTTGTATCCACTGTGGGGAGATAAACAATGTAAACCTTATATTTATATACAAATTATGTACATAGTATGTATATATGCATTATGTATACAAGGAGGAACCAAAAAACTGAATTTATTTATAAAAAATTGTGTATTCTTACATGTTTAAATTTCAGTCACTTTCAAAGTACTCTCCATTTGATGCAATACACCTATCAAGGTGTTTTTTCCACTGCTCGAAACAGTTTTTGAACTCGTCCATTTTGATGCCTTCTAGTGCTTTCTGCTGTTTCTGTTTCCCCTTTTGCACATCAGCAAAAATGTTTTCCTTCGAGGACTTTTTTCATCCAAGGAGGGGAACATCACTCAGGGAGAGACAGGTGAATAGGGAGGGTGGGGCACAAGGCTCATGCCCTTTTGGGTCAAAAACTGCTGAACACTCAGTGCAGTGTGGACAGGTGTGCTTGTAAATCACCCATCATAAAATGAGCAAACATGCTGAAAGTCTTCAAAAAAAACTTTCACCAAGGCTGAACACAGCCTCTCACAATGCCAGCGAGCGGGTCCACTGATATAGACAGGTTCCTAGAACACTCACCTGGCTGGGGAGACTTGTACTACAAGGGGTCCGTCCTCCAGAAGATAATTCTGGGGTCTTTTTGGGTCCCCAATGATATAGTCTATGTAAACATAGACTATACAGACACAATCGTTTTCTTTTTTTTTTAATTGCTGTAAGTGATAACAAGCCTGATAAACGTGAATGAACTAAGACATTTTTTTAAAGATTTTATTTATTTATTTTTAGAGAGGGAAGGGAAGGAGAAGGAGAAAGAGAGAGAGAGAGAGAGAGACATCAATGTGTGATTGTTGGGGGGCCGTGGCCTGCAACCCAGGCATGTGCCCTGACTGGGAATCGAACCTGTGATGCTTTGGTTCACAGCCCACGCTCAATCCACTGAGCTACACCAGCCAGGAGTTTTCTTTCTCAAGAATATCATCTACCACAACTGAAGAAAAGAGCTACACCTTTCATTTTTCTAAAATAAAAAAGTCATATCTATTGTGTTGGCCAAAAAGTCCATATGGTTTTTTCCATAAAAGACATTTTTAATTTTCACCAATAACTTTATTGATTTGGATATTTTGAATATGTCAGCAGTCTCCTGAACGGTAGAACGTTGATTGTTCTCAATTAATGTCTCTATTTGATTGGTATCAACTTCAACTGGTCTACCAGTTGAAATGTAATTATACAATGTAGTATGTAGGGGAACTGGTGTTCACTCTATTTTTTGTATCGCAAAAAAACAGTGGAGCATTGTCCAGTGAGACATCTCCAGCATGAAGCTTTGCAAACCACTTTTGACACATTTGACCAGTCACAGCACCTTCTCCATACCCTACACAAAATTTTTGTGTTTCAGTTGCATTTTTACCTTTCTTGAAATAATAAAGCATAACAGGCCAAAAATGTTGCATATTTCCTTCCACCTTCAATATTAAAATGGCTACACAAAAATTCACCAATTTGGTAAGCCTTTTTAATGCACACTGATATGACAGTTGTTACAATACAATCTAACAAAATTGTTTTGAATGAAGTTAAAGACAACTAAGTGCTACTAGAGCCAGCTTATTGAAAAAAACAAACTTTTTGGACAACCTAATAGAAGCAATGAATATTATTCTAACCTGCAACCATATAACATAGTTTACTTTACAAAGTATTTCAGATGCATTATGTCATTTAAGCTCATCACCACTTGGGAGACACTTTCACCGCATTTAGAAAAAAACAACTTCAAATTCTATACTTACATAATACATAAACAACAGGCTCAGGCAGTTCAATGTGGAGGGTCACTCACCTAAGAAAACCAACTATATTCTACCAATGGTCTTCACTGATGATAAATATTTCAAAACTGTCAATAATAACCACTACCTCAGGAAGAAACTTTCCTGCGTTGGCTGGTGTGGCCCAGTGGACTGAGCATCAGTCTGTGAACTGAAAAGTCACAGGTTAAATTTACCGTCAGGGCACACGACTCAGCTGCAGGCCAAGTCCTCAGTTGGGGGTGTAAAGGGGCAACCAGTGCATGTTTCTTTCTCTCCTGGATGTCTTCCTCATAGAGGTTTTTATCCCTTTCTCCCTCCCTTACCCTCTCTCTGCAAATAAACAAAATCTTTAAAAAAAAGAATTTGTCAAAAATGTGTTCATGGGCAGTATCTAAAAAATAAGTAAGTAAATTTTAAAAGCTGTCACATCCTTTGGGAAAACTGGCAAAAGTTTCAAAATACAGACCAAGCTATAAATGTGCATCTTATACTAAAATCAGTAGTCTAGCATATTTTATAACCTAGTCTTAAACCCGTAATAAATGCCGAAAAATTAGAGAATTTCATCATTACAACTTACAACAGAATACAGGGTGGCACAAAAGTAGGTTTACAGTTGTGGATACACGAAACAGATTTAATTCTTGTACTATTTTTCATATGAACAACTGTAAACCTACTTCCCCCCCACCCGGTAAAAACAAGAAAAAGTATCAATAAAAGTCCTGTATTATTTCTGACAGTGAAACTAATTTCTACATAAATCAGTACTTACACAAATACAGCTAAAGGCTAAATTACTAGAGAAGAACAGAGATACACAGTAAACAGAACAAGCAACGGGGAGGAAATGGTGTCACGTGGCACCATATATAGCAATATAGATGTACTAAATTTGTACCGCCAATTTCAAGATGCCATTTGACTCAGATTTTACTATTCCATTGCAAATCTTCAGGAAACTTTTTTATTGTCATAAATTGTTTTAAGGATAAATCCTTTGTATAAAATCACAACATGGATCCAATTATGGCAAAAATCAGAGTAATTTGCCATTTTGTAATATTTTAAGACAATGTATGGGTTGTGCAACTATATATATCAAAGGAAGGCAAAAGCATTACCTTCCTTAGAGTTTACTGACACAATTATAAAAATTCAAGCAGTGTGACAAGTGACATAGCTTCTAATTCCTGCTGGAAGAACAAAAGCATAGTTTACGCCATCCAATAAATCATATCTACATTTAAAAGGCCCTCACACCATACTGCTCTCAAACATCAAGGGGTACAAACAGTGGAAATACACTCCAAGAAGACCTCAAAATCCTTTACGCCTCCCCCACCTACAGAATTCAACCTAATAGACCGAGCAGAGGAGGGCTGCTTTAACAGGGTACAGCTACCACCCCCTGCACTGTGGGCAACCTCACATAACACATGGGCAATAAAGAAACTGGGAAGGATTAGTGAAAAAGGCAAGGGAATTGGGGTCAAGTGTACTCTTGGGGTTAATAACAAATGACCCCCAAACACCCCGACTCCCTACTCCACAATCTCAGTTCTCACTCAGCTTATCTTTACTCCATCTCGCCCGACCTCCTGTGTGTCCTAGGCCTCCCTCTCCCCCTTACAGACCAAGGATGTACAGACACACAACATTAAAAAAGGAAACAACTTTGTTATTTAGGGAAGTTAGGCTTCCTGCCTACAAGACACCAAACTCTAATGCTGGATTGGAAATGCCCAGTTTAAATCCTGTGAAACATAAATAAGGAAATAAAATGGAGTAACCAAATCCAACCACAGAATTTCTGTTACAATTCCAGAGGCAGCACACAAACACATTCTCAAAGTGTTTTAAATATATGCTGCTTCTGTCAAGGACAAGTGCGCTGTGCAGGAAGCAGTAATCAATGGCGTAGAACAGCGATTTTCAACCTTTTCCATCCCATGGCACACCAAACAATACATTTTCTGCCAATCTGACCAAAAAAAAAAGGTATAATTTTGACTCACACGGGAAGGCTATTGTTGTGTTGGCTGTTGTTATTTTTGTATTTGACAATCTAAAGGAAAAGAGGTCAGTGTCCTTGACTAAATAGGCAGGTACTGCATGTTTCAAAAATTCTTGCAGCACACCAGTTGAAAATCGCTGGCCTAGAATAATTTCTGCAGCTTTTAACTTTATTCGCCACAAAAGTTCTGCTGAGACACTGACTGAAAATGGCACTTCAAAGACTCCATTCACTAAAGAGATGTCAACGAGCACTAGGTCCAACTTGAGGATACCGCCCAAAGGAGAACTATATAAAACGGGGGGAAATGTGATGTAAGCAAAAAATACCAAAGTAAACTTATTTAGGAGGATTTGAAAGAAGAGGAAACAAGGGGATTGGAAAACGGTAGAATTGCTTTTAGCAGCTTCTTTCAGGATAAACCTACCCGCAAACTGCCCTGAGGTGTGCAAATGTTAATGTCCAATGAATTGCCTGAAGGTTGCCGGGGTTTCTTTTCTCTCTGTTGGTAACAGCAGGCGCTGAAACCTGAACTAATTATTATGGTCAAGAGGTGAGTGCCCCCCACGATGCCACCTGGGCGCGCTCCCCAGGACCAGCCTACAGCGGGCGGTACTTGGTTTTGATCAGTTCATTAGGTAAAGGATCCCCCCCGGCGCTCTACGAATTCGTTTAATGAGAAATCTCGGGCGGGACTTAGAGAAGCATTGCTACCCGAATAACCTTTTGCAGTATCACACATTTGTTGGAGGGGAGGATACAAAGACAGAAAACCGAACGCCAGTCGCGGGCTCGCGGTCACCGCTCCGCCCCCAGGGAGACTCGAGAACCCAAAGATGGGGAAAGGCGTCTGTAGGGGGTGAACAGGGTGAGTTCCGGCCAAGACACTTGCGGGGCGCTCTCCCGGGCGATGCTTCCAGCAGGACGCGGTCACCGCACCCAGAAGGCCGGGCAAGTGCGAACTCCGGGAACTGTGCGCCGCGGTGACCGCTGCCGCCCCCGCCCCCCCAGTACCTGATGATGTCGTCGCTGTGGCCCCGGTAGAACTTTTGCCGGTGTTCCCGCGGGCTGTACACCACGCCGACGCCCGCCACGAAGTACACGATCTCCTTGGCCGCTGTGTAGTAGAGGTTGTTGCGGCACTGGTGGCCCCGGTAGCCGTACACCCACTCGAGCCGCAGGTGGCAGCTCGGGGCGCTCCGGGCCGCCATGACGGGGCGCCCACCCCGCCGCTCTGGCTCGCGGCGGCGGTGGCGGCAAGCGGCGGCGGGCGGGCGAAGAAAGCCCTCCGGCTGGCGGCCGGGACTTGCCGCCTCGCCGCGTCCTCTAAACCCCGCCTGGCAGGTGCATGTCGCTTCTTCTGGCCGTCGCCGCCTCAGCCCACGGGCGGGAGGAAAACCTTCGCCTCGCGAAACATGCTGAGAGCCGCGGGCGCCGCCAGCCGTCAAGTGGGTGCCGCGCGCCCTTCGCGCGCCCCGGCTCGCTTCGTCCCAGCCCGCTGCGGCGAGCGGGGTGAGCGAGGGCCCGCCTCCCGCCTCCACTCCCCAGCGGCCGCCCGCGCACCCGGCTCCCAGCCCGAGCCACCTGCGGCGTCCGCTCTGCGCCGCGGCCGCGTCCCACTGCCCGGCGAGCCCGCGCCGCGCGCCCGGGGGACCGAGAAAAGCAGCCTCGCGCGGCCCCGCCCACTCGCCGGCGCCGGCGCGCGCTGGCCCCGCCCCTCCGCCCCCAGCGCGGGGCCGTGAGAACGCGGCGTGTTCCCGGGGGCCCTCGCTGGGTCGTCGCTCCTGCGCCGTGGCGCTCCTCCAGCGTCTAGCCCCGCCACCTGCGGCCTTGACCGGCTACCGTGGCGCCCTGACCCCGACCCTTCCGCGTGCGGGGAGCTGAGCCTTCAGAAAGACGCCCAGGTCGCGGGCGGACCCTCGGCGACCCACGGCCTCGCCGGGGAAGCGCCTGCTGGTCTCGCAAGGCCAGGACTACATTCATGGCTGGAAGGATCAACACCAGGATGCTAACCTCATTTTTTCCCCCCATACTGTGCGTGTGTTTCTTGCTGTTTCATAGTGCGTGTGTTTCTTGCTGTTTCAGCTCACTATACCAGACATTGAGTGGAGATGACACCTGATTTCCTAACTGTACATTTTCTCATTTATGTAGGTGACCTTCAAAGCTGAAGGAATTTAGACCGTAAAATGACATGCCAAATCTGATTTACTAATAAATAGCCATGGTACCTGAATTTTTAAAAAGTATTATTTTGAACTCAATTACTTTGAAAAGTATTATATTGAGAGGTATCAATAAATTCTTGATACCTCTCACATTTTAGTAACGGCTTGAATATTTTGATCCCGCAGAATACAATAGATTCCTGGCTGTTCAATTCCTCCGCTACTCTGTTTCCTAGGTGCCCCCTTCTCATGGGAATATGGCCAAGGTTAACCAGTACCTGCAAAAAATAATTTGAAATTCACATTTTAAGAGGTTGTAAGTGCAGGATGATAGCCACAAGGTTTACAACAAGAAATTCTAACTACTAACATGCATCCTGTGTCTAAAAATCACTGTTTTGGTTTCCCTGAAAAAATACTAAAACTTGGAAATCTGACAAAAAGCTAGAATAAACTAGCATCCTTTTAAGAAAAGATGACTGCTCAAAAGTGATGATTTCAATATGGTACCTGTACCTTGGAATGGTGGTTGCACAGTCTCTACTTCCATGCAAATGACCAGTCTCAGACAAGAGGATACCTTTCCAGTTTTGGTTGATTTCCAGTACACATGGAGGGGAGAAGGGCCATATCAGAGGAAGGAATTTGCATAAATGTCAAGAAAAACTCAAAAAAAGTGAGGTTTGGTGAACTCTGTTAGGAAAGCTGAAAATAGAAATCCAGGTTGCTGGAGTTCACTGTGGAGTTCCACAGGGTAGGGAGGAACTATGATGCAGAAAAATTATTCCCAAGCCTTCAGATGTCCTCAAGTTCCTTATTTTTGCAATTCTCAGAGTGACTAGTCATAACATTTTTGTAAGGAAAGGGTCCTTGTCCTAATTTGCAGAAGCAGCCAAGAATTAGAAGAGGGTAAGTAGTGAGCAGGAGTGGGGAAAATATGCCCACCTCTACAGCTTGTCTTCCGCTAGGGATAACAAGAGTCTTAGCAGAACGAAGAGCGGGATGCAGATTGGGTTTCTGGTGGGAAGAAAATAAACTCAGGCCTGAGAAGTGGCTCTGCAGCCAGAAGGCCACGGTGCCACGGTGTTTGTCACCTGTCATTGGTTTTTAATAAGGATATGTTTGCTAACTCACTAGTGAGTTCCTTAAAAGTCCCCGGTGAGAAAAAGAATAATTTGAATTTAAGCAGTGACCTTAGAACAGATGGGTATTTTGTTGCTATACATTTGTGGTGCATTCATTGCTGGTTGCTTGCTGGTACATGTAATTCTTTTGAGATGCAGGATGGTGAATACTTTTCTTCTGTGTTTTAGATTTTTCAACACAATGTGTTCTGAATCCCTTGATACACATTTAAGTAGTCATATTAATGACAGATTTAAATATTTTTCCACTACCATGTTTTCCATTATGATTTTTAATGACCCAAGGGTGGAGTGTGAAGCAAAAACATTCTTAATTAAACCATCCGCAACTGACAACCCAAGACCAAAAGAGACAGCTAAGGCACAAAAGTGGCTGAAAAATGAAACATTCATGAATATTAGAGGAAAAAAACCTGGTTAGTTCCTACTCCTACAACTTTATATAATCTATTACTAATGTCACATGGGAAGGCCTAATCAAGTTTTTATTGCTAAATGAGACTCCACCATCTGTACCCTTTGAAAGTAATGGAAATGAAGATGCAGGAGGAAGACCTCCAAATTCTACACATCAGTGAGAGGACATGTTACACATTTTACATGTAAGCTACAATACCCTTCAGTAATGTATATCATGGAACTTAAGTTCTTAGTATGGAGTTTTCTATTCCAGACATTTGAAATGTCTCTGAAATTAAAGCAAATAAATTATCTGCTGCCTACTGATTTTAGCTACCCTTATATCTAGAAAAGAGAAATAAACCTAAAAGCCAAAATTCACACTGTTCTAGCTAGCTGATTTGCCAATTTTGTAATGATACTTTAATAAGCTCTCCATAAAACTATTTTATAACCACAGGTTTAATTAACCTGTTTTGTGTATAAAGCCTAACACAGTTCCTGGCAGTGCAATAGCTCTCCATACACCTTTGTCAGCCATTAAATATAAAAGAGAATACTCCTATCATTATGTATAGGATTCCTCTCAGTTTTACCCTGAATAGCTGAAACTTTTGAAAAGTAGAGACTTTTTCTAGTCTCCAATACTCTATCAGCCAGGACTTCTTTTGTTGTACATGACAGAGGCTCACTCAAATGCTTTAAGATAAAAAAGAAATTTTAATACCTCAGGACCTGAAAGTCCTAGAATTGTCATCAATGCATGTGGATCCTAGGGCTTAAGAGATGCCATCAGGACGAGGTCATTAGGATTAATTCACTTCTGCTTTCCCTTGGGTTGACTCTTTTGCCAGACCAGCAAATCAGCTGCCAGCATCTCCGGGTCTACATCCTATCCTCTTCGTGATTCCTATAGAAAGAACATTTTTCAGCAGTTCCCCTGGGAACTCCTAGCCTCCAGCCCCATTGGCTTTGATTGGCTGACTTGAATTAGGAGCCCTAGGACCACAAAAAAAGGGGAGTGGGAGAGGGGTGAACCTCCTAAGGAAAATTGAAGCAGGAATAGAAGAATAAGAAGGAATGGATGCCAGCAGTGCCTGCCTAGGGCTGACTCTGATAACATCATTCTCCAACGTTGATTTACATAACCAAATATGCATAAAATCTAAATTTAAAAACCAGGTGTCTGCTAAATAAATGCAGCTTTAAGACAACACTTCTAACCACATTGCCATCTGAAGACCCTTTTCTAAAAAAAAAAATTCTAAAGCGAGCTCAGATGCAGGCAAGCCAAAGAAATTACAAACCAAATGATCTTCTATACATTTTACTATCTTCTGTTTCTATACTAACTAATTTCCCCCAGTTAGGCAGGTAGGAAAGCTAAGCAATTGTCTTTGGTTCTTTACTGTTTCTCAACTCCCAATATCCAGTTACTAACTCCTTTTGACTATTTTAGAAATATTCCTAAACTCTACCTACATCTCTACACTCACACTCTACACTGATAGCTGTAGTTCAAGTTCTAGTCATCTTTTCCATAGATTTTGCAGTCTGAGTTATCTGTAAAAATCGTGTGTCCAATTATACTGTCCCCTTTTCAAGATACTTTTCTAGAAACAATTTAGCACTAGATATCTTGAGCTTTGAAATACCATCTTCTGACTCACTAATTTCTCATCTAATTGCCTGTTATAATGTAATAATTAAAAGTGCCAATCAAGACTTTTAAAAAACATTTTATTTATTTATTTTTAGAGAAAGGAAGGGAGGGAGAAATTGAGAGAAACATCAATGTGTGGTTGCCTCTTGCATACCCCCAGCTGGGGACCTGGCCTGCAACCCAGGCATGTGCCCTAGACTGGGAATTGAACCAGTGACCCCCTGGTTCGCAGGGCAGCACTCAATCCATTGAGATATACCAGCTAGGGCCAGATCAAGATGTATGTACCAAAATATTTATTATGGCATAATTGAAGACAATAAAAATAAAAAGGAAACCAAATTGTCCAACTATAGGGAAAACTTTAAACATCAGCCCACATGAAAAATATTATAAAGCCATTGAAAATTAAGTTTTTGAATAAATTTTGGCTCATTTACATTCTATAATGAAATTCTATTTAATTTCATTAAAATTCCAATGAATTTTCCCATAATACAATATAAATTTTTTTAAAAACCAGTATAAAAATCTATGTACACAATGAGCCAGTTGCAAAACATATAAAGACTGGGACAAAAACTGCCAATGTTAACAGTTTTGTAATATGGATAACTTTATACTTTTATTGGTATGTTTCTAAGTTCTTTAAAAAATAATTGTATCATGAGATTAGAAAATTTTACTTATCAGAATTCCTCATGGGAAGGCAATTACATTTGTTTGAGAGGAGAAATGTCCAAACAGGTGGTTGGCACAGAAAATAAGATCCCAGAGGACCCAAGGATAGACAGAACTGTTCTTCACGAAGACTGAGAAAGAATTTGCTGCTCCAGAAAGATGAGGAAGGAATTAAGTCAGAAAGATGGCAAAGCTGCAGTTTTGGCATGCAACTCTCTTCAAAACCTCTCAAATCTTAAAGTTTCCAAACTCATGAAATGTTAGGTGGTCTTTTTTTTTTTAAAACGGGATCTAGAGGAGTGGGGCTTCTCATCTAGATAGGCAGAGTAGGAAGCAATAACTCCAAGAAGAGATTTCTGTATACGGGCTGCAAGGACAACTTCCGGTTCAGAGTTCATGGAAGGAGTGAGGAAGAAGGCAGGGGAATCTGTTTATGCAGTACTCCCTGCTCACTCCCCATCACCCCGTCTCCTTGTTCCCATTGGTTCATACTGGGAGTTGGTATGAATGTCCACATTTCCAGGTTGCGTCATCTATAGTAGCTTCTTCTGTGATCTCTGGGCCACTGGCTCTCTGAGCCTCAATTCCCACAGGGCAATGCAAAGAGGGCCAGATGGTAACTACACACAATGAGCTCCATTACAGGAGAGGAGTCTCAACCACAGTGAGGGAACCCACGTCTTTTATAATGGGCAGGAGGCAGGACCTGAGAGCCCTGAAGGGAGACATCCTCTTTATCATACTGGACAACCAACAAACCTCCCTTTGTCTTCCAAGGTTGTTCACTACACAAACATCCTAGAAAAGATGGGGAAAAAGGCAGTCCAGTCCTCTGCAAACAAGACGTGCAGAGACAGGGAAGACCTGTGATTGTCTCCTAACACAGATGCAACATTAAGCAGTCATGCGCTTTTTCCTCAGTAGAAATGCTACCAACTTGTGATCAACATGTAAAATTTATTTCTGCAGCGACAGAATATTGAGTTAAGCAGGTAATGCAACATGCTGTTGTCCAAGGCTAAGCTGGACTTTAGTTATAAAAATGAGGACAAATTTCATTCAGTAATACTATACAGCCATAAGGAGGAGGGTCCAGAGGTAGCTAAACTCAACTTCCCTGAAACAAAGGGCTGGAGACCTTTGATACACTTGGTGTGCTAAGAGAAAGGCACGGCAGGTGTTCAGGGGCATTAGTTAGTCCCTGTGGTCAGGACACCTGGATTTGTTCACTGGAGCTTCTCCAGCGGAGAAATAAACCTCTCCCCTCTATCACGGGAGGGAGTGGGGCAAGTTGAAGCAAGGCAGCTACTGGAGTTCGGTGCTAGTCCTCCACTTAGCCATTATCAGATTGAATTTTAGGAAATTATTTATACAGACACGGGGACGGAGAGGGAGAGAATGTTATCTCCCTGAACGTTTGCATTTCAAAGAGACAGCTCTCCAGTCCTGGAGGAAACAGTTAGATGGTAGATTTACATCTCAAAGGGCAGAAGTAGGATTCATGATTAATTGCAAGCTTCCTAAAACATCTTCTCTAAGAGAGAGTTCAGGGGCCTATAGGTCTTAACACCAGGTTTTGGCTTGAACAAATAGTAAATTCTCCTGACAGTGTTTAGCTCATTTTCAGGCAGGCATTTTAAGGTGAGCTAAGGTCATTCCAGGGCCATGGCCTTGAGCTGCTAGAGCCATGATAATCCGGACTCAGAGCAAAGGTTTGGATGGACTTGTTAGATGCCAAGAGTTCTGTCATTCTTGGTACAGCAGTGGTACAACTAGCTACCAAGAAGAAGCGAAAAGCATATCTTGACATCAATCTATCAAAAGAAAACATGAGAAATTTTTGCTCAATGAACTTTTTTTTTTAAGAGCTGACTTGTTTAATGTTTTCCAGATAGGTCCAAGCAATGTCAATGACTAGAAGTAACAGAGTGGTAGGGCTTGGCTAACAGCTAGCACTTCAGTCGTTGAACAGTCTATCTTGGGAAGGAGTGAGGCTTGCATTAGCATCTGCCAGGGCTGTTGTTAATCAAAGGGATTCTCTGAGGCTGGGCGATAGATAGAGCCTCTGGCTTGGTCCCACATGCCCTTTCATCGCTAAGAATTTTCAGATCTCTGGTTTTAGGCAGATCCTGAGCTCTTATCCACATGCATATGGCGAGTCTTCTCATCCAAGCCAGGATCAGCTGGGAGCTGGACACGTGTATGCCTTTTTGGTTCCTGTTGGTCAGGAATTTGCGAAGTCAAATGTCTGCAGGACCCAGATGAGGTAAATGAGTGAAGAATTCTGGTTTTTCCAGTGCTGTCATATTTAGTTTTCAGTAGAGGGGACTCTTGGTCTCAATATATTTTTTTCAATCAACTTTTAACGGAACACCTTCAGGACAAGAAACAATTGTACTCAAACAGGAAGGGAACGGTGTGGCTGCTGGCACACAGACTGAGAGACATTGTTATTAGCTGGAATAGTGATTATTCTGTAACGACTGTTGATGTGTTTCAAGTTCTCAGGTTTCTAATGCCTTCAAGTCTATCACCAATAATTCTATCCAAAAGCATGCCACAGGAGGAAAAATCATTAAGAACCACTGCCATAATCATTCCTTAACACATATTCAGCACCCACATGTGAATCAGAGGGCTTGGTACCATGGAGGAGTCACCAAGGAAAATGAACTCAGTCTGTGCTTTGAAGAATTTATGTATGAAAAAGGAAATCAAGAAAAAAAAAGCATAGGTACCTTTAAAAATAAGCGAAAAGAGCCCTGGCTGGTGTGGCTCCATGGATTGAGTGTCAGCTTGCCAAGCATAAGGGTCGCTGGTTTGATTCCCAGTCAGGGCACATGCCTGGGTTGCTGGCTGGGTCCCCAGCTGGGGGTGCATGAGAGGCAACCACACATTGATGTTCCTCTCCCTCTCTTTCTCCCTCCCTTCCCCTCTCTCTAAAAATAAACAAATAAAATCTTTAAAAAAATAAGTGAAAAGGTAAACAAGTGAATAATATATAAATACATACACATATTTTAACCCAACTAAATACCATACCTAAAAAGTTATAAAAGGGTTAATAGGGTAAACATGATCTTATCAAAAGAGACTATTGAATTCTACTCATCATTAACACCTATTACATTTAAAGAATGGATGTAGGAAAGATAAGAAACAAAAGCAGATTTATCATAGTTGTTCAAAAAAACATAGGTGCAAAGTATTTATGAAAAGATTAGTCTTAAGCTGATTTTGATGTAGGAGGACATTTCCTGGGGAGGCCAATACAGTCTGGCTGTAGATGATACAGTTCTACTAGAAAGAGAAGATATGAGAATTGGAGATAAAAGAAGATAAAGCCCAGACATAAAAGACAGGACAGTAGTGAAATGCCATGCATGTTTTAAAGTCACAGATTTTATTATATTGGGAAAGTATTTTTGTCAACAAATGAAACACTGTCTCTAAGTACTATCTTTACATTTGTAATGTGAAAGTAGTATTCTTTCAAATATAAAAAAAACTATACTTTCAAATATAGAAAAAAGTATACTTTCTAGCACAAGCTAAAATATCAATTTGTTTTAGGCTGGATCTCATCTTGGATATCATGGCTATTTTATTTTGATATAAAGTCTTTGTTTTCCCCCATTTTTAAAAAAGATTTCATTTATTTTTTTTTAGAGAGGGAAGGAAGGGAGAAAGAGAGAGAGAGAGAAACATCAATGTGCGGTTGCTGGGGGCCATGGCCTGCAACCTAGGCATGTGCCCTGACTGGGAATCGAACCTGTGATGCCTGGTTCACAGCCCACTCTCAATCCACTGAGCTATGCCAGCCAGGGCTGCTTTCCCCCATTTTAAAAATTTTAACTTTGAAATAATTTCAGACTGACAGAAATGATAAAAACAATTCTTGTATATTTTAATTTTTATCCGTATTCCTGATTCTTTGAATACTGACATTTATTTTTTCAATATTTTTCTATTTTTTAATACTTTAAAAAAAGATTTTATTCATTTACCTTTAGAGAGAGAGGGAGGGAGCAAGAAAGAGAGGAAGAGAAACATCAGTGTGTGAGAGATACACCAATCTGTTGCTTCTCACATGCTCCCAGCTGGGTACCTGGTCTGCAACTCAGGCATGTGCCCTGACCAGGAATTGATCTGGTGACCCTTTGGTTTGCAGGCCAGCACTGAATCTAGCCAAAGCTGTTTTTCCTATTTATTGATTTGAGGGGTGGGGGGGAGAAAAAGGGAGAGAAACATCGCTTTGTCGTTCCACTTATTTATGCATTCATTGGTTGCCTCTTGTATGTACCTGACCAGAGATCAAACCCAAACCCATAATGGTGACATATAGGGACAACACTCTAACCAACTGATCTACCTGGCCAGCCCAGATCATTTATTTTGTAGGATATTCCTCAGTTGGTTTGTCTGATGTTTTCTCACTATTAGATTTAGAGTATACATTTTTGGGCAGTAATACCAAGAGCAGAACATCACATCCAGAGGCAAATGATATATTTGCCTCTGGGCAATTAAGTAGTATACCCACAATTAAGTAGTGGGTCATTAACCATAAATTTCAGTATAAAATGTTGATTCATAAGCATTGGAAAATAAATTGATAGTTAATAATTGCAGTTTGGTACACATAATCTTTTAGGTGTGCTGTTCATTAGGACTATTTGACAGATAATAAAAGATCATAAATTACTGATTTAGAATATCGTTCTTTTCATGTCTGGTGATGAAAAATGCATGTAACAATATCTTTAGTTTGTTCATGATGTTCATTATACTCTGTAGAGAATTTTCTATGAATGGTTAGAATAAAAATCTCACTCAGGGTAATTCACTTTGATTAAAGGACAAATAACTAGTCTACTATATATTGAAATTTTTTAAAAAAGGACAGAATGAGGCATTTTGAATATTTGTGCATTTTAAACACATTCTTTCATGCAAATTAATCTTTGTTGTTGATCTTTTTATCCTTTTCTATTAATGTTTAAAAATTGGATAATACACAGGCCTGGAAATAAAAATTTGATTATAGAAAGAAAACGTTATGAATATCTCATAATTTATTTTTTAAATATTTAATTTATTTGTTTCTAGAGAGAGGGAGAAAGAGAGGGAAAGAAACATCAATATGCAAGAGATACACCAATTGGTTGCCTCTCGCACGCCCCCAACTGGGTACCTGGCCCACAACCCAGGCATGTGCCCCTATTTCACAGACCAGCACTCGATCCACTGAGCCACACCAGCCAGGGCTAATAAATTATGAGAGAATATCTCATAATTTATGTTGACCAATATTCCAACATTATTCACACAATGCATTATTAGATCCACAGGATTCTGGAAGACTACAAGAAAAATAGTCTCATTTAACTCATTCTTCAATGAGTTATTTGAATTATTCTGTCTTTTTTCCTAAGTAAGACTGTAAAAAGAAAATTAAAATTTGAACAATGATTTAAAGCATTAGCCTAGAAGAAATGGGCAGAGGTTAAAGTGGACAACTTTATTAACATGCACAACTTTATTAAAGTGCACAGGTTAATAATGTTGAAAACAGATTATAAAATTTATTTGTAAGAAAAGCAATATTAACATTATACATGATACATGAAGAAAGTAAGTGTTACATTAAGAAGGCACATAAACAATATGGTCATTTCAGAAAAGAGTTGTGGAATATCCTTAAAGGAAGCAACGATTTGGCTAATTAATAATTCTTATCAAGACAAATTAAGCAAATAATTAAATTGAAATAATTCAATGGCATTGATTGCCCTCAGTTTGATCGACATTAGATGACCTTCAGTTGAGTTTCAACGAACTAATGAACTGGCAAATTTAAAAGGAGAGCAGCATCACAAAGGTATCGCATAACACATATCACTGTTATTGTCCTTATCAGAGGTGAAGAGTACAGATTTGTTTCGAGCCATGCCACACACAGGGACTGGTAATATGCCTAGATGGGAATCTGTGCCATGGGAAGAAAGCCTGGATTAGTAGCATATAATGATGGGTTGTACCATCTGGAATTGAGATAACAAACAAATAAAAAATGTGATGGGCTAAGTTTAGGTATCAGAAAAAGTATCAGAAATCACTTTTTAGAAAATATTCTACTGTAGTTGGAATATGAGATGGCCTTTAGCCTTTGAACACAATGTGACTTTCGGGATAGTTCATGAAGTATACTGCTGAATATTGACATCATCTGATACAGTTTTAAATAATCGTTAATTTTTCCTAATACTTACTGCTCCATACCATGTGAAATACTGTTTAGACGAATTACAAA
This sequence comes from Phyllostomus hastatus, assembly GCF_019186645.2. NCBI lineage: Eukaryota > Metazoa > Chordata > Mammalia > Chiroptera > Phyllostomidae > Phyllostomus > Phyllostomus hastatus. The sequence goes on from NW_025334033.1 coordinate 61,468,244, forward strand.
AGATGTGGAAACATTATTATAGGAGTGTCTTAATGCATGTACCAGGAACATAAAACAACATTAACACTAGGAAAGTTAGTTGTCTTTTTTTTGTGTCAGTGGCTTAATGTAGAGTGACAGCAAAATACGTATTGGCTTTGAACCATTGCTTCTTAGAAAGCAAGCCATTTACGGGCTGAACGCTTACTTCCATTTTTAAAGGCATGAACTCATACGTCTCATCCTATTTTTGCATTCCAAATATGGACTCATGTGCTTTTCTTTCAAAACCTAAAACATGTTATGATGGAATATTCAGCCACTCAACAAATATATATTGAGTGTTGGCTATGTCCTTGGGGACATGATAGTGAAGAAAGAATCAAAAATCCCTTACTTCATGGAGCTTACATTGTAGCGGGAAACTCATATAAGAAACATGTAGATATTTATCTCTGTAAAGAAAAATAAAAGAAAATAAGGAGATAACGAATATGCAGGTGAAGTTGCTTTTTTATGTGACATTGTCTGCCAGGACGGCTTCACGGGTGTGTGACGTGCACCCATGATTGGCTTAATGCTCTGTCACTGATGTCTTGAAATTATTAATAACTAAGGGCTCTGTATTTTCATTTTGCTCTGAGCCCAATAAATGATGTAGCTAGTCCTGGTGGTCAGGGATGACCACTCTAATGAGATAACACTGGCTGTGGGACACGAAGGAAGAGAGGAAGCGATCCTCATGGACTTCTGGGGAATGAGCCTTCCTGACAGAGGATGGAGGCGGTGCAAATGCTCTGAGATGGACTACGTTTGACCTGTTCAAGGACTGACGCAGAAGCCTGAGTGACTTGGGTACAATGAGCCAATGTAAAGTGGCATTAAAGAAGGTCAGAGAGCTGGCGTGGCTGAGGGGGTAGATCTCGTAGCAGGGATGTCCAGCCCGTGGGCCAGGATGGCTATGAATGACACCCCAAACAAAATCATAAATTCACCTAAAACCTATTTTTTGCTCATCAGTTTTTGTTAGTGTTTGCTTATTTAATGTGTGGCCCAAGACCACTCTTCTTCTTCCAGGGTGGCCCAGAGACGCCAGAAGGTTGGACAGTCCCGACAGAGCCTTCTGAGCTAGTGAAGAACTTGGCTTTTAGGACCACAGGTATATCCTGCAGGAATAAGCAAACATTTAGAGAGAAGAAGCAGTTTAAGCTGGGCCAAATAACTGGCAGGTAGATAACTTGTGAGGGACTAAGGAGTGTGTTCCCAGAACATGTAAAGCTACTCAAAAGAACAGTGGTGCGTAGGTGGTGGAGGGTGGGAAAATGATACTGAAATTTTAAATTAACATTATAATAGTAATATATAAATGTTCCTTATAACAATTAAAAAATATTAGAAATGTGTTTCTTTTCTGAAGAATAAATTTCTAAAAGTGAGATCATGGAATCAAGGGACTTTTGTATTTGGAACTTCAGATTACCTTCCAAAAAGGTTGTCAGAAGTCCCAATAAACCTGCAGTGGATGATGAGGTTGCTTTTCCCATGTTCTTGCCAGCACGGGTTTTGTCTTTCTGGTTTCTCCTGATCTGCCAAGGGAAAAACAGCTGTTGCTTTCATTTTTATTTCTCCAATTAATAGGAAGACAGAGTAACTTCTTATATGTTTATATTTTGTCTACCATGTATTTTACAATTTGAAGGCTATTATTTGTGCAGTTTTTAAATTTTATACCGTTTCTTTTGCTTTACAGGAGTTTAAAATGTGTTATGTAGTCAAATAAGTCAGTCTTTCCAGTGATGATTTTAAAGTTTTTATACTTGTCTGGCAAAGACCAGCCCAAGTTTTTATTTTTTATTTTTAAAGAAAGCTTCAGGCTTCTTAACTTTTCTTCTTTTGTTTTTGTAATTTATGTTAACCAAGTGGTCTTTATTTTTATATACTGGTGAGGTTGACTCAATTTTTTCTCCAGCAGAAAGATAACTGTCCCCTTCAATCTGTTTAAAAGGCTATCTTTCCTCACTGTTTTTAAATACCTATGCTAAACGATCACATCTCTGCTGCCGTTTCTGGCTTCTCTACTCTATTCCGTTTATTAAGCACATCGTTTCTGAGCCCATATTATGTGTCAAGCACTGTTTTAGCCACTTGGAATATAGCCAAGTCTCTACCCTTGGTGCTTGCGTTCTGGAGAGCGGGGTTATTGGTAGAGATGGAAGATCAGATACAGGGAGTGAACTAACGCCTGCTGGAGTATGGTTGGGAGGGGACGTGAATATCTCGCATGAGATGGACAGCAATTTGAACATTTCACCTAAAATGTCTTATGGTGTGTTTGCATGTGATATTGTTAGGTTACAGAATTACATGCTGATGACTTTGTAGTAAAATATTTTGTAATAAATTGGGGGCATTATTTGTGCCAGACCCTATATATGTACACACTTATGAAATATATCACGTTGTAGTAAGTACTAGGAAGAAAAATGTGGTAGGGAAATGAGAAGGGGGCGGTTTGCAGGAGGTCCTCTGAAATGAAGTGACATTTCAGTAGGGACCTTTATGAAGTGGGAGAAGTCACAGAGGGAAGCAGGTGGATACCTAGGGCACGAGTGTGGCCGTCAGTAAACACCGAGCACAAAACTTCCCTGCTAAGCCCGGCCAAGGACCAGCAGAGAAGCCAGTGTCTCCTGAGTGAAATAACCACGTCCAAGCGGGTGAGAGATGGTCAGAGAGGTAGCCAGGGGCTAGAACCTGTGAGAGTTTTAGAACTTGATAGGGAGTTTGGGTGTTGGTGTTAGAACATTCCAGAATGTAACATTTTTTTTTAATTAAAGATTTTATTTATTTATTTTTAGAGAGGGAAGGAAGGGAGAAAGAGAGAGAGAAACATCAATGTATGGTTGCTGGGGGCCGTGGCCTGCAACCCAGGCATGTACCCTGACTGGGAATCGAACCTGTGATGCTTTGGCTCGCAGCCCGCACTCAATCCACTAAGCTACGCCAGCCAGGGCCAGAATGTAACATTTTTAAGAGCAGTACCCTCACCAAATCAAAGATACTTTCTTACTCATTGCCCTCCTCACTCGTATGTGTCCTTGTGGCAGATCAGAGTAGAAGGCAGGGATGTGTGAGTATAGTGTGTATTGCCATTATAAAAATCAGTACTTTCATTTTGCATTTTAAATATGTATTCCCAGGATTCCCTATGCCATTTGATGTGTAGATTTCAATTTGATAGAAATGTCATTATTTTATCTAAAAATTTTTACTTAAAAAGAAAAGATTTCCCCTGGCTGGTATAACTCAGTGGATTGAGCCTGGGCTGTGAACCAAAGCATCGCAGGTTCGATTCCCAGTCAGGGCACATGCCTGGGTTGCAGGCCATGGCCCCCAGCAGCCGCACATTGATGTTTCTCTCTCTCTCTCTCTCTCTGTCCCTTCCTTCCCTCTCTAAAAATAAATAAATAAAATCTTAAAAAAAAAAAGAAAAGATTTCCAAAGAATCTGCATACCTCTTACCAGTGGCTAGAACACAAGGCACTCTTTCTACCACTTTCAGCCGCATCCGCCTAAGATGCAGCCAGACGTGGTGGTCACAGAAATAAAATTTATACCAACGGAGTTCTAAGCTTGCTTCAGTTGTTGAAAATTAATTCATTTTCAGACTTCAGAATCCGATTTTCAGAGTGCAAGAAGCTTGATGGAAAAAGCAGTTGAATGTAATCAGCCTCTCCTGATGCGCTTGGTTTCAAACAGTTTGGGCTGTTGTGTACAATAGGAGTCAGAGGGATGATGAATATTTCCAAGAGCACTCTGGATGGCTCACCTGAGGTGGGCGTGTAATTGCCTATGAAATTCAGATGGAAGCAAGCAAATTTAGAATAAAAGGGAGTGTTTAATAGTTGTATATCTCCTCTCTTGCGACCTTTGCCAGAATACCAGGTGGTAACTTCACTGGAAAAGCCACGAGAGGAAGATGGATCCTGGCAGATGGCCAGTAATTTGAGGCAAATCTAATGCGGTGCATGTACAGAAATTCAGAAGCATTTTATTCATTTTCAGGGAAGTCACTGCTTTCATAGTGCTTTTCGCATTGGAGTTTACTATAACTGTAGCAGAGTATTCAGGGATATTTTCAACCAGGGTGGGAAAATTATTGTTTAAGTATTTGAAGCCAGTAATATTGGATTGTGACTAACTTTTTAGCATAAAATAGTTTGTGTGTGTGTGTGTGTGTGTGTGTGTGTGAGAGAGAGAGAGAGAGAGAGAGAGAGAGAGAGAGAGAGAGAGAGAGAGAATAAGGATTCACATGAGTTTGAAGGCCTGAAAAAAATGTGAATATTTGTACACAGAGTTACAATAATTAAAGCTGTGTTAAACATCATGAATATTGACCTTCCTATCCATGGCTCTGATATACAACCCCAAAACTATATACTTTCTATGCTAGAATTTAGCATATCATGAAGGTGGCATTCCAAATCACTGAATCAGTGTCCAATCAATTAGAGTACAAAATAAATATTTAAAAAAAAGAGCTTTCTTACATGACAAAATTTCCTAGAAAAACAACTATCGGCAATTGGCAAATAATAACAACTTTGGCTCTGCTTTTCCAATAGCCAAACCTCTTATTCTGTTCATAGAGTGGATTATAACTTTCTGAGCACACTCTCCATGGGTTAATCTTTAAAATTTTTTATTTATTGATTTTTAGAGAGAGAGGAAGGGAGAGGCAGAGAGAGAGAAACATCGATTTGTTGTTCCACTTATTTATGCATTCACTGGTTGTTTCCTGTATGTGCTCTGACAGGGGATCGAATCTACAGCCTTATCAGGATGACACTCTAACCAACTGACCTGCCAGCCAGGACTTTGTGAGGTAATCTAGTCCTGTCCATGAAAAAGACGTATAACAATATCACATTTTATCTTTACCCCGACTTCTTTTTATGGCCTCTAACATGTATCTATGCCCAGTTACCAACAGAAGATCTTTTCTTTTTTTAAATAAGAGGGTTTTTTTTTAAAAAAAAGATTTTACTTATTTTTAGAGAGAAGGGAAGGGAGGGAGAGAGGGAGAGAAACATCAATGTGTGGTTGCCTCTCATGTGTCCTCTATGAGGGACCTGGCCTGCAACCCAGGCATGTGCCCTGACTGGGAATCGAACTGGTGACGCTTTGCTTCGCAAGCCTGTGCTCAGTCCACTGAGCCACACTAGCCAGGGCCCAACAGAACATCTTCATCTGACCGTCCCCAAAACACTTAAAATCATTATACTCCAGTTGAATTTAATCTCTTTTTTTGGTAACTCATTCCTTCTCCTTCATTCTGATCTTGGTGACTGGCCCCCTTACCCATACACTCACAACCTGGAAACCTGGGCGCGAGCCTGGCTTTCTCTCTTTTCTTAGCCAAATGCCCTCCACATATCCAGTCTGTGTCCAAGTCTCATTGATCCTATTTCTTTAATATGTTTGAGCCACTTCCGTGCATCTCCATTCCTCCCAGCATTTTGCACCTTGACTCTTGGAATAGTATCCAAAGTGACCTCCCTGCCTCCACTCATAGTCAGTCGAGTTGTTTTTATCCTGGTAAAACTTCTCTGGGGGCTTTTCACTGAATATGCGAACCCCACTGCATGATGTTCCCCTCACCTGAGGATTCGCCCTCAGCCCACCTTGGCGTCTTTTTTCCTTTCTCATCCTCTTTCCTGGTCACATGGTTTCATGCTGTTGTGAAACTTCTCCTGAGCTGCTGACTGCAGAGCTCTTTACCAGCCGCCCCGTGCAAAGGTAGCATCGCCCTATCCTGTGTCTGCACTGCACTCATTTACCCTGCTAGGTTCTGTTGAACTAATTTGTCTACATGCATTGTTTACTCTGTATCTCTTGCATCTCATAGTAGCACGTAAAAGCATTTTTGCATAAATATCAGCATCAACGGATACTTGTCCAACACCTCTGCAAAAAACTGAAAAAATATAAAAACCACCTCTAATCTCCTTGATATTACCTCAAAGTGCTCAGTCTCTAGCATGAAATCAATGTCTGAAAGGAAAGTGAGGAGCTCCCTGGTCGCATACATGGTTGGTTCCTACCCCAATGTGTTTCTATTCTCCTTGAGAAGACAATGCAATTATGCCTTATTTGAATTAAATTAATTTGGTCTCCACAACCATCCCATAAACTGTCACTGACATTGTCATCGTCATCACAGTCATCATCATCATCCCCGTTTTATATGCAGTGGGGAAATACTAAGGTCGCCTCTACGCAACCTGGCAGGCTACCCCGGAGGTCCTGGACCTGAAAGGCTCATAAACCCAATTAAGATGCTCAGCTCACTCATTCAATCAATGTAAAACATATATTGAGAAGCAAGAGGAAAGAGATTGGGTAGCTTAAGACATGGGGTGCAGGTAGGTGGAAGGGACATGCTGCTTGTGGGCGTTCAAAGTTCCTGTGTCTCTCTGCATCATTTTCCCTCCCTGCAGATGGTGTTGTTGCAAGGAACAGAGTGGAGGGTAGGCAGAAAGTTTCAGAGATGGAAGGTTTGTGGTGCTAATACACGCTTACTCTGTTGGAGAGAGGAAGAGGCAAGTACACAAGACCCTAGACCTACTCTGGAGCCCTGGTGTATGTTTTAAGCATGACACAAGTGGGCTGCAGTGGCTGATACCAAGGGGTGGTCAATTTGATGTAAATAAACCTGATCCATGCTTTATGAATATTTAAGGTATATTTTGCGTTCCATCTATTTTGATCTACAAGTAACGCTCTCATTTGTTTCTTTCATCCTTTTAATCTGTTTAACACATAAATGTCTATTTATTGTATGTTTAATTTGTACATGTTAATTGTTTACTTGCTACCTATACTTAATGTTTCTTATGAGTTTCATCTATCCCGTTTGTTTTTCTTGTCCTTTAAACTGGAATCAAAAAGTTCTTAGCGTATAGCCAACACACGTCACATGACTGATAAAGCACATATCCGAGGCACAGGGCCATTTGGTCAAGGTCCCCATATTTTGTGCATGGCAGAGTCAAGGTGAGAAAAGTTAGTAAGAAGTTAGGAAAATTCCTTGACAAGCGGAACGAGGGAAATGAAGATAAAATAGTTAAGTGGCTGAGCAATTAACAGCAAGCTAATAAATCACAAGACTCTATCATTCCTGACCAAAGATGCTTAGGAGCAGATGGTTTATGCTCCTCCAAGCAGGGAGCGAGTAGCTTAAACCACCCTGGTCAGGGAGATGGATAACAGAGACCCAGTTGATGCCACTAATGTCAGCAAACCCCAGGACGGATCAAGTCAGGGGAATAAACAACAACAACAGTAACGACAACAACAAAAACCAATAAGAGCTAGACAAATCCAAGGCAGAGGTGAAGCTAACCAGAAAATGATCCCAACCCCCACTATACTCTCATTTTAATGCATCAGCATACTGGAGGACACACCTGAGAAGCTGATGAATATTCTGTTGAGATTTGAGCACACCAGCGTCTCCCTTCCCTCAGGTGCATAATTTCACTTTCTTTCTCCTAGGCGCTCAGCTCCAAGGGCCTTCCTTTGCCTAACTGCTCAGTGAGCAGCCCTGCCCTGGCTCGCTTCCCTCACTGAGGCTTTTACTTCTCAGTGAGGAGCCCAGCCTGAGCTCACTCCTGCTGCTGCGATCGTACTCCTATCCTAAGCCTTTCCTGTCTCCCTGTCCCAAGTTTTAATACACATACTCTCAAAATCGCCCACTGACAAGGATTTCTTTCTTGCACCAAGTTAAGAACCCACACGTTCTAAACCCTGCTGGGGCAGACCCCTCTCAGCCCAGTCCTCTTTCCTGTGACAAAGGGGTTCGAGTGTAGGAAATCTGGGTTCATGTCCCACTTCTTAATCACCATCTGATACTGACTCCCAATTTGCCCGAGAAAACATAGTAAGTCTGAACTGAAGTTCAATGTTCTTTCCACAAAATACTCTTTATACAGAGTAGGGGAAAAGTATGTTTGCCATTGTTGAGTACACAAAACACAGTTTATTCTTGTATTATTATTAATTAATTATTGCTTTATTTTCCATACAAACAACTGTCAAACTGCTTTTGCCCCACCCCATGTATACATACCCTTGTGGCAGGAGACCGGTCCTGTGCAAAGGGCCTGCACAACTACTTGTTGACCGAGAGAATATCTCGTTTTACACTTTTGCTTTTCTTAGGTGTTAAGTTTAAATGACCTGAATAATTCCAATGTGACATTTAAGAAAATTTAACTTTTGGCCCTGTCTGGTGTAGCTCAGTGGATTGAGCACAGGCTGCGAACCAAAGGGTCACCAGTTCGATTCCCAGTCAGGGCACATGCCTGGGTTGCAGGCCAGGTCCCTAGTGGGGGCCATGTGAAAGGCAATCACACACGATGTTTCTCTTCCTCTCTTTCTCCTTCCCTTCCCCTCTCTCTAAAAATAATAAATAAAATTTTAAAAAAGGAAAAAAAGAAAATTTAACTTTTGGCATTTAAAGTTACATTATCTTCAGTATTTGATTTTAAACCGAATTGACCTAAAGGTGTACCCAGTTGCTAGAGGCTGACAGATAAGGCCCTGTGAATGAGGATCTGGCTCTGACTGTGAGGCTGGCCCTGCAGAGGAGCTACACTGTTCCGCTCTCCTTCCCTCCCTCCAGCAGGAAAGTGGCCCTAGACATGCTGGTTCACTCCCTTCACCAGGAACTGTCACAACCACTATTTTTCCCATTGGTAGCATGCTGCTTAAAAAATGGTTTCTGCATGATGGGTCAGAAATGATAAAAAACATACATGCATAAAATTAACGTAAACATATTTACATGATTAAAAAGAAAATGTTTATTCTTTTTAAAGGTACATTTTATGCTACATTTAGATATAATTAACATTTTGCAGTTTGCTAAGTATTTTAGAATTTTCCTCATCCACTGAATTTCCTGAAAAAGAAACAAGTAACAACATTTCAAAAGAAGCTAAGATGAATTATATGCTCCTAGCATATTTTGAATGGCTCTATTTTGTCGTATATTTTAAAACATACTTATTTTAAAGATTGTTGTACCTTATCTACCAAAATCTTGTTTCTGTCTAGGAAGTTGGCAATAACTCAATATATACAAGCCCATTTAGAACTCAACACAGTGGTGGTTCATTCTTGGTTGCCCATTAGAATTACCTGGGAAACTTAAAAAAAATAGTGATTTGGCCCTGGCTGGTGTAGCTCAGTGGATTGAGCTCGGGCTGCAAACCAAAGTGTCGCAGGTTCGATTCCCAGTCAGGGCACATGCCTGGGTTGCAGGCCACAGCCCCCAGCAACCGCACATTGATGTTTCTCTCTCTCTCTCTCTCTCTTTTTCTCCCTCCCTTCTCTCTCTAAAAATAAATAAATAAAATCTTTAAAAAAATAGTGATTCACCAGTCCTACCTCAAACTATGTAGGTGAGAATCTCTAGGGAAGGAATTTTGGCATCTTTATTTTTAAAAGCTCCCCAGACATTCTACAAAATATTTGACCAGCACTCTTCAAAAACTGTCAAGGTCACCTTAAGCAAGGAAAGTCTGAAAAACTGTCACAGTCCACAGGAGGCGAAAGGAGACATGATGACTAAATATAATACAGTATCCAAAGTGGGATGTGGGAGAGAAAAAAGGTATTAGAGAAAGTTACTGAAATGTGAACAAACTGTGGAGTTAATAGTAAGCCATGGAGGTTCTCTAGTTGTGACATGCGCACCATGGCTTTGCAGGATGTTAACAACAGGGCGAACTGGATGAGAAGTAGAAGGGAACGCCCTGTGCTACCTTTGTAACTTCTCATAAATCTAAATCAGTGCCCCCAGGACTGGGAGTCACTTACACAGAATATGCTTACAGTGCACAGAAAACCAAAAGACCTTGTGAAATATTGAGCCCAACTGCCAAGCGCCAGCGCGTGTGGTCCTAAAAACCTGACACCTGAAACAATAAGCTCCTGCATTAGGGCAGACTGCATTTTCCCAGCTGCTCCTAGAGAAAAGCAATGGACTAACTTCAATAAACATAATTGTAATCATCATAATCCCCATAATTAATGGACCCCAAGATGCAAAATTTCAAGAAAGACTGCTAGTAGAGGAGGGGGCGGGGATAACTAACTACTCACAACCCATTCTCAGAAAGGCAGGTTTAATTTTGATATCTATAAAACACGTGTATACTTGTATAAACATCTGGATGAAATATGTCTGCATTTTGGCATCCTAGTGGTTTGAGAAAATTGCAAATGATTTGTCTTTCCTAAGAGCTGTTGGCTGTTCATTTCTTATCTATAAAGGAGATTGAGACCTGATCAGAAATTTATTCAGTATTAATTTTTCCTATCTTGCCTCTCCCACTGTGGTAGGAAGGAGGCAAAGAAGAAAAGATCTTCTAGTTTTCCATAATAAGTCTACCTGGATTTAGCCTGGCCACACTTCTCTTTTCATAACCATTAAAGATGCTTGTTGTGTGATAAATCTCTAGAGGGAAGTCAGAATTGTGCCTAAAGAAATTTGCGCAAGTAAACATTTGACAAACAGCAAGTCCTTGGAGATGGTGTTTCAAAGGCTCATTTCTAATTTTTTTACACAAATTATTTCGTTTGGTAAAGATGAATATTTTATCATGACAATCCCTACACTGCATAGAATTAACAAACAGTATTAACAGCCTGTAGCCACAGACTACAGCCCGGATACCTAACTCCATGCGACTTAGGTAAATAATTTTTCTTTTCTCATCCTACTTCAGTTTCTCATCTCTAAAATGAATAGGTTGGACTAAGCAATCTCCAAGTCAGACTTTGAGATTTGGTGAGGACTTCGAGAAACAGACTGGAGAGTTTTAGGGTTTAGGTAGGGCTTTGGGTTCCAATGGACAGGATCGTATTAAAAAAGCTCATCGAATGCTGGTGTTTATAGAGTCGGAAGGGTAATCAATAGGGGTAAAAATACACGAAGGAGGAAGAACGGGAGAGTGACCCTTTGGAGGGTCAACTCCCAACACCTTTCTGGGACTAGCGGAGTAAGATGAGCGTTCGGCTGCTAGGCAACCGCGCCCCCAGGGTGGTGGAGGACCCCCGCCTCCCCGTCTAAGCTGTCTAAACCACCTCCTCTTAATTTAGTCGCGGTGCCTTCTCGAAATTATTAAAATACATAGCCTTTAAAAGGACACATTTTATTGCACCAAACTTTGGCAAGTCGTAGCTTATGGGCGAGCCCGTAGCTGAGGTCTGTTCGCGATGGTTTTTCTTCTTCCTGTTCTCAGGCGCTAGGCGGGCTCCTTTCCGACTAGGCCCCCGTCGCCCCGCGTTGCCAAGCAGAGCAGGACGCCTCCCGCTCCTCCGTCCCCGCCCTCCCTGGGTCCAGCCCAGGTCCTTCACTAGCGGCCCTCGGCAGCCATGGGCTCGGAGATGGAACCGCTGCTCCTGGCCTGGAGCTATTTTAGGCGCAGGAAGTTCCAGCTCTGCGCGGATCTCTGCACGCAGATGCTGGAGAAGTCCCCTTACGACCAGGTACCTGCCGGACCCCATCAGCCCCTGTGGATCCTGGCGACGTGGCAGAGCTCCCTGGGGGATACCCAGGCCCCACCCCTGGTGGGGCCTCCGAGGGGAAGGCCCAGGGCGAGGTTGACCGTGCGGCCAGCTCAGGCGCGTGGAGCGAGACCCCTGGAGCCGTGGCTGGCGGGTGCCTGCCCGCTGCGTACCCGAGTCCGGAGAGACCCATGATTTCTGTGCCATGATCGCCCCTCCTCAAACTTTGGCAGACCCTTTACTTCAGGGGTCCCTGAAAGGAACACTTAAAGCCCTGACTTTTTAAGCCCAATCTTCTTAAGTAACTTTAATCATTTATACTTGCATGTGAACAGGCCCTTAAGCTCGCTACATGCGCGTTAATTTCTAAAACAATTACATATAAACATAAAGATCTGTAACTTCTTATCTTCTGTTGAAATACCTGTTTCGTTTCTTTTGGATGGAATGTATGATCCTTCCACTTCATCTTAAGACTGTTATTTAAGAGTGAGGAGGAGCCTTTGGTTTAGGGGCATGGCTTCAATTTGAGGAATATAAAAGTTAGAGGAATATAGGAGTGGAAAAGACACATTTACTATTAGGAGGGAGGGATGCGGGGGGGGGGGGGGATTTCTCCCTAAAAGAAGGAATGATGGCATTGATTAAAAGAGGTCTTAAATGAACTACGGTAATAGTTCAACTTCTCTTAAATAAGATGTGATATCAATTGAGTGAAAAGGTCATATACTACGCATGTGAGTTACAGGTCTGGTGGACAGGTAGTTTCTGGAAGAGGCAAAAAGGAGGAAAAGGGAGAATGGGAGCCGAGCTGTGGCAGTTTGCCCGTGCTTCTAGTCAATGCGAGATACAGTTCTTGTTTTCCAGCTTTCCCTCTAGTTGAAGAGAAAAGAAGAGTTGAGGGGAGATGTATGAGTATAAGCAGAGGCATGGGTGTGAACACTGTTGCTAGGCTCTGCCTTAGGTCCCAGCAAATTGACGAGCATAACCTATCCAGGTGGACATTTTGGCCCTCAGGTAGCTAATACATCTATCCTGAACAATCCATGTCAGTGGAAATGCTAAGTGAGGTTCTGTTTGTTCTTTAATAGGATTGTGTTTCTGTAGACAAGCATTTTTCCAAGTGTGTTTCTTGGGACAGTAATAGCAGAGATGCTGTCCAAATTCCACCCCCCCACTATCAAATAGGGGAATTGTGACAAAATATTGACCCATTTACATCTGTAGGACAAAAATTAGTTACAGACCTACGATGCACCAGACATTGTTCCAGACATGATGGTTTTCAAGAACTTTATGTGCTGTTTCCATGTTTCTATTGAGTCAGGGTAGTTTCCATTCGGTTCCAGAGAACACCAATCCCAAGAGCTGCTCAGTGAAAGTTTCCTCATTAAATGCATTTGGGGAATGTATATTCTCTTCTTAGGGATTCAGGATTCATACTAAAGGCTCTAAGGAGTTCTGAAGAAAAGGAACTTAATTTTGCCTAATTGTTATTAACCCAATAGTTCTGAAACTTATTTGACCACTGATTTCCTTTTATGGCAGCTGGCAAGGGTCAAACACCTTTACTGTCATCATCCTAGGGAGGTGTTGTCATATTGGGAAATGTGATTAATGATACTTAATCATAGTGCATTCAGTTCTGTACCTATGAATTTGGATTCAGTTTGTGTTGGGCACTGTGATTAGGACTTTATGTGTGTTCAATTTAATGACATTTTATTGAGTGCTTACTGCTTGCCAGACATAAGTTCTATAAATTGTATGTATTTTTATGCTTAGAATAACCTTGCAAACTAGATAACAAAAATAACAGCTAACACTTATTGAGTCTTTACTCTGTGTCAGGCTTGGTTCAGGGTTTTATTTGTCATGTCATTTGATCCTCAGCTATTTTAGGAAGTTGGTACTCTTTCCCCCATTTTGCAGGTTGAGCACACTGAGGCACGAGGTAATTTGTCTAAAATCACAAAGTTGGTAACCCCGTTCCCTTTGTACTGACCCGCCTCTTTGGCAAAATGCCATAATTTTTGAAAATTGTGTGTTTCTGAATTTTTGTCAGTCTATTTTCCTATCTATTGTGCCTTTTTCAAGATTTTTGCTAAGTGGTAAAGAATTTTGACATATGTATGAACTTGGTTGGATTAAAGGCTCTGTCTGAGAAGTCTGAAGGAAAGAAATCTGCCCACCCTTTATTGTGCCAGGACTCTGAAACTTACTTGACCACTGGGTCCTTTTTTGGGAGATGGAGGTACCGCTGTCTCCCTTGTTATCCTGGCGGACGTTCCTGCTTTGGGAGATGCCTGGCAAAACAGCGGTGTTTTTGTGGTGGTTAAGAAGGGTCATAGAGGAGATGTTGACTTCTTTCCTTTTACCTGGACAGAATAGGACAAACAAGTTAAGGACTTCTTTTAACATCTCCCAAATTAGCAGCTAAACAAGGTAAGAGATTGGCTGTTTTTGTTTGGCTTCTTACACAGCTCCCATTAAGCCTTACTGACTGTCCCTCTTGCAAGATGAAAACTTGCCACAAGGTATGCTTGGTGGAACTGTGATTTCGATAATGATAATAGAGAAAAAAAAGACACAGGTTCATACTGAGAAATACTGCTGTTGTCATTAGTTTATCGTTACACATAGTTAAGATCATTGTCACAGTAGTTCTTGTTAGGTTCTGGCCTGTTCCATTGGCCTATTTAAGTGGATCTGAAATATCAATATTTCACAATTTAACATATAATTAATTCCTAATACCATAGATACTTTTTATTTTTAAAAAAGATTTTATATATATATTTTTAGAGAGGGGAAGGGAGGGAGAAAGAGAGGGAGAAAACATCATTGTATGGTTGCTTCTCCTGCACCCTGTAATGGGGACCTGGCCTGCAACCCAGGCATGTGCCCTGACTGGGAATCAAACCGCTGACCCTTTAGTTCGCAGGCTGGTGCTCAATCCACTGAGCCACACCAGCCAGGGCCTAATGCCATAGATATTTTTAAAAATGTTATTCTTCATTACTATTTTACTGTTATGAGCAGGGGTTGGTATGTTCAGCTCCCACAAATGTCCTAGTAGGCCTAGGAGAATCAGTATCAGAGCTACAAAAAATTTATCATATTCTTTTCCTTTGTAATCCTTTTTACTTGTTTTGCTGAGGCAGTTTGTTTAAGAGGAACTAGATATGTTGCCAGAACAATGATTAGTGTTTTACCAGGAATAGAAGTTTAACTTGATGTTACCTTGCCAAATTGGGCTTTCCATACCTGGATAGGGCTGCCGAAAAGTTTACAGGGGTCACTCGCGTCAGTTTTTCTTTGCACCACCAGTCTTTAACCACCACGCTGTTGCACTGCATGCTTTTCTGAGTACCAGTTTAGGCAGCATTGTGAACCCAGTTGTTATTTCATTTTGGGAATTTTCCCAGTCTGATTTTTCCAAGCTTGAAGAAACCCTGCTTTTTTCCTTAATTAAAAAAAAAAAAAATTCGCCCTGGCTGACGTAGCTCAGTGGATTGAGCACGGGCTGGGAACCAAAGTGTCCCAGGTTCGATTCCCAGCAAGGGTACATTCCTGGGTTGCAGGCCATAACCCCCAGCAACCGCACATTGATGTTTCTCTCTCTCTCTCTCTCTCTCTCTCTCTCTCTATCTCTATCTCCCTCCCTTCCCTCCCTAAAAATAAATAAATAAATAAATAAATAAATAAATAAATAAATAAAAATCTTTGAAAAAATTCAGTATTTATGTTTGAATGCTGATGCAATTGATGAAGAGCTTTCAGAAGCCTAAGGAGGTTCCTCTGCGTAAAAACTCGACAGATCTGTTATGGTATGCGCAAAGTCCGGCGCACAGGGGCCGTCGCTTGACTCGCCGAACGGGTGCGTCGGTCACGTCCATACGTGCGTTTCGGTGGCGTTCCTCCGTGTGCCAGCTTCCCCTCCGTGTACGAAGATCATCCTAGTAGCCCGATGATCGTCTCTCCACCCCCTGCCTCTCATCCTTAATTCCCAGCACCATAGGTTCTTAAATGTACACTTATCTTTTCGAGTAAGTGTAATTGCATTATGGACCTACTTAATTCATTTCTTGTTAATTAGTCCAGAAAATTCCTCCTGGATTCCTCCAGGAGAGTATGTCTGATCGTATCCTCACTGGTATTTCTTAAGGAGTTCTCGTCGTCTCCGTGCAGCAAGTTAAGTGACGGCGAGACCAGCAGGCTGTGCAGAGCTCACAGCAGATGTGGTGAGAGCAGAAGCAGCGGGTCCCCGGCCCCGCAGCTGGCTGCTTCCTCTTCGTGTGCTCCGGTAGTCTCCCGGGCTTCCCCCCTTCCTTCTGTTTCTGAGGCTTCCACCTTTGACAGAAAAAACTTTCCTTGCACAGCGAGTTGACTTACGATTCCTGTGCCACCAAACTGACCTAAGTAGAAATGAGTGACTTTGAAGCAGTACCGGGACACGTAGAGAAGCAAGGAAATTAAAATATGTCTCCCAAGCGCGAAATGGATTCATTTTCGCTCTTCCTTTTTTCCCAAACGAAACAGCTTTGGATTTTTTTTCTCACTTTTGATTTTGCTTATTTTTCTCCCAAAAACCTCTGTAAAGGGATTTGTTATTTGTTCATCTTTTTACAAGCTTGACCAGGGAGCTTCAAAAAGATAACATTTCGGTCTTCCTTCATCAGCCTCTTTGATAAAGCCCGCCTTGGAGACTGTTCCTTCTACATTTACTTCTCCTTTAAGAGATATCATTTTAGTACACCACAATAAAAAAATATTTAATTTGTGCCTTGTGTTTTCTATTAGGACATTTGGATTTTATTTCATTTTGGTTCTTGCCAGTCAACACTGGGGTAGTCACGTGGGCCAAAGAGGCACACTGTGCTATGGAGCAGCCTGTCTCCGTAGGATGATGCATTTGCGTTTGGGTGCAGACGCACTGAAGGGTAGGATGAGTATAATCGCGTGGTGGTTGCTAGTGGGGGAGGGTTGGTGAAGAAGATGGATTCTGCACCGTTTTCCTCAGACGCAGAAGGGAGAGAAAAAGAGGGCAGGGTCTGTGAGCGTGAAGGACGTTCACAGAGGTCCCAGGTAGTTAAGGAGAGAGAGAGAGAAGGGTGACTGCTTAGTGCGGCACAGTGTCCCCGTTTGACAAAATGCAGTAAGAACAAGCAGTTCATCGGGAGGTGTTGTCTTTTGTCAAAGTGTCCTTGAAGTCGTGACTGAAGAAGTGGTTAAAATTTATAAGATGTAAAAGGGAGAAGCAGCAGAATGGTCCTCTGCACACCGGCCTGACCTAGAGGGGAAGGTTGCTTTCACAGCTCATGTGGGTCACCCTGATTAGTTGCTTAATCTGATTACTGTTCTTCGTGTTCCATATGTCGGATTCAGGGCTTTAAACCTGGGCCTGGTACTTCAGCTCCATTGTAATTAAACAGTTCATGAAATGGGGAGGTTTTTCAGGCAGTGGGGATTTTTAATGACAGTGGGGTAGATTTCTAAATTATTAAAATTTGCAATTCTGGACGTGGGAGTATTAGCTGTATGTCAGAAAGGGGATGATTCCCATTCTCCTTCCCCACCCCCAATCTCTGCTTGTAGTTAGAGATGTGATAGAGGGTTCGTACTGAAGTTGGAGGCAGGCCGAAAGCCACTGGCTTAGAGGAGAAACAGGGAACCAGGGCTCCCCATTGAGCTGTCTGTTAGTGGTTGGTTGACACAATGATCCCGCGATCCAAGCCCAAAAACATCTTTCTGCATGATTAATTTATTTCCTCTCTGAGGCCATGGAGACTTAGCCACGCTTAACCTTTTGATTCTGCACCCTGTGAAGCAGTTCATTTTACGAATTCTACAGGTTACATTCCCACTTGCTTCCTCAGTCACTAAGTCTCCCTAACCTTTCAAACTCCATCCGTTTCTCTGTTCTCTTACACTTTTTTTTCCTTCCTGTTATTGTTAAGTTCTAAATAATAAATAACTCAGAAGAGCAGATTCATTAGCCAGGGTGAGTGTTGGTGGCAATTAGGAAGTGGTATTCAGACTTAGCTGGAGATTTAATTCCCTGAAGTAACAGCAGCAATAGGCTAAGAGGAAGCCTTACCGTAGGGAGGGAGGGAGGGAGGGAGGGAGGAAGCACACTGATGTGAATCGAAGTTGATGCTAATGAGTATTTGCTGGTCCTAGGCGGTGCCTCTCTGCGTTCCATGACCTCCTGCTTGCGGTGAAGGAGACTCCCAGGGTGTAACTGGATGTGCCATCACTGGGAGTTCCTTCTGAGCTCTGAAAAGGGAAGTTGTAGAGTTTGGTGCTTTTCCATTCATTATGTAAGTGTTTATAGAGAAGTTCTCTGTAGTTGATTGATAGCTCTTTGTTGAAAGTGCTGCCACTTTACACCTCATTAACAGTGATGGTATATATGTAAGAATTCTGGAAATTATTAAATTTTCTAAAAAGTGCAAGGTTTTATGTTATAAAGGAGTCACACGACTCCAATCTGAGAGGAGAACTAGGTAATGGAGGGTGCATGACGTGTTCAAGGTCATGCAGCCAAACAGCTCCCTGAGGATCACACCCAGATCTCCTGACTCGAGGGCTAGGCCTGGTGCTTTCTACTCAACCGTGTGGATGTCCATGGAAATAACCGAACCTGGGGTTCCTGATATGGTGGATTGATTGACATCACAAAGCTATATAATTGAGAGAGATCCAAAGATGTAGGCTTTGGTGATTTTTTAAAAGTTTTGCTTTGTCTCTAAACATCCTGACTCTCTTCTGCTGCAGTCCTGCTGTTCCCGATGGACCTCCAGACCGGCCATCCCTGGCCTTGGCCTCCCCACACCCTGCAGTAGTCTGCTTTCCAGCGTTGCTATGATCTTACATTCTCAGCAGAGTACACTCCGTTGAGTCAGGTTGCCTACGTTCAGATGCTGCCTGTACGCCTCGACCTCAGAGTATTCTTATCTGTGAAATGGGGACGATAATGTTCCTCCCTCAGAGGCTTGTTGTGAAGGTTAAGTTCATTAATACATGGTGAGTGATCAAGCATGTCAGCTGCTATTGTGTCTACATAGCTAGAGGTATTCGCATGTAGGGTCTTGTCATTTATGCTTTTCTGAAAGGTTGTTGGCAACCTGGACAGCATCTGGAAAGCATGTGAGAAAAGCGTCCTGTGAAATTGGTGATGGAATGCTGTTGAATATAGTTCGTAGATCCCTGGCCCGCAGTAATTTCCAGAACAATCTCTCTCCCTTTTCTCTGACTAGCTTCTCTCTCATGTGTTCCTTTTTTTCCCCTCCATCTAAGTCATCTATAATTGGTTCATAACTTAAGTGTAGAATTTAACATATTGTACTGTAATTCATTGGATTGTGTGCTTTCTCCCAGAGCATGTTTTCAGCGCCCAGCAGAGGGCCAGGGGTGCCAGGGGTGCCAGGGGAGGTCATGGAATTAGTGCGTTCTCCGCCGCACTCTCCCGTAGGCCTCTCCTCCGTCCTCCGTTCATACGACCTCACCTGCCTCTCCGTCTTCTCATTCTCCAGGCCTCTCACTTTCCTCTCTCGCCTTCACTTCACTCGCATTCCCATCACTTTCCCATGTGCCGTTTCACTCACACGGTGGACTGTAAACGTATCCCCGAGGGACGGAGCGGTGAGACAGGGAGAGCGGGAAGGCCGTCATCGGCACTCTGAGGCTGGGCTGGTGTCAGCTCGGCCGCTGGGGGACTCTTCCTGCCCTTGGCTGAGTAACACGTGTCTCCCTGAGCTGTTTTCTTTTTCAGTTCAGGCATCGTCTATGATCACCTCTGGTAAATCCCGCCCCCCCCCATTCTATAAAGTACTTTCTTGTGTCTCTCCTATGCTTTTCCCACACAATCCTACCAACTCCTTTTTTATCTCCAAGATGCACTGGCAAGAAAAGCCCTGGCTTCTTTGTGTAACCTTGAATACACGACATCTCTGAATTTGTTTTATCATCTGTAAGGTAGATGGTAACACTTAACCTGCCTCTCTCGGATGGTTGTTATGAGACTCAAATGAGATAATGGGCCATACAGACATGTGTACAGATACACAGAAGAGAAAATAGAAGGGGTTACTTCCGGTGTCTCGTTTTCCATATCAGTGCATTTCTCTAAGTGTGGACCTTGGGACATCTGTACTTTTCCTAGATCTTTCTTATACACAGGGGAATCGAAAACCTTCAGTTGCTATGTATTCTTAGTTGCTGTTTTGTGTTAGGTTCAGCTGACTTTATTTTATTAAATAAGATTTTATTTATTTATTTTTAGAGAGGGAAGGGAGGGAGAGAGAGAGAGAGAGAGACAGAGAGACAGATATCCATCAATGTGTGGTTGCTGGGGGCCGTGGCCTACAACCCAGGCATGTACCTTGACTGGGAATCGAACCTGCGATGCTTTGGTTCGCAGCCGGTGCTCAGTCCACTGAGCTATGCCAGCCAGGGCAGGTTCAGCTGACTTTAAATACTCTCTAAAGCCCACCCTCTACGGCTTGCACTGCCTAGCCTAGTGTAGCCTTTCTCTCTCGTGTTCCTACCGTGCTCCATGCTAAAGAAACTGCTTATCCTCGCTCGGGGACCAGATGGTTTACACATTGCTTGCACACATAATGTAGGGTGTTCTTTTTGGATTTTAGAGCTGCAGAAAGCAAGGCAAGCAAAGATTTTTTTTTTCTTTCCTCTTTCTGTTTCTAAGTAGATTCCTCAATAAAACACGCTCGGGTATTCAGCAGAGGCTGCTGACTGTAGACATGGAAGTGTAGATGTTTTATAAATAAATTTGTTGTTAGTCTGATTTTTTAACCAATGGATTTTCATAATACTTAATTTGGACAGAAAAAAACCTCCTGAGTTATCAGCACCTGGCACAAATATATATATATATCTCACACAGTCTATTTATAAAAATTTCTCAGAGCACATCACAGTCAGAATTCATTTCCTATCTTTAGTCATTTTATAGTATGCATATTTTCCTTCTCCTCCCTAAATGGTTGAAGTCTGAATGTTTTAACCACCATCAACTTATTTTGAACATAAAGAAATATTTCCTTGGTGCAGTTGTCAGAGTGTTTTAATTTGGTGGGGGGGGGGGGGGTGGGGGTCGCATACTGCGTCTCCATTAAACGAGCAGTTAAGACAGGTTCTCTGTGCTCTAAATGAGGTTAATTAGAATTTTCCCATCATAGAAAATTTAGTACTCTTCAGAGTGTATTAGTTTTATAGAACTCCTGAGAGCACATGCAGAGAAAAATTAAAGTTATTATTTTGGTTTTTATTGAGTGAATTTGAGTTCACCTACAAATACTTGGTGAGTCACTAAGACTTTTTGTTTTAGAAACTGTATTTCTTAAAAATGTTTACTGCCTTCTTAATGCTTCCCAGGAACCAGATCCAGAATTGCCCGTATCTCAGGTAAAGGTGTAGCCGCAACCATTAGTTTAGAGAATACGTAATTACTATTGCTTGCTCTAGAGTAGAAAATTTGCTGCGTATCTGCCTGTAGTGTTACAAAATTAGCCACATCTATCAGCCATTCTGTACCTTCCTATGTAAATATTAAATTTCTAATACTTTTGTGTCTGTGGACGGGGAGCCTTGTAGAACTCAGACAGTCTGTTCATGGAGCCTTGGAGCTTCACTAGAAATAACCAGTGCTGACCGGACGGGTGGGGAAAGTGAAGGAAGCCAGGGAAGCCGGGGCTTACAAAGGGAGCAAGAAGTTGGCAGGGCCGCGGGTGTCTGAAAAGACTGCGAAGGACAGGACGTGTCTTGGTACACAGTGGTCTGACTCTGCTTCAGAAGGACTTGATCTTGGACAGAGGTTCCTGTCGCAAGTGACGAAGAAAGGAAGGGGCACTGGCTAGGCAGCTGGGTCTACCAACTCTACTGGGCCAGAGGTGGTCAGAGAGGCCTGATAACTGGATAGGACAGCGAGTGAGGGAGGAAGCAGGTCTGATTAGGGGAATACCTGGCCAGTGAAACTTCTGAAAACAAGAAGGGAGGAAAGAGCTGTAAATCAGAGAGTTTCAGTGTTGCCAGGTGTCTGCCCTGCCAAGTGAGAGAGAATTTTAAGGTTGTTTTTTTTTTTAGGTAAATAAGCGATTTGAACCTTATTTGCGGTTCATATGAATACTCATCAAACCTTTTAGAAGAAAGCAATGTACAGAGTACTCTTTTGGAGGCTTAAGCAAACATCATAAATAGGTTAAAATGTAGTACTCTGTTCTTTAAAAGTATGCTGTGTGTCTTTGAAATGTTTACAACCATGATTTCCAAATTGATAGATGGTGCAACACTATTTTGTGCATAGTATGTACACATCATTTAGGAAGACCCTAAATTATAAATAGAATAAGTAATGTGCTTTTTGTTCTCAGTAATTTTGGAATATTTTGATTAGAATTAAATTAAAACATCAATAATTTGCATTCTTTTTATGGTTTTAAAACCATAAATGGCCTTTGAAAGTTTCCAGCTAGCACAGGGACTTCATAAAAGACTTAGTGTTACTTTGCTGTTATGTGGATTTAATTACTCACTGGGCAGTGGGGTAAAAGAATAAAAAGGAACAAGGTTGACTGGATTCTTTTGAGCTCAGTATTTATGCTTTTGGCCTTTTTTTCTTTTGAACATTTTTACAACTTCAAAATAAATGAGGCTTTGCTATATGAATGAAATCTTTTGTGCCTGTTTTCATTTTCATAGACTAGGCAGTCCCAAATGTTACAGATTCTTATGATGTCAAAATCAGGTTAGACACCGTTCTTTGGGTTTTATTCTAGTAATAACCTTGCAAAATTATTTCCCACATGCTTTTAACTACTGGCCTTGCATTGTGTATTAAGAGGAACAGAACACTTGAACATGTTTCCCTCGGTCAGTATAACTTTTACCTTTTCATATGTTTATTTTTATGACTAGAATTGGATTAACCTTACAGAAGGTGGACACGCCAATATTTTCCTGATGGTAGCGGGCAGATACCTGCCTCCAGAATGATGCCCCGTCGATGGACTCAGTACGGGGATGAGATGGGGCCATGTTTCACAGACACAAAGGAAAATAATTGATGCGATGATTGGGAAAGTCTATGATTTTTCTTTAAAAAATGTTCCTGAGCATCTATTATTTCTGTGGATTCCACAGTACTTCCACTACATAGGTATTCCAATTATTTACACAAATTGCATGACCCTGTCATTTTTCAACAAGTTAAACATATCGGATGAAGCTAATTTATATATATATATATTTTTAAAGATTTACTTATTTATAGAGAGGGAAGGGAGGGAGGGAGAGAGAGAGAGAGAGAGAGAGAGAGAGAAACATCAATGTGCGGTTGCTGGAGGTCATGGCCTGCAACCCAGGCATATACCCTGACTGGGAATCGAACCTGCGACACTTTGGTTCGCAGCCTGCGCTCAATCCACTGAGCTACGCCAACCAGGGTGCTAATTTATATTTTTATTCAGATTCAAGGGGCAGTTTGGGATCGCAGTTTGTGCTTTATTATGCATTTTATTTTAATCACTGATTAGTTTTGAACTTTTTAAAACAAATTTGAACAGACAGAGGATTTTGGAACTGTACAGCATACTTGGCTTTTTTCCAGAATAAAATATTTAATTGTTTTAAAGCCAAAGCCCCATCTGCTGTTTTTTATTAAAATCTCAGGAATTGCTCACATTGCCAAGAGCAGTTCTTTGAATACAGTCTGATCTTTCATCCAGTAACGGGATGTGCTGTTCAAGGTCATTTTTTGTTAGGATAGAAGGAAAGTCAGGAAGATTAATATTCTCAAATGCTGATGAAATTTAAAATTTAATAATGGTTCAAGTGGATTGTATTACAGAGCTTTAACTATCAAGAATTCACATCATTATTTCTACTTAAAAATCGGATTTCAGGAACTGAAACAGAGATAGCTCTCTTTAGCTTTTTGAGAAAGTGACTTATTATGGAATAAAATGTAAAAGAATGTTCTTATTTGGTTTCTGCAGTATTTGTTCATTTGGTGAGGGAGGGAATAGCAGATTTACTTTCCTATGTTTGCTTTGCCTAATACAAAAAAATTGCATCTCCTTAATATTTGAGAGGTTAGTAGGAAGACAGATGCCAAGAAGCATGATGGATTGGACTCTGAAATAAAGTCTGGATGTGAAAATAATTTAAAAATATGTGCATGAATAATTGATACCCAACTGTATAAATGATACTATAACAATAAAAACTTGGCTTTTAGAAAGTCAACGAAGACTCCAAATCATTGTGTTGAAGCTTTGTTAGCTCCTCCTCCTCAGGATAAAAATCCCTATTGCTCCCTGTGGCATTTGGGGTCCCTCCTCTGTCTGCTCCTGCCTTCTCCTCCAGCTCCTTCTCTGACTGCGGCCTCGGCCTCGGCTGGACCTGAGCCTCCCACCGCACCGACTCTCTTGGAGCTGCCGGACCCGCCTGCTTCTGCCCTGCCATCGTTCACTTTGGCAGGAGCTCTTCTCTACAAATGCTCTCTCTCTACTCTTCCCTCTATGCCCAGGCTGCTGGGTGCCTTTCTCCTCCCGCAGCTCCAGAGTTTTGTGATTACAGTTTCCACATGACACACAAATTCTCATGCGCTAGAACTAGGCCTGGGGCCTGCTTATCTCGGTTCCCAGGACCTGGCAAGCAGTGGGTACTCCTGAGTTAAATGTGGGAACAATCCAGCTGAACCGGCGAAGCCCGCTTCCTGCTTCGCTGTTCCAGCAGAAAAGGCCGCAGTCCTTCCTCCCGCCCACCAGAGGGTGCCGAGCACAGAATGCCCTTCTGAAAAACTGAGGGCATTGTGAACTGTGGGGGCTTAAATCAGGATTGCTTATTTCCATCTTTGAAGTTAAATTAAACCATCAGTCTAAGCCAGTGATTATTTCCCCTGACCCCTAAGGATAGTTGTATAGATCTGGCAACTTTCCTGGTGTTTTATGAGTGAAAACATCGGGTTGTTTCTATCCTTGGGTGGTCCCCACAGTTAGATGCAGATCCAAATGAAATTGATTTTTTTCTAACAAACAAATTAGCTTTTTAAGTCCACATTCCATTCGTGTAATTGTATCAAATTTACTTGTAACATTTGAAACATCTTATTCTAACTTATCTAATAAGAATCTAAATAAAACCCCAACCATAAAAGTAAAAGCCAAAAACCCCCAATCATGTGACAAATGGAATTTCACCTTAGGAACCTAACTATATCGTGACGATAGTCTTTATTCCCATTCCAATTACTTCAGCCCACAAAGCGATCTCTACTTTCTAATTTATGTAGAACTATTTTCCATACCACACACACTCATACTGCTTTGCTTTGTCATGTATTCCAGTAGGTGGTGTGCTCCGGGAAGTTAGGATCTGTGGTTTAATCCCGTGTTTCCTTCTCAGAACCTCGCCCGCTGCTGTAGTTGGGAGGTACTCAGTAGATGTGGACGGGCTCACTGAATGCGCCTCTGGTTGCTCTCAGGTGCTCCTCTCTGCGTCCCTTGGCATCCGTTCAGCAGGCTCCGCAGCCAGATCCCTAGTCTGGTGAACTCTGACCCCGCCCGGAGCTTCCCTTGCTGCTACGCCCTCTAGACTATACAGTCAGTTCTATGCCGCTGCTTTGAAACCCGCCTGCTCCCCATGTTGTCTATAGGACACCATGCTTCATTGCTCTCTGCTTCTATTCTGTAGTGAGGTGTAGAGAGGTAAATGTTTCTGATAAAGCAGTTTCACATGTTTAACAAAATACTTATTTGTGTATGCCTTTACATCTAATTTCTCACGGTAAAGCAAGGCTATTAAGATATTTTCTAGATTCCTTAATTATGTTTTCCTCTCCTGCCCCCTTTCTAGCAGGTTTTCTACTGGCTAGGTTACAAAGCAACCAAGATTGTGTCGATTAGTTACTGGGAATAGAAATTGAACTTAGTTAATTCGTTATTTTTGGAATGCCTGTTGTGCACAAAATATAACATAGGTGTTATGGAACATTAAGAAGTGAATAAGGTAAGAAAAGCTTGTATTCTGGGGAAGAAAGGGCTAACTTATGCCCAAATAATTGCAGTGTTTGTCAACTATGGTGAGTACATAATGATAGAAGTGTAAAGAGAATGCCCCATGAGACAGACAAGAGGGAAGCAGGTTGGAGCTGAACTATTGGGAAGTCGCCGTGAAGGACTTGGCCCTGGATAAGGAAGGCAGAAAGAGCACAGTGGTTGTGTCTTTGTCCATCTGTTTTCTAGTGATCATTCCAGTAACATTTCCTCTAAAGATCTTTCATTTACAAAAGGGCACGTCAGAAGTCCACAAGATAATTATCATACTTTTATTTATCAGGCAATTGATAACATTGGTTGTTTCGTGATACATAATGGCCTCTCCTTCTTGTATTAGTTTCATGACATAGCCCTTTGAATTAGTACAGTGCACATGCTTACCAATCAATTAGATAATAATAAAGGATGGTTGGCTTCTATGGGCTTTGCAGTATCTCTGGTGATGTTTAATATATACTTCGTTTTATCCATGCCTTCTTAGGCAGCCTGGATTTTGAAAGCGCGAGCACTCACGGAAATGGTGTATGTTGATGAAATTGACGTCGGTCGGGAAGGAATTGCAGAGATGATCCTGGATGAAAACGCTATTGCTCAGGTTCCACGTGAGTGCTGGTTTTCCAGTTAAGGACGTGAAGTGCCCTTAGGAGGAGGACATTATGTACATAAGAAAACACTACCTCAAGTAAATGGTCTCTACTCCGCCTTATAGTACAAAGGCTTCCCTTCCACAATTCAATTATATTGTTTTAAAGTTAAGGTGTGAGATGGATGTATAACAATTTTCAATAACGGATATGTTATTCATTTACAAATATGTTATGAAGATGCACGCTATGTGACCTGCTTACCTAATATATCAGAAGATTGTTTATTTTGGAGTCTAAACACAGGAAACATCCAATTAACAAGTGTTCCAAGAGGATTTTTAAAAATGATCTTCCGAAAACCTCACTTTGTTTAAATAACGGAAGCCAGTTTGCACTGATGCAGGGTGTGACGTGGTAGGGTGACATGCTGGGCTGTGACTGCCTGTCAGGGTTGTCACGGAAGCCCAGGCCCCAGCTTTCCGGTGAGCGGGTACCAGTGGCATTGGATGGTTGCCATGACACATGGTAGTCTTGCTGGTAATGTATCAGTTATGACAATCAGTCATCATCTGTATTTTTGGAAGGTAATGGCTATTCTAAAGCTTCATATGGAAATCAAGAAAAACATATGTTTTGTGTTAAAATGTTCCCCCCCCATCATTTTGCCCTTTTTGACTTAAAATACCTAAATTCTAGTTATGATGGTAAATGATCTTTTATGGGGAGAAATTTGTATGAAAAATAAACTATGCCTATAAAACCATCATTTGCCGCTGTGGCGCCTCGGAGCCTGCCAGTCTCGGGTTGGAGTCCCAGCTCTCCTAACGGTCGGCCTATGGATTCCTCTCTAAGTCAGCAATTTTCAGCCTTCTTCATCTCGTGGCACATGTGATCTCATTGCTAAAATTCTGGGGCGCACCAAAAATACATTTTTTGCCAATCTGACACAAAATAGGTATCACACTGGACAGCTATTGTTGTGTTGGCTGTTGTCAATTTTTTATTTTTGAGGATCTAAGGGAGGAAAGGCCAGTGCCCCTGACTAAATAGGTACAGTATTGCGTGTTTTAAAAATTCTCATGGCACAGTGGTTGAAAATCGCTGGCCTAAGCCTTTTGCTAAATGGGCTAATACTTCCTACCTGAAAGACTTAGTGTGAAGATTAAATATGATGACATAAGTAACATGATAGGTGTGCAATGAATATTAGCCTCAAACACATTTCCCTAAAATATATTTCCTGTTGTTAATGTCTTTTTCAGCAGGCCAGCACATTTCTGAAAATTCGTTAGCTGACAGTTGTTAACAATTTAATAAATACTCTGTAAATTGAATTTTCCGTCTCACCTCCTAGGCCCCGGAACATCTTTGAAACTCCCTGGGACTGCTCAGACAGGAGCGCCTAGTCCGGCCGTCAGGTATGTGCTTCTGTTTCACACCCTCCGCCACTAAATAGCGACCGGGTTGCTTGAGAATCTTTCTCTATCCGTCTTCTCTGTGTTTCCACAATTGGCCACCCTCGCAGGCCGCTCACTCAAGCTGGAAGACCCATCACAGGTTTCCTGAGACCCAGCACGCAAGGCGGGAGGCCGGGCACTATGGAGCAGGCCATCAGGACGCCCAGAGCCGCCTACACTGCCCGCCCGGTGACCAGCTCGTCCGGGAGATTCGTGCGGCTGGGAACGGTAACTTCCGCCAGCCCTGCCGTAGCCCCGTAGCCCCCGTAGCCCCATCACCGCGTGCGTTAGGTTCCGTTCTTGCTCACTGTTGTTGTAATGCAGGAGCAGATGGAAGATTTTCAAAGGTGATCCTTTCTCCTTATGTGGCCTTTACAATTCTTATGCACACGTTTTAATTTGGTTTCAAGAGAAAGTTTTCTATTTCTTATATCATCACTTTTCTCCATAGGCGTCCATGCTTACAAGTCCTGATGGACCTTTCATAAATTTATCTAGACTGAATTTAACAAAATATGCCCAGAAACCTAAATTGGCAAAGGTATGTACTTAAAGTTATTTCATGTTATGAAGTAATGTTAGAAGTGTTATTGTAATAACGTTGTAGGAAATGGGTAAGGATTTGTGAAGGAAAGGCCATGTTTTGATTGCAATGGATATGTTTGATTACTGTAACATGTAAAATCCCTCTAGGCTGGAGTTAAGGAAAGTCAATCAGAAATACAGTATATCCAGTGTACCATTATTATAGGGAATTCTCTTTTTTCTTATAAAGAACAGTGATTTACAGCAGGGAAAGCAGAAAGCAGCATCACCTTCAGAGAGTAAAGCTTAGGTGGTCATCTGTGTATGTGTGTATTTTTTTTCTTTTTCTGCTTGGTCTTTTCTCAGAAAAATAATTTTCTACCTTTGAGGATTTTAGGGATGTCAAAAAGAAGGTAAAAAGCACGTGCTCCTTTTAATAAGTAATTAATCAGGCATCTCAAGAAGGATTACTCAAACCAGACAGTGACAAGCCAACTACCTTAGTAATTCGAACTACTCAAAGATTAAATGCTCCTTTAAATTAAAGAGTATGTGTGTGTGTGTGTGAGAGAGAGAGAGAGAGAGAGGGAGGGAGAGAGATATCAGTGACCTTTCCAGTATAAAAAAACTTGGCGGTGAGTGTGGAATAATTCAGATCTCGGGGCTCTTATCTTCTGGGAACTGGTTTAAGCCTGGCTCAGCATTTTAACTGTCATCTCTGTGAGTCTGTGCACGAGAGCCCTGAACTCATTTCTAATGTCAGTTCTAATGGCATTTAACATATTTACAAAATAACAAACACTCTAGGAAAAACCACCATGAACACAAACCATGCAGACTTCCAGTTCAAATCAGGAAGAGAAATGCTGGTAGGTAGGAAGGGAATCGGATATAGTAATGCTGATGGTGTTTTCTTGATTTCTGACTCGAGAGCAGTCCAGTCCACTTCGGCCAGCAGAATCGTAGAGCTTTTCTCATTTCTCTTTCCTCTGTGAGAGTGGAGCGTTAAAAGCAACCCGTGTGGAATACCTGGTCCCTGACCTTTCTGGGCCGTTCACTTGAGGTGGCTGGATGGCTGGTTGGTGCAGGTGCTGTTCTCTAAGCAAGGGGCGCAGTCAATGGAGGCGTTTTCCCAGTTAAATTACGGTGCTTCCAGGACAGACCTCCGTGACTAGATTTAGACTGAACGGGGTTGTACACCTTTTCAGGGTGTGGTGGAAGTGACGCCAGGTCTTTCTGTCTTTGGCCCCCAACCGGCCTGGACTCCGCGGGACTCGCTTCTAGGGCTGGCTCATTGCGTAGGGCTCTGCGGAGGCTCGCTGGCACTGTCGGAGGGGCCGTCACAGCTTTTTCATGGCCGTCGTAGCTCCAGCTGCACTCTCTCTTCTTTCTAAGTTGTTCTCAAGTCCTCTCTGTTAATGATAACCTTGACATCTTCAGGGGCGCTAGCCTCTTTACATGTGTAAATAACGTGATTATGGGCAAACAGTACTACCAACCCATAATCCAGTCAATGCTGATTTATCCAGATGAGTTGGGTGAAGGATTAAAATATTGGTTCTCAGCCCTTGTTGCTCATTAGAATCATCCAAATAATAAGCAAAAGGCACCGCACTTTATACTTAAACTCGACTTTGTTTCAGAAGGAATGGCTAGGTTTTGCTATGTAGAAAGTGTGTCATTTTAATATCACAGTCACTGTATAATGTATGTAAAGTATGTAAAAAATTGGTTGAATCTATTTTATGGCAATCCTAAAGTCAGTTTTTCCTTTGTCTCTTTGTATTAAGATAGTTTGTATAATATGAAAAAAAGTTACTTGTTTTCCAGTTTGTATTCTGTAAAAACAGGAATGAGCTGTAAATACCATATTTTAAAATGGATGATTATGACAAATGACAGAGAGACCCATTATTTATAAATCCCCTGCATGTTAGAATACCTTCTTATTTAGGTTCAATCTAGCTGTTGTCACAACTGCCTTTGAGTTTTGATATAATAATGACGTGTTTTTGTTAAAATAAAATCTAATGTATTTTTGTTGTTTTTCCTTTGTAGGCTTTGTTTGAGTATATCTTTCATCATGAAAATGATGTTAAGACTGTAAGTTTTGAATTTGTGCTATTTTCTTTTATTTAAAATTTTCTGACTTCGGGGATTTAGATTCTGAAATGTTCTGTTTCTTTCCTTTCTTACCTTATGAACAGATGGAATTATTAAAGATTGGAGAATTACTAATACTTTCAAATCCATGGTCAATTTCAGTAAAATTTGTGTAAACATAGAAGTGGTAAGAACTGTGCTTAACCTACAGAGTGCATAGATCTTCATTAAAGGACAAATACAGATCATTGAGAATACTACATAATATGCTTGTGTTAAAGTTTATTTCCTATAGTCAGCATTGTTGATATGTTTTTTTTTAATTCGAATCGTGTATTAAAATAGGTTTACCGATACATCTATTTCTGGCTTCTTAATAGTGCAACCCCTCTTTCCTATTAACATTTTATGATAGGAAATTTCAAACATGTGTGCAACCAAAAGAAAAAAATAAAAATCAAACAACCCTCCAAAGAAAGAAAGAAAATTTCATATAAAATTAGAGAGAATAGTAAAATGAGCCTGTATCACCCATCACCTAGCTTTAACAATGACCACTCATCTTGGTAGCCTCTTCCTAGAGAGTCTGAAGGTTATATGCATATGACTTCTCCATTTGTTTCATTTTTGCATGTTAATATGCAAATGAACAGTAAGCTCACAAATTTTGTTAAATTGAATGTAGTTGATTCTGCAGTGTCTAATGATAGTATTTTCCTATTAGTTCAGGAAAGCAGCCCTGGCTGGTGTAGCTCGGTGGATTGAGCGTGGGCTGCGATCCAAAGCGTTGCCAGTTTGATTCCCAGTCAGGGCACATGCCTGGGTTGCGGGCCAGGTCCCCAGTAGGGGGCGTGTGAGAGGCAACCACACATTGGTGTTCTCTCCCTCCCTTTCTCCTTCCCTTCCTCTCTCTCTCTAAAAAAAAAAAGGAAAAGAAGAAAGAAAGCAGCTTTATATTCATATAGTAAGTATTCAGGAACATAAAATTATTTTCCTCAATTTTGTTTTCTGCTGGCTTCACTCTATAATCTCAGGGCCTAGAACAGCTCCTGGCACGCTGTCGGGCTCAAAAAATATTGAATGAAAGAATACATGTCAACCACTGTGCTCTGTACAAGGAAAACTAAAAAAAATGGTATTTTTCTGCATCTGCAAACCATGCAATCTAGCAGAGGGAATGGCATTTGACATAATGAAAAAAAGAGGTAATTGCCAAACTGTGAAACTGTTACCAAGTGGCAAAGGGAGAATCTCAGAAGGGGTAATTTTAGTAATGATCCTTACAATAAATGGGATATTTTGGAAAGGAAGGAAAGTAAATGTAAAGAAAGGGTAGAACCATGGTCAGGATGTGGAGTGAGAAAGACATGGGCCATATCCCCAAAAATGGAAGTGCCCAAGAGACGTGTTAATGAAATAAGTCTCAGCACATGATAGCAGATTTGATGTGGAAGGCAAAGGGAAGACACAGGTCAGATCTGCCGCCTAAAGAAGCCGTAAGAAGAATGGTTTTCCTGACAGAAATAGGATAATTGAAGAAGGAAGTCAGTTAGTAAAGAGGCCGAGTAATTCCCTTGAAGGCATTTTGCGTGTGACATTGTGAAAGGCCCTCCAAGGGGAGATGCCACAGCGTGTGTGCAAAGATGTGGCATGAAAGTGCAGGGGAGAGCCCGGCCCCGGTGGATGGAGTACGGGAGTTCTGTGTGGGGGTATGCTAGTGGCTGTGGTCGGGAGGGACGAGAGGCAACTAGATTTGGGGCAGCTGAAAACCCAGGCACAATTCTGGAAATAAAAGTCAGTGCATGCCATTGTCACTTGGTGTAAAGTGAAGTCTGGTCCGAGGCTTTCAGTGTGATAGATAAAGTCACATCGTCACACTGACATGAAAAAGAAAACACCAAACACCATTTCTTTTCATAAATGAGTAAATGTGTCTATAACTACTAGAGTACCATAAAGCTGTATCTCGACTTTCTGAAGATTGCTGCATTTATTGAAGGGGCATTTGTTCTTTCGGCCAGTGTATTTTGAGCCACTACCGTGTGCCAGGCACTGCTCTAGGCCTGAGATTACAGAATGAAGCCAGCAGACAAAAATCCCTGCTCTTTGGGGGATTATAGTTCTGATTTGGCAAGGAATGGAGACAATTAGACAATTTAAAAATATATAAAATGTCATAGGACCATAAACAATTGGAAAAGAAAAAAGCAGGAAAGCAGGTAAGAGTAGATAAGGACATGGAGGGAGGGAGATGCTATTTTGGATGGCGTGGGAGGTAGTCAGCCAAGTCCACGTGGAGAAGACACTGAAACAAAGGCTGGAGCGAAGGGGGATGAGCCCTATAGTTTCATGTAGGAAGGTCATACAGGTTGGCGAGAACCTTAACGGCAAAGGTCCTGCATGGAAGCATCACTGGGCTGTTTACGGAATGGTGATGAGGCCAGTGTGGCCGGAGTGAGGTCTGTGAGCAGGGAGGTGGTAGGCAATGCGTTTAGAGAGCACACAGGTCAAATGCTGTTTGTAGGTCAGCCACGGTGATGATGTCTTTATTAATATATTCATGTTGAGGGTGTCGTTCTCCACCTCCGCATTTACATAATGTTGAGGAACATGAACTAGGTGGAAAACAAGGATGTATCCTCTGCCATAACTGAGTTTATAGTCTAATAGCAGACTTTAACCTTCACGTATTATGTAAGTATTATAGAATGCTTCTATAATACTCAGTTCTTTATTTGCACTGATTTTTAAAAATTTGATCTTAGTGGAGCAATGACATTTAAATTTTTCATTTAAGCAGAAAACCTTTTTTAAAAAAATGAGATCTTACCCAGACCCTAATACGTAAGCAGACAGAAGTGGAGCTGCTTGAACTGAAGCAGAAGTAGCAGGCTAATAACGCACCCAGCGGGCCTCCTCCTTGACCCTGCTCCCACCACCTGCCCCACCCTTTCCTCTTCCCTTGAGCTCCTGCCCCTCAAATCCTAGACTATTGGCTGGTTCCTAAATCAGGCTGTTTCTGAATTACCTGGGGAATTTTATTTTATTTTATTTTTATTTAAAAATATTTTTTCAATTTATTTTTAAAGAGGGGAAAGGGAGAGAGAGAGAGGGAGAGAAACATCCAATGTGTAGTTGCCTTTTGCAAAGCCCCCTACTGGGGACCTGGCCTGCAACCCAGGCTTGTATCCTAGACTGAGAATTGAACCTGCGACCCTTTGGTTCACCAGCTGGCGCTTAATCCACTGAGCCACACCAGCTAGGACTGCCTGGGGAATTTGAAAAGAATGGATTTCTGGATCTATGCTAGACTTCTTTAATCAGAATCCCAGTCTGGTAAATGTGTTGGTAATAAAATCTCCACAGGCAGTACAAGTTTTCAACCATGATTGGGGACTGCTGCTTAAAATATAGTATGAAAACCAACGATTCAGACGGGGCCTTCTCACATCAGAATGTAGACTTGAATGCCAGGGCTCTGCATAACAAACTAACAAACAGGAGGGGTGTGTCTCCTGGTTCAATGAAAGGAATCAATGAAATAAGAGAAAAGGCACAACAAAAATGACTCTCAAGTTTATCTTAGTAAAAGGTGGGGATACAAAATGCCGTTGAGAACTGGAGTCTCCATTTATAAATGTTCGAGTTTTATTCTTGGGAACAGAGAAAGAGACAATGCACTGGAAACAAGCAACGTTGAGCACAATTTTTGACTCTTTTTGAAATAGAATCTGATGCTTTATTAAAAAACACTGTTTAGAAAATTAGTTTAAGGACTTCTTTTAGAGATTTGGTCAATGAAGAAATAAAAAAGTGTAAACTAGCCAACAACAGAGTATTTCACAACTTTGGCTGGATTCACAAGGCACTCACAAAAGAAAATGACCTGCTGATCCAGCGGAATCTCTGGACAGTGAATGGGAATAAAACCGCAAGTGAAATGACAGCAGACAGGTGAAATACATGCATCAGGCGTGATTTAAAAACACTGGTGTTTGTTAGCTATAAAAGAGCCTGTGTCCATTTGTTAGTACTCTCTCACTAACAACAAAAATGTAAATTAAAGAAATTTTGGACTTGTGATTTTACATTTATGAAATTTAAAAAATTGCTGGGGGAAAATGGGGTATATTGTTATATATTGTAGATGATATCTTAGATGGTATAATAATTTAGAAAACACTATGATAATATATAGCAGGTAGCTATAAAGATAGTCATTTTCTTCTGTAGCTTCACTTCTCAAGAAATTTCATGAAAAAGTAAAGCACCGTCTTCGCAAAGATGTTCATTATAGTGTTAATTGTTGTAGCAAAAAATCTGAGAAACAACCTAAAAGTTCAATGACAGAAGATGAGTTTAGGAAGTTATAATAAATTGAGCAGTGAATTTTATGCAGCCATTAAAAGTCATAATCATAAAAGCTAGGCAGAAACAAGAAAAGTGTTTATTTTATAATGCTAAGCCAAGTATACCATTTAGTATTTCAAATAGAATTGTACCTAAAAGATGTATGTTTATGACTGAGACTATGAGGTGTTACCTAAAAATGAAAACGATAGTATTGGAGATTAAGACATATTAATTCTACAGACATTTGTGGAATGCGTGCATTGTGCCAGCAGCTCGGATTACAGCTGTGAGCAAAAAAGTTCCAGCTGATGGCACTGATGGAGATTAAGTCTAATTTTACTTCAACCCCCACCCACGATTTTCAGTAATAACGTCATAGCAAGTTTTCATTTATAAATTTAGCTACAAGGGAGGGCCAGTGAGAAAATAAAATGCTTATAATCATATCCTGCTTGTTCTTTTTTCTGCGTACCTCCAATACATGTACACCGTCTTACAGAACTTACAGTTAAGCAATTTGTTTTGCTTTTATTTAGTAAATAGCGCAAACCGTTGGTTCCTCTCTTTTCCTTCTCATTCGCGGGTCTGTTTATTGGTTTGCTGTCTGGTGGGGTTATTCTTTGAACAAGTGCTTGTTGAGTGCTTGGAGTGCTGTGTCCAGGAGGCACCGAGTGGGACCGAGTCCCATGCTCGTTTCCCATTGGCCAGGGCTTGACAGTCGTGACTCTCAGGTGGATCGGATTGTCCCATTAAACTGTCACTTCAGATTTCCCCACAAATGTTATTTTGTGAGTGGAACAAGCATTTAGATAATGAACAGAAAGCATGCATTTTTTATACGTTTTATATGTTTTGAAAACTGAGCTAAAAAATAAAAATAAGAATTGTGGTTTTTAACATGCTGAAGAAATCAGAGGTGCTTTCATACTGGTTGCCCTGGGCGGCCACCAAATTTCTGAGCATATGATAGTTGTGTGTGTCTTGTTTTCAAATTTTCACAGCCTTTAAGTAGAGATGTTGGTTTCTCTAGTCTGTTAGAACCCCAGCACGGCGACCCCATTTTTTAAATCGTTTGCATATTTGGAAGTCTCCCATAGAGCAAGAGAAGATGGGGAACACAAAGAAACATTACTAGTTTTGCAGGAGGAGATCCAAGGAATGTTTCTGGCATTTATTTCAATTTTAAAAGTTAATATTAAGAAATGCACAATAATATGGGATACATTCTGAGATAATCAGAACTGAACATCTAAGAGTTACTTTAACTAAATTGTTGGTTGTCATGATTGCACTAACACTGTCTAAAGTTTTTCAACCTTGAGAGAAAAAATAGTATTATTTTAAAATCGGAATTCTCTTTTACCTAATAACTTGAATTTTTATTCACCAAATCTTTACGTGAGCTTTCATTCACTGAATCTTTACATCAGATTCCTATGAGCTTCCAATTTGTATCAAGGTTGCTTTGTTTTTCTCTTGTCCAAATGGCTTCCACTTCCTCCGTATGCAATTCTAATTCCTGTGTAGTCATTTCTTGTTGGACCTTGAATAAACACGAGAACGAATAAACTAGAAGGCATGAGAGAGATGGGATAAACACACGTGAAATATGAAAGCAATCAAGGGGATTTTTTTCAGTCTGCAGCCAAGGAAAGTCTGGCCCTTAGAGTTACTGGAATGCCAGGTGACGTCAGCATAACGGAATGAAGGTTTTTGAGGACGGCAGTTACCCGAGTACCCAGCTCCTTCGTGATCCTGTTCCCCAAACCTCTGTCTACCTGCTTCCGTGGTCTTTTTCTGTTTCTCCACATCTCCGGTTACAGCGGGGCCTGTGACTAGGCCAGGCTAACACCCCAAAGGCCGGACTGCCGCTGAGTCTGGAGGCGTTCTGAATCATCCGACAGCCGATCACTGGTGGGGAGAGGGAAAAAACTTACAGGTTTTCAAATGTCAGTTCTGTGCGTGGTGTATTGAAATTGCATTCGAGTATGTTGTACCTCGGCTCGCCTGTAATCAGGGTTTACGTCTCCTCTGCTGCCAGCCCTCCAGTCTGGAACGGATTATGCGGGGAGAATCGGCGGGGCCATCTGGAAACATGGGCGGCTCGAGCTGCTCTCTGATTTCCAAAGCATGTTTTGATTGATGCTAATTATATGGTTTATTGCATTATTTGCTGTTTCTGTTTATTGTTCGAGTAGGAAATCCTAACCTAAGACGACTTGTTTTCCAAGGCTCTGGATCTGGCTGCCCTTTCCACGGAGCACTCGCAGTACAAGGACTGGTGGTGGAAAGTGCAGATCGGCAAATGCTACTACAGGTAAAACCTGGGTTGTCTGTGAAGGGCTTCGGAGTGGCAATGTATTGGAGAGTTTCAAACCTGGTCATTTTTGAGGGGGTGAAGGGTAGATTTTTCTCAATGAAGAAATGAAAAACTCTTTGGCTCCCTTGAGAAAGCATTTCCTGAGCCATCCCACGATGGCACAAAGAACCGACACCTTTAGAATAATAGCAATGCAGAGCTGGGAAGGGGGAACTTGGAGGCCATCAGCCCAACCTCCCTTTACCGACGAGGAGGCTGAGGCCGGAGAACGGCTGTGCTCTGCGTCAGGAACCTGTTGGTAACAGGCCTGCGACTGCGGTCCCGTCCCGATTCCCGCTGCACAGGCAGCTCGGCTCTCGTGTTTGCCCTGTTGCCTCACATCTGTAGAGTGCTTTATGGTTATCTCACCGAATCTCACAGCACCGTGGAGGGAGCTGCTACCATTAACCCTTGTCCAGAAGAGGGAAACTGAGCCTCAGAAAGGTGAAGGGGTTTGCTCAAATCCACGTGGCTGATAAGCCTGTGGCAGAACAAGAATGCGAGCTCAGCGTTTTGCTGCTTGTTCTCTTACTATTTGCACAATTCCATAGTGTCTGTCTAGGGTCTGACTATTCTTTCATTTTTACAATTTAAGCACATTTTAAGCTGATTAATTGAGAGATCAGAAGGGTTCTAACTGAGTTCATAAACATTATACAGCAACTAGTAAATAAGATCTGAAACTTGTCTGATATTGAAATGCACTGGGAGCATTTGAAAAGTAGAGACAAATGGAAAAATTATATTTTATAAAGATGAATGTCTTCTATTATTCAAAAACAAGGTAGACCAGTTACTGTGAGTACCCTTCAATATTTATAAACTCCAGTTTTCAGGCAAATACTCTGAGGAAAAGGAAATAAATGAAACCAAAGGAATGCTCTTCCTTTTACTGTTGAAATTAAGAACTACTTTTTAATTAGATATATTCACATTGAACTCTATTTTTTCTTTACTGTTAGATTGAGGAAGTGTTTTCTACTAAAAGGTAATTTTAGACCATTATAACATTAAACTCTTATGAATATAATTTTCAAAAAGAAGCTTGAAATTGTGAGCTTTCAAGCAAAACCTTCAGAAATCTTTAATAATTAAGGACAAGCACAACTCAGGTTCCTTCTGCCATCCACACAGGATGACGTTTAATGAGCATATTTTGTCATATTACCATTCTCCTCTGTTTCTTAATAGCTTCTCCTCTTTATTATGGATGCATTATTCACTTTTATTCCTCCACTCACACACTCAGTAAAGTGTTTCCTGAGCAGCCACAGAGTGCAGGGATGGGTCGCCAGGCGACGGAGCCCCAAGTCGACTGCATCTCCCTGCTTCCGCGGGCCCCTCCTCTGCACCAGCAGTTGCTCCCTCACCGCCCAGTTCCAACCCTTGCCCTCATCCTGGCACTTAGTGTCATCTGTTTGACTGTTACATTAGCTTCTTGTTTGAATTTTCTAATACTATTTTATTTATTTATTTTTGCCCCAATCAGTCCTTCCTATATGCACGGTGCAAGGACTGTTGTGAACAAACAGCTCTTGTCAGATTCTTTGGTAAATTTCCGTCACCTTTGGGATGAGGTCTGGACTTCAGGAGTGACGGCCACAATCTCGTCTCAGTCTGCGTGTTCGCCCGTGTCTCCCACTCCCCCCTTCCGTGCTGTGTCCTCCTCTTCAGCGGGGCCGGGACAGCTCGGCATCCCCCCCCCGCACCAGGCCCTGTGCCTTCCTGCCTGTGCGCTTATTCCGTAGGCTTCTGTCTGAGATGTCCCCTCCCCCTGGCCTCCCCCGTCCGTCAAAATACTGTCTGTCACTTCCTCCTGGAAGCTGTATTGGTTCACCCCTCCTCCGTGCTCTCACAGCACTTTTTTTTCTCACGGTCAAAATACCACATTTATTTGTGAGCCTGCTTTCTTTCCGTCTTTATTGGTGCCTTCAGGACATGGTTGTTATCTTCATTTCTGTATCTCCTCGCCATCAGGAAATGTGTATGCAGTTGGTGCTTCATGGTGTTTAGGGAATTAAATTGCAGAGAAGAAGTTGGCAGTTGGTAGGGATTATCTCTGCACTCTGACTCTGTGTTCCTGGACTTGACGGATGTTTTCATTATACTTTCTTCAAACATGGCCCACTCAATTTCCTTTGCGCGAGAACCCATGTGGTAAATCCCTTTCTGATAGCACTGGAAGAAATTATCTTTTGAGGATGCAGTAATAAAAGACATGTGACCCATCCTCTCTTCTCATTCTTTGGGTTCTGGGCAGCTCAATAGCTCTGATGGCTTTTTAAAAAAAATTTGTTTATCTTTCTATCTCCATTGTTTTTTAAAAAATCAATTTCTGTTTTTATATTCTTGTCCTATGTGTCTTTTTGTTGTAATCCCTTTTAAATCATTTGGGGAAAGAGACAAGTTGTTAGATAAAAATATACATTCGCTTGTGGAATATGAGGTGTCCATGGAAATCAGTGATGAGCTTCAGGCATGTGTTTTAGGCTTGCATGTTTAATTGAAGTTGTTATATAAATATGTTGTTTTCTAGAACTTTTAGAGTTCTTTGATCATGTTTTAGAAATACTCTTTGTAAAAGTTGTGACACCTTTGAAGAGGTGGGGACTTCTGCCATATCACACATCCTCTCATTTTAGGACAGGTTTTGGGGGGTCACTTTTACCCCCTGTAAGCCTATGTCTTTCAACAGCTGTTGGGAGACAGCCACACCAGCGCTTGAGGCTTAGGTTAGGGAAGAAGATCAAAGCTATGTTTTCAAGCCTTTAAATGAAAGTAGCACGTGGAACATACTGTGTATTGTCCTGACTTTATTTCACAAAATAAAAGCAATATTAGCCTGGCTGGTGTGGCTCAGTGGATTGAGCATGGGCTGCGAAGCAAAGGATCACTGGTTCGATTCCCAGTCAGGGCACATGCCTGAGTTGCAGGCCAGATCCCGAATGGGGGGAGCGTGAGAGGCAACTGCACACTGGTGTTTCTCTCCTTCTCTTTCTCCTTCCCTTCTCCTCTCTAAAAAATAAATAAATAAAATCTTTAAAAAGAAAGCAATATTAAAGTGCATAAGTAGCTCTTAGACGCTGGGGATGATTAGTTCTTAGAAAGCCCAACAGACCTGTGAAGGACAGGCCAAAGTGTGCTTTAGTGATTGGTTTAGGGGTAACAAAGTGTTCCCTGGGCAGAAGAGCTGGGCAGGGACACCAGGATGGTTGTAGTTAGGCATGGAACAAGTCTCTCTTTTGTGGATGAGGGCAATCAGTGTCAGACATCATAAAAGGGAAAGAAAATGTTTCTAGAATAATGAAATGGTATAGCTCTATACTCAAGTGGCAATCACTGCTTACACTGAAATTGTGTAAGAATGGCTTTAAAAATGAGATTTTGTCTCAGAGCAAAAGATGTTTTCCAAGAAAAGCCATCCTTTAGCTCTTCCAGGAAAACAGAGACTCTGAGCATTTATTCAGGTCACTTGCCACGTGTCCTGCTGATCATAAACCTGTGCGACCTGGCTCACCAGCAGCTTTTAGTCCTGCGGTGACTAGACTGCCAACAGACTCTTTACGCGGCATTCAAGGGCAAGACAGTGACTATGGGAAATGGGCAACTTTTTGCCAAACTGTATAAACTGCATGTTAATATGCGTGTAGGACTTGACCTCCTTTATTACATGCTTACTCTTATAGATGTAATTTGTCTCTATTCATATCCTCAGGGTAGGAATAAATGCTATATAGTATTTCTTTTTAAGATGAATGCCTGATTTTTTAAATGCCTATTCTTAGGTTAGGAATGTATCGTGAAGCAGAAAAACAGTTTAAATCAGCCCTGAAACAGCAGGAAATGATTGATACATTTCTCTACTTGGCAAAAGTAAGTATTCTTAGTCTAAGTGAAACCTGTCTTCTCAGAACAACTGTTTCCGTGCGTGGGGAGCGTTGCCAGTTTCTTCAGGAATATTTTGGCAAGTTAATGTGTTTAGACTTAACTTATTTTTCGTTTTAGCAAGGGAAAATGTGAGACTATAAGAAGAGTAACTGAGGAGAAACTGATAGCTATGAAAAATAAGAAAACCTCTTTGAAAGATTAAGCGTTGGAGCTGAAGAAAATCCCAGGGGCTTCGTGTTCCCCTGGGTACCGGGCCCCACAGAGACTGCTGGGTGGAGACGGGGCGTTTCCTCCGACACTCTGTCTTCCGCCGCTCATGCAGGTCCTTTATTTCTCTGCTCTGCCATAACAACAAAAACAATATTTCCCCTCTGTGGACCACCTGCTCAGTGTAAAGTATGGTATCAGGTCTGTTCCATGTGCAGTTTAGCCCCCATGGCACAGGTGGCAAACACAAGGCCCACGGGCTGAATCCGGCCCTTCCCCTTGTTTTGTCCTGCCCTTGTTTCTACCTGGCAGTAGCACTGAGCTCTCCCTTAACTGTTAAGGAGCAGTTACATGTATACAGTCCTAAAGTTACATTCGGCCCTTTGAAGGCAACCTCAAGGCTGATGTGTGGCCCCCAGTGAAAATGAGTTTGACATCCCTGCCCTCTAGCAACCCCACAAGGTGGGGTTTGATGTTTCCTTGTACTCTTAGGGAAACGGTAAGGAGGTTAAGTAAGATTTCAGGGTCACTTGGCTCTTAGGAGCCAGCATTCAGTCCCAGGATGTGGTGATTCTAGATCCTACTTCACTGCCCCTTAGGGCCCCCACAGCCACAACCTAGGATTTTCAGCATCAGGACCAAGTTGCTTCTTGACCCCCACCAAGGCTACTTCAAAAGAAATATTTGATGAAGTGGTGGTTATGACATCGTCCGCTGTATCTGTTAAGAATTTTTTCAATTAAAAAGTGTGGGAAAGCAGTTGAAAAGAAGATGAGATATAAAAGGAAGTGCTACTTCTCCCTAAAAGGGTATTAAAAATTAGCATACTGAAAGGAACAAAGTGAAAGCTGTGCTATAAAATTCAGTGTGCTAATCTTAGTGTGTGTACAGTGGTTTTCAAAAGTGTTTGAAATTATCCGGTATCTAAATCTGCTATACATTATAT
This sequence comes from Phyllostomus hastatus, assembly GCF_019186645.2. Classification (NCBI taxonomy): domain Eukaryota; kingdom Metazoa; phylum Chordata; class Mammalia; order Chiroptera; family Phyllostomidae; genus Phyllostomus; species Phyllostomus hastatus. Next base: position 61,510,303 of record NW_025334033.1, read on the forward strand.
CTTAAACTTAAGTTCTTAAAAAGGTTTCTAAGAATCCCAGTCGCCTCATCCTTTTCTGACAGCTTGAAATTAAAATTCAGGTCACAGTGTTTGATAATCTCTTGCCACGTGGCTTAAAAATGTACTCTTAGTTTTAAGTGTTGCTAAGTACATGGTTTAACCTGTTTTTTTTTCATAAATTAATTTGTTTAAACACATTATGGAGTGTATAGAGGTAAAGTTCACTCATTTTCTTCAATATATGAAGGGGTGATTGTTGCATAATAGAGATCGGCAGATTGTAGGAACAGTGCTCTTTCTTAAAATTTTGGATGGTTAATTTTAAAATAATAATTATTTTATATGACTTAGCATATTAACTTATGTATTGTATTTTAAAAAGCAGCTTAGAAACGTAGAAGGTAAAATTTGAACAGTGTTTGCTCCTACTTATCCCTCTGCACTCCCTGCTGTGGCGGTAACTCGGGAAACAGTTGCTTGGGTGTCTGGGCCTTCACAGCACGGACTCGCTGCCTGGGAAAAAACAGAGGGTCTGCCATCACGAAGAAAAAAAATGTCACAATCTTATGTTTCTCCACATAACATAGTAATTCTCTGTTTGAGAGATTCCTCTTCAGTGTGGGGGTTGTCCGTGCTCACGTGCTGATGGCTCACGGTATGGGTGGACGCCACCAACTGCCCACTCGCTTATGCCCTGACCCTGGCCTCACACGCCCGTTTCCCCTCCCAGTCCGAGGGCCCTTTCCGAAACCACGCCCTCCCGCGCTGCTCCTTCTCAGGCCACACCTCCTTTCTCCTGAGTCTTCTTCTCCAGTCTTCTCCTCGGTTGTTTGTCCCGACCTGCAGACACCCTCATGTCTGTTCCCTCCCAAAAATGTTTTCCCTTGGTCCTTGTCTCGTTAATGCTCAGGCTCTGTGGCAGCAGTGAGCCCACAACAAGGATGTGTTGAAGGAATAAATGAATGAAAGCGTTATTTCCACAACACGTGGAAATGAAACTGTAATGTCATTGTTGGAAATTGATCCTACACAATGTTTTACTGTAATACCTAGGAGATAGTTCATTACTAAGCAATTATAAACTCGTCATAACAAATACTGGATTGTTTTAAGAACCAGTATTTCTACTGAAGTGTGTCTTGGTTTTAGGTTTACATTTCATTGGACCAACCTGTGACTGCTTTAAACCTTTACAAACAAGGATTAGATAAGTTCCCAGGAGAAGTAACCCTCCTTTGCGGAATTGCCAGGATCCATGAGGTGAGGTTCAAGGTATTTAAAAAGCTGATGTGAAACTGAGGTTATGTGCTTCTTAAGTCGGCCCATAGTCTTGCGGGGCCCTAGCGAGGAGAACGACTTATAAAACTGTGGCTGTCGGCCCCTAATTTACCAACGGAGTAAGAGATTTTAGTGTATGCATGCAGTCATACCAACGTTCTATCATGAAGATTGTTTCCCCTTTTGGAACGTAATTATAATAAACATGTAAGTAGAAGTGTTTGATCATTCAGTAAAACTACTACGTCAGTCCCTCTGTATCTTTGAGTGACTCCACATTGAACGTGAACAGAATTTCGACCAAGAAGCTCAGAAAGGAAGGATGATAAAATAGACTGTGAAACCAGCAGCATTCATGCGCAGTGGCAGTCATCCCGGTGCAGTCAGAGCCGTGGGGCCCTCCTGCTCTGCCCTCTGCACACCGCAGTCCCTCTGCCGGCCTTTTCTCGGGCCGGGAGTGCCGGCCGAGAGACCTGGGGAACGCCGACATCTTTAGCATGTGGTTGCCGGTCAGCATTCCTTCCCAGCCTCTGCTGTGGTCACTGTTGCCAGGGCTGGGACCGGCCGGGGCCCCGAGCAGATCCTGGGATCCGCCACCTTCTTCCTTTCCCGGCTCTGTTCTGGCCGGGAGTTGGAGGAACCTACCTTTTTGTAAGCGTCCAGGGGAGGGCTTGGTGAGAAACGTCGAATTTGCCTTGGTGGTGCTCACAGGAGGAGAGAAGCGGAGAGGAAAGCGTCCTGCCTGTGGGGACAATGTCATGCACACGTGGGGTGATCGGGACTAAACACGGACCTGAAACAGTCGGGCTCGGTGTCTCCCCTTGAGGCTACGGGCAGCTGCCCTCAGGGCAGAGCTGACCGCGCAGAGGTGCCCAGCGCTGCCCTTTTCCCTTCGCGAGACTGCGGCTCGAGGGCTCATCAGTGAAGTGTGTTCCGACTGCATGTGCCTCTGGAGACTTTTTGTGTGCACATAATACTTTCCTCTTTTCCTTTATGTTATTTTCTTTTTATGTGTCACTTTCGTGTTGGCCTGGTGTCCTTTAAATCTTTCCTGTTTAAAAACGAACGCGTCACGCTGCCTATTATTGCCCATCGGTTGTTTCGTACAGAAACTCGTTTAAAATGACTCACCCTTGCTAAATCTGTTCAGTTGTGGTTCGAATTTTTCGTGAGGCATTTTGTTTATTCGTTCACAATGCAGGTCTTCATCTGAATTGTTCTTTGTTAAAAAGTGCTCCAAATTGGAAGCACCACTGTAGGAAATATTATGCCTGTGGTCCGTGAACTTGACTGGGCACAAAAATGACTTTGGGGATGTCTGAGAGGTGAAGCCCATTCTCTCCCTACGAAACGGGGGATGCAGGCATCTGTGTAACAAGTGCACCAGATGCTTCTGTGTTTTGAAGAAAATTTTGGTTACTTCTCTTAAGGAGCTAGATCCTGGCAGGACTTCGAGTAAGAACATCAGATATAAAGCATGGGTTTGGATCAACCTGTGAATGTTTTGTTGGGGTTTTATGGGACTAATAAGTAACATTCCAAGTTGAGAAACAGTTGAGAGATCGATACAATATGCAGACAAACAGAGGGTGAACTATTCGCTTTGTTACTGAGAAAGGCAGAACTGGGGCAGGTGGCTTTAGGTCTGGGACCCAGAGGACTTAACAGTGTCCTGCCTCTGAGTTCAATGGACGAAGCTGCCGTGTCTGACCTGACTGTGCACCCAGCACACCCTCCGCACCTGGGAGAGCCTGTGCCACACGGCAGGGTGGAGAACGTGGGTGCTGTGCGGGCCAGCTGGCTGCCAGAGAGACCCAAAGGGGCTGAGACATTCACGCTCTGTGTGCCTCCTGAGAATGAGTGAGGGGGAGTGGGGAGAAAGGCCCCAAATACCGTTCTAATATCAGCGTTTCTCAAAGTGTCGACCAGAGGTTCCTGGGGGTCCCGAGACCCCTTTCAAGGAGTCCACAAGGTCAAAACTCTGTTCATAATACTAACATCGATGAGATTGGTGCTAATATTAATGGATATAATTTTTGATATCAAACAACGAAATGCACTTATCTTTATAATGATCCCTCAATTCTACTACGAACCTAACACTTCTCTAAAAAAAATAAAGTCCTTAAAAAAAAAAAAAACCCAAACTGAAATCCATGGGGGTTGAAACAATTCCATGGGATAAAAAAGCATTGTGTGGTGATTCTTACAATCATTGGAGTCTTGGGTTTATTAAAATGTGTTATGATTAAGATCAAACAAAAGACATGAGTCCTTATGTGGTAAGAACAAGCGAGTGGCTCGCATAGCAGGTGCCCCGTCAGCTGGGAAGCAGCAGAGAGCTGTGTGACGCAAGGGCGTTCAGGACGTTTCCACGAGGGGTGTGGAGCCTGGCCTGGCCTTGAAGGTGGACTTGAGAGCTGTGAATATTATTAACAACATGAAATACACTTATTTGCGATCGTCAGGGAGACTCCTGTTATCCTTGCTACCATTCTTCCCCACTTTGGTGTGTCCTGTGTGTAGCCAGCAAGTTCCTCTCTAAAAACGTAAAGACAATCATGTTACTCTTCTGCTCCTAACTCTGATGGCTTTTCCTCAATTTAGAAGGAAACTTGAGGTTTCTACCATGGCTACCAAAGCTCCTGGCTGCCTCTCTGCTCTCCTTCCGTGCCACTCCCCCTCTGCAGCCTCACCTGCTTTGGTGTGGTTCTTCCACGTGGCAAGCATTCCCGCCTGAGGCTCTTACAGCCGCTGTCCCCTCTGCCCAGGTGTTGCTTTTCCAGTTGTGCACGGGTCTCAGTCCCTCCCCTCTGTCAGGCCCCCTCACCTGGCACCTGCTTGGGAGCCCTGCTGGGGTAGCACCCGCCCTGTCTCCGTATCCGGCTCTGTGTGTCTCTCTCTGCACCCCTCTCTCATCCTTGTCATGTCCCCTGTGTTCCTTGGTGTGTCTTCCCTGCCAGGTGGAGCCTCCTGGAGGATAGGGACTTTATCTTCTTCTGTCCACATTATGTCCCCAGGGCCTGGGACAGAGTCTGGCACATGGTAGGCTCTCAGTGAATATTTATTGAGTGAAAGAGTGTAAATCAGTCGGAATGAAAAGAATACCCTGGCACCATTAATAAAGCATTGCTGTCCTGTCTCGGTGGAAACTAGGAAATGAACGACATCGCCTCTGCCGCCGAGTGCTACAAGGAAGTTCTGAAACAGGACAACACGCACATGGAAGCCATCGCGTGCATCGGGAGCAACCACTTTTACTCCGATCAACCAGAAATTGCGCTCCGCTTTTACAGGTGCGCTCTACCGTTACTTTGTGAAACTGCTTTCCTGTGCGATATTGGTGAAACAGTAATAAAGGTGGAATAAAAATGTAGAGAAATGATATATAAGCCATGTCTGTGTGAGACTGAAAACTCAAACACCCAGATGTTTTGCGAGCCTTGAAAGTGACATCTAATAATTTGGAAATGCACAGGTACTTGGCATCTTGTAGAAACACACCTGGATAGTCGCCTGAGTTTTCAGCACTGTGGCAGCGTATGAATTAGCCATTTGCTCAGTGGCCGGTGACAGCTGAGTAGTGACTAGCAGCATCTCTCACCATCTCTGCCCTCACTAGTTCTGCTGTGTATGATGTAAAGACCTCGAAGCTTCGATGGTGATGAGATTTGCAGAGTGGCAGGCCCCGGGTTCTGAGCACCGATAAGGGCCAGAAACAGGATCCCGGGTTTGGGGAAGTATTGTCAACTTTTGTCCACACAATTCTTCCGTCTCCATAAATGCTGTTCTCTGGTTCTCTTTCGAACACATACTCATCTTATCCTATAGCTGGTCTCTGGGTTAATTTTTACATTTTGATTTCCTCTTTGGCCCTTATGTAATATACAAGGAGGTAACTGGCAGCCGGCAAGAGTCCTCCTCAAATACACGTTGAAACGTACAACACGATAATACAAGGCTGTCCTGTCACAGGCAGCTGGTTCCGGTCCCCGGCCCTAAAGTGGGTCATGGGTTCCTCAGGGCAGCGGGGGTAGACTTCACTTGCTCACTTGCTCTTGCTTGTCCTTTGTCCTTTGGAGTTAATGACGCACAGAAGCTGACTGGGCTTCTTGAGCTGTAGCACGAAAGCTAAGTGGATACCATAGGGATCCACTGGTGCTCTTGTCTTCCTTGGTGGGAGCCGTTGGAGGTCAGTAGATGCAGCTGAGCCACAGGATGCTTATAACCAAAAACAGGACCCAGCGCAGCTGAACACCCGGAGCTAAATGCTGGACGCAGCCCTCGAAGCCGGTCACCGGGCCCGAGGACCTCACCTACAGGCACTGAAGCGCTGTGAACCAAAAACGTGTGGGTCCTACTTTACACGACTGTTTTTTTCTTAGTTTGGTTCTCTGACAAAGCTTTGGAGGGGAAGAACTTACATAAGTTGTTTTTACCCTTGCCTGTGGACACATTTCCCATAACTAGTACTGTTAGAAAAGACCTACTTTTGTATCTGCTTTAACATGTTTTTCATTGACTGCGGTACTTTATATTTGGGTGTGTTAAAATTATACAATACATCCATTTCTAAGTTTGTGAAAAGACATGCGTCTGGCTATTTATAAAGTCGGTCTGACACCGAAAATCTGTGTGGTCTGTTCAAAGGCGACTGCTGCAGATGGGGGTCTACAACTGCCAGCTCTTTAACAATCTGGGGCTCTGCTGCTTCTACGCCCAGCAGTACGACATGACTCTGGCCTCGTTCGAGCGCGCCCTCGCTCTGGCCGAAAACGAAGACGAGGCGGCTGACGTCTGGTACAACCTGGGGCACGTCGCCGTGGTAGGTTGCTCCTCTGATCCAGTGTCTGTCAGGGAAAAGGTAGCCCAGGTTAGTCTGCGGCCGCGTTCAGGTATTGCGAATTCAGGTTTGGTAACAGACTCAGGTAGCAGTTCAGAGATCTCTAAGAGTCACCATCACTCATTTTATATTCCCAGGTTAAATCCTCTTCCATACCATTCACGCCCGACTCGTGCAATTGCTACTTGTTGCTTTTCCCGCGGGAGCAGGAAAGATTTATGCGAAGAAAGATGGGAGGGGACGGCGGGCGGAAGCGCACGGGTTTGTGTGTGTGCGCATGCGTGCTTTTCCTTTGTAGGGGACGGGAGACACGGGTTTGGCCCATCAGTGCTTCCGGCTGGCTCTGGCCAACAACAACAGCCACGCGGAGGCCTACAACAACCTGGCTGTGCTGGAGATGCGGAAGGGCCACGTCGAACAGGTCAGTGAGCTGCGAGAGGCCCGGTGGCGATCTGCTCTCTGCACAGGGAATGCTGTCCCGTGTAGCGCCTTCACGTGCTGTCATTGAACCGTGAGCTTCAGAGCCTGGCCAGCCTGGGTTCGAATCCCAGCCCCGGCATGGATTAGTGACGCGACCTTGCACAGGTTCCTTAGCCTGTATCTAAAAGAGAGCACTTGATTTTGTCAGGACAAATCTGTACATCCCAGTCTCCACTATTTTAGGGAAATGTTGCTTCATCACAACCCCCCTACCCTCACCTCCACCCCCACCGTCTAGCTGCTCAAGCCAAAATCCTAGGAGCCACCTGGAAGCCTCTTTTTCCCCCCCGACCACCTCTCCTGCCACCCCATATCCCCAGCGCGGTCGGCAGGCCCCATCAGGTCTACCTCCTAGTCACATCCTGACCCCAGCCACTTTCCTACCCACCACCCCCTTCTCCAGACCGCTCTCACCTCTTGCCTGGACGACTGCAGGGGTCTCCTCGCTGGTCTGTTTCCACTTAAACCAGCACGGAAGTGCGCCCTAGAGTGCATCCTTCGCAGAACAGCCTCGGGGATTTAGAGAACACAAGATTATTGTGTTACTGCTTTGCTTGGCGTGCTCCCAAGGCTTTCCCTCCTCACGTGGAGCAAATCTGCACTTCAGACCTTGACCTACAAGCCCCACCTGACGTGGCCCCTGGCTGCCTCTCAGACCACACCTTTGTCGCTACCGTCGTCCCCCTTACTCACGGTTTTGCTTTCCTCAGTTTCAGCACCTGTGCTCAACCCTGGCCCTAAAATAGTAAATGGAAAATTCCAGAGATAAACAATTCATGAGTTTTCACTTGTGCGCCACCCTGAGCAGCACGATGACATCGGGCACCATCGTCCCACTCCCTCCTGCCCCGGGACATGGGTCACCCCTTTGTCCAGTGCCTCCACGCTGCTTATTAGTCACGCAGCAGCTGTCTCTCTCAGTTGTCAGATTGGTTATGAGAGAGAGAGAAGCCTCATTTACATAACTTTTATTACAGTATGTTGTCATAATTGTTCTATGTTACTGTTATTGTTGTTATGCTCTTACTGTGCCCGATTTATGAATTAAACTTAATCACAGGTGTGTATGTGTAATAAAATGCATAGACTGTATAGGGTTTGGTGTTGTCCACGGTTTCAGGCACCCACTGGGGGCCTGAGGGCGTGTCCCCAGTGGATGAGGGAGGACCGTTGTGTGCCTTTTGTGCTGACTTCCGGACGCACAGGTGCCTCGCTGCCCTGCACACCCGCAGTGACTGTCCTTCCTTTAGGGCCTCGGAAAGTTCTTTCAGATCCCGCAGTTATCCTTCAGATTCTCTTGTTGTCATTGAGGCCTTGGCTTACTTACCAGCTCCTCAGAAAGGCCATCAGTGTAAAGGGCCCTCTAGCACTGTCACGCAGCCTATGGTTATTTTCTTCACAGTGCTTATCATCGTATCATATATTTTCATGCTCACAGGCCAGATGTCAGCTGCGTGAAAGTAGGGTCCTTCTCTGGCTTCTAACTGCTGTATTTGCAGCTTCAAAAATGGTGCTGGCCAGTGGCGGGTGCTCGGTCCCTGGGTGTGGAATGCGCGGGTGGCGTGTGATGCAGGGTGGGAGCAGCACCCGGCAGTGTTCTGGTGAAGATTAGCAGGTCGCACACACTGAGCCCTCGTCCTAGTAGAAGTATAGTGTTGAGCACGTGGTAGGTGCTCAAGAAATTACATCATTATTATAACAGAACTTTAAAATGCTAAGTTCATAGTATCAGTGGTAATCAAGGGGATATTTTTACGTTCCAGACCTTAGAGATGGAGAAACAGAAACTCGAGGCAGGTAGGTAACTCCCCAAGGTCACAGGCGTGGTGAGCAGCACGCCACCTGGCCTCCTAGGCAGAAGGATGAACTGTTAACCGAACCAGGAAGGAAACATTATTGGATGTTGCCTTTCTTTCCCAAATTCCCCCAAAGTAAATAAGATGGGCTTGTATTTTCCAGACAAAAACTAACACCTCGCTCTGTCTCGAGACTTTTTCCCAAGTCCGTATGAAGCAAGTGCTTTTGTGATTTTCTTTCCCGCTGACTTATCTTAGTTTCTCCAGTGTCCGGTTGGTTTGAAATGTTTTGGTAAAAGGTTTCATGATCCTAACGCCATTGTATTATCAATCATACTTCAATGAAAAAAAGAAAATAGGTAGTCCTAAAACAAAAAAGTTAACACATTCCATTTATATGAACTGGCATTTTATTTCCCATCAAAAATAGAAGGATACACGAATTTGTTCTCAGGGTCACGGATAGAGGTTTTGGGTTTAGCCGCGAGTTGGAGGCTTGGTGGCTCGGAACGCCGAGTGAGCGGTCCTAACGCTGAGCGCTGAGCGTGTGAACCTCTCCTGTCAGCCCCGGCCCTGCAGGCGCAATCCCTCTGAGCCTACGGGGGATGACAGCATTGGGGTGGACTCTGTTTTCTTCTGTGCTTCAGAGGACAGAAAGCTTGTCACATTCAGGTGCACTCAGTTGTCATCTTCAGGTCAGCAGTGTGATAAATGCTTGCTCGCTGTCATCCAGCACAGAACTTGGGCCTTTGAAAATCAGAAGCCCACTAAATCGGCCGACAGCAGAAAAACTAGAATAACAGGACTTTTTTTTAAGCATTGAGAGGATTATATTTTGAGTTGTCGTACTGAAATATAAACTATACAAGAACAGTGGTTCTCAAATAACCAAATGTACTCTAAGTTTCTAATTCTCTTATTTTCTCCACATGTCAAAACATTGTATTATTAATACAGTTTTGGCAAAATGTAAGCAGTTAGTTGTGTATTGGTAAGTGGTATTTCATGAGGAATGTCATCTATATTCATCACAGGATCATGTTTCTGAAGGTCCCTTCCTGGGGAAAGGATTCTTTTACCAAAAAAAAACACAGAAATCACATATATGTGCTGATATATGCTCATATGCCTTTGATTTTTCTTTTCTTACACAGGCAAAAGCACTGTTACAGACTGCATCATCTTTAGCACCCCATATGTATGAGCCACATTTTAATTTTGCAACAATCTCTGATAAGGTATTTTCTTTCATTATCAATTTACCATCTGATCTGTTTCTTTTTTCCCTCAGTTTTAAAAAAAGTACAGCTAAATAAGGACATTCTAACTATAACTTCCTGGAGAAAAAAGATTTTTTTTAAAACACAATTTTTATATAACATGTGTTGGGACAGTTTAATAAACTTTAAAGAACTTGATCGCTGAATATTGACTAAACACCATTTTGGATTGCAGAAGAATTATTTTATGTTTAAAAATACGACATTTAGTCATTAAAAAGATACTCATTAAGTAATTTCTGGTTTGGGAAGGATTCCGTAATTGCTTTTATTGCAAGAAAGTCCTGTGCACTGTTGGTAGATCGCATTGCCACCAAGTCTCTGGCACAATTGCTATAAATTAGGGGTAGTCAAAGCAATTTTAGCTATGAACACTACAGGGAAAGTTCAACTGTTAATCCTGTCACAAGTCAATTAATATCCAAGAGCTAAAAGGAGTCCTGTGCCATTTTCAGTAACAATAAGAAAACCAAAGACACGTAATAACTAACTCTGGCTTGGAAACCTCTGTTTAACATGGAAGGTGAGTTTTGAGGAGAAGGAAATGGCTGAAAGCGTTTGCTGATGTGACGACCCTTTTTTAGTGGAGCAAACATTATAAAAATGTCATTTTTCATACCATGAACATAAAGCCATCCGCACTCTTCTTTCTATTTTGGAGATAAGATAAGCTGTCACTCGTAAGTTGTCATTTTTGAGCACTTGTTAAGGGCTCGCCACAGTTCCAGGCGCTCCACACCACGACCTTGCCGCGTGGGCATCCCATGCTTTCCTTACGCAGTTTTTTTAATATAAATTATGTTTTCAAAAAAAATGGAGCCTCTGCTATGAACCAGGCAGTGTCGAAGGCACAGAAGATGTGAACAATGAATAAGACAGACAAAAACCTCTGCCTCATGCAGCTTATATTCCAGTGGGACCCGAGGCCTGAAAAGCTTACAGGGCTTCTCTAGCATCACAGGTGCACGCTCACACCCAGGTGCTTTCTGCTGCTGATGCCCAGCTGCTCTCTGCTGCGCTGTGCGGAGAGGGCTTGTTCCTCTCCTTCAGGGACATCATCAGCTTCACTAATATGTAACTCAAATGGGATATTGCTTTAAGCAAAAGGCTGTACTTCCACTAGAGAACATAGGTTGTTGAAAAGAAATTCTAGGATTTAAAAATGGAGACTTCTGTTTGTAATGCACATGCATGTTAAAAAAGACTTCAGAGTTGAATGTTCTAGATAGCTTTGTGTGCACACACTAAAAAGCTCTCTCTCTCTAGCAATGTACACATGAATGGAGATACATTTAGGTGGATTCAGATACTGTGTGTGTTTCTCTTTGGGACTGGACTTGAACACATAGTTTCTTGAAATCAGAGACCCTCTTTACAAACTTTTAAAGCCAGCTATTTTTCCAACATTAATGTGCCATCACTATTTAAAACCTCCCAGAGCATGTTGTGTTATCCTAGATACGAGTTTCTGCTTGAGTTTTCTGTCTGTAACATAACACCCTCATCAAATATGCCCTCGTGGTGCATTACAAACAGTTGTCTAACACGTTCCCAAACTGCATCGAGCTGGCTGTCTCGGCATGCAAATGTTTTATTTTTATTAAGCTATCGGTGAGGGAAGAGAAAACACAGGTTTATAAATTTGTAACTAGACAGCTGTAATGGAGCGTAAATTATTTATATAATTGGTTATTTTATTTTTCTCACAAATTTTCAAGACTGAGTTGTTTTGTAAGTGAAAGAATTCTCAAAGCCAGGTAGCATAATGAAGCAGTTTACCCTTAAGAACACTTGGAGTTTGTACTGTATACAGATAGTATGTCTTATTTTGATGTCCTTACTAATTCTGGAGGTTTTATCCTGTTGCCTTATTCTGGTATTTCTTACAGATTGGAGATCTACAGAGAAGTTATGTTGCTGCTCGTAAGTCTGAAGAAGCATTTCCAGATCACGTGGATACGCAACATTTAATTGAGCGGTTAAAGCAGCACTTTGCTATGCTCTGATTGTTCCTTACACCAAATGCATGTTTTTATGATGGGGCATTATACAAGAGAGGATCCCTCCCCACCATAGAAGGAATTATCTCCTGGAGGGTGGGCCCCTTGTAGTACAGGCTTCCCCCACTAGGTGGATGTCCTAGGGACGGACCCACCTGTATCAGTGTACCAGCAGGTAGCATTGTGAGAGGCTGCGCTGAGCTTCAGTGAATTTTTTTTGAAGACTCAGTGCACTTGCCCATTTCATCATGGGTGATTTCCAAGCACATCTACCTACACCGTGCTGAGTATTCAGCAGTTTTTGACCAAAAACGGCGTGACCCCTGTGTTCCATCCTTCCCATTTGCCCGGTCTCACCCTGAGTGACTTTTTTTCTGTTTCCCTGGATGGAAATAGTCCTCAGAGGGAAACAGTTTGCCGATGTGGAGGAGGGGAAACGAAAAGCTGCAGAAGCACTAAAAGGCATCAAAACTGACGAGTCCAAACACTGAGCAGGGCAAAGGCGCCTCGACAGGTGTACTGCAGCAAATGGAGAGCACTTTGGAGGTGACTGAGTTTAAACATGTAAGAATAAATACACAAGTTTCAATAAATTTCTGTTTTGGGGGGTTCCCCCTTATATAATCGTATAAGGGAAAAATAGTGTGTGTGAAAACATATATTGATGTAATACACACCTGTGCTTGATATTAGTGAAGATGGTATAAGGGAGTTGAAATAAGGCTGTAAATGAAAACTTTTAGAATACCTCTATAATATTATGAAAGACAGGATTTCAGCATTCGTAAGTAGATCATGGAGGCTCTTCCCACATTACACGGTAGATGTTTGTTTTTAACGTTTATAAAACATTTTCATGAATTTCCTCACATTTTTATACATAACACATTTTTAATGTTCTTAAGCTTGCCCTTAACTATCATGTACCTTAAGAAGCCTGAAATTTGCTTTTTAACTTGTACTTTTATGGCTAAAAGTGTGTATATTTATCCTAATTAGAGACTTATTTAAAGCTTAAAAATTGTGTTTAAACTATTCATCAAATGCTTTGTGAGAGGCTCTACATTTTCTTACGTATTATGCTTTAAAATAAATCAGTGTGTAAAACACCATCACTCTGTTACTTTTCATGAGTTTTTATCTCAGGTCTATCAGATAAAACCAATCTTTCCGAAGTCCAGTAATCTTAAAAATCAAGTCATTGTTTTAATTTTATTTGAAATGATGCCCCACCAAGTTGGTTTTTCCCAGAGAAGCTGTTGATGGGCTCTCACCCTGTTCACACAAGAATATCAGGACGAGCAGTGGTGTCGCCGGCCAGCAGTCCCACCTGTGCTCAGCCCCGAGCAGGTCGGGCGGGCGAGGTCCTGTCCGTGCATTGCAGGTCCCGGAAAGGCTCTGGAACCGTCCCTCCCACATGAAGGAGCTCTCCTCAAAGTTTCATACAAGCACCTGTGTCAAAGGGACGGGACCACTCATGTTTGTATTTTGGACTTGGGGATCTGTCCATGTTATTTTTCATTCTTCAACTTCATGAAAACTAGTTTACAGACGCTTACTTGTTTCTGTTCAAATTTGTATAAATAGTGCTGCTCAGCTGACAGAACAAAACAGGGTGGATTCAAGGCATCACAGCTTGCCAGGGGCTGGAAGTGACCCCCGAGAGGATGTAGAGAATCTCTGGGTGGGGCAGGGGAAGGAAGTGCCCGGTGGCATAGGAACGACTGGAACCCACGATCTTGATCCTGAGCTTTAGGCTTTAACCTTTCCTGGTTCTGCAGGGTGTGCGAGTACTTGAGTAGCACCATCCAATCCCTAAAAACTGTGGTTCATATTTAGATTGGCATTTTAGAGTGTGAATCACTTTCTTAGTTAATTTCAATTTGGAGCCAGTAACAGTGGCTAGCATGTACCGAGGATGTTGTATACACCCGGCACTGTTCTGAGCACTTGATGTGGACTGATTCGTCTAATTCCCACTGCAGAACTAGGAGGTGCTGTGATTCCCATTTTATGAGAAAAAAATGAGGCACAGAGAAGTAATTTGCCCAAGGTTATAAAGTTCCTAAACAACAGAGCTGAGATTTAAATACAAGCCATGTACCCCCTGACCCCAGTATGTGCTCTTAACCACTGTGTTGAATCACCTCTCAGTGTTTCTCCTGTAAATAAAGCTACTATCATTTAAAATGAATGTTATGTGCATTAGTTATATGAATAATAAGGGACTATTCATACAACAAAAAAAAATAAATGAGTCAGTATTCCTAAGGTGATACAAGGGTATTTCTGTCTTGAATTTATGTTAATTCAATGTGAACGCCAATGCAAAGAATGAGTCAGGTTGGCTGAGGGCAGAAGGATGACATAACACCGCATCAGGAGCTGTGCACGTCTTTGTAACAGAATTATTTCTGGACTGCATAATTTCTGGCTTCTGTGCCAGCATGTCTATAAAAGGAAGGTTAACAATTGTCTTTTACCGTGGCTAAAAAGGTATTCCATCCATATACAAATTGTTCAGCCAAAATTAACATCATTGAGCTTCCAACGGATGGAAATGAGATACGGCAAGAAGGCTGCCTGCGCTGAAGAACTGCTGAGGTTGAAGTTCTTCCTTCCCAACTATGTCACGTCTGAGCCAGTCCGCTACGGCACGCCTGTTCTGTCGCATTGCTGAATGCGAGTTCCCAGGAGCGGAGCACCCTTCAGGATATTACTCGTGGCCCAGAGTTCAGAAAATTCATCAAGAGAACGAGTCACTACCCTTTTAATGCGGTTTCCACCACCAACTATTAACATGAAGGCTTTCAACTGAGAGTGAGTTTAAGCATTCAGAAAAAAAAAATATCCAAAAGATTCTAGGAGTACTGTGGCAGGACTCAACCTTGAAATATAAGGAGCCCAGAAATTGAGTTTAGGTAAAAGTCCATACTGTATAGTTTTAAATTCTAGGGAAAAGGTAAACTGGAATGGTTCACACATAGGTTCCAGAGTTCCAAAATAGTTATCTGGGCTCAGATATTAGGGGGAAATTTGTATTTAGTAATATGAAAATAACTGCAGTTTTACATTCTCCCATGTAGATGGCATTAGTTCTATTTTTGGCTGACTAAAAACATTTTTGAGATGCTGTCACTTTGCATCCTTGATGTTAAAGTTGAATTTTTGAGATTAAAGAATACAGATTAAATAAAGATTAATTGATAATCATTGGAGACTATAATATTTTTTGCAATTTTATCCCTTTCCCAAATCCTGACTAATAAAGCGTAATTGGTTGGTAAAATGTAAATGATGGAAACTCCTGGAGAAAGCCACCACATTACCTTAGGAAAGAAAAGGCCGGACTGGACAGATTTGAGGAAGACATTTTTTTCCTACTTAAATCAGAGAAAAGATAGACCCTCATCCAGTGTTTGAAACTCAAGTTTCAATAGGCTTCAGAACGTAACAACCATCACTGCCCCCCACCCTACACCTGCTCTGATCTGATAGGTTTAATTTCTTGTTCTGTACTAGATTCTCTCTCTCTCACCATCCTTTTAAACCTTCCTCCTTTCTAGTACTACCCTCTGTGCCACATCATTTTGAAAGGTCAGGTGCCACTTGTTGCCTACTTCCTCGTCTCCCATTCATTCCTCTGCCTCTTGAATCTGGCTTTAGCTCCTATCCCCATGGAACCTGCTCTCATTGAGGTCACTGAGACCTCCCAATTAGCAAAGCCAGAGGTTCCTTTTTTAAAACGAACCCTTTAAAATGTATTAATCATATACCATACAAGTCTCTCTAATAACATTAAATGGTGGTTGTGTGTGTTTTTTGTAACATTCACCATTGGTCAATCATCACTATAATCAATTAAAAAACATTTTCACCATCCCCCAAAGAAACCATGTACCCGTTAGCAAATTGTATCAAATCTGTAGATCTATTTGGGGAATATTGCCATCCTAATATTAAGTCTGTTCATGAACATGGGATGCCTCAGTGGCCCGTGTTTAGCTCTCATCTCACTTGACCTTTCTCGGAATTTGCACAGACCACTCACTCTCTCAAAGTTCTCTTCTCCTGTGACTTCTTGCTGAGTTCTGCTCACACTTCTCAGGGCACCCCTCAATCTCACGAAAGACTCCAAATTGCCCTGTAGTTTAAATCCTTTTCTTTGTCTTGTCCTTTTAAATCTTGCTGTTAGTCAGGGTTCCATTTTTCACCCTGTTCAACTCTCACTCGTTTTCTCATTCCCCGGTATGCTCATTCTCCCAACCTCCGTGCCCAGGCTTGTGGTCCCCACTCTGTGTTTAGGCCCCGCCTTCTCTCCTGACTCCAGATCCTCATTTCCAGCTGTCACATGGCATCTTCACTCGGATATCCCAGAGCCATCTCAAAGTCAAAGTATCCATCAGTAGCCTCTCCAAATCTGATTCCTACCTTGCACTGCATACGAAAATGAAATGGATGGTAGACCTAAATGTATAACCTATAAGCATAAAAGTTTTTAGAAGAAAACGTAAGAGAAATTCTTTATGAATTTGGGTTACACATTTGTTTTTTAGCTGTAGCACCAAAGGCATATTCCAAAAAAGGGAAAAATGGATAAATTGGACTTCATTAAAAACTTTCACAATCTAAAAGATATTGTTGGGAGAATGGAAAGACAAGACACAGGCTGGGAGAAAATATTTGCAAATCTTAAATCTGATAAGGAATTTGCATTCAGAATATATAGAGAACCCTCAAAATTCAATAAGAAAAAAACTAAAAATGAGCAAATAATTTGAACATATACTTCACTAAGAAGCTACACATAGATGGCAGATAGCACACAAAAAGATTCTCAACAAAATTAGTCATTAGGAAAATGCAAATTAAAATCAAATTAGAATGGCTAAAGGTAAAAAGGTAGACCATATCATGTGTTGGTTAGCTAGCATGTGGCGCAAGGAGAACCATGTATCATGTACTGGTGGTGGGGCTGTGGAGTGGTTCAACCGCATTGGAAAACAGTGAGGCAGTTTCTTAAGTTAAACGTTACACCTCCCACATGATCCAGCCTTTCCCATTCCTGGGTATTAACCCAAGAGCAATGAAAGCATACATTGAAGAAAAGACTTGGACCCGAATGTTTTTAGCTACCTATTTGTAATAGCTCCAAACTGAAAACAATCCAAATATCCATCAAGAGACGAAGGAAGAAACAAGTGGCATCATATCCATGCATAGAACACTATGTAACAACAGAACAGAATGAACTATTGGTATGTGCATGCCATGGGTGAGAATCAAAATAACTGTTCTGAGTAGAAGTGGCCAAACATAAAGAAGTACATGCTGTATTATCCCATTTATATAAAATTCTTGGAAATGCAAGCTCTTCTGTATTGACAGAAAGCAGATCAGGGGTTGCCGGGAGCAGGAGTTGGGCGGGAGGAATGCGGGGAGCAAGGAATGCAGTTTGCAGGGAAGGATCACAAAGGAGCGTGAGGAAACTTCAAGGTGATGGATGCCTTCATTATCTTAATTATGGTAATGGGGTAACTGAGGACATTGCCCTGCCACCTCTTTCTACCTCTGAAAACAGATGGCTGTCTGGCCAGCAGCCATAAGGAACGAAGAAAACAGTCTCCCAAGGCCCGTGTCTCTCAAGGGCCCTGTCTCCCAAGTCCCATGTTTTTTATCACACACCTGTAGCACTTTGACAAGCTACGGTGGCCCCCAACCCGCTGCCATGGCTCGCTCTTTAATCCTATAAGTAACACCTAGGCTGGAGGCGGGGTGCAGTCTCTCTCTCACTGATCTGCCGCCATCGGTGCCCTCCCCTGCAATGTGAATAATAAACGGCACACCCACAGCATGTCCACCTCTGGTGGTCCTCCAGGTGTTTTTTTTTTTTTTTCAGAATATCACAAGCACGTAAGCACTCCTGGGCTTGGAGCTCCTGCATCACGCTGTGTCAGTGTTTACATATGCCAATCTTACCCCGTTTTACAGGTTAAATATACACAGTTTATGGTACATCAGTTATACTTCAATGAAACTTTTTTAAAACAAAAACTCATAGAACTCTACATCCTCGCAAAAAGTCAGTCAAACTGTATGCAGATTATACTTCAATAGACTTAAGAAAATACAAATATCACCATGAACTGAAGTGCCATGCTATTTTTACAGACACAGTGATATAAAAGTTTAGGAGCTCTATAACCCTTTTATTTATTTTTTTTAAATTATACTGTATTGATTATGCTATTACAGTTGTCCAGATTTTTCCCCCTTTGCCCCCCTCCACCCAGCACCCCCTACTCAATCAGGCAGTCCCCACCACTGTTCATGTCCATGGGTCATGCGTATAAGTTCTTTGGCTGCTCCATTTCCCATACTGTACTGTACATCCCCATGGTTATTCTGTAACTACCTATTTGTACTTCTTAATCCCCTCTCCTCTTCACCCGTTCTCCCCCACGCCCCTTGCATCTGGCAACCATCAAAATGTTCTCTGTATCCATGATTCTGTCTCTGTTCTTCTTGTTTGCTTAGTTTGTTTTTAAGATTCAACTATTGATAGATATGTATTTTTTGCCATTCTATTGTTCATAGTTTTGATCCTTTTAAAAAATAAATCCCTTTTTGTATAATAATGGTTTGGTGATAATGAACTCCTTTATTTTTTTATCTTGTCTGGGAAGCTCTTTATCTGCCCTTCAATTCTAAAATGATACCTTGGCTCAATAGAGCAATATTGGCTGTAGGTCCCTGCTTTTCATAACTTTGAATATTTCTTGCCAATTCCTTCTAGCCTGAAAAGTTTCTTGTGAGAAATCATCTGACAGTCTTATGGGAACTCTCTTGTAGGTAGCTAACTGCTTTTCTCTTGCTGCTTTTAAGATTCTCTCTTTATCTTTAATCTTAAGCATTTCAATTATGATGTGTCTTGGACTGAGTCTCTTTGCATCCATCTTGTTTGGGACTCTCTGTGCTTCCTGGACTTGCATGTCTATTTCCTTCACCAAATTAGGGAAGCTTTCTTTCCTTGTGTGTTTTTTAAAAATTTTATTTATTTTTAGAAAGAGGGGAAAAGAGAGGGAGAGAAACATCAATGTGTGGTTGCCTCTCATGTGCCCCCAACTGGGGATCTGACCCGCAACCCAGGCATGTGCCCTGACTGGGAATTGAATGAGTGACCCTTTGGTTCTCAGGCCAGCACTCAATCCACTGAGCCACACCAGCCAGGGCTCATTGTTTTTTGAAATAGATTTCCAATTTCTTGCTCTTTCTCTTCTCCTCCTGACACTCCTATGATGCAAATGATGGACCTCTTGAAGTTTTCCCCAAGGCTGCTTATATGATCCTCATATTTTTGGATTCTTTTTTCTTCTTGTTGTTTTGATTGGTTGTTTTTTTGGTTCCTTATTTTCCAAATCATCAATTTGATTCTTGGCTTCATCCACTTTACTATTGTTTCCCTGTAAATTGTTCTTTATTTCAGTTAGTGTAGCCTTTGGTTCTGACTGGATCTTTTTTATGCTGTTGAGGTCCTCACTAAGTTCCTTGAGCATCCTTATAACCAGTGTTTTGAACTCTGTATCTGATAGACTGCTTATCTCCATTTTGTTTAGCTCTTTTTCTGGAGTTTTGATCTGTTCTTTCATTTGGGCCATGTTTCTTTGTTTCCTTGTTTTGGCAGGCTCCCTGTGTGAGTTTCTATGTATTAGGTAGAGCTGCTATGACTTTGTATCTTGATAGTGTGGCCTAATGTAATAGGTGTCCTGTAGGGTCCAGTTGCATAGCCTCCCCTATTGCCCCAGCTGAGTTCTCAAGATGTGCCCTCCATGTGGGCTGAGTACACTCTCCTCTTGTAGCTGAGCCTTGGTTGCTGTTGGCAGATCAATGGGAGGGATTTACCCAGACTGGTCAGTTGCAAGGACTGGCTGTGACCACTGGCCGTCACCTTCCGCCCTTCGTGGAGGATCATCTGTGCAGGGGCAGGGTGGTGGTGTTCCAATTTGGTCTGTAGCTATCCACTGGGTGTACTGGCCCTGGGGTTTCCCAGGTGGTACAGGTCAAGGTCAGCTCCGACCTGTGTTTTGCCTGGGGCCACCCTGCATGAGCTATAAAGCAATCTGAGATGGTTGCTACTTGTGCTGAGCTTGGAGATTCCCAGGTGAAGCCAAACTGTGAATCTCAGCTGGCGGCTGCTAGTGCTGGGCCTGGGGTTCACTGAAGCCAGCTGTTACTTGTTTGATAGGATTTAGGAAGTTGTGAAACATGAGCCAAGACCAGCCATTAATATGGAAAACCAGCTTGAGTGGGCCTGTAATTTGGGTAGGTCAGAGTCTCTGGGGATCTCCAAGAGGGGCCAAAGAGTGTTAGCCAGGTTGATGGAGTCTCAGGTATGGCACCAGTTTATCAGCTCTGTGGGGGGAGGGTTTAGCAAAGGGATGATGGCCTCTGATCACCTTGATTCCAGACACTTCCTCCTTGTGTACCACAGGTGCCTTTCAAGCTACTACCCTGGTGCTGGAGCTCAGAGGGTGTGAATCTGAATAGGTGAATCCATGTGTGGGTTCTTTAAGAGGAACTGCTTGGGGCTCCAACAGTTTCTTCTACCGACTCAATCCCCACTAGTTTTTGTAGTCACAAGTGGTGACTTACCCTCCTGGCACTGGAACCCTGGGGCTTGGTGTGGGGCTGGGACTCCTCGCTCCCAAGATACCCCTCCTGAATTTTTATCCATCACACGTGGGTGAGGGACCAGCCCATTCTGCATCTGTGCCCCTTTAATTCCATAGTTGTCAGACTTCCATTCAACTCAGTTTCTGACAGTTCCAGGTGATGGTTGATCCATATTTTAGTTGTAATTTTGATGTGGTTGTGCAAAGAGATAGGCCATGTCTGCCTATGCTGCCATCTTGACCAGAAGTTCATATAAATGTTTTTTAAAGAACAATTATTGAGAGCATATAGGAGAAATTACTGGATGAAGTGTGTTACCTTGGAAGATCAGCGTGACACTGACAACCAGAGATGACAGAGAGGCTATGGATAGGCATTCAGGCAAGACTCGTGGGGCGATATATCTGGAGGCCACTGGAATATAAATTTGGCTGGATGGGCAGTGGGCAATGGCAGCAGGAGTAGGCTGGTCCTGAGAGCTACACTTGGAGACCCAGGAAAGACTGCAATGGAGAAGTTTTTGAATCCCAGATTAAGGAAGTTAACCTGAGGATTGAGGAGGAAGAAAGCATTTTGTATGAATCACTCTGGAAGCAATGTTTAGGATCTTAGGGAGAAAATAAAGTTGAATATAGATTCTAAATAAAGTTTTCTGGGAAAATGAGTGTATTTACACTAGATAATAAATAAAAATTTCTCAACTGCAGAGCATATGCAACTGATCAGATAGTTCACGCCACACTTCTGCTTGGTTAAACCCCTTTCTCGTCCCCATCTGCGCTAAAATGCATAAAAATTTGCCGAGACAGTCACAGCTCATGCAAAGAACACAATGTCACAGATGGTGCTTCAGTAATTACAGTTTGCAACAAATAGTTTTCCTAACAAGCTTGCTGGCTTTTTACAAATGCAGGGCTTCTGGTTATGTAATAATTTATATTTTACAGGAATTTGGGGGAAAGAGAAACATTAATACTTATACAGTTTTCCCCATTTTAGTATTTGTTCCATTAGAATTCATGTGTAGGGGGAGGGTGTGGTGATTCTGATGTCCCTAAAATTTGAAACCCACTTTACTGATGGTTTCTCCCATCCAAGTACTGACCTGGCCTAACCCTGCTTAGCTTCCGAGATCAGACGAGGTCAGACGTGCTCAGGGTGGTATGGCTGCAGACTGCATATGGTTTCTAATAGCACTTCCGCTTCTAAATTCCTCAAAAGACACAAACTACTGAAGCTCCCTCACGAAGAATTGATCACCTAAATATCCCTATATCTATTAAAGAATCTATTTAGTAACACAGTTCCCATGGGAAGTGACCCAGGTTCCTTAAGAAGGCTTCTTTAAACTGAAGGATCCAGGCCATCTTTTGAGACCCTTGTAAAATACTTAGGAACACAGATGGGGAGTGAGAACATCAAAATAATACATAATTATTATGTATCAAGTATCGGCTACTTGTAATCTTTACAACCCTCCCAGTTAATTTATGATCCTCATTTGCCTGGTGATAAATAACCTCAGAAAAGGTACATCACTTGCACAAGTAAAATCTGCATCTTGGTGCACTTTTTTCAACCAGTTAAGAACAGAGAAACTATCAAAAGTCGATGAGGTGGTAGCTCCCCACCTCACCAGAAAAACATCGAGATGCGACGGGGAACAAATGGCTCACAAACTATGACATGTGCCCCATCGGAACAGGTCCCCTGTCAGTTCCCTGAGTTCCACCGCTCACAGTGTGCTCTCCTGACCACCTCTGGTCCTCTCGGCAGCCCTGTGGGGTAGTGGTCTAGCGACTCACACACCCATTTTACAGATGAGAACATTCAGAGCCAGAAGAGGGTCCACTACAGTCACACAGCTGGTAAGAGACAGCCTGGGGACTTAAATGTCTTTTGTTGGCCATTACACTAGTACATCTCCACTTGCCTGGCCACACAGCTTGTTAATGACACAGAGACTAAATGAAAGGCAAAACCATATGTGTTATAAATGTATTAAACTTTCCAGGCAAGGGAAAACCGTAATTGGAAGCAAGTCACCTCAAACAGCACTGAGCATGACTCAAATGCATTCCCCTGGGCGTGCGTGACAGGTGTTCCTCGGCTCCAAAGGAAGCAGAGGAGCCCAGATGGCTCGGACCCAAGCCGGCTGCATTATATGCCCTGCATTCCGCGCCCTGCATTCTGGCCTGTCCAGGCTTGCAAAGGGCTTACAGTTCCTGGGAGGCTTTCGACCGGAAAATGATTCCTCAAGAACTCTGATTGAAAAGAACACAAGTTCTTAGTACCACACTGTGTTCTTGACAGTGACTTCCCAGAACAGGGATCTTAGCTTCATATCCACGAAGTTCATGAGCAAACAGCTTTTCCAGGTGCACAGTGACATCACTAGCCACAGCAGGTGAGGCAACCAAGCAGAGAAAATCTGAGTCTCGGTCACCATCTGGAAGTCCACTGTGCACATGACGTTTGAGGGTGAAGCCTCCTGACTTTTCTCTCTTTATAGAAGCCACGTGAATCTTGCAGTTAACCTCAAAGCAAGTCTGTATTGGTTTTAGTATAAAAGTAATATATTCCTCCCATCTTTCCACAAAACAGCAGTTCCAGGATGCAGGTTTGCAGTTTAGCCTGTAGTTTCCCCGGCAGGGTCTGCAACCTTTCCTTCTGGTTCTCAGCTCGAGGACGAAGCGTGGTTTTGCCTTGTTCAGGGCCTTTCTCTCCTTGCTGCCCGGTTCTTTCCCCGGTCAGGCTCAGAGTCCTTCCCTGCTGGCTCAGGGGCGTCCTGGTCGGGACCTCTGTGTTCCTTCACCCAAATTTGCCAGTCCTGGGTCTTCTTCCCTCACGATTATGCCAAGTTGTTGTCCAATGTGGACAGTTTTGTGTCTGCTAAGTAAATCCACGTCATTTCACGTGGGCTTCCAGGCATCGTGGAAGACTTGTAAGACAGACATCTGGGGACCAGAGTGGCTTCACAGCACCCCTCCACTCAAGCAGCCGCCTCAGCAGGGACGCTGCTCTTGACATCCCCACGCCATGGGAGTTGCCTGGAGAAGTTAGAGCAGAAAGCCAGAACACTTTAGATCCTGTTGTTTCAAACAGCTTTTCTGGGCTTTCACTATGCTACTGCTTGGAGCTATACTCAGCGTGGTTTAATTTCCAAATCCGACCCAGAGATGTGACCATGACAGTGGCATTCAAGGAAAGGCTGACCTAAGCCCGTGCTGGTCTCCAGGTTCCCAGACATGGTGGCTGTACTTATTTTATCCTTTGGGTAAACCACTGCTCCTGGAGACCTGGATCTGTTTCTAGCGTGTCCTGTTAGAATTCTCAGGACCTACTCTCCCAGGAGTAAAAGTGTTAATTACATTTTCAAAGCTGTGAACTCAACACAATGGTTTGGGGAGGCAGTGGGAGGCAGTGGGAGGTTGAATAAGTGCCAGAAGATGCTTTCTGAGCTGGCTTTGCTCATACATCCATTTCTGCCCACGTGGTGCCACACAGATTCCACCTTAGGGGCCCTGTGGGGTGTTCGCTTCGTGTGTCTGTGTGTGTGCATGTGAGTGTGTGTAGGTGTGCATATGGTGGACGAGATCGTATTCAATTATTTTTATTTGCAAGGTAATCTGATCCTGAAAGTTGTTCTCTGGGTACCATTTGGACAGACAAAATCTCCCTGTGTTTGTTTTGAATACAGAGACTGTCTTTACAGTCGTGAGGTCTCACATGAGCCGCATCAGTCTACCCACCGCGTGGAAGAGACATGTTTTTATGGTGCTGGCAGAGCCCACTGTCTCTCCCGGAGGCATCTGCTCCCTATCCACAGGCACTGTTCAAACAGCATCTTCCTGCTGCCCCCAGCCCCCGCCAAGTGGAACAGGAGGAGCAATGCCCGTGGCTGTGCAGCACCCACCTGCTCCTCTCACAAGGTCATGTGCACTAGAACCAGAAGGTGCAGGGGAGTTGGGGTGGCTTGGAGGAGAGTCGGAGAACATTCCCTTTAGCCAGTCTCTATGGATCTGGAAGGTTTACAGTCTCTTTCTGTGTTTTTTAGGAGTCATTCCTGATATTAAGAGGCATACACAGTTTAAGTCTATAGTCAATTTACTATTTCCACCCTTTTCCTGCATAATTCAAAACCCTCCAATCTTACATGTTAATGCATTTTGGGTCCAGTTCTTTAATCTAACCTCGTTCCTGTATCTCTGAATATAGTCATTTACTTTTTTTTAAAGATGTTTTTATTATTTATTTATTTATTAAGATTTTATTTATTTATTTTTAGAGAGGGAAGGGAGGGAGATAGAGAGAGAGAGAGAAACGTCAATGTGTGGTTGCTGGGGGTCATGGCCTGCAACCCAAGCATGTACCCTGACTGGGAATCGAAACTGCGACACTTTGGTTTGCAGCCCGAGCTCAATCCACTGAGCTACACCAGCCAGGGCCTGTCATTTGTTACTTTTGTCGCTAACTCTTGCTTAGAATTACCTATATGATTACCTATTTCTTTGTTCAGCACTCTTATTGAGACCAGTAACATCTGGTTATAGAATCTCAGAGGGACTTACCTTACATTTGGTATGTGTACATGGACATAAAAAATGTTTATTCCCTATATTGGAGATATCAGGATTTTTCTCTAACACACAAATCATTTGATGTATTTCATTTTATTTTGTTATTCAATTTATCTATGTTCTTATTGCCTTTTTATTTATTTTTGTTTATTCATTTAGTTTTCTTTAAAAAGATCTTGTTTAGTTTTAGAGAGAGGGGAAAGGAGGGAGAAAAAGAGAGATAAAAACATCTATGTACAAGAGATTTACCGATTGGTTGCCTCTCCTGCACCCCCAACTGGGAACCTGGCCTGCAACCCAGACATGTGCCCTGACTGGGAATTGAACTGGCAAATTTTTGGTTTGCAGACTGGCTCTCACTCCACTGAGCCACACCAGCCAGAGCCCTTTAGATTGCCTTTTTAATCTATTGAAGTTGTCCGATTCTTGAAAGCATCCTAACTGATAAACTATCTCACAGGGTTTTGGTTTGGGTATGAAATACAATTATGGATGTCTACACATCAAGTGTCTAGCTCAGTGCTTTACTGCTGAGCCTGTGTGTGCTTGGTCTCCTCTCTCCTTCTCTGTCCCCTCCCCTCATAACGATCCAAGTCTTTGATGACCTATGGCATCAGGGTATAAATCCAGACACTATTGTGATACCTCAATATAATTTGGGAGGGGGGGAAATCCTGCAGCGCTGGAAGCCATAAGTCCAAAATCAAGGTCTCATCAGGGCTCTGCTCCTTCTGAAGGCCTCTTCCTAGGTGGCTGATAGTCCTTGGCGTTCCTTGACTTGTAGCTGTGTGACTGCGGTCTCTGCCTTCACTGTCATATGGCTCCTTCCCTGTGTGTCTGCCTGCGTCCTCTCCTCTTCTTATAAGGACACCATTCGTTGGGTTCAGGGCGCACTCGAATCCAATATGATCTCATCTTAACGCATTACACCTGCAAAGGCACTATTTCCAAATAAGGTCCTATTCTGAGATTCTAGGTGGACGTGAGTATTTGGGGGACTCTATTCGACCCACTACACTATGAATCATAATGGTCTAATTTTCTGAATGAAGTCTATCACTTTCCATTACCTTTACGGGGACCAGCTCTCCCCAAAAGAGGATTTTAAGGTAACCTTGGGAGTGAGAGTTTGGGTAGATTGCACAGGGTGGAATGTTGCTCTGGGCACGGGAAAGGGATTCTAACACCAGAGAGACTGAGGTTCCCTTCCGCAAACTGGACAGCCCTGGCTGCACACCCTGCAGGGCCCAGAAAAATGACCCTCCTCTTCCTCATCTTTTCTGTATTCTTGTAGAGCGTTCTGACTCAGAGGAAGAATAACGCTGCCGGCCAGGGACCATGCTGGTGTTGAAGGGCACGTGGGAGTGACAAAAGCCTGCTGGGAGGCATGAGGGCTGCTGTGTGCATGGCAGCGTTAGTGTAGAATCAGAACGCACACCTTTGTCCGTGGGGGACACGTGGACCCAAAGATCTGGGGCAGGGTGACTGGCAAACAAAGGGACACTAGCGGGCAGTGGAGAAAGGCTTCTTGTGGGAGGACTGTTTAGATGGCAGTTAATTATTCATTCAACAAACTCTTGCTGAAGGCAGGCTGTATACCAAGCACTCCCCTCCAGTATAACTCAAATACCAGATATAGGCATATCACTTAAGGTTATTTTGTCAAAAAATGTGGGAAAGCTCATATGGAGATGCCATAGCATCACTTTGAGCAGAGGTAACCGAAGCACTGAGTGTTAATATAGAAGAATGAGGCTTTGGTTTCAGAGTTCAAATGTCAGGGTTCATATGAGGCTTGGAGAGTCGGGCAAGGTCAACATGAAGTACAGGGACGATGACACTCCAGTCTACTAACCCAAGATGATTCCTTCGCCAGGGTCACAGTGGGTGTTGCGGAAAGGTCAAGAGAAAAGAAACAGTAAGCTTTACCAGACATTCAGGAAACGATGTTGCCTTCTAGTTTATGTGAAAAAACAATTGCTAAAAGGGAAAAAGTTGAAACACGTTCCACTAAAACAAGTTAGTACATACACCCCAATAGCTGTGCTTCTCTCCTGGATGGTTTCTTTCATTTCACACGTGTGTCTTTTGAGGAAGGGTCTAGGAAGCCCGCAGAGGCCCAGGGGATTTCTTTCTCTTTGTAGGTGCCCGACCCACGAGTTCACTCGTTGGGCCACATACCCAGAGTGCCCACCAGGAGCCGGCACCAGCTGATCATGGAGACACTGGATCTTTAAGCCAAAGGAGCTTGCACAGTGTTCCATCCTTCCCTTTCATGTCTCAGAGGAGGGAATTGCCCGGGATGTTGAAAGGCCTGGTCCTCCATCACCACCAGTCAGGGGAAACCAGCTGTCCTGAGCCACATCGGATGCCCTTTCTGCAAGGTCATTGTCATGGATTGAATGGTTGTGCTCCCCCAAAATTCATATGTTGGCGCCCTAACCTCTAATGTAACGGTATTTGGAAGCAGGGCCTTTGGGAGATAATTAGATGGTACATCAGTTTTTAGAAGAAATATTGACTTATAGCAGAGTAATTGCCATAGCAACAAGAGAACTCATTACCTGAACCATATTATACTTAATTTCATGTTTACTGTCTTCTGCTTTAAAAGACAGAGCAGAGGGGAACCCCCCCCCCACACACACAAAGATCTGCATAGTAAGTCATCATTTATTTAACACAACCCTAAGTCCAGAGACAGCCTGACATGACAACTTTTCTACCTGGGTTCAGATCTCCTCCAGACAGTAGAGTGACAGGGTCACGGGTCCCCTTCAACAGACCAGAGATGTGCCTGCCCCACGGTGGCCTCTTCGGGGACACACCGTCATTCTGCCAGCCTTGCCCGTGAGTGACGGGGGTGTGGTCCCCAAGGGCACAGCTCCACGCTAATTCCACCTGAACCCTCACCTCGTCAATCGCGAGGACCTGTGAGTCAGACGACAAGTCAGAGAGAGAAATAAAGAGGCATTTAGAATAAGTTTACGAAGAGAAGCGAGGGGCTACCCTGGAACTTCAATGTCAAAACGAGAGAGAGGAGGAGGAGGAGAGAGAATATGAATTTTTCATCTTTCAATTGGGGGACTGTCTGCAGGTCACTCCTGATAAAGCGGTGTGGAAGAAAGCGCAGGTGACGGGCCTTCTGTTGCCATGGCAATTACTCAGCTGTGTGCAGCCGCCTGGCGCTCCTCTAATTTCCCGATGGAAGCGAGCACAAGGTCAGCAGAGGGTACCGAGTGCCTGCCCCAGACTCCTGGGGACAAAGTCAGTCTTCCTGACACGTGGCCAACATGTCTTTAAAATTCACTCCATTCCTTAAGCTATCGCTGGCTGTTCTGACATAAAAGAAAATGAGGCAGGCTGGAACTTTGGCCTACAGGAAATAGAATTTTATTTTTACATAACTTAGTTAAAATTTCTACCTTTATCTCAGTGGGGTAGTGGGAAGATCTAATCAGTCTTTAGGAATCACTCCACTTACGCAGGGCTGTGTGAAGGTTTTTTGGGGGAGGAGGGGGTGGTCACAGACTGCCGGGCTCTGGGAAGGGGCATCTGGGCCCACACGTTGTCTCTGAGACTTCCCTCCTTTCTGTCCACGTGGCTGTCTTTGGTCCTGTATGTACCTCTCTCGCTGCTCCGCTCCCTCTCGGGCTGTGTGTCTCTGAGATGCTGTTCCGGGACCTCTGTGCGCGGATGCAGCAGGCCCACAGCACCAGCACCGGGTCCTGGTGCTCCCTGGGGCTTGGTCCACGAGGTGAGGCGTAGAGTTCGCTCTTCAGAACTCACCGAAGTCTCTGCTTCATCATTTTTCTTCAACTCCCTCGAATACTTTTGTAGTGTGTGAGCAGGGAAGAATCCTTCTCCCTTTCAAATTTCTTCCAAACATTTTGTCTGCACCTTTCTGTTGCTCAGAGGCTTAGAAGTTCAGAAACTCGAAAAGACTTTCTCTGTTTCTGCGCCACCATGTTTCTCTCTTGAGATGTTCCTCCATTTCCTCAACAAATATTTATCGAGCATGTACTAAATGCCAAGTACTCTTCTAGACTATGGGGATATAGTAGCAAAAAAAAAATCCACAAATATCCTTGTGATGATGGAGCTTATGTTCTAGCAGGGAGACAGATAATAGTCAATAAATGTAACAACAAGTAAAGTACAGGGTGAGGTGAACGTAGGCTTAAAGTTGTTTGTATAGAAAACAACACAATAACTAATAAATAATGCAAGAATAAGCTGTGCTTCGTGTACTGCTGTCTGTGCACCTACTTGCGCCCCGCCCCGAATGTAGTGTGTTAGAAGAAAACAGGTGCCAGGGAAAGACCGAACACGAGAGGCATGGCCGGGAAAGTGGAGGGGGAGCAGCAGTTCTAAAAAGAGAGGGTGGGGCAGGGTTGATGGAGGTGAGGTGTGAGCACAGACCCAAGGAAGGTCAAGGGAGTGAGCCAAGTGGGCACCTTGGGGAAGAGTGTTCCAGATTAAGAAACTGCTCAAGCAAAGGCCCGAAGTAGGAACACGCTTGGAATCGTGCAAGGGCCAGCAAGCAGACCAGTACGGATGGAGCTGCAGGAAGAGGAGAGTGTACAAGTGAAGTCAGAGAGGTGTGTGTGGGAAGGAGGGTGTGTGTGTGTGCGTGTGTGTGTGCCCATGTGCCCATGTGTGAATGCACATGCAGGGGGGATGTTGACAGCTCATGGGGCTCTTGTCAACCTTGCAAGGACCGCTTTGTTCTGAGTGAGGTGAGGAATCATGGGAGAGTTTCGTTTAGGCAATAATCTGACAAGTTTTAAAAGGATAGCCCTGGCTACTGTGATGAGAATAGACCATAAGGGGTAAGAATGAAAATAAGGAAACAAGTTAGGAAAATTGCTGCAAAAACCGAGACATGAGGTGGACCAGGAGGTGATGAGACGTGGTCAGCTTCTAGGGTAAAAGGTTATGACCTTCTTCCACCTCTACCTGCTTTTTATGTTCACTGTGTTTCTCTCCTACTGTCCACCCCACTCCGGCTACAAGTCCCTCCACAAACCGATGTGTTGCAAATCACATGTGATAGGTTCTCCTAGAGCCTTGCTTCCTGACCAACGGAATACCCATCGGGGATAATGCAGGTCATTGCCGGGCTACCACCCTTCCTGGTAACATGGGTCAATTTAAAAATGCTACCTAGTAACTTGATTTTGTAAATCTCTCCACAGTTTGTTTCAGATGACCTCGACTTTATAAACTCCTAGAGGACATGTTCCCATCACGTGCTGCACCAATAAAGCTCTTAATATTATTTTCTTTTTCACTTTTGCGTCCTGTTGCAATTTGTCTCTTATTAACTGCTCTGTGACAGTCTGACTTTGATCTCTGGAGGCTTCCTATGACTTCTGAGTTAAATCTCAGCTATCTCCTGGGCACGTGTCCACATCCACTCTACACAGTGACTTGGATGGTGTTGCTCTGGTTTAAACCACAGGAATATCGGGCGTATTGGAGCAGCCTGGGCTAGGGATGGGCTGGCATCTTATTATTATTCCAGCTGTTTTTGTTGACATTTTGAATACAGAGATTTCTGCTCAGGAGCCATTTGAAGTGTAATTGCAACTACTATGTACTTGAAAGAAAGTTCAGCTCTTTATTTTCACTACAGATTCTTCCGGTAGTAGTCCAATAATTATTTTTTGTTGTTGTTTTTTATTGTGTTTTACAAGCCTGTTTAGTTTATTAGGTGCTGCGCCATAGGCTTGTCGGTTGTGAACAATAGAAATGAAGTCTTGTCGGAAGGAGGTGAGCTGGTCCACAGAAACGGTGTGATGGCTAGAGAATCAGGCTATAGGAGACCATTCTGCGTGGCATGGGCCCAGCTCCTACTCGGGGATGCACAGGACCCATGCCCATGGATAGGTTCTCCTGTGGGGAATCAGGCCTGCAATGTACCTAGGCCACTTTGAGACTTGCTTTTGCTAAAACTCCCTCACCATGAATTGAGACAGCAAACGTTTACTGCAAAGTAACTTCCTAAAGTCCATGATAAACCTTCCAAGGATAAGTGTAACCAGTTCAACCACTTTTCCCTTTGCATTTGCAAACATCCTTCTTCTCTGATGTGATTAGCAGCATTGGCTCCTTTGTTTTCTGTAAAAGGTAACCACCTAAAGCGAACCTGTGCATAGTAAATGAGGACCATCACGCAATGTGCTCAGAAAAGAAATAAAGGCCGGTCATGGCCCGGACTGAGGCTTTTGCTCCCCTTGAGAGGAAAGCCATGCTGTCCCTTTTCCTCCACAGGACTCGGTAGTCTGTGTGAATTTCTCGTGCCTCATCCACAATGTGGCAGACCCCACGAGCCGGGGTCCACATCACCAGGCTCAAACGATAGGTGGGAGCCAGAGGGGAAGGAGAAAGTCAAGGCCAATACAATCGACTGAATGTCTGTGTCTCCCAAAGTTCCTATGTTCAGAATCTAACCCCAGTGTGATGGTATTGGGGGGTGTCTTTGGGAGGTGATTAGATGGTGAGGATGGATCCCCCAAGAATCAGATTAGTGCTCCAATCAAAGAGACCCCAGAGAGCTCTCCAGCCCACTGTCTGCCACATTGGGGTGCAATGGAAGTGAGCGGTCTGCAATCTGGAAGAGGGATCTCAGCAGAAACTGACCATTGTCTTTGACCTCAATGGCCAATCTGTCCCCAGATCTTTTTGATTTTTTGTAATGTCTCTTGGCCCCTTCTTTGTCATTGTTAATTATGCCATCTTTGTTTAGACCCTAGAAAAACTCCTAGTCTCCCTGACTCACGTTTCTCCCTATTCCCATTCATCTTACACAGTGTTTGCCAAAACCACTGGGTGACCTGGCTTTTTAAAAGTGCCTGTAGCAGTTCCAGCACCAGGACTTCAGCCCCTGGTGAAGTACCCCTCCTTCCATCACCTTCATTTCTGCAGATCTGTCTACCTGCCTCATGCTCCCTTCTCAGCACATGCCCTTTCACCCCTGGTTGGAGCCTTTCGGTCGCTCCTCCCTCCCTGCAGGAATGAGTTCCCGCTCTGAAGCATGCACACGTGCCAACTACATATGCGCTTTCATTCTCTCTAGTAAAATGCCTGTTCTTGTGCAGACTCTTAGTTTTCCTGGAATTTTCGGCTCATTCATTTAGTCCACAGCTTTTGAGCTCCTCACGTATGCCGCACCCTATCTTGGATTTAGTGGGCTGGTCAGACAGGACTCCTGCTCATGGATCTTACGTTCCAGGAGGAGAACACCAACAATTAATTGGATACAAATAAATAAGGTAACTGCCAATGATGATAAGTACTTTTATTTATTTTTAAAAAAGATTTTGTTTATTTATTTTTTTAGAGAGGGAAGGGAAGGAGAAAGAGAGAGAGAGAAACATCAATGTGTGGCTGCTGGGGGCTGTCGCCTGCAACCCAGGCATGTGCCCCGATTGGGAATGGAACCTGCGACACTTTGGTTTGCAGACTGCAGTCAGTCCACCGAGCCATGCAAGCCAGGTGATGATAAGTACTTTTAAAGAAGTGAAACAATATGTGCTAGAAAGCAGAGCAAGAGAGTGGCCATTTCCCCTGGTGCTCAGAGAAAATTCTCCTAGAGAATGTGTCATTTGATTTGAGACCCAAATGAGAGGAGAAACTAGCTAGGCGAAGATCAGGGGAGAAGACCATTCCCGAGAGAGTAGGAACAGCAAGTGCTAAGGCCCCAGGCAGGAAAAGGTCACGTGTCAGGAATGAAGAGAAGCCCAGCGTGCCTGAGATATAGTGAATTAAGGGGAGAATAATAGAGACGAGGTCAGAGAACTGATAAGGGCTAGATCATATAATTTTTCATAATCTATAGGAAGGAGTTTAGATTTTTTGCTTCCTCTATTGAATCTTCCCTGACCTTCTTTCACTATTTTTTTATCTTAAGCACAATTACTTGATCCCAAGTGACTCTACTACTGACTATATCTCATTGGCCACCCAGCATTCTCATCTCCATGTGCTTTGTGGATCTCTGGTTATTATTTCATGTATTCTTAGAAAATGAAACCAACTCTGTTTCTTTGTTTTAAAATGGCACCAGATTAAAGAGAAAATCTAATTGAAAAGGCATTGTCCTCTCGAATGTCAAAGGTCTACACTGCTGTCACTTACTGTCCTTAGGTGTCATTGCTTTTCTGTTTTTCAACTGAATTCTAAACTCCTTCAAAGGTAGCTTCTGTGTATAAAATCGTTTTTTATAAACATGTCAACTTCCACAAAGCACCAAACACATATCTGGCTTCTTGGCAGATAATTTATTAAGTCTCTATTTTCACTTTGAAGATCTTCATTTACTCTGACAGAGGGATTGTGTAAAGATAGTGTATGGTAGATAATGGCCAGGTTTATGACCATCCAGTATTTTAGGGGGAATTTCCCAAGCTAAAGTTTCCTCCCCCTACTGACCAAGGTAGAAGCCAAACTTTCTTTCCCTGCCTCCCTTGCAGCTAGGGTGCAGACATGTGACCTTGACTTTCCTGATCAGAGGCACCAATGTGCCACTGGAGTATGAAAGAAAGCAAAAAGGAAATAGCTGTTTCCTAAAACCAACTTTTGGATGATGGGGAAGCAAGACATCCAGCTTTCAATGAAGAGGAGGGAGAGTTCTGGTGTTTAGAACCTGGGGGTCAGCGGTGGGAGCCATAGTATCTGTATCCAGTGACAGTAACTATGTCTTTGCTGGAGCTGCACTGCAGCTTGGCTTGCATGTTCATTGATTCTTAGTCTGAATCTAGAACTGCAGGAATTTATGTAAGTGGCCTCATATTCTTTAATAAGTTTCATTTCTGTGTAACCTGCTAGAATGAATTCCATTTTCCTCAACTCTGAACCCTGATTGATGCAGGCAGGATAGAGGAAGCAGGGACACTTTCAATTAAGTGTTAGAGTTGAAAATGAATCAGGAATTAAAAACAAAATCTCTGCAAGTTATAATTTAAGCCAGTGGGAGCATGACAGCTGATTTATAAAAATGCAATTTTCACACAGCCTCTTGGAGAGGAAAACTATTGAAATAACATTGCTTGAAAATGGAAGGCAGGTATTTGGCAACTAGAAATTTATAAAGACACTTTGACTCTAAAGCACCCCAGTGGAATGCTGCGGAGGCATTTTAAATAAGGCCACTCTCTCACTCACACCTAAACTGATGCACTGCTTTATGATATTGCATCCTCTTCCAAAACGAGCTGTTTTCCACTCGACCTGAGACCCCCAAGCGTGTGTAAATACCACAGGAGTTCCTAGCGACTGAAGGGGAGGTTTTGAACTACTTCTCAGAGCTGGTATTCTTGTATTATTCATTGTTCAGGTGCCCCCACAACCCGGACTGTTCTTTGTCTTTAACGTAATCAGAGTACTAGGTATGATCTATTTCTGCTAGTTGGGTTCTAGAGATAAAGCTAATATTAACCTGGAGCTAGTGAATCCTTACTTAATTCAATCAATAACCTGATAAAGGCAGCATTATTTCTCATGTTTTACAGATGATGAAACAGGCTCAGAAAGCTGATGTCACTTACCCTAGTACTTGGGTTGTGAAGTGAATGTGGTAGATCCTTGTTTTAGCCTGTCCGGGCTGCCAGAACAGAAGCATAGTCTGGGTGGCTGAAACAACCGAAGTTTACCTCTTACAATTCCAAAGGCTGGAAGTCCCAGATCGGGGCACCAGCATGGTGGGGTTCTGGGTGGCAAATGCTGCTATTTGCTGTGTCTTCATATGTACGAAGAGAGGAATTGAGGGAGCCCTCTAAGGTCTTTCCCACAAAGGCACTAGTCGTGTTCACAGGGCTTCATCTACATGACCTGATCGTCTCCCAGACAGCCCCACCTCCAAATGCCATCACATTGGGGGTTCGGATTTCAACCTATGAATTTTAGGGGAACACACACTTTCAGCCCATAATAATTACCAACAGCATTGAAAATATAACAGAGAGGAAAAAATCAGCATTCATTGTTGTTCTCAGGGGTCTCGCTTCATTGAAACTATGGTTCTAGTTACTTACACATGCAGCTGTAAGTATTTGGTAGTGTTATAAGATATATTGCTTAATGTGAGTTGCGGTAAAAAGCTAAAGGCTAATGATTTCAGTCCAACTGCTTCATGTTGGAGGAAAGGAAACTAAGGCATAGAAAAATTAAGTGGAGCAAGGTGGGTGGGTTGGGATGGGAGTAAAAGATAGAAAATTGTACTGCAACAACAATTTAAATAAAATAAAAAAGAAAAATTAAGTGGATCAAAATTACTTGGCTGTTTAGAAGAAAAGACGGGGCTAGCAATGAATGGATTAGGGTGGGCCCTAATCCAATACGACTTGTGTCCTTATAATTTGGACACAGACAGGCACGTGCACAGAGAGACGGCCACGTGAAGACACAGAGAGACGGCCACGTGAAGACACAGAGAGAAGATGGCTGTCTGTAAGCCAAGGAAAGAGGCCTCCGAAGAAACCAGACCTGCCGAGAACGTGATCTTGGACTCCTAGCCTCCAGAACAATGAGAAAATAAATGTCCATTATTTAAGCGGCACAGTCCGTGGTATTTTGTCCTGGCAACCTGAGCTGATCTCGGAGCTGGAGGGGAACGGGGCAAGGGCAGAGTGGCTCCAGGGGCCAGATCCTGCAGGGCGTTGGGGGTGCAAAGTGATCTGAGGGTTCTGCTAGGAGGCATGGCATGACTGTTAAAGTCTCATCCCGGCTGTCAGGAGCCAAGGCGGGAATCTGAGTGCAGACTGCATCGCGGGATCCCGATGAGAGATGGCGGTGGCCCGAGTCCGGGTAGTAGCAGTGGAGTTGGGGAGGACAGAGCACATCCCGGATACATTTCAGAAGTGGAGGTGCCCAGGATTTGCTGATGGATTGGATGTAGAGTATGAGACAAAGAAAGGAGGTACACAGGCCTCCCTGGCTTTTGGGTCTGAGCAATTGAGATAGTTGTTGGAGGGAAGAAACCAAGAGTTAAAATTAAGCTCGACATTCCCATTAATCACCCAAATGGAGATGTTGAAGAGGCAGCTGGATAAAAGCGTTGGGGTTTAGGATGGACCATTGGGGGATCATCAGTGAATAGATGGTGTTTAAAGCCATTACACTGGATGAGATGACCTAGGCAGTAAACGTAGATAGAGAAGGAAAGATGTCCGGGGACTGGGCCCTCCAACATTGGAGACTGGGGAAATCATGAGGCTGCAACAGAAGGAGCCCGAAGAGTGGCCAGTGAATAGGGTGGAAGCCAAGAGAGGGGGTGGTGTGCCGGAAGCCCCGTGGCACACGTGTTTCAAGAAGGAAGGTGCTCAGCGGTGTAGAGTGAGCCCTTTCCCGCCGCGCTCAGAACTCTCTCATTAAAGTGACAGGGATGCAAATCTGACTTGCGGGGGATCGAGCAAGACTGGGAGGAGAGGCAGTAGAACCAGGGAGAGAAGAGAACCCCTTCAAGGGATGCTTCTGTAGAAGGGAGAAAAATGGGCAGTGTCTGGATTAGAGACATGAGGTTAAGGGAGGGTTTTTTTTTTCTATATTTTGCTTCGTTTGTATTCCATCGTGTTTGGAACATGATGGGGTGATCCAGGAGACAGGGGAGACTGGGTGGTGCAGGAAGGAGAGGGACCATTGCAGGGGGCTGGAGGGGAAGTGTTCTCGTGAAAGGTGTGGCTTTAGACGAAGTGCAGAGGGCTCTGTCCGTGGTAACAGGAGGGAAAACAGAGCATAGAGGCCCAGGCATTGCCACCTGAATAGCTGCATCAGTGGGAGCACGTGACTTTCTCTTCTAATTACCTCTGTGGTTTCAGGGGAGTCAAACAGGGTATCAGCAGCTGGGAGTGAGGGGAAACTGGAGGTCTGAGGAAAGAGGACAAAGTGTGAAGTGATTATTCAGGGGAGTGCGAGACAGGGTTGCCAACCAGTAGTCGGAGCCCCTTGGGACTCAGTGAGACATTGAACGTGAGAACAGCTAGCATGGCATTGAACTTTTCTCCAGCCACATTCAGGGGTCTGGGAGCAGGAGCAGAACAGGGAGAGGGCTGGGGTGTTGCAAGGAGAGTACAATGGGAGAAAGAGAATGACAAAGGCAAGGAGGTGATGATGACGATGCACCATTGGATCTAAGCCTGGACACGGAGAGGGGAGGGACAGGGGAGGAGTTGCTGGACCAACGGGTCTGGGTGCCGGTGGGCTGAATCAGGGAATAACAGCATGTACGTCATCCTCCCTCTGTCGGTGGGGTCAGGCTGCTGGGCCAGGCTGGTGATCCAGGCTTCTTTTGTTCCTTGAGAATGAACCCTTCTTCAGACCAGGATCCCTCCTGCAGAATCTGGCATTCCTCCCCACCAGACACGGGCTGCATCTGGGATCCCTGCTCCATATTCGGAAACTCAGCATACCCAACTCGAAATTTCTGGGTGCCATGCTACATCTACTTTTGCCTTATGAAAACTCCCCCCCTCCCCCCACCTCACTGGCGCTCTAAACACCTCCTTACAAGCAAGGTGATTCACCTGAGTTGGCTGTCTTAGCTAATCAAGCTATTAAAAGCCAAACTGCAGTGTGAAACAAGTGCAGGCTCAATTTAGGTGCCACTTCACTGAAAAGTTGGCCTTCCTATATTATAATTAGGAGAGAAGGAGCCCACCATTGATCCAAATGGAATAAAGGAGCAGGAGAGGGAGTTGAGGGCCAAGGGGCCAGGGAAGCGTCATCCCCAGATGCTGCCCCCTCCGAGGTGCTTCTTTCCCTTTTCTCCCTGTCACCCTAGCCAGTGGCAGCCCCTCCTCCCCAGGAGCAGCCTCCATCTTCGTGGCCCCTCCATGGAAGCCTTAGGGTGCAGGGCGTTGGGGCAGAACCTAACATGCAGCGCTGGTGTGAGGGGGTGAGCCCAGGCCCTGTTGAAACCATAGGATAAATCACAGTGAGAGCCTCTCCTCCTCTCCCTTCCTCTCCTCTTCCAGGACTTTGATCCAAAGCAAAAAAAGGCTTCACTCAACGTCAAGGTCAACCTTCAGAAAAACAGAAAAGGGAAGTGAAAAAGCAACAGGGGTGGAGGTGGGAGTCCCTTCTCTGAGGCATTGCCTGCTGTAGTCTTGCAGGGCTGGCTCCAGCCACAGTCCCTGACACATTTTTTTTCTAAAAGAAAGAGAAAATAGCGCTGAGGAGAAGCATGCCCAGGGGCTGCTGTATGCAGAACTTCTTCCAAGTCCCCAGAATGGCTGTGCTTCGGGAGGACACAATGAGCTGTGAGACTGTCACAGGGTCGAGTTGGAGTCTACTCACAGGGAGCAGCCGTGTCCACGTCCAACGGGTAACAATCTCTTATTTTTTCTTTTTTTAAAAGATTTTGTTTATTTATTTTTAGAGAGGGAAGGGAGGGAGAAAGAGAGAGAAACATCAATGTGCATTTGCTGGGGGTCATGGCCTGCAACCCAGGCATGTGCCCTGACTGGGAATCGAACCTGCAACACTTTGGTTCGCAGCCCAAGCTCAATCCACTGAGCTACGCCAGCCAGGGCTTAATCTCTTATTTTTTCACATCAATAGTTACTAGAAGGTAAGCTCCACGAGAGCGAGAATTTTGTCTGTTTTGTTCATTGCTATATCACGACTGCCTAGAAGATGATCTGGCTCATGGAAGGTGTTTAGTACACACCGCTTGAGTGTTGCTGATGGCTTTTTAACATCTATAACGGCACGGTCCAAGAGCACTTCCTGCAGCAGTGGAGGTGTTCTATAAATGCCCTATTCAATACGACAACCACTGGCCACAGGTGGCTACTGAGCAGGTGAAATGTGGCTACTGTAATTAACTGGATTTCAAATTAAATTAAATTTAAACTAATTCCTTTCTAAATGGCCATATGCAGCCTGTGGCTACCATCATGGACAGCATAGCAAACAGCTTGTCACTCACGTTGTGGTCTATGAAGCAACAGCTTGGCAGGACCTGGGAGCCTGGGAGAAATTCAGGATCTTGGGCTCCACCCCTGACCCACAGAATCGGAATCTGTGTTTTGTTCCTGTGTTTTGGTGATTCCCACTTCAGCATCGGAGAAGCTCTGCTCTAACAAACATTAGCACTTCCACCTACTTTATTTCACTTGATCTTCATAAAATATTTACATTGTGTTTATTACTCTTCTCATTTATAGGTGGGGTTATTGAGCCTCTGAAACAGTACATGATTTGCTCATAACTGGAAAATGGAATGGAGACACTAGGTCTCCAATCCCAGCACTTCCGTTGCATTCTCTGTCCGTACTGTTGGGATGGAAGGCAGCTGGCCCGTTCCAGGTAATGTCAGTACCAGCCCTTCTTCCAGCACGCTTTTAAATGGAATAAGATTACAACATTTCACTGCTGGAAAGAGGAGCTAAAGATGTAAGTGACAGTGGAGATGGGTTGTGGAATGGGATGGAATTGTAGGGGCAGGAGGGAATTAGCTATTGGCTTCCAGTCTCTTCTTCAAGGACAGCTGAGTGAAGAGGGAGTAACGCATGGCCAGGTGCAATGTCAGGCTGGCTTTTACGCAGAAAAGGTGGTCCTCTTGTTGCTCAGGATCTATTTCTATAAACAAAGCAAGCCGCAGTTCCCTGTTTTCTTTTGCTTCTTATTTTATCAGGTGAAAATTTGGAGAGTTTTTTTTTTAACAATTTGGAGAATAAATATTGATTAGCTTGGTTAACAACTTCCTTTGGGAAATCCCAGGAGTGTGGATGACTGGCTGAAGGTGAGGTAAAATGACAGAGAGGAATGGGTAGTGGCTTTAGGTATGAATCCCAAATCAAGCAAAGTCATAGGGACTGAGACTCTGAATTACAAGACTTGTTTGCTGGCTAGCATCCTACCACGGAGGAATCTCTCTGTAGAAAGCTCCAGGTCCGTGTTAAACAAATACATAAATGTATTTAACGAACGTAAATCAGTCTTCTAAGCAAAGTTAAGTCTGCAATAGGGAGGAGGGGGATGGGTGGAAGTGGAAGAGGGTATCGGGGGCATAAATGGTAATGGAAAAATACAATAAAAATAATGTAAAAAACAGATTTTAAAAAAGAAAATTAAATTGAAGAGAGAAGTCTACAATAAGTGTGTGCTGGGCCATCACTGCATTTTCACTGGGTTCACTTTCTTCTTCAGAGCAACCTATTATCTAATCAACTTATGGGATTCCTTTGTAGAACCCAAACCCTCAAATGAAAGGCTTTGTTACAACAGAAATAGCTAAAGCTATGTGTATGTACTTCTGGTTTGCAAACCAGTAGTGAGAAAGAACAAGCAAAGGAACAAATAAGTCAACCGGAAAAAAGTAAAATAGTAATAGGATTCAGAGTTATCAATCAAGGCTTGAAATAACAGGTATCACCTCCTGCTGGCCCACCCACTGTGTGACTGGCTCTGCCTCCATTCGGTGGCAGGGAGAATGCTGGCTCCTTCACCCCGGCACCTGACCTGGGGGCCCTGCAGTCATGATGGGTTTATCTATGTAGGTCTTCTTCACTCACCTCTCCCTGTCACCCTTTACATTTAATTGATCATCAAGTCTGGGCAACTCTAGCTTTTGAATAAGTCTATTATGTTATTTCTATTCTTAGCATCATAGTTCAGGTCTTTATCCTTTTACCTGGAATTCTGTCTCCTAACTACTCCCGTCCAACTCCATCTTTAATCTCATTTCTTATCAATTGGCCATTTCTGCAAAAATAGAAAGCTAAGTTTCAAGGATAATTAAGCAATCGCCTATATTTCCATCATCCTGAATTGCCATATTTGCATTGTTTTTTATAAAATGATATCACAATACTAGTTAACATCCCCTTTATTCACTAATTCCTCTCCTCATTCCCCTTCCTGCTCCACCAGAGGCAATCATCATCATAAGTTTGATGTGCATGGTAGATGTTGTTATTTGGTCGCAATAATTTATTGCACCCTCATTCTGTTCTCCCTGGAGGGAGGACTTAAACCCACCATAGTCCAACAGAAGCTGGCAAAGTCGAGCCAACCTGCAGCCCTCATGACGAACCTTCAGCCCTCATGTAATGTGAGTAAAATATAAATATTGGTTATTGTAATCCACTAAGATACCAGGGTTATTTGTTACACAGCAAAAGCTGACTAATTCAAAATATTTGCATGTATGTGAAGGTTTACAAAATGAACATGAGTGTATCTATTGTGTTCTTTTTGTATATCTTGATATAGATGTATGCATACACAGTATGTGGTTATGTTTGGTATGTGTTCTGAGGTTTATATAAATTGTTACATTCTTTATATATGTCTCTATGTCTTGACTTTTATAGTCAAGATTTGTTTGCTATATCTCTTCATGTGGATGTGGGTGGGCCTAGATCATTCCTTTAAAAAATTTTAAAATTATTTATTTATTTAGAGAGAAGGGAAGGGAGGAGAAAGAGAGGGAGAGAAACATTGATGTGAGAGAGAAAAATGTATTAGTTGCCTCTCACATGTGCCCCAACCAGGGATCAGGCCTGCAACCCAGGCATGTATCCTGACTGGGGATTGAACTGACAACCTTTTGCTAGGTGGGATGATGCCCAACCAACTGAGCCAAGCTGACCAGGGCTAGATCCCTCCTTTAAACAGCCATCAGAGAAATCTTTCTAAGTCACACATTTGGTTCTGTCACTTCTCTTCCCCGAGGGGTGACAGCTGAAGGCAGTCATGAACTCGACTCCCAGAAGCTGGGTGACAAGCCCTTCCTGAAAGGGGACCTAGGTGATACATCACAGTGACCGTCATAGTCCCGTGGGCCACTTTCCAGGGTGAAATGCAGGTAGAAGAAGGTTAGTGAGACAAACTAGATCCCCTGTTGCTGTAGCTGGTCTTAGAACCACACAGATATTCATCATCTCCTCCTCCATCCATCCCAGTTTCTTTCATCCTCAGCCACTACCTCTGCTGCCCTCGGTGGTGTAACCCAGACTGGTACCCCTGAGGTATCCCTGGCCGCCATGACCTTGCTACATTCATGCCCTTACTGTCAACATGTTGCAAGTAACAAGAAGTGCTAACGTGGGTCACCTGGGTGTCAACCGCATTCCTCTTTGCCCCCATCACCTGGCAACAACCCAAGGGGATTTTGCACAGAAAAAAGTGAATGAAACCCAGAAAGCCAACATTAAACCATTTCCTGAGATAACCGGCTCATTAAATTGAGTTCTTTTCCTTTGCCCAATGTAGGCTTATTTAAAAATCCTTCTTGTAAGGACTTCCAGCCAAGATGGAGGCATGGGTAGATACACTTTGCCTCCTCACACAACCAAAGGAAGGATAACAACAAATTTAAGAACAAAAGATAACCATAACTGCCAGAAAATTGAACTGTGTGGAAGTCCAACAACCAAGGAGTTAAAGAGGAAACATTCATCCAGGCTGGGAGGAGGGGCGGAGACTGGCAGCTGGGCTGAGAGGACGTGTGGCAAGGCAGCGGCTGGTGGACCCGGCGATCCCACGTTTGCATGTGGATAAACTGGGAGGAACAACTGGGGAGTGAGACAGACCACGGACCCTGGGTTCCAGTGTAGGGAAATAAAGACTCAAAACCTCTGGCTGAAAAAAACCTGTGGGGGTTGAGGCAGCGGGAGAAAATACCAGCCTCACAAGAGAGTTCACTGGAAAGACCCACACAAACCTGCCCGCCCAGGAATCAGCACCAGAAGGGCCCAATTTGCTTCTGCGTAGTGGAGGAAGTAACTGAAAGCCGGCTGAGAGCCAAGCAAGTGGCATTGTTCCCTCTTGGACCCCTCCACTGCATATAGCACCATGATGCAGCAATGTGGGCTGCCCTGCCCTGGTGAATACCTAAGGCTCTGTCCCTTACAGCCTAACAGCTGCACAGAGACAAAGAAATATGGCCTAAATGGAAGAACAGATCAAAACCCCCTAAAATAGAACTAAGCAATGAAGACATAGCCAATCTATCAGATGCAGAGTTCAAAACTGTTAATCAGGATGCTCACAGAAATGGTTGAGTATGGTCACAAAATAGAGGAAGAAGTGAAGGCTATGTAAAGTGAAATAAAGAAAAATATACAGGGAACCAACAGTGAAGGGAAGGAAACCAGGACTCGAATCAATGATTTGAACCAGAAGGAAGAAATAAACACTTAGTTGGAACAGAATGAATAAACAAGAATTCAAAAAAAATGAGGGGAGGCTTAGGAACCTCCAGAACAACTTTAAACATTACAACATCTGAATCATAGTGGTGCCAGAAGAAGAAAAACAAGAAATTGAAAACTTATTTGAAAAAATAATGAAGGAGAACTTCTCCAGTCTGGTAATTTCCTTTGAAATAGACTTCTAGGAAGTCCAGGAAGCTCAGAGAATCCCAAAGAAGTTGGACCCAAGGAACCACACACCAAGGCACATCGTAATTACATTACCCAAGATTAAAAATAAGGAGAGAATCTTAAAATCAGGAAGAGGAAAGGAGAGAGTTCCCATAAGACTATCAGCTGATTTCTCAAAAGAAACCTTGCAGACAAGAAGGGGCTGATAAGAAGTATTCAAAGTCATGAAAGGCAAGGACCTACATTCAAGATTACTTTATCCAGCAAAGCTATCATTTAGAATGGAAGGGCAGATAAAGTGCTTCCCAGATAAGGTCAAATTAAAGGAGTTCATCATCACCAAGCCCTTATTATATCAAATGTTAGAGGGACTTATCTAAGAAAAAGAAGATCAAGAATATGAACAGTAAAATGACAACAAACGCACAACTATCAACAACTGAACCAAAACCAAAACCAAAAACAAACTAAGCAAACAACTAGAACAGGAACAGAACAGAAATGAGGTCATGTGGAGGGTTATTGGTAGGGAAGGGGAGGAAGGAGAGTAGGGGGAAAGGTACAAGGAGTAGGAAACATAGATGGTAGATACAAATAGACAGAGGGAGGTTAAGAATAGTATAGGAAATGGAAAAGCCAAAGAACTTATATGTATGATGCATGGCCATGAACTAAGGTGGGGGGAATGCTGGTGGGAGGGGGGTGCAGGACAGAAGGGAATAAAGGCAAGAAAAAAATGGGACAACTGTAATAGCATAATGAGTAAAATACACTTCAAAAAATAATACACTTCAAAAATCAGGACTGATTATAATTGTATGTACCCAAAAGTATCTGTGTACACACACACACACACATATGTATGTATCTATATATTGTAGATCAGAGGCTACAGAAAAATATAAGGGATACCATAAAAGCCACCCAGAATACCAACATCCAGAGGGAAATACCCTTTTGATATCTTTCTTTGAAGCCTTTCTCTGTATATTCCTTTGGCTTTTCTAAAATGAAGAGGTAGACATATCTACATAGAAATTATTATCCTGCCTCTTTTATAACATAGCAGTATATAGTTCCAAAGCCCTCTATCCTTACAGTGTATTCAAAAAATGGTAAAGGAATCATGCTTTTGTGATTTCTTCTAGGTAGCATTCTTCAAAGTAATTTTTTGATAAGAACTGGTTGACTGAGTAGAATTTTTTTAAAAAACATAACAAAGCAACTTCTCTTTAGAAGGCAAAAAGTGGCATACATAATACAGAGCACACATACCAATGACTACCAGAATAATAAGTGCATTATCTCATTTAACTCAAAATCTATTATGGGTTCAGTGTCTAGTGTTACCATTACTGCAGAGGAGGAGA
This sequence comes from Phyllostomus hastatus, assembly GCF_019186645.2. Lineage (NCBI taxonomy): Eukaryota > Metazoa > Chordata > Mammalia > Chiroptera > Phyllostomidae > Phyllostomus > Phyllostomus hastatus. The sequence goes on from NW_025334033.1 coordinate 61,554,935, forward strand.
GTGGGATGCAGAGAGATGAAATCACTTGTCAGTCACGCAGCCAGCACACAGAACCGAAGTTCAAATCTAGGTTTTCTGCCCTCGAATCCCACACTGGTAACTACTGAAAATGGTTCAGACAATTGCCCTGGGGTGACAGAAGCCCAGAAGACATAGCTCAGAGGGACAGAAGGAAGTCTGGCAGAGCAGGTGAGTCATGGCATCTAATGGAAACTGGGACAGCCAGGGCTGTCCGTGGAGGTTGACAGTCCTCACTTAGAGGGCTCACCTGAGGTCCCAGGAACTCTGACCTGCAGGTGGGTGAAGGAGGATGTGGTGGCATTTCAGCACAGGAGTCAGAGCTCCAAGGGGATGTCACAGGCAAGCATGTCCCCAGGAAGGCAGTCAATGGCGGGGGTAGGGAAGATCCCAGGGAGGAGCAAGGGGGCGGAGGACAGTGGTTGGGGAGAAAGGTACGTGGGGGCTAAAGTCAGGCAGTTAGGATTCCCTTTGCTTCCCTTTCACACCCTCCACCCACTCTGGGTTGCCCTGCCTCACTGTGCCAAGGGGTGAGAGACTTGTGAGAAAAGAAGGGAGAAAAAACAGTGGTACAAAACAAGAGAGATTAGACGCATTTACCAGACGATCAGAAAGCTCCTCACAGCACTATTCAAAACAGCCCCCGGCTGGAAACTATACAAATGTCCATCCGACAGGACGCATGAGTCAATGATGTTATAATCACACAGTGGAATACTACTCAGCAGTGAGAGTGAGCAAACTACAGTTTCATGCAACAGTCAAATGGGTGAATGATGCAGACACCGGCCCGCAGTGTCTGCGTCATTATGGATGTAATGAGACATTCACACGGACTACCGAGTCCGGTGGAGGAAAAGGGACAGCATGGCTTTTCTCTCAAGGGGAGTAAGAGTCTTGGCCCTTGCTGTGACAGGCCTTTATTGGGTTTCTCGACACATTACATGATGGTCCTCATTTACTATGCACAGGTTGGCTTTAGGTGGTTACCTTTTATAGAAAACAAAGGAGCCAATGCTGCTAATCACATCACAGAAGAGGGATATTTGCAAATGAAAAGGCAAAAGTGTTTGAACTGGTTATACTCATCCTTGGAAGGTTTAGCATGGATTTTAGGAAGGTACTTTGTAGTAAATGTCCTCAGTTCAGGGTGGGGGAGTTTTTTTTAGCAAGAGCAAGATTCAAAGCGGCCTAGGCACATTGCAGGCCTGATTCCCCACGGGAGAACCTATCCGTGGGCATGGGTCCTGCACATCTCCGAGTGGGAGCAGGGCCCATGCCATGAAGAATGGTCTCCTACAGGTGAACCTCACAAATGTAATGTCCAGTGAAAACAGACACGGAACCCTATGTTCTGTAAGGTTCCACTCACACTGAGTATTAAAACAGCCAAACTTAGAAGTAAGGTTCGGGTTAGGAGGTGGGGGAGTGGTGAGTATAGGGGACCATGATGGGGCTTCTAGGTGGCTCGTGATGTTCTTTTAAAAAATATGAGTGCAGGTTTCATTTATGCGTTACATTTTATCTAAAAGTCAAACAGGGATCTGTAAAACTAAGAAAGAGGCGGGAGAAAAAAAATAATGAACAAGAGCGGCAGCAGCAACAGAATAACCCGATTCATTGTGATGAAACAGTTTCACTCAACTTTTATCTGCGGGTAGAAAATGGCACATTTTGGGTCATCTGTTTGTAGTTACCTCCAAAAGTGTCCTTGTCTGGTGAGCATAAGAGAACCGGCCGGGGAAAAGTTTCACACTGTGGAATAATTCACAATTGTTCCAACTCACTTTGGAAGATTCAGAGCTCTGGGCTGCGGGGCATGGTTCCAAGGAGCTTTGAAGTGGCGTCGCATTATTTCTAGGAAATGCAAATGGACAGGGCCTCTAAATGAGGCAACTAACTGGAAAATGAGGTCTGAAAGTCAACTTTAAGAGCACCCAGGAATCTTGCCTGAAAGACTTCAGCTTGCGGTCGGGGAATGGGTGGGGAGAAGGTACACCTGCCACTCAGGAAATCAGGGCAGAGGAAGGAACGGGGAGGAGAAGATCAAACGCAGAAGCCAGGGAACTGATCTGGGGGTGACGTGTTTTCTGGGCTTTGCTTAACAAATATTTGCAGAGTGCTTTCTGTGTACCAAGCACTCTCTGAGTGCCCACTTTATGGATAAACACTCATTTAATCCCTACAGCAGACCTAGGAGGCCGGGGTGATTATCATCCTCGTCATTTTACAGTTGAAGAAATGTAAGCACAGAGGGGTTAAAGTGATAAGTGTAGGCCACACAGCACTATGTGGCAGAGCCAGAATTCGAATCCAGTTAATGAGGTTCCCGTGTCCTTGTTTTTAACACTGAGTGGTGCTGCTTATCACCCAGATGGCAGCATGACTATACAGATGAGAACCTTGTTTGGTTTTTTTTGCCAACTTCCCATTGGCAGACCTCAGTGGTAGACCTGACATTGACCTGCATACGTGACCAAAAGATTGCTAAGCCACCCTCCCTCCCTTATGTCACCAGCCCAGGTCACCTTCCATATTGTCCTATTGCTAATGCCTTGACTTCCATCAGTGATATGTATTCTTTTGGGTGAGTGCTCTGTGTTCCCCAACGTTCTTTATAAAAGTGCAGCTACCCCTGCAAGGTATCTGCGAATCAACATCTGAGTGTGAAACTGCACCTATTTTTCTGGGAAGGGGCAAATGACAGCTCTCAGGGCTTAGAGGGTAAGGACCTACCCAAATTGGTGGTGGGGCCTGAAGGCCAATTGTGCTGACTCATTGTTCTGTCTCCACAAAGTGGGTCAGTTGCTGGCTAGGATACATTTCTTCATTCATTCATTCATTCATTCATCCCCTACATTTGAGTCCTTAATAGGTGCTACATTTTATCCTACATGTCATGTGGGATATAATGGCTTTATGATCCTTATCATCCCTATGTGTTGCCCATTTTAATTCACAAAACCTGTTTCACTTGACCCTCCAGAGTCACCATTATGACTCCCCCTTACCCATGAAAAGAATTAAGTTTAGAAGTTTTTCTGAGCTTCCCAGGGTCCGTAACTGTGTTTATGGATAGCAGCCCTGGGGTCAGGAGTCACAGCTTCAATTCACATCAGTGAAGTAGCTAGGAAAGGAACAGGGAGTCCTTTAACACGTGCTTCTGTTTTCTTTCGCGTGTTTGCTTTTGTTGTAGTAAAATACACCTAACGTAAAACTTACCCTCTTAACCATTTTTCCGAGTGCAATTCAGTACTTATGTACATTCACACTGTTGTGGAACCAATAGCCAGGACTCCGTTATCTTGTAAAACGGAAACTCTGCAACCCAATAAATAATAACTCTCCGCACCCCACTCCCCCCGCCCCTGGCACCTGCCGTTCTACTCTCTGTCTTTTGTGATTTTGACTACTCTAAGTGCCTCATAGAAGTGGAAATCATGCAAAACTTGTCTTTTCGTGACCGGCTTATTTCACCTAGCGTAGTGTCTTCAAGGTTCATCTGTGTTGTAGCATGTGTTAGAATGTCCTTCTAGAATTCTGTAAGGCCGAGTAGCAGCCCAGTGCATACATATAGCACATTTTGTTTATCCATTCATCTGTCGGGGGGCACCTGGGTTGCTTTACCTGTTGACAATTGCAACTAATGCTGCTGTGAACGTGGGTGTACAAATATCTGTTTGAGTCCTTGCTTTCCACACTTTTGGGTCAAGTGATAACATTGCGAAGATTATTAAGCCTATGATGAGGCTTTAGAGAAAGGCATGCAATTGAACCTCTAGGGATCAGACCATGAGACTCACAAGGAAGTGGTCAGAGCTAGGCGCCTTCCTTCCCCCTGTGCTGGTGCCCTCCCCTCCGCCAGGGCAGCCCCCACCCCCAGACTTGGTCTCCCAGTGGCCTGTCCATTGCCTCTCACCCTAGCTCAGCCCTCTCTGCTGTGAACAGCTTGTCCATCTGAAGATGTGATCCAGGACCCCAACTGCTGTCCTGGATTTTGTGGCTGCAGGCTAGTCCAGAAGAGCAATTCTTTTTTTTTAAAGATTTTAAACACAGTTTAATCTTTTTTTATTTTTCTTTTGAAATATTTCATTGTGTATGCTATCACAGTTGCCCCCATTTTCCCTCTTTGCTCCCCCCGAGTCTGCCTCCATTCTCACAATCCCCACACCGTTGTCCATGTCCATGGGGCATGCGTGTATGTGGTCTGACTAGTCCCTTCTCCTTCTTTCAACCACAGAAGACCAATCCTTGATCATCATCTTCAGCCCCTAGTGGCTTACACATCACATTCACCACCAGCTGTGGTACCCAGTTGGGGTCATAGCAGGTGACACCCCGCCCAGTAAAGAGACCACAGAGCTCAGGCTCCAGATCAGCTGTGCCAAAGGGCCACCATCCAAGTGAGCAACATTATAGTGGATTATAATGTTGGCACTTTACAATGTTGGGCAGAACTAGCCCTGGAAATTGCAAGAGGAAGGGAAAGAAAAGAATGATTTCACCTAATCTTGTATTATCTACAATGGGCAAACTTAAAAAAAAAAACACATTAGACACACTGTGTCCCAAAACACAAGTTCTTTATGGTGAGAATGAGCCAAAGTCCCACTTCCCGTTCTTGCCTTGGCCATTTAGCTTGGCAGGAAGCAAAACACCTTTTCCATCATCACAGACTTAACAGAGAAGTCTGACAGTCAAGGAGTAGGCCGGCCCCCGTGGGGGTGGAGAGGCAGGAATGTGGGTGTCTTGCCCGCACGTGCAGGGAACTCCAAGCACACATTCTCCTGAGAGCCAGGGGAACCTCTGTGACTGTAGGAAAGTCATTTGCTTGGACACCTGAGCGTGGCCTACTTTGGGGATAGGTTCTTTGCTCCACAGCCATGTATGAACTTAGAAGGCAGGGACCACACCTATTGGACTTATTTCATCTTGGGTAGATTTTTTCATCTTATATCCTGACAAGACCTAATCTCTACAGCATCTTTGTAGCATCTCAGCATGGCAGCTGGCCCCAGAAAGGACAGGGTACAGAGTGATTGCCTTTTGGTTCAGAAGTCCCAAGCAATCACTTTTAGCAGATGTCTTGATCAAGGCCTGGTCTTTGATGTACAAAGGCTGCAGAGTGTGGGCTAATGCTCGTCACTTCCTTTCTCTCCACTTCAGAAGTGGATCATCAAGATCCCTCTGCAGGCAAAGGAAAGCCTGCAACAAGGACAAGGAATAGGGGTGCGGGGGACTGTCTACTTATGGATCAAAGGAGCGAGGGCCCAAGGCTCCATCCCTCCTCAGAACGCTGGGCCGTGGGCCCTCGGCCCATCTCTTTGTCTGTGTGACTGTTCTTTTATGTAGTGGAAATACAGCTCTTTGGAAACAGCAGATGAAATAATGGGCTAGAGAAACACTGCTCCAAGTGGCATCTGTGCCATAGGCATGTGACTGTGACCCCCTTCTATGGAGTCACTGGGGTTGTTCCACAGCCCCCCGTGTCTGGTCCTCTCATTAGTCTTCTAATTTAACACGTGCGGGGTGCTGGCAGGGCACGAATGTACGGACGGCATCACAGTCTCTTCTTAAGCAAAACAGAAGTAATGTTCAGGTCAAAGAGAGATGGAGCCTCTGCAGAAAGTGAGATTTAAATAAAGAACGGAAATAGATACTTTGAGAAAGGGCACTTTATTTTTGGAAATGGAATTAAGAGAAGATAATGGTTGCCGTGGCAACGGCGGAGCGCTGCATGTATTCTATAGGTCCAGCTTTAAACACGATGCAGGGAGAGAGATGGATTCCCTGGTGACTCTCGGGGAAAATGCAGACAGGAATAAAAAGGCTGTCCGGAAACAATATCTCACATTAGTTCAACTGCCATTTCACTGCCTTTTTATAGGTTTTCTACGGCCCTGCATTAACTTCAAAAGCCATTTTAATGTCTGGCACGAGCTCCATGGTAAACGAGAGCCTCCATTTCTTATTCCCTCTCCGTTCCCAGTTGTGCTTTAAAGGTCGGACTGAGAGCGGCAGACCCAGGAGCCTGGTCTGGAAGCTGGTGATTTTCCTTTTAAGTAGGGCGATGACGCAGGCAGCGTCTGCGAGCTTTTGAAGTAACATGGAGGGACAAGCCGACTTGGCTGCTCATGATTAAACATCGGGAGATTGCACCGAAAAAAAGTCAAATTTCTGTGTTCTCTTACAAATTGAGAAAAACTGACCATCCTGGATCTTCCTTTTTCATGTAGCAAAAATCAGCCACAGGTTCCTCACATTCTCCATCACATGCCCTTCTGCCTCATCCCCTTTATGTGACTGCCTGGTCCTTATGGGCGTTTGGTGTGGGACCGCCACAGAGTTACTTACAGCCGAAGTCCTCCTTCCAGATCTGTGCTCCCCGAACATCAGTGTGCATGGGAGTGGCCCGGAGGGCTCGCTAAAACAGAACTTGCTGGGTCCCCCCCGCTCCGAGTTTCTGCTTCTGGGGGACGGGTGTGGGGCTCAGGAGAGTGCGTTTCTAACAAGTTCCCAGGTGACCCCCTCGCACCTGGTGTGGGGGCCGTACTTCTAGAACCCCTGCTCTCGATGGGCGCTGCCTACACTTCTGCCAGCAAAGATTCCTTTTCTCAGTGAGATTCCTCAAAGATATTTACATGACATTTAATAAAGTGAGAATAAAGTGTATTCACTGCTGTTCATCTAGGTTGTGGGGAGGGAAAACACACACAGTGCTGCAGCTACAGCAGGTGGTGGTTAGACGGCGTGGCTGAGAAAGGCGAGGCCTGACCCGGGGCTGGCGGAAGAGGGGACGGAGAGGAAAGAGGATTCCAGTGTGAAGTCAGGAGGAGGAGGGGTCCCAGCCTGTGGATGCCCTCCTAGTGTCCCCCGAATCTCAGTGAAGTCAACTAAACCTAAACCTAAATACATCGCGTGTGTGTGCATCTCTGTGTGTGTATGTAGATGGTGACACAGCCACAGGCTGGAGTCAAAAAGAAGGCAGCTCAGGAGCCAGAGGGTGAGGCCACCGTGGGGACCAAAGTCGCAGAGATGTGCAGACGCCTCAGCAAGGGCCTTGGGCTTTCTCACACTACAGGATGAAGAGATTCCAGCCAGGCTTTCTCAGATCTCAGAGGAGCAGGGAAACCCCAGCTGACCTCTGGTTTCCAGGAGAAAATTTCACTGGTGCTGTGGTCTGAAAGTTTGTATCCCCCCAAATTTGTTTTTTTAGTGTATTTATTTATTTTTAGAGAGAAGGGAAGGGAAGGAGAGAGGGAGAGAAACATCAATGTGTGGTTGTCTGCCCTGCACCGGGGACCTGGCCTGCAACCCAAGCATGTGCCCTGACTGGGAACCGAGCCACAACCCTTTGGTTCGCAGGACCAAGCTCAATCCACTGAACCACACGGGCCAGGGCTCCCCCACAAATTTGTATGTTGAAATCCTATCCCCCAAGGGAAGTTAGGAGTTAGGAGGCAGGACCTTTGGGAGGTGAATATTATTAGTGCCTTTATTTTTTTAAAAAAAGGCTCCGAGAGCCCCCTTGCCCCTTACATTATGTGAGAGTACAGAGAAAAGATAGCTGTCTAGGAGGAGGGCCCTCAGCAGACCCTGGCTCTGCCAGCACCGTGATCTTGAACTTCCAGTTCCCAGAACTGTGAGAAATAAGTGTTTGTTGTTCATAAGCCACCCAGTCTATGGCATTTTGTTCTAGTCACCTGAACGTACTAAGACAATCTGAGTAAACTGTATAATTCATTTGGCTTATTTTTAATTATCAAGACATATGGGACAAAGAATCTGAGCTCTTGCTCGACGTGAGTTAACACCTGGGCAGACTTCATTCCAGACAAAGGCAGCAGCGCCTGACCTTTCAGAGGTCTGTGCAGAGAAAACGCTTTGTCGGCCTTTTCCTGAAATGCCAGCCGTAGCTCACGGGAACTCCTTTTTTCTTTTGAAGTCTTTTGGGGATGCGGAGGTGCCTGGGAACTTTCCCTGGGTTGGTGTAAAGTCCAACACACAGGGGGGTCCTGTGATAGGGGGCCCTTGGAGCACCATGCCCAATATGCAGAACGACCAGTTTACTTGGGGTTTCCAAGATGCTTTTAAAATTACTATTGAGTCATATATGACAGCATTGTGTAGATGGCAACATACTATTTAAGTATCTTTCCTTTGCTGACCACTTAATTGTCCAATGACTTAGGTGCACTTTTTAGCTTAATATTTCCAACAACTCTGAAAGATAAGCATTTCAGCCCTATTTTACAGAAAGAAAACTATACTCAGGCTGAAGAATTCTCCATATGACATTCGGCTGATGAAGTGATGGAGCTCAGGCTCGAACCTAGGCCTGTCCAACTTCAAATTCCTTGTTTTCTTGTTAAACATCCCACCGCTCCCCGCTTCTCACAAGAAAGGGGTTGATTTTCTTATTATTTCTACAGCTTTGGAATGTGACCAGCAATATTCTAGTTCACTTACAGTTGTTCAATATTGAACATCTATTCCCCATTCCCAAGTAAAACATTAAAGAAGGATTTCTACGACATTCCTTTGAATGGTAACACCATATTCTGGAGCTTAAACCCTAAAGGGGTCTTCCTTGGATGGATGGTGTTGGAATGCGGCCCTGCGCCCCAGCCCTCTGGGATGGTTCCAGCGAGCGGTGGCAGCAGAACACAGGTCCGCTTTGTAAGTAAGCAAGTCCCACTTGGCTCCCGACGCATTTAATCTCTCAGATCTCCTCAGTTGTTTGTACGGGCTGGAATGACATTCAAATGAGATGCTACGATAATGATCCTTCTTTCCTAGCCTCTCTCACAGCTGGGCTTCGTTTATGTGCCCATAAACCAGCTCCTCTTGGCAACATGAGGTGATGAACTGGGAAACCGAGCTGAACCGAAAATAGCAGGCAAACCCTCACGGTTCAGCTGTGCTGCGCCCAGGCTGCCATTTTGTTTAAAGAAAAGGAAATCAGCCCTGGCTGGTGTGGCTCAGTGGACTGAGCACCGGCCTGTGAACCAAAGGGTTGCCGGTTCGATTCCCAGTGAGGGCGCATGCCTGGGTTGCGGGCCAGGTGCCCAGTAGGGGACGCAGGAGAGGCAACCGCACATTGATGCTTCTCTTCCTCTCTTTCTCTCACCCTTCCCTTCTCTAAAAATAAATAAATAAAATCTTAAAAAGAAAAGGAAAACAAGTCTATTGAGGGCAAGAACTGAGGAGGGTGCTGTCCTTCAGTCACGAGGTTTCTACGGAGAAAGCTCTCCGACATCGGACACTCTGTGAGCCAGAACTCCCAGCTAACCTGTGTTCCTGCCATCCAGAACAGACTGCGTACAGCTGCTCAGAATGCTGATCCCGAAGAAGATTTCAAAGTCTCTAATGGCCACCCACCTGACTTTCTTGACAGCAGTCTGGTCCCATCCTACTTTTTCCTCAAGGTCACTCCCTACAGCCACCAAAGTGACCTTTCTGAATCTGAGCCAGGTCACATCCTGGCTTCAGCCGGTTCCCTACAAGGTCTTTTACGACCACAGCCCTCCTGACTTTCCCAGTCACTCACTAACACGTCGTCCTGCTTCCACCTAAATTGGATCACGGTGCTCCCTTGCTCGGAGTCCTGCCCCGCACACCTACATGGCGTCCCATGCTTGCAGAATGAAGTCCCGGGTCCTCACCTTGCATTAACACAGGAGAACTTTTCCAGTTAGCGCCTTGCTGGTTCTCTAGTTCATCCCTTGCTGTCTTCCTTCTCTCTCTCTCTCCTCCAGCCATTCTGGCTCTGGCTTCTGCACTGTCCTAAGCTCACCTCGGGGCCTTTGCACTCCCCGGACCTGAAAAGTACTCTTTTCCCCAATACCCACATGGCTCAAGAGCTCAGCCCCTCCAGGTTACAGGCCGAACATCAGAGTGGCCTTCCCAGACCTCGTTTTATGAAAACAGCAGCTCTTTTCACTCTTACCCTTTCACCTTGCTTTAGTGGTTTTTTCATCGGACCTGAAATGACCTTATATGGTGCCTTCTTTTCTTCCTGTGTGCCCTGCGTGAAGACGCAGTCTCCCTGAGGGCAGCGTTCCTTGCACGGAGACTGCCGTGGGCCCCATAGTAAGCGTCATACCTCGTGTTTTTTTTTAAATAAGCGAGTCTCCTCTCACACTACCCTCAACACCACACATTCTAGTCAGTCCGCAGCACTTACCGCGGCCAAGACTGCCAGGCAGTTCCGCACCCCTGGACTTAAGAAATGCTTTCTAAATTGGGGAATAACTTTAAGTGAAGTGCACGAACACTAACTGTGCGGCTTGATAAAGATCTGCACTCACACCTGCGTGCACACGTGTCCCATCCAGACAGAGACAGAGGGTTCCCGTCACTTCCGAGTGCTCCTTTACCCCGTCGACAGCCACTCCTCCTAAGGATACTCATTTTTCTGACCTCCGTCACCACAGGTTAGTTTGGCTTGTTTTTGACCTTGATGCGAATACAATCCTATGACACCTATTCTTCTGTGTCTTTAATCTTTCTTTCAACACTGTACACTGGTGTCGGTAGTTTATTTATTTATTTATTTGATCGCTGAGTACTATTTTATTCTATGGCTGTACCACAGTTGATTTATTCAAGCTTCTGTTAATGGACTTTTGGGTTGTTTCCAGTTGTTGGTTGCCATGAATAAAGCTGCCGTGAACATTACTGTATGTCTTTTGGTGGGTGTAGGTACTCATTTCTGTTGGGCAGACACCCAGGAGTGGAATTGCTGGGTCATCGACCCATTCATCCTTCATGATCTGCACAGGTCTGGGGCTTGTTCCCACTCCCACTTACACATGTTTAGGTTTACTGGGTACCGTCCCAAATTTCCCACACTGCTTGCTCCAATTTCTGCTCCCAGCAGGAGCAACAGAAAGCCCCAGTTGTTCTGCCTCGCAGTTCGTATTTGCTGTCGCTAGTCTTACATGTTAGCCGCCTGAGAGTGTGGCGGTATATCTCTGCGGTTTGTGCTTCCACAGTGAAACCAGGCGTCCCTGGATACGCCACCTGTGTGTTTTCATCTGCCGGATGGGCCTTCCTTGCCCTTGTCTAGTACTTGAGAGTTTCTCACCTTCAAGACTCCTCCCAGATGTCATCCTGCCCGGGAGGCCTCTCCTGCCTGGCTGCTCCCCGTGAAGTCTCTCCTGTCCGCGGCTGCTGCATCTCTCCGTCCTGCTATTGCGACACGCAGTCATGTGCCTGCCTCCACCTCAGACCTGAGCGCATCTCGAGGGGAGGGTCTGGGCCGCATTCATCTTTGTGGCCTGTGGCTGTCACTGCGCCTAAAGTCGATGACCAGGAAATGTCGGATGAGTGAAGTCGAGAACATCTGAACAGCTTTAACAAAGAAGCTAAATTCCCTTCAGTGAATTAGAAGTAATCTGTTCTGAGTTTCCCTCTTTGAAAAATCAGTCCGCAGACAACAATGTCGTGAAGGCCAGGGGGTAAGGGGACGGGAGCTGGGTAGAGGTGGGCAACGTGGGAGGACCTGAGGGGCATCTGCTACGGTGTCAGCAAGAAATTATTTTTTTAGAAAAGAGAAGAAAACTCAGTATGCAATGTCCATGGTAAACTAGTCCCTCAAATGATAAAATGGAAGGCTTAATCATGAATAGGGGAAGAAAGGGAAGAAAAAAAAAGCAAGGTATTTGCACCAGAATATTCCTAAGGACCTAAAATGGAAAGTATCTAACCAGCTACATGTGCATAGTTCTCTGCCAAGTCATACCTCAGTTCGTGTCCCTCCCCAGCTTTATTGAGATGTAACTGACATATAACACTGCATTAGTTGAAGGGGTACAGTGCGCTATGGTATTTTTAGCTCACACCCATCACCTCACACAATTACATTTCATCTTTTGCAACGAGAACTTTTAACCTTGCTCCCTTGGTGACTTCCAGACCTGCAATACAGTACGAGCTGTAGTCACCGTGCTGTGCGCGGCATCCTCAGAATTGATCAGTCTCCCCACTGAAAGCCTGTACCTTTGGGTCCCCTTCACCCATTTATTTCCCTTACCGCTGTCCCTGCCTCTGAAAACTACCAGTCTGTTCTCTGTTTCTGTAAGTTCACTATTTTTAGATTCCACATATAAGTGAGATCATGCATTATTTGTCTTTTTCTGGCTGCCTCACTTCACTGAGCTTAATGCCCTCAAGATCTATCCATGTTGTCACAGATGGCATGATGTCCTCATCTTAATGGCTGAATAAATTGTTCCATTGTAGACTTTGCCACATATTCTTTACCCATTCATCCATCAGTGAGCACTTAGTTTCCATGCCTTGGCTATTGTAAATAATGTTGTGGTGAACATGGGGATACAGATGACTCTTCAGATACAGTGCATAACCATTTCCTTTGCGTATACACTCTGCATTAGTTCTTTTTATTATTAAATCTATTGGGGGGGGGACGTTGGTTAATAACATTGCATTAGTTCTTACATTCTTTCTGCCAGAGTCGGACTTCCTAGAAGTGGTCATATCGCATGCTTGTTAAAAGCATGGAATTTAGAATCAGGACTGATTTCTAATTCATCATATGCCTGTTACACGACCTAATGTGATCTTAATCTCTCCCTGCCTCTCCCCACAGTTTCATCATCTGTGAAGCAGATTGTTATAAGGTTCAGATGAGATAATGTATGCAAAGCACACAACGCAGTAACGCAGTCCCTGACACAGAAAGCATTCCGTAGTTGGTAAAGTCTAGGGGGAGCTTCTTCCCCAGTGCTTTGTTCATGATCTGCACAGATGGGAAGCTGCAACGAAGACATTTTCAGGAAGCTTATAGAATTATAAAATGATCTTTATGTTACAGTCCTTTCAAGAGAAACAAGGCCAGAGCTGACATTCATCTACATTTGTTAGTTCAATGATGATACAATTACGTGCGAGAGCTTTTGCTTTGTGGCAGAGTCTGTTAAATCCCGATGCCCATTCTTTCCTTCTCCCGCATAGTGGGGATTGTTCCCACTCCCAGATAACTTGTGTTGGAGCGCATGGCCGTCTGGAGGCCACGTGATCTGGCCTCCTTGCAGCTGGAGCCGGATCTGTGACCAAGTTCTCTCCAGTGGCGCTCGTCTGCCATTTCTGTTTTCCCCTTTGTCTGGGCTGAAATGCTCATACAGCTGTCATGGCAAGTCAGCATTGATCACACGATTAAGGAGAACTCCCTGGGTTCCCAGGGGGATGGCGGAGCAACAAGATGGAAGGAGCCTGGGTCGCTGAATGCCCAAAAGGAGCAAAGCTGCCTATTCATCTTACGTGGGTATTACAGAAAAAAATAAAAAAACAAATTGCTATCATCTGAGTTGTGCTTTGGGGATATTTTCTCGCAGCCTGGGTCGCTGAATGCCCAAAAGGAGCAAAGCTGCCTATTCATCTTACGTGGGTATTACAGAAAAAAATAAAAAAACAAATTGCTATCATCTGAGTTGTGCTTTGGGGATATTTTCTCGCAGCAACTCAGCATCAACCTTAACTACTGCAAGCATCACAGATCCTTTGGCTTTTCTCTGTGTGTCCTCGTATACCTCTGCCAGAACATCCTTCCTCTACCTTTCTACATGATTAGCTCCCCCGATCTCAGCTCAGTGCCGCTTCTCAGCTCAATGACCTCCCCTGACCTCCTCGGATGGGTTTAATTCTCCTGCTACTTGCTTTCCTAGCGCCATTTTCCTGTTCCAAAGGAGAGGACTTATTTTAGTTGAAATTTTACATTTAATTGTGTTTTTTTAAATTTGCATGAATGCTTATCTCCTTCACTATACCATAAGACTGACAAAAGGAGGGACTTTGTCTTCATTTATATTTGCCATAGTATCTGGAAGAGCTCACACAGTGCACAGCATATAACGGGCAGTTAATAAATATAATCAGTTTGAAATATCATCAGTGTACCTCCTACCCCCATGGTAATATTCCCTTTGTCACTGTTCTAGAACACTGAGTGCATTAAGTGACCAGGAACCAACCAAGGATCAAGCAAGGCCAAGGGCCTATCATGCTGTAGGAAAAAATGTCTTCTGTCTCCTCATTCCTAATTTTAAATGCCAGCACACCAGTGTGATGCCAAGACTGGGGCTGCTAATTACACCTTATTGGCATGTTAGACGGCTAATAAAAGCCAGAGGATGGAATCAATATTCACTCTGGCCACCTCTAAGAGCTCTGAGTCACTGGATGGGATTTGGTAGTTTACTCCCTTGGTGTCACTCTGCCTCCAAGTTGACTGGCTGCCGAGTATCTGGCCATTCCAGCCTTTCCTCCCCGGCACTGATACCCTCAGAGCCAACCTCAGAGGGTTTTGACTAAATTATATAGCTGCCAATCTCCACAATAAAAACATTTCCCTCGTGGTAAAATGTTGTTCATTGTTTTCGCTTAATCAGAGGGTGTTTTATTCTAGAAGAAAATTGTTTCTTTTCAAGTCCAGGGCAACCAGGCAGTGAGGGAAATGGATGTGGAAGGTCTCGTCTCCCTCCTGGGGCACCTCGAAGGAAGAAGCTGCAAGTGTTGGAAGCTGCAACACAATGTCGCTCAGCACTTGCCTCCACATGTCATTTTTAGAAGAATGGGGCTCTGTCTTCCCTTTCATCTTCTTGAATAACCGCACCGCATCTCTGAAGAGCGCATATAAATCAATTACCTTCCAAGTGGCCTGCCTTGGCAGGGTTGGGTCATATTTATGAAAACAGTTTTTATAGACTGAAAGGCTTTCTCTATAATGTGCCAGGAAATAATGCCCCGGTATTGCCAGGAGAGGCTTCCAGAAAACAACAGCACCTGAGTCACATTAAAAACCTTTGAGCCCAGGAATTAGGTCGGTGCTTGCCCTTGGCCCCGGTGGAAAGCCCATTTTCTTCGGGGACCGAGAGCTTCCTGCTTCATCAAGATTCTCAGATTGCTTTGGAAGTATGTGAAGGGTGCAAAAACTCAAATTTCATTTGCATTTAGACCTTTGCATTGAGACTCCCCCTCTTGAAATTCCAAAGTTCCATGAGAATAACAGTCTGTGTGAGGCCCAGGGTCCAGAATGACTCGAAGGCTTCATGCAGAATCAGTAGTCCAGAGAGGGAGCTCACAGGGGCCGGGAGTGGTGGTGGACCCTGTTGGCTGCCTGCCCAGGAGCAGTGGGCTTCTCTCCCTGCTTTGTGTTCTAGGCCCTTCTGAGGAAGATGCAGGGGATGGGTTTGCTTAGACTAAGCCCATCGATCATATGGTTCTGTCCCCTTTACCAGGGCTTAGGTGAAGGACAAATGTGTGACCCAGCTGCAGCCACTGAAATAGAAGAAGGTTTCTCTTGATTCTGAAAAAGCTCAAGGAAGAGACATCCTCTCCCATTCGTGAATACTCTGTCAGGAACAGCGTGGAGCACAGAGTTCTGCATCCATAACACGGGGAGGTCTCTTGCTCTGGGCCTTCCCCACCCCTGCTCCTGGGTGCTAGGTCCTTCCCCAGACGTGATTTCCTTCCATTCCACGGTGACTGTGTGACCTGGGGTCAGTCCCTGGTCCCTCCTCCTTCTGCTCCTCTGGGCTATTCCTTTCTGCAAGCCAAATACCTTCGAATGGGCCCCGGAGTCAGAACTGCCTGGGTTCCAGTTCTGCCCCTGACACTTCCTAGCAGTGAAAGCTTGAGCTAATTTAACCTCTCCGTACCCCCATTCCTTGATTTGTAAAACGTAGGTGATCATAACAATAGCGCAGCAGTCAAAGTTCCATTAGAAAGCAGAACCCCCGCAAGGGATAAGGGAAAGGGATTGCCTGTAGGAATGAGACGTTACACAGTGGTGGGAGAAGCTGGGAAATGAAGAATGAAGGTTCAGAAGGAGGAGTTGGACCAGCAGGAATGGCACTAACCAGCCTTTCTGAAGCACCAGGGACAAGTGCACAAGTTAGAGCTTGCAGGGAAATTGGAGAAGACAGGTTTGTCCTGCGGTCCAAGTGAGACCACAGAGGGAGAGGACATGCAGCCACCACGGTGGTCCTCAGCCAAGGGGCTGGTGCTGGGCCTGGGGGAACAGGACCTGCGGCTGGCAGGAAGAGCTGGGCATGGAGCAGAGGACAGCAAGGAGCCACGGGAATCTGCCAGGCCCCTCTGCTTGGCCTGATAGCGCTTTTCAGATAATAAGGGCTGCGGCTCACCCCCACCTTCTAAATCTCACACAAATTGGCGAGTTCTAACTTGGGACCGTGCAGGAAAGAAGATTCTGGAAAACAGAGGTCCCCATTTAACCAAGTGGAGATGCAGACCTATTGGGGGCCACCTTGCTTGGTCTCAGGAAGCTGTAACTCCCCGTGGCTAAGGCTGAGTAAGAGACCTCCGGACCAGGAGCCACTAAGGAGACAAAACTTATTTCCCTGGCATAAACACTGCCTGTTCTGTGCCTGGCCTCCAATGCTTGATCAGTTGGCCAATGACAGGTAAGATTTCCCAAGGGGGGAATCGCCTAAGACAGGTGTGATCACGTGGAGGCCTCAGGGAAGAATTTGGAGGGCTGTGGAAATGAAGGGGTGATCGACATCAACCCTTGCCCCCTCGGCTCTGTCAAAGCCTGAGTCCTTGTTCTTAACTGTGAGAAATCCAAGTCTCCTGGCTGCCTCTGTCTCCTCTGCCCAACTCTCAGGCCTGCGGAAATAGCAGGGGTGGTGCAGTCCAGACCAGAGTTGGCGGACCCCCGGGGTAATCAGGCCTGGGACATAGAATATGCAAGATCCTGTGAGATCTGCTTGCTGGAGGATGCTCTTGAATTAGAATATGAAGGCACGGGCAGGAAACGAAACTAGCCTTTTTGGTCCCGTGGTCTTTTTAAGTGATAAAACCCCAAACTCTGCCCAGAATCCCAGCGGGAGATCTACCAGCACCTTTGAAAGCTACCTATTCCTTTTGACCTTCCCTGCCAGACTGTAATCCACAAACGGTATCTGTATTCTTAATAAAAGCCTGCTCAGGTGGTGACTCAGGACGCTCTCCACTAGAGAGAGTGGCCGTTTCGTACCTGTTTCTCCACAGGACTTGGTTGTCCGTGTGTATGTTTTTCTCGTGTTCCGATGAGCATCTGCAGCGATGGATACTGCCGGCCAGTATCCACCACACAGACCCACCACAAACACCTGCCCGCTGGGGTCCTGAGGTCCCCTGGCCAGATGTAATGTGGAGCACTGAGTACCCACTGGGTGCCCAGTAAATGTTCAGTAGGTCTGCACTGTTACTGCAGCATTGTTTCTGTGATTGCTCCTTTTGTTCATGGGGACAGTGAGCAAGGGACTGGCTGGTGGTCTAGAACGGGGGAGACTCCTTTTAGTCTGTGTTCCTGTTTGTACTGTGTGAAAGCTTTGCCACGAGCATGCTTTACTCTAAAAATTACAACTTTAAAATCAATGAAAAAGAAAATGTTTTGCAGCTCATGTTGTCAGAGAAGCCGGGAAGCCAGAAGCACAGAGTTTTCTTACTAACTTGAACAAATGGCTGCAGATAACTCACAGCTCCACAGCAACATCTCGCCTGGTCTCTTTCCTGAAGATGGAAGCAGGTGGCCGAGTGCTATTTTCAGATCAGGTCGGGGTGCCCCACACTGTTTAACTGATTGCTGTCACTTTATGAGCAAGTGTTCATCTAATTTTATCTGGCTCCGTCAGCTCCAGAGGCTAACAGGGAGAGTCCATGCGGGGAGGGGGGTTGGACTAGACGAGAGCGGTAGGCTGAATAACGCCCCTCCCATCCAAGATGTCCACTCATTGGCCCCCAAACGTACATGAAATGTGCTTCTCATGCCTTCCCTCCTCTGTATCTCAGCTCTCACCCTGTCTCCCACTCCGTAAATTTTTTCTGCAACCATAGCACAGTGCCCTCAAGGTCCATCCATGTTGTTGCAAGTGGCAGGACTTCCTTCTGTGGCTGAATGGCATTCCATAGGGTATACGTGCCACGGTTATCGTATCCACTCAGCTACCAGTGGACACTCAAGCTGCTTCCGTGTTCAGAGACTGTAAAGAATGCTGCAATGAACATGGGGGTGCAGATGCCTCTTCCAGGTAGTGCTTTTGCTTCCTT
Organism: Phyllostomus hastatus; assembly: GCF_019186645.2. NCBI lineage: Eukaryota > Metazoa > Chordata > Mammalia > Chiroptera > Phyllostomidae > Phyllostomus > Phyllostomus hastatus. Next base: position 61,573,031 of record NW_025334033.1, read on the forward strand.
GAGAGTTAAATACTCTTATAGTTGCCTTGGAAAAGCTAGCATTCCACAATATAAAGATGAATATGGAAATTCATGCCAACATCTCCAGTTTTCATGTGTATGATATTGAATAGTGAGTAAAAGACACCATGACAACTTGAGAGAGGGAACCAGGGAAGAAAGAAAAATGCTTCATATTTTAGAACTTTTCATGGTACTTCTCCCCTATTTTTTGAAGAAGGGGCCCCACATTTTTATTTTGTATGGGGCCCCACAAATCATGTAGCCAGCTCCACACTGGCGGGGGAGGTGATCGTAACCTGAGAGGTCTCCATAGGCAGCACATTCATTTGTCTGGGGACACACCCAACCTCCTTTCTGATCCCAACAGTAACAACACGCACCTCCCCTCCCCAGTCCGGTTGTCTTCTGATTTGGGTACCATGTCTCAAGGCGTCTGTTGTCTCCAGCGTCTGGCATATCACGCAGGGGCCACTGGGGAGATTTCAGTGGCACACAGTGCCTGGGTCCTCAGAGGCTTCCCTGCGAGGTATTGGGGATCTCCTCATTTTCCATGCATCTTGATTTAACGAGCAACCCGCCACCAACAAGCAAAACCACATTGCTTCCCTGTCATTTGCATTTACTGTATTGAGCTCCCACTCTCTGCCAAGCTTTGTGCTTTCATGGATTCTGCTTCCTACCAAACTCACAACAATCTGAGAAGCAGCTTTTGTAAATGCAGATGGGGAAGGGAGGCTCAGCGCCAGTACGTGACTTGCCTGGGGCCAAACACTTCTTCATTCCAGAGACAGAGTCCTGATTTCCCAAGTGTTTGCTCAGATCTCCCCTTCTCCATGAGGCCCACCCTGACCACTCTACTGAATATTGCAAATTACTCCCTGGCTGGTGTGGGTCAGTGGATTGAGTGCCAGCCTGAGAACTGAAAGGCTGCAGGTTCGATTCCCAGTCAGGGCACATGCCTGGGTTGTGGGACAGGTCTCAGGTTGGGGGCGTGTGGAAGGCAACTGATTGATGTATGTGTTGCACATCGATGTTTCTCTCCCTCTCTTTCTCCCTCCTTTTCCCTCTCTCTAAAAATAAATAAATGAAATCTTTAAAAAATACATTGCAAACTGCATCCCGCCCAGGGCCCTCCCAGACCCTTATGCCCTGCCCTACTTCTTTCTTTTTGTCCATGGTACTTACTGCCTGCTAATCCACTATGTAATTTATGTGTTTTATGTTTGTCATTTTTCTGTTTTGTTTTTTATTTTTAATGAGTGTATTGTATATAAAACAGTGCCTTGTGCTTTTTCTTTTTTTTCCATTATATTTCTGCTTTATTGGGGTATAACTGACAAATAAAATTGCATGATATTTAAAGCATACAATGTGATGATTTGCTATAGATATACTTTTTTTTTTTTTTTTAGAGAGGGGAAGGGAGGGAGAAAGAGAGGGAGAGAAACATCGATGTGGGAGATTGATACATTGATTGGTTGTTTCTCACAAGCCCCCAACTGGGGACGTGGCCCACAACCCAGGCATGTACCCTGACTGGGAATCGAACCTTCAACCTTTCATTTCACAGGCCAGCACTCAATCTACTGAGCCACACCAGCCAAGGGCATACATATATATTTTGAAAAGGTCTCCTCTATTATTTACACATCCACCACCTCACATATTTATCTCTTCTCTTAGCAAATTTTAATTACACAATACGGTGTTATCAGCTATAGTCACCGGGTTTTACATTAGATCCTCAGAGCTTACTCCTCTTAGGGCCGAAAGTTTGTGCCCTGTCACCAGCCTCTCCCTGCCCCCCCACCTCCGCCTGTGGCAACGCTTTCCTACTCTCCATGTCTATGATTTTGGCTTCTTTCCCCTATAGATTCCACACATAAACAATGCCACGGCTTGTACTCCACCCACAGCTGCTTTATCCAGCCGTCCGCTGGTGCACTCGGAGGCTGTTTTCTGTTTATGTTTATTGCTAATATACTACATCATTTCATGTATTTTATGTGTATTGTTTTGCTTTTATTTTCTATTGTTCTTTTAGTTTCTGTTTTTAAGGTTCTTGTAGATTTCTGCCAGCACAGAAGCCACTTGAAGGGAGCTTGTTTCTGTCGTGTTCACTGACATATCATGAGTTCAGGGCAGTGCCTGCTGCAGGGTAGGTCTCTGATAAATGTTTATTGGCTAAGTGACTGAATATCGGCCCCAATTCCTGAGATATGGGAAAGCGCTTCACATCCCTTCGCACACACGCACCATCTTCTTTAGTCCTTAGGGCAGCCCTGTAAGGGAGGTGCTTACTGTCTCCACTTTCAGACAAGAAAACGGCAGTTCAGCAGCTTGTGTTACAGTCATGGGGCCAGCAGGAATGGCAGGCGAGGTTTAAATGCAGCCCTGCCGGTAGCAGAAGTCCACGCTTTCTCCTTAGTGCCCTGTGTTCGGTTTTTACTTGAAAGTCAAATTCTATGCTCAATTGCTAACTTGGCCGTGGTCCCCCGTGCTGTTAGCAGGCCTGCTGGCCTCAGGTCCTCTGCCGCAGTGCGTGGAGAGATGGCCTCCCTGCTGCGGGGATGCTCTTGAGCATCCGAAGGCCAGACTCAAGGTTAAAAAGATGCCCCCGGTGCAGCCACAAGGAAGCACGGGCATCTCAGACCCCGTCTGATACACCCTAGCTCTTTCATGTCCGAGGCAGCAAATCAGCATCAACGTTTTTGAAGACCTGCTGACCCTGTGCAGGAGCCAAAAAAGGAAAATGAGACTGAATCCCTGCCCTCAGGATCTCCCGTATAAAAATAGCGAACAACACGAGGCAGCCTGGGCCGTGTGAGCACCGGAGACTGTTTATCCAATCGCTTAAGTGTCTAGCAGAGGGGTGCTGGCTCGCTTCTCCCGTGAAGGGCCAGGCTGTAAGCGTTTTCTGCTTCGTGGGGCAGAGGGTCTCCATCGCAACCACTGGACTCTGTCCTTGGAGCGCTAAAGAAGCCGCGGACGCAGGCCGGGAGTGGGGCTAAAGGGTGGGGCTGGCGTAAGGGCACAGGGTTGCAGCTATCAGATGAATTGGTCTGAGGATATAATGTATAACACGGTGAGTATCATTGGTAACACTGAGTTGTATAATGAAAATTTGCGAAGAGAGTAGAAATGAAATGTTCTCACCAAAAAAAGAGAAAGAATTATCTTCATGCACCTGCACATGTGTATTAGCACATACATATACATGTGAGGACATGAATGTATTAATTAAGCAGATAGAGGGATACACATCCCTTCACAATATGTACATTTATCAAATGATCACATTGTATACTTTCAATATTTTAAAATAATTTGGGTCAGTTATAACTCAATAAAGCTGAGAAAAAAATAAGCCACAGATTACAGATAGATGAGGAAGCATTGCAGTGTTCCAATAAAACTTTATTTGTGGACACTGACATTTGAATTTCATAACTGTCATGTGTTACGATATATTCTTCTTTTGAACTTTCCCTCAACCACGTAAAATATAAAAACCACCCTTAGCTTGCTGGCTATACCAAAGCAGGCAGTGGTCGGGGCTTGGCCCACGGGCCACAGTTACGTGCAGTCTAGCTGGGGGTCAGGCTCCGGGCTGGGCAAGAGCATATAGCAATGGTTGGGACACAGTCCCTCTGGTCACAAGCTCGCTGTCCACTGGGGGAGCAGACAAGCCCACAGGCCGAGAATGGTTGGTGGGGAGAGGAAGAGGGGTTCTGAAGGTGAAGGCAGCTGGGGGGGCTTCCTCAAAGAGGGAGGTGGGACCCAAGCCGGTGGAGTCAGAAACCCCCCAGGGCTGCCTTCCTGGATTGCAGCTGGAAGATGAGCTGCCACCTGAGGGTGGCACGTTTCCACCTGCAAAACCTCCGCTCTGAGCCCCTGCAAAACCTCCGCTCCCTCAGTGTCCGCCGAGCCCATGCCCTGCGATGAAAGAAATGCGGTTGGGACTGGTGATGCAACAAGCCTGGGGGAGGCCGTGAGGGCCCCCTTCTAAAGAAAGCCAGGCCAGCAGCCCGGTTCTCTAGGCAGATGCCGGGAGATGCCACATCGGGTGGGTCGCCACCATGTGCTTGGCAGAAGAAGACGCTGACTGGTATGGGCTGAATTGTGTCCCCAGATGTCATGCTGAGGTTCTAAGCCCCAGCAGCTCCGAGTGGGACCTTATTTGGAAACAGGGTTGCTGCAGATCAATTAGTTAACATGAGGTCATAGTGGCGTAGGGTGGGCCCCTAATCCAAAGTGGCTGGTGTCTCCATTAAAAGGGGGACAATTTGGTGGCAGATAAAGAAACAGAGAGGACACTATGTGAAGACTGGAGCCATGCTCCCACAAGCCCCGGAGCACCAAAGACCGCCAGCGAACCAGCAGAAGCGAGGGGACAGCATGGGACAGATTCTCCCTCCGCCCAGCCAGAGGGAAACGGCTCCTCGACCCCTGCTGACCCCTGCCCTCAGACTTCCCACCTCCAGAACTGCGGGACAATGCGTTTCTGTCATTGGAGTCCCAGTTTGTTAAGACCGCCCTAGGGGACAAATACGCAAGTCCCGGCCAGGACACGCAGCACCTCAGTCCATGCTGGAGAGTCCCCACACACCCACGGCAAAGGCTCCCTGTTCCTCGATTCACACCAGGCTGAAGCCCGGGTGGAGCTCACCTGTCCGAGGGACCACACGCTCTGCCGTGTAGGTTTAACGTGGCAGCCAACACAGAGGTGGCTTTTCCAGTACGGATTTCTGTTTCCTAGCTGGGTTTCGGCACTCGTAGACATCTTCATACTTTTTTTTAAAGATTTTATTTATTTTTTATTTTTACAGAGGGAAGGGAGGGAGAAAGAGAGAGAGAGAGAAACATCAATATGCGGTTGCTGGGGGCCGTGGCCTGCAACCCAAGCATGTGCCCTGACTGGGAATCGAACCTGCGACACTTTGGTTCGCAGCCTGCGCTCAATCCACTGAGCTACGCCAGCCAGGGCTGACATCTTCATACTTTGAACGGCGCTTACGTTTTAGAAAGGGGAGACAGCATACAACTGACAAGAGGAATCACAGGTCACGGTGATGCGAAGGGAAGGACGGGTACAGTCAGAAAGAAGAGTAAGGGGGAAAATATCTTTTTGACAGTCATTTTCAATTCAGTGTTTCAATATGTTTCTGCCTCGAAGGGTTCTCTACTTCTGCCTGGTTATTTCCATGTTTCTTGGCCCCTCCGGAAGTCGGCACCTTGAGGCGGAGGGCTGGCAGCTGACCCCTTGCATATTGTCGCGCCCGTGGAAAGCTCTGGGTGACTGTCACTGGATGGAATGCGGCAAATCTGTGCAACCATAAATTATTCAACTCGTTTTTATTGAACACCATATTAATTCCCTACGAATGCTGCAGCGAGTTATTGCAAATCTGGTGCCTTAAAACAGCACGAGTTGGTTCTCCTGCAATTCCAGACACCAGAGGTCTGAAATACGGTCCTGCTGGGTGTGGGCAGCCTCTGGAGGCTCGGCTGGATCTGCATCTTGGCCTTTTCCAGCTTCGAGTGGCCGCTGGTGCTCCCCGGCCTGGGGCACCTTCCCCACCTTCTAAGCCAGCTGTGTGGGCTTCTCCCTCTGACCCCATTTCCCTGTGTTTCCATCAAGTGGGCCCCTTCCCTTCCACATCAAGTCTCTCTCTGCACCCCTCTTAGAAGGACCATGGGGATGGCATTTTGGCCCCCTCAGGATAACCCAGGAAAATCTCCCCATCTCAAGGTCTCTACTTCAGTCACATTTGTTCTGTCTCCCGTTGTCACGTAAGAAAGCTCACAGGTTCCAGGGACGGGGTCCTGAACATCTCTGGGGGTCCTCAGTCCACCTACCACGAATACCTACAATGCGCCAGGCTTTGTTCTGGAATGCTGGAGGATCAGCAGTGACCCAGGTAGACAGATCCCTGCACTAAGGAGACCACGTTCCTGGGGGACCTATGGGCCATACACAGAACAACACTGACTGTGATACACGTTTTGAGGCAAATATGGGGGGCGCCGGGGCACAGAACGACAAGGTGCCTGAATTAGGCGCTGGGAGTGACATAGAGTGGGTGGGTGAAGAGGAGGAGGAGCCAGCTGTGTGAGAAGCCGGAAAGGCTGGTGCTGACCGAAGGGACAGGAAGAACAGAGAAATAAGGGTGTTCCGGGTGCTCAGGGGCCGCGGCTGTGGTCTGGCTGGAACCTGGGTGGCGATGGGGGAATGGCAGGAGATGAGGCAGGAGCGGGAGGAGGGGGCACTCCTGCAATGAAAGCAGATTCAGTTCGAGTGCGGGGCCCTGTCGGCAACCTGACACTCATCTTTGGTCGAACTGCATGTCATCCAGCCCCTGTGACTACTTTTCTGTTTTCCCCCTTGCCGCCAAGTTCAGGCGGGTCCCCAGACCTCCCCCATGAGTGCAGGCACACGGACCCACCAAAGGGCTCTGCGCTTGGTCTAGTGCTTGGTTGATGCCGTCTTGAAAGTCTTCATCCTTATTGGACAGAGGCATGCCTTTTCGTTTGTATTGGGTCCCACAAATTCTGCAGCGGATGCTGGTGGTTACATCAACAAGCCCTGCGCAACTAGCCACCCTCCTCTCTGAGACCCCACCGAAGGACTCCAGCCTACAGTTCAGTCCTCGTGTGGACAGTGGCTTGGGCCCTTTAGGGAAATAGTCCCTTTTCCATTGGTATTATGCATTAGGAAAAATCATCCTAGAAAGAGGCTGGAGTGGGGTAGAGTTAAGTAGAAATGCAGGGTTTAAATACTTAAAGCTATATTAGGAACCAATAGAATGCCCTCGTAGTTTGCAAAGGCACGTTTTGGACAGTAAAGGCCATTTTGCAAAGGGCTAATGGGGACTGGGGTGAACCATCGCTCAGGCCAGGCACGGCCAGAGAAGACCAAGGAAGGTTCTACCCCAAATCTCCAAAGGAGAACCAACAGAGAAAAACTAGAAAAGGAAGAACAGGCTGTAGAGAGCCCCATCTGTACGCCAGGGGCTGGGCAAGGCTCCAGGGGAGACTGTCATGCACGGACACTGTCCCTACCTCCAGGGGGCATTAGTGGTAGTAACAATGACAGTAGGAAGTCGAAGAAGCCTGACATTGATCGTGTCATTGAACCCCTACCACAGTCCTACGAGAGGTGTGATTCTTATTCTTACCTTTTTCAATGAGAAAACTAAGGATGAGTGACTTGTTTAAGGTGCCACCTCCCAGAGGGGGGCAGCCAGGACAGCCCCAGGATCCAAGGGCACCCTAGCGCTGCTCCGTGGGGAGCTGAGAGGAGGGCAGACTGGACTGTAGGGTGCAGTTTCCTGGCTGGCCTTACACTCAGGATACAGGGCACAGAACAGCGTGATGCGTCTCACCCAGCTCTAAACGAGGGGAGCCCAGGCTCCCCGAGAACCTGCAGCAGGACTGAAATTCAGGAGAGTCGCTGAATTTAGTCCTGATAAAAACGGAGTTGCAAGTGGGGGGAGGGGCCGAGAGGAGAAATAGAGAAAAAGTGAGGTGAACTGAGTGCCTGGCAGATGCTCAGTGTTCGAGTCAGCCCCCCTCCCCCAGCCTTGCCCTGCCCCACCCCCCCACCCCCTGCCCCGGCACTGTGTGGGTAGAAGTGTGGCAGGCATCAGGACGTGTTAGTTTTGAAACACGGCCACAAACTTGTCCATAAAAATTCCTCCCATCAAGAGAGCTGGGATCATGGGGTCTGTGTCCCCTTCCAAACCTGGGTGGGCCTTTGTGATGGCCTCTATGAATGGAATGACACTGGGTCACTTCCGAGGCTCTGCTAGAAAGGCCACCTAGCTTCTACAAGTCTGCCAGGCCTCTAGGGTGCCAGCTACTCCCGGCACTTGTACAAGGAAGGAGGAGGAGAGGGATGGAGGGAGGGAGGCGGGGAGGATGAGGAGCAGCAGCAGCAGCAGGAGGAGGAAAACGAGAAGAAGAAGGAAGAGAGGAGATACCTGAGGAGCCCCAGCTGTTCCAGCTTCTAGCCCAGGTGCTAGACAGCGAGTGGAGAAGCCCTTGAGACGACCCCAGCCCCGTGGCCATCTGACTGTCACTGCGTGAGGCACCTCAAGTGATCGCTGCCCAGCTGTGCCCAGTCAGTGCCAGATTGGGGAGCAAATTCAGTGGAAAATGACCCAATCAGCAAACCCTCACCGAACACCTGCAGGTCCCAGGGGGTGCGGCCCACCCCTGTCCACCCAGGCTCCTCACACCATACCCCTGCCTCCACCACCCTCCTTCCCACCCTCTCCTCCCTCTCTCTTGGGTCCTGGAGGTGGATGTGTGTTATCTCCAAACCAAAAATGCACTTTCATGGTACTTTTTTCCCCCACAAAATACATGAAAACCAAAGAAGGAAACAAAAGCCACTCATGGTCCCATCACTTATTTTTAAAGTGATTTTTACTTTTCACAGGAAAGGCTTTATCCTGCGCATATTTTTAACTGAGTTTTCATTGGACAATCTGCTGTGGAAGTTTGTTTTTTTCATGTCAAAGACATTCTTCTGCAATTTCCTTTTTAATGACCACAACCGTCGAGCATTCCTTTCCGCACAAGTTCGTCAGCGCCACTCTCGCCCACGGCCTCAGCAGCCGCTCCACCTGCACGGAGAGCTGACGGAACGGTGGGGTCCTGGGGGATTCCACTCCCGTGCCCGTCACAGTTTCATGCAAGCACAAACGTATAAATGCACATTCACTCCTCAGTCTTTTGCACAGGACCAGGCTTTCCCTTCAGATGGTGTGGTTTGCAGCCCCGTGTCTCGTCCCATCCACACCCAGATGCATCGTCTGTGTCTCCAGTTTCTGCGTCTTACAAGTGGGGTGGGAACTTAAAGGCACAGCCGTGTAATCCTGGTGGATTCTCCCACTCATGTATAATGATCTCCACAGCATCCCGTTGCACGGGAGTTCCTTCAAGACTCTGACTTAAGAAGTCTTTCCTAGGCACGTAAGGTAGTTTTCATAGAAATGACACTTTCTCTCTGTACCTGTATTGCGTCGGTTTGCATCGTATTTAATTATGGTCGTGGGGTGGAAATGACAAGTATTGACTACGACTGCCATGAACTCCTTTGGGACAAAGCACACGCCTCAGCCGGTGGGGACAGAAGCACTAAAGGCACTCATCTGCAGAGCCCACTGGCCGCAGGAGGGACCACACCCTCAGCCAGTGGGTGTCGTGGAGGAAAAGGTCAGCTCAGCTGGGTCGGATAAGAGAGCTCCCACCCTCCCCTTGCCCAGACACTGTGGCACCCCAGGGGCAGTCCTGGGCCATGAGGTGCCCGAGGGAGGAGAGCAGGCACTGGGCTGACGGCACGAGGAGACGGGCCCCGGGTCCCTGACGCCTAGAAAGTCACCCCACCAACACAGGCCTGCCTGGTTACAGGCTTTTAGTAGGCGAGTCAGAAATTAACTTTTTATTTTGTTGAAGTCACTCTTCTTTGGCATGTTCTAATAAAATTACTCTCTCTCTTTTCTCGCAGCACTTCCCAGAACTCTTCCAAGATAAATTTCAGACTCACCCTATTTTTTAAGACGGATCATCCCCAAAATATTCTCCAAATTTGGTGAAGATGTCTCAACACTTGTGTGTGATGTGGCAGCTAGGCAAACATTTCATTTTACCGACGTAGTTGTGCCTTTTGTTGGAAGCGGCATCAAATTCTTTTTGGGAAGGTAAGTATAAAAAAATAAGCAACAGTAATGGTAACGAAAGCATAAAAGTATCGCCAAGTGGCAGTCTCCATCCACCTTCTTTAATGAAATATTTTTTAAAAATTGAAATGAGCAGAGTGCTTGTATGTAAAAGAAAGTGTCTAATGAATATTCCATCAAGGACACAGAATATCCCCATAAGACTCACTGATATCACTCACCTGCAGAGAAAAATCACTTATTCAGAAATTAAACCAAGATAAATATCAGCCCACTCTGTCCAAAGTATCATAAATTTTGTATTAGTGAACTAATGAGATTTAATAAAAATCCCAATTAAGTCTTACAGGACTTTGGAAAGAATCTGTCTTTCCTCTCAACCCTAGGTCTTTCCACTCAACTTCAAAGGAAGCACTAACAAGAAGCAATGAATCCCAGTACGACCGTGATTAAATTTCATGAATTAAACAGAGGTACTTTTGCAGAGTGGTCCATTCAGTCAGTAAAACAGATATTTTTCTTTCTTAGCTAAACCAAGGGCCAAATTTGTGTCCTGTCCAGGCCTTGGCATACATGATGACATTTTTATTCTTCCTATAAGTGAGTATGCTTTTCAGAACCTTCGAGAGTAAATCGCAAACTCATCATGTGTGCCTTTAAAAATAGGGCCTCCCAGTGTCTTTCCTTCCCCTCCCTCCCCCACCACCATTCCCACCCCCAACACAGGCATGTAAAGTGGCCACCATTGGACACATCGAAGGATAATCATGGTTCTGGGTGCAGGGTGTAGCTTTAAAAATCTGGATTCTCTGTTTTAAGTGAAAAGCAGCAGCTTGGAAATAATTTCTCCTAGTCACTGTAAGTTTTCCAGTGTCTTGGCAAGAAGGAACAGCAGCTTGCTGACAGCATGTTAAATGACCTACATTTGTGTGGAAAGCCGTGTGGCCCAGCCCAGCAGGCTGAGGGGTGGGGGAAGGTGCCCTGGCACTGACTGCTGATCAGGACAAGCCAACTCCAGGCTCTTCCTGCTTGGTGTCTCCATCTCACCATCTGCATAACTGCTGATTCATTAGGCAGGTGTCTCTCCTGCTGCTGGAAGGGACATTTGTTCCCTGTAATTTGCCACTTTTCCAAATGGTTAAGGGAAATTGGACTCACTGCTGGATACCAGAGGCGGGCAAACCTGGGAGTGATGTGGGTGAGCTAATGCCAGCCCTTCTTCTCTGTCGTAAATGCCATTTGGAGGGTCAAGGCTCAAATGGTGAGTGTTTTCCCAGCTCGCTTGGAGTGGGCACCCTCAGGAACAACCAGCAACCATCATGGTATTTGGTGAATAGGCCTCATTTAAACGTTGCATCTTGTGGTCCTCATAGTTATCAGACTGTGTGTTTGCATTTTGGTTTGGAGAATATTGTCACTGTATTCAAGGTGTAAATAGATTGCTCAGAGCATGTCCAGGCAGCTACAACTCCAAGGCCAGGAGGTCAAAGGGGGGCAATCCCCACACATTTCCAAAGAGAGCTCGGGGCCAAGACTACCAAACATTAAGCAGGGCGTAAGACACTACTTGTTAGGTCCCTTTTTCCTTAAAGCTTAGCCCAAGTTCTCCTCTTTGCTCATAGTTTCATTTCTGTCCAATTTCTGGTCCTGTATGTCCTTCCACTTCCGGACACAAGGACACGACTCAGGATGAGCACCAACCATAGCCCCTCAACCTCCTGGACATAATAATTGGACTCACAGATGGCCAAACGGAGACACAGCCCTTGTCTATTTCAGGAAGCAGCCATTCACTTATTCATTTGTTTTTTTTTTACAAAACCTTCTTCACTTAGAGAGAGGCACTATTCTGGGTGCTGGGGAAGTAGCTATAAACAAGATGGACGTAATTCCTTTCTTTATGGAGTTTACATCATGGGGGTGGGGGTGGGTGTGGGGGTGGGGAGGCAAACGAGAAACCAATAAATGAACGAGGTGACTTGTGAGAGTGTTGTGTGATGAAGGCCACTGTGATGGTGACAGTGAGCAGGGCTAACACCCAGGGGAAAGTGGCACTGGGAGGGGAAGAAGGCCCCGGGGGCACTTGAGTTGCTGGTTGTCTTCTGTCCCATCAGACCAGTCCCACCCTTGCTTTTCCTGGGCTTTTATATCATGAGCCAAAAAAATGCCCCTTTGGGGTCAAAGCCAGCTCAAAGTCTTCGCTCGCACAGTCCTTACCCACCCGTCAACACCACCACCATGACCCTGACTCCAGAATGGCCCCTCCGTTAGCAAGTCAGCGCTGTGCTGACTCAGCACTGACTTGGCTGTGGTAGGTGTGAGGACACGCAGGTTACACTCATTCTCCGGAGGAGCTTCTCATGAACGCGGGGCTGGGGAGTGGGCACAGAAAAAGATATCAAACTGTGCGTTGGCCACAGCCTGGACTGGCCTAGTTGCTTAGTGGCTGGAGTGGGAATAGCTCTTTGGAGAAGATGCTCAAGTTAAAATTACATTCCAAGCAACCCTGATTTCACCCCGTTGTTGAATAAGAGAACACTGAAGCCCAGAGAAATGCAGATAAGAACTCAGATTTGAAACCATTCATTCATTGAAAATATTTTCAGTTTTTTGATTAACGGATTGGTCAATTAAGGGAAATTGTGGGACAAGACTGACATGAGATAAGGACTGGGCTAAACATCTAAAGGAAATGGGGGAAAGCTGCTTTTTAAAATCCCTCCCTAGGCTCTTCCTCGGTGATGTATCTGCCTGAAGCTTTCATTACAGCCTGTATGGCAATTACTCCCAAACTCGTATCTGCAGCCCAGACCCGTCTTCCAGATCCCAGGCTGCTGCATCCAAACTCCTTGACATTTCCACCTGAAAGTCACTCTTAGCATATCCAAGACTGAGCTCTTGATTTTCCACCCTCCACCCACCTGTTCCTCCCTGGTCTTCCGTCTCAGTAAACAGGTCCGCCGTTCACCAGGTTGCTCAAGCCAGAAATCTCAGAGTCCTTCCAGATTCCTATCTCTCTTATCTCCCATCCCCAGTCCATCCAAGCTCTCTGAGTTCATCTCCTTGTCACCACCCTGGTCCAAAGCATCTTTACCTCCTGCATGGACTATGGCAAGAGCCTCTCAGTTCATCTGGAGGAGTCACCTTCCTCAGAGCCACTCGAACCTCCACGTAAAAATTGATTGCACTGGAGGAGGGGTGATGGCGGCTGTGAAGTCATCCATTACAGATTCCTTGCTGAGCTGAGCCAGCCACAAACTCTAGTGCGTTCTTAGACCCAATAGAAGTAATGCTTAGATCTTCTACTGCTTTTGATCATTTGTGGTGAGACTCTCATCAGTACAAGAGTGGTTAGAGCTGAGAATACCTGATGAAATATTAGCTTTGGAAAGCACCATAGGGTCATGTAGACCAACTTCTTCATGGTACCAGTGGGGAAACTAACCTGCAAGGAGGTTAAATGACCTGAAATCACCATCATCAATTAATTACATACATAATGCCACATTTCAAAGTGGATTTCAGAAACATCTGTGATCTAAAGGATGATATGCATCCTTCTTCTTTAAGACATCTTTCATAAATATTATTCGCACAAATTAGGCTTGTGATAAGAATCGGGTATTAGGGAGTTCAAGGGCCTTCACGGTGAGCACTGGAGGACATGTCATATTACGGCGTGGATTAAGTGCTGGGCCATGTGCTAGTTCTTGGGGAGGGCTAATATCCCTTTGCAAAAATGGAGCTGTTCTACCTCCTGACACCTCACTTGGCCCAGGACATGGCCAAGATTTTCTTAGAAAACATCTCTGGTCCCATACTACACTGGACAGATGAGCGATGGAGGACTTCGGTTCTCTGCTGGAGAAAAGTTCTGCTCCTTTTAGCTTGAAGCTACCCCAATTAGCAACATTGGTTATCTAATATTAACCAGTTAAATTCTGTAAGATAAACTAATTGCAGAATTTGTCAATGTGCAAATAAGTGAGTTGACTTTCTGTTTGGAGTAGACAGCTATAAAACGACTCAGATTGGAAGGAGTCTATTCTAAATGAGAATTTTTGTTTCGGAGTGGTTATTTTTGTCATTATTTCCATTTATTTGTCTGTGGGACAAATAATTGTCCTCTCTGAAGCTTGTTTACTCTGGATACAATGGACCAGTAATACTACTTATGCTACAGGCTGTTGGGAGGAATGGATGAAATACTTCATGTAAAGAGTTTAACATAGTTCGCAATCAATGTTAATGTTGTATTATAGAAGAGGTAGTTTTCTACTAAAGTCACTCTTCTTTCATGGCAATAAAGTCTTGCAATCAATATATAGAAGTTTGGGGAGGGGTGGGAATGCATCTAACTCATGCTAAGAAAGTCTAGGCACTGAGCATGTTCTAGTCAAAGACAAGGCAAAAGCTAATTATGTGAATAATGCAGAATGTTTGTGGTCAGCTCAGCAGTACTGGAGTGAAAAAGCTGACCAGGATGCCATCCTTGCTTTTGTTGTCCTCCTGTACAAAAGGAAAGTAATAAGCCCTGGCTGGCATAGCTCAGTGGATTGAGTGCGGGCTGGGAACCAAAGTGTCCCAGGTTCGATTCCCAGCCAGGGTACATGCCTGGGTTGCAGGCCATAACCCCCAGCAACCGCACATTGAAGTTTCTCTGTCTCTCTCTATCTCCCTCCCTTCCCTCTCTAAAAATAAATAAATAAAAATCTTTAAAAAAAAGGGAAAGTAATAGATTAGCAAATAGAGGTCTTCCCCTACAGAAGAAGTTTTTTTAAATTTAGATTGTATTTATGCATTTTTAGAGAGGGAAGGAAGGGAGATAGACAGAGAGAGAGAGAAACGTCAATGTGCAGTTGCTGGGAGTCATGGCCTGCAACCCAGGCATGTGCCCTGACTGGGAATCGAACCTGCAACACTTTGGTTTGCAGCCTGTGCTCAATCCACTGAGCTACACCAGCCAGGGCTAGAAAAAGTTTTCATAATTGAATTGGATATTGACCATAAGGTCAGTGAATTAAGAAACACAATTGGCATTACCCTGATTGACACTGGTGACAACAGGCTTGTCACTGGGGATGAATCTTTGATGAGCAGGAAGACAGGCACTAAGAGCAAAGGGCCAGGACACACAGTGATGTGTCTCTTCTTTGGTACACCATCCATCCCCGTGTTTGTGTTTCCGGTGTGTTGTGGATTGTGATGCCAGCAAAGGTGCAAAGTCAAGACCAAGATGATTCAGCTTTGAAAGGCTCCTGAGTGTGTGGCTTATGAGGAAAATGAAACATTTGGGTTCATTTCTGCCTTTCTTGATCAAGCAATTTGATATTTGAGCTTGTGATTAAATATTCTTATGGCTGTACAGCACCTTTATCATTAAAACTCCTGCAGGACTGCTAATTCTGTTTTGTGATCCTCAGACACCCTGACCTCAACCCCCTTTATCTCTCATTGAATCAACTGGTTTTATAAATCAATTCTGATAAAGTAAATTTTCTTAGGAACCCAATGATCTTTTTATAGCATAGCAGGCTGTATAAAAATATAACGCAGGAACCGCTACAGCAGAGAAATGCATGAAAGAGGAGGGGAACCCAAAATAATTCTGCCTTGGGGTGTGTGGGCAGGTAGAGGGAGGCTCTGAAAAAGACATGACATTTGAGTTAGAAACTTAGGAATAAGTAAGTGCCTGTTCCTCACGTGGATGGAATGGGAAAAGCAGTTCCTGGTGAAGGGAATGACTTGAGCTTACAAAGCCTGGGGAGGACTGAACACTTGTCAAACGCAGGAGACAGTGGCTAATTTAGCATTTGCTTGACAAAGGTAAGTGAATGTGTAGCAGGTGCAGTGCTAGGCCACAGCCACTGGCTGCAAGGAACAGATGACCTGGATAGGCCGACGGGAGCCAGGAGAAAGCTGGAAGACCCCGTGCATCACCGCTTTAGAGTTTGCGTTTGTTTCCGAGTCCACTGTGGTTTTTAGGCAGAGCAATGGTGTGATGAGAACAAAGCGTAGAGAAGAAAAAGCACATAGAATCATGCAGGATGGATTAAAGAGAGTGAGTAGAAAGATATGTACTAATTCAGGACGGATGGGTCAGGGGCAGGAGCGATACATGGTTTGAGGGAGCCCCACTGCCATTCCTGTCCCTATTTCCTGGCACCCGCGGGATCCATTCCCCCAGCTTCCCATCTCTTTTTTGTCAGCACCTGCTCTAATTTGCAAGGAATTAAAAAAAAAAACCCAACCAACAACCTAGAAAGCTAAATTGGACTCTGTCTCTCTTGGAGCTGAAATTACTTTAGCAAAGATAATGGCTTCTTTTCGTTTGCAGGGTCTCCTCTTCTCGTCTAAAGGTTAAAAATAGAAAACAGATTAAAATCCTGAGTGTGGATCCTAAAAAGGGTTTCTGCTCCCTCCCTGCGGGGTGATACATTTAACGGGCTGTGGGATCTGGAGACTGCCCCTGAGACACGCTTTGGCGGCACGCATTCCGTTTTCAGTCGAGCCCACGGTCAGAGACGTGTCCGTGAGCTCTCCGACGGAGCTGGTCGTTGTCGGGAAGCAGGTTTGTTCTGTTTTGCAGAACAGACCTGCTACTAATCGCTTTTATTATTATTTCGGGTTCGTGGGGGTGGGAGGTGGAGATAGTGCGAAAGGAGAAAAGAGAAGCCTGTTTTAGCCCTTGCTTCAAAAATGAACTTGGGTCCCACGGAAGACGTCTTTTCTAGTCGCCTCCGTCTCTTGGGGCGCGCCCAGAACAGCAGCGCCTCCTTTCCGCTCCCTCAAATGTCCCTCTGCCCTAGAACTGCAACCCACTTGGCACTGCCGCCCTTGCTGCAGGACCCCACTTGCTCTGGATTGCCGAGGGGCACCCCCGGAACACCACTCAGGAGCTCCTGGCTGGGAGCTCTAAGTGGGCCTTTAGGCTCTCATTGGGCCAGCCAGCTAATCCGGGCTGGAAATAATGAAACTCATCCAAAAAAGCTCTCCTAAGCCTTCTGAGCCCTGGAGCTAGGGATATTAACTGCAGAGTGGGGGTGGGGGAGAGAGGCATCAGAGGCTCTGGGCCACAGAACCTCGGTGGTTATGTAAATCAGAAAGCCAATCCCAGCATGCACCGATGCAGGGGGGAAGGAAATGGGGCAGGGGGGACGGAAATGGGGCAGGGGAAAGGGTGGGTAGGTGGTGGCCCTGGTTCCTTGACATCCTCATGAGAAATATTACCTTGTGCTGGAGGTGACAAGGCACATGTCAGCATGTTTAAAGTCTCCCTTTTCACTCTTTCCGAAATAGCTGATAAAATCATAAGTTGTCATTGTCTGTTATCTCAGAGAGGTGTTATTTTTATTTAAAGATGTTATTTACTTATTTTTAGAAAGAGGAGAAGAGAGAGAGAAAGAGAGGGAGTGAAACATCAATGTGTGATTGTCTCTCACGCGCCCTTCCCTTGGGGACCTGACCCACAACCCAGGCATGTGTCCTGACTGGGAATCGAACCGGTGACCCTTTGTGACTCAATCCACTGAGCCACACCAGCCAGGGTGGTTATTTTAAAAATAAGTTGCCATTGACTTCACTTTCCAAAACTCTTCTGAGATCATGATGATGATGATGATGATGATTTAAGTCCAGAGATATTTTTTAAAAAATATGCCCATAAGACCAAAGATTTTTAGAGCCAGAAATTTGAGATTGCAAGAAAAGCTGAACGGACTAAGACAAGATTAAAGGTGGCCACACATTCCTGGGCATTTCTTTTTTTTTTTTAAGATTTTATTTATTTATTTGTAGAGAGGGAAGGGAGGGTGATAGAGAGAGAGAGAGAGAAACATCAATGTGCGGCTGCTGGGGGTCATGGCCTGCAACCCAGGCATGTACCCTGACTGGGAATCGAACCTGCGACACTTCGGTTTGCAGCCCACACTCAATCCACTGAGCTACACCAGCCAGGCGACATTTCTTCCATTAAAAGGCAGGTCTATGTCCTATTCCCTTGACCAGTAGGATGAGCAGAATGAGTGATGCTGTGCCCGTTTTCAGGCCTGAAGTGACGGCATCTCTAATGTTCCATCTCTGGGAATGTGTGCTTTTGGAGCCCCGAGCGCTCTGTGAGACATCTGACTGTGCTGCTGGAGAGACCGTGCGAGAGGCTCAGAGACACCTGGAGACACAGGGGCATCCAGCTGTGCTCACCGAGGCTCCAGACGTGTGAGCGAAGACTTCCTGGGCTCTGTAGGACGGCCCGTGCACCGGCTCAACACCCCATTGGGCAGGAGACCTCCCTAAATTCCTCCCTACATCGTGAACGTGAGAAAGTGATTACTATTTAAGCTTCTGCATCTGGGGGTTTTGTGACAGAGCAACTGATAACCAGGAGAGAACATGACCAGACAACTCAGGCTTTTGTGGAGAAAGGAATGAAGTTGGGGACCTTCGAGGTGTGTCTTTATTGGAGAGGAGGACGTCAACATCCTTCTACTCCTCCTTGAAATCGTTACAGAACCAAGAGACTGCCAGGAAGGTGTAATTAGAGGCCTCCCCACCTCCCACCCTCTCACTGAGCAATGCAGAACAGCTCCGAGAGGAGGAAGCCTAAATGCAGGTGTTCTGGAAACCAGTGCGTCAGCTCGTGGGCTGTGTGAACTTCTTTGATCATTTTGCAAAGGCCTCTTGCCTGGAGACAAAAGGGCGGTGGAACGGAACACCCACCTGAGGCTTCCACCATCCTGCGAGCTCAGCTGGAGCAGGGCCTCTGTTGTCCCAGCTGAAAAATAAGGTGTCTCCCCCCTAGCACCCTTCCTCCCTACAACCTTCAGCAGGGATGCTTAAGGTTGAGGAGAGAAGGTTCTGGGTGGGACCAGACTGTTCTCAGCATTCCCAAGAAGAGAAATCCTCTTCCCTGAGAGGTGGATTCTGACATACAGAGTGCCTTGGAATCCTGGGCAAAGACGAGAAAGCAATATGCTGCCTCCAAGACTGTCAAAATGCATGATTATTCATTCATTCCTTCCACAGATATGTACTGAGCCAGAACAGGGACTTGCTAGCTCCCAGGCGATTGTGCAGAGGTGAGAGCAGAGCAATGCTGGCTCTGAGATGGAGGAAGGTAACGAGCCAAGGTGGTGTGCTCGCCTTGAGTGGCCAGCACACAGCCCTTGATGCCTCAGGGGAGGCCGGGGGCTGGCTGTGGCCAGGCTCTCTGATGCACCAGCTGGGCCCAGGACCCCAGCTCTGGCCATCGCACTTTCCCGTTGTTTCTTCCAGTCTGGGCTCATGTTCCTAATCCCTCCCAGCCTGAAGTCACGTCTGTCTCTCCTCCCCTCCAATCTCTGGGCTTTACAAGGACCATATCCTGCCCCTGTAGCTGGGGCTACACTCCTGGGAGGCTTGGGGATCACAGCAGCCTCGTCTGTCTGAGTCATGGCTTTGTCATTTACTAGCTGTATGACCTTGGACAAGGTGTTTTACCTTTCTGAGCCTTACTTCCTGCAGCCACGTAATGGGACACAGTGCCTCTTGTGTGGATTAAGTAGGAAAACAGAAGTGAGGCATCTGGCAGAGATCCTGAGCGGCTAAACCAGGATGCTGGTTCTTTTCCTTTTTTCTGACCCTGGGCTCCGCCCATCCACAGGGACTATCTCACGAATGTCCAGGGTGGTCATTCCTAGTGACTCCATCTTTGCCACCTGCCCGTAGTCGCCTGTCCAGTCCAGCTGCCGTCTTCTTCTGGCCGACAGGACCCTGGCACGGCAGGAGGCCTTGGGCCACACACAGTGTCCTGACTTGGGGAGCAAACTGCCAAGGCCCCAATCTAGGTGAACCCCAGAGCCAGGGGTCTTTTGCTTCCCCAAATGCCCCTTGAAAGAGCAGGGAGGAGAAGAGGGTCAGCCTGCCTAAAGTGACCAGTATTTTTTTTAAATAGTTTCCTTAGCTTTTTTTTTAAGACTTTATTTATTTATTTATTTTTAGAGAGGGAAGGGAGGGAGAAAGAGAGAGAGAGAAACATCAATGTGCGGTGGCTGGGGGCCGTGGCCTGCAACCCAGGGATGTGCCCTGACTGGGAATCGAACCTGCGACACTTTGGTTCTCAGCCCGCGCTCAATCCACTGAGCTACGCCAGCCAGGGCAAGTGACCAGTATTTTGACGCGGGTCTCAGGCAGACCAAGCATCCATGCCGGGCAGTACTCACCTGCCCACGAGGAGACTGGGCCACCTCAGTTGCCTCTGACAAAGATACAAAAATGAAGATCCAAGTTCCTGGGGTCAGGCAAAGGATGTGGACCTCAGAGTCCATCAGGACATGGGATCGCAGAGTGGAGGTGAAGACGGTCTGCATTTCATTTCTTAGATGTGGTGAGGACTGTCAAGGAGAAAAGAGACCCAGATGGTTAATGGAAGATGCTGGGTCTCCTAGTTCCCAAGGCAGAGCTCTTTCCCATGGTAACTTTTTAGGCTTCCTTGCAAGTGTAGAAAATTGTTGGCTTATGAGGGTGAATTATAGGTAAAATAGGCTTCAGGCAGGGCTGGATCCAGGAATTCAAGTTATGTTCCAAATCTGTCACTGTGACCCTCTCTGTATATTGACTCTGCTGTTTCTCCTTCTCTTTGTACGTTGGACTCGTCCTCTCCTGCCTTGGATAGGATCTCTTCCCAGAGCTCTTTGTTTGAGGGATGGGGCAGACAGAACTCTTCTTGGGGTCCTCTCCACCTGGGGAGGCCATTCTCCCACAAGTCCTGGAGAGGTCATGTTTCCTAGGAGGATCCTGGGAGATGAGAGGTCATGGTAGAAGCAGGAGAGGGAGCGTACCCCACATATCAAATCATTGCTTTCCACATTTTAATTTTTTAAAAATTTTATATATTTATTTTTAGAGAGGGAGGAAGGAAAGGAGAAAGGAAGGGAGAGAAACATCAGTGTGTGGTTGCAGCTCATGTGCCCCCTACTGGGGACCTGGCCCACAACCCAGGCATGTGCCCTGACTGGGAATCGAACTCATGACCTTTCAGTTTGCAGGCCAGCGCTCAGTCCACTGAGCCACACCAGCCAGGGCTTATTTTCCACATTTTTAGTATAGGGTTGCTAGTGTGATTTTTGAAAACACAGCTGTGTATTTCATTGTTCTTAAAGTTCATAATTTCAAAGTATTGCAGTACTGAAATAATTAAAATTAATTATTTCAAAGTATTACAGGTAAAGAATCAAATAGTATAGGATGATATAAGAAAAAAGGGAAAATACTTTTCTTCTCTCCCTTTAATTCCCAAGCCTCACTCCCCAGAGATGACACTGTTAACAGTTTCCCACGTACTCTTTCAGAAATTATTCTCCACATAAATGTATGTCTATTTTTAAAAAAATACAAATGAGATTGTACTATATATGTTAGCCCCAATTTTACTATGTTTCAGCCATTGCTTGCTTAACTTATTTGCATGGAACATTTTCATTAACATCCTATGAATATTCCAAACGGAATCTTGGGAAACCCCAAGCTCATTCATTAAATAAAGACCAAGTACCGTGTGCCTGGTGATGCAAAATATTGCAATAACTGGAATGTCTGTTCCTACTCAAAGAGTCGCTGTGTACTAGGAGAGTCAGAAGTAAATACACGGAGGCTATACAATAGGTTATCATGTAAGTGTGAACAGGATTCTAGAAAGTAACTAACTCTCCCTGGAAAGGAAGAATGAGGTTTCAAGGAGGGGTCCATTTGGCATTGGGTCCTGCAGGATGAGTAGGAGTTCAACTAGCTGGCCAGCAGGGTGGGCACCCCGAGGGGGCGGGACGTGCAAGAGCGTGGGATGCGGGAAACGACGAGAGTCCGGTGTGGCTGCGGAACTCGGGCCTGGGGAGAGGAGGCCGCATACCAACTCAGGAAGAGGACTGGAGGCTAAAGGGTGAGTGAGAGACCTACAGAAATGTGAGCTTTAGCAAATCTTTGGTGACATAAAGTCACTAAATATTTTTTCCAAGTAGGGAAACTTGAGTTTTAGGAAGATGAATCAGGCCCAAGTACGGAAGCTGGGTTGGAGGCGGTGGGGGGTGGGGGGGGAGCCCAGAGGCAGGGGGAACATCTGGTGGGGGTGGGGTGGGGTGGGGACATCACAATGGTCAAGGTCTGAAGTGGAAACACTGTGTAACCCGGACACTGGTGATGGAAGGCAAGAGCTGGGGTGTCGGGGGGCCTGTTCGGAGACACAACCAGCAGGACTCGGGGGCTGATTTGAAATGAGGCTGCTGACGGGGCAGCGGGTGAACGGTGGTTCCGCGAGCCGAGGCGGGAGCCCTGGCTCTCCAGGGACCTCGTGCTTCTCGGGCCACTGGAGGGGCCTCCTGAATGACTGGTCCCATGAAGGTAAGCCCCATTGCTTTCTCGTCTTTGGAGAACTTCCTTCCACATCAGCCAGGGCAGAACCCCATGCGGACGCGCTGTGTGGGAGTTGCTTAAACAATGAGGGGCCACAACATCCTCATTTGCCAAACGGGCATTACAGATGCATCTGGATGAAACGGCTGGAATAAACTCCGAACCGATTCCTGCCTGCGCCGCTGAGCTGTGATGGGATCCCGCGCGCCTCGCTGACTTCATTTCCTCTGTCGGCTCCCTCGGCGCCCCCACTCCAGCCACAGCCAATTCCAAGCACCAAATTCATCCCCTCCTTGGGGCCTGTGAAATGACTGTTTCTTCTGCCAGGCACATTCTTCCCTTAACATCTTCAAACAGTTCGCTCCTTCACTTAATGAAGTGTCTTAGAGAGGCCTTTCCGGACTGTTCTGCGATAGCTCCTCACACTCACCGTAACCCCACCCCCTTGTCTTGCTCTCCTTTCTCCGTGGTTTTAATCATCACTCCGGAGAGCGCATTATGTCTTATATCAGTATAGTAATATATAATAATAAAATATAAATATAATCGATATGTTGCATACAATATGTATAATAGTACCATTGCACTAATATGTCATCATATAATTATTTATTAATAAGAGAATAATTTCTTCTTATGTTATGTCTCTCTCACTAGCTGCTGAGCCCCAGGAGTGCAGGGACCTCACGGGTCTTGTCTGCTGTGTTCGCAGGACTGGAAGAGAAGGCTGGCCCCCAGAAGGGGCGGGAGTGGTATGAATGTTGATTGACAGCTGGAAGGAAAGGCCGACACCTGAAAGATGGAGCTCTCTAAGATTTCAAGAGTCTTTCCTTCTTTTTTTCTTTCTTTCTTCTTCTTCTTTTTTTTTCATGATTTCTCCAGAGCTTGTATTTGTAAGGTTGACTGAAGGTTAAATTCCAGGTACTAAATTTTTAAATAAAATTTGTAAGTCTACTTTGGCCCCCTGTGTGGCTGTTGCCATTTCTTTTTTATTTCCAAACAGCACCACCCTTCCTTTTACTCTGCAGGAAATGCCTAAGAATTTATCAGAGATTTATCAGAGACTCGGTTGAGTCACCTTGCCTTTCCTGCTTCTGCGGCCCTTGGCGGGGAGAGGAGCCAGGGTGGTTGTTGGCTTGGGCTGGGCCTTGACTGCTGGCTATTGGTTTGGGTCTCAGAGAGCTGGAGCCTGGGGCCGTCTTAAAATTCATGCCTGTGTCAACACTGCTGGGTCCCTCTCAGACTCTCATTACCATTTTCATTATCTTCCCTGCTCTACATGAACACTTGACCTTTTCTGACCCATCTCAGTCGGTAAATCTACCCTGGGTGTTTCAGACAGGCTTATAGCTAGCTCCAGCTGATTCCCAGTGTTGTCGAACTTTAGCAAGGGCTGGGCAGCAATTCCTTGTACAGTTTCTCCATTAAGCAGATCTTGTTTGGAGTAAAGGCCCCGAGAGATCATAATGTGAACCTTAGAGTCAACCAGACTTGCGTGGGAATCCTGACTCAACCACTTTCTAACTGTGTGGCTTTGGACAAATACACTATTCCCTCTCATTTCAGTTCTTATCAAAATGTAATTTTTAAAAATATGACTCTCATATAAGTATATAGTGAACACATGTAAAAGATTTATTGAACTAATTTTATAGTTGATTTTATGTGTCCACTCGAGCAAATCACAGGACTTGCAGATACGCAGCTAAACATGACTTCTGGGGGCGTCTGTGAGGATGTTCCCGGAAGAGACCAGCGCTGGAGCTGATGAGCAGAACAGAGCAAACTGCCCTCTCCAGTGTGGGCGGGCACCATTCAATCGGTCGAAGGCTGGAATAGAACACACTCATGGAGGAGGAGAGGACTCATTTTCTCTCTGGCTGCCTGACCCGTTGAATTGGGACACTGATCTTTTTCTGCCCTTGGGGGTCCTGGTTGACAGGTGTTCAGACCCGGGCTGGAGTCCATACCCCTGGCTCTTCAGCCCCCAGGCCTTCAAAATGCACCACAACCTTTCTTGGGTCTCCAGCCAGCAGATGACAGACTGTGGGGTTCCTAAACCTCCCTGCTCATGGGAGCCAGTTCCTTATAATATATTCTATTCTCTCGATAATACGATATATCCCATGTATTCTATTGGTTTTGTTTCTCTAGAAATTTCTAACTAATGCATTTGCTAAGGAAGAAACCTATAAAATGGTAAAGTTGGGTCAAAGCATTCAAAACATATTTGTTCAAGGTACTTAGGAAGAGATATTTAGTTTGTCAAGAAAGGAAAGTTGAAATAAAACTGCTAAGTTAGATATAAACTTGTTGAATCTGTAATCTTTGGAGCTATCTTTTCAAATGAACAGAAATAATTTGCATCTCTACTGAGCAAAGTTATTTGCAGGTTATCAATCTTTCTCAAGTTAACCTTAAACTTTGCACAGGCCAGGCCCTAATTAATAGTAAATAGCAAACAGAACAAAGATACATCTTCCCAGAGAAATAGGTAATCCTTGGGAGTATCTGTTGGACATTGTGCCTGGTATGACATGAAAGCACATGCATGTTCTTTGCTTTTTTTCCCAAGTGTTGAATAATTTTTCTTAATGTTTTCTTATGTAAAATACGGTACAGCAAGACCCTTGGCGTAGTATAGAGGACATAGTATATCGAGTCACTTACAAGGCCCTTATTTCTTGGTCAACCAGACTGATAATTTACCATGTTATTGCCAGTTATTAATTTCTTATTATGTGTCAATAGCATCATGGGACAGAGAGGTGTCTCTCCTTTAACCTGTGAGGTACTGGAGGCCCCAACCTCTCCCCTTTGTGGCTCCAGTCCTAGGGGTTGGTGGCTGTTTCCTGCCCTTACCATCTCTGAGTTACCTCAGTACTCCTTTGTAGCTTTATCTGTTCTTCAACATCTGTCTAATAAATTTATTGTATTTTATTCCCTGTTAAAACAATGAGCATGGTTTCTGTCTTTCCTGATTCAATTTTGACTGTTACAGGTGGAGAAGGAGCATGTATTTCTCAACTCCCGGCTGTCAAGGAAATGTCCTATTGAGAAACATGACGTGACCCCCAAAATTACATTCACTATTGCATCCAGAACTATTACTTTGACCACTTCTATAAAGCATTTGTTGAAATTTTCCTGCAAACAACATACCCTCAAAGCTCTCTGCGTGCATCATCTCATTTAATCCTGAAGGCAAACCTATTGGCTGTTCATTACTCTTGTCCTCACTTTAAAGATGGAGAGATTGAAGTCCAGAGGCTACCCCAATGGCCCACTAGCAAATGGTTGGTCTGAGATTCAAACCCAGGAACCTAAATCCACTCTTCTTCATGAACTGTGACCCATGAGTCACGGGTCCTGTTTGTGCTGTGACGGTGTGCAAAGGGCAAACTTTTAATCAAGATGAAGAAATAAAAGTAGGGCTATCTACAAATAGTGGGAGCATTCTACAAGAATCATTGGGGACCCAGAGATAGAAGACATAATGTCCTTGCCATCAAAACTTGTTCAGTACCATGGACAGTAACTGCAGGTCGCCTTAGAGTGTCACCACCCACGTCCCCAAGGCAAGGCAAAATACATTTGATATTGTGCAGGCTGCCCTGTGTTGTTATGTGGGTTGTGCCTTGCAAAGGGGGCCTGGGTTAGGGGGTGAGAGTGGGCTCTGTTGCTAACCTGTGCTGTGCAAGGCTGTGACTCCCCTGGGAAGGGAGCACATTTTAAAAGTTCTCTTATGGAAACCCTATGTCTGTTAATGGCCCTGTTACTGTGAGTCATGGTCAAAAAGTTTGGAAATGATTCTAAGGTTCAGTAACTTTGACTCAACACAGCAGAAGAAAAACCAGGCAGGCTGAGTTTTGATGAGGAGAAGAGGGAGGGATACGATAGGGGAATTTAGGAGGCACAGTTGAGACACTTGGAAAACATGAGGATTTTAGGTGTTTGAGGAGAAAGGAGGTTAAAGAAGAGAGCAGATTGTTCCATGGAAGTAAATTTCTCAAACCTGATGATTTTACCCAGGGGCTGGCCCCAACCTTAGATCTAAGACCACAAAGAGAGAGAAGGAATTGCAGTTAGAAGATCTGGGTTAAATTCCTGGCTCCACAATGGTTAAACCTTGAACTTGAAAGAAGAACTTGCATTTAATTCATCTTTGCATCCTTAGCTCTGAGCACAACATACAAATTGATTGTGTACTGACCCAAACTATGTAATCTTGAGCCAGTCCTTTCAGAAAAGTCTGAGACTGTTGCCTCACAAGCAAAATAGGGTCCTGTTTTCTTCCTGGGGTAATTGGGAGGGTCAAATGAAATAATTAAGTTGCTTATTATATATAGTAATGATGCAAATTGACTGGTCTCTGTTTGCATTTATGCAGAGCAGGATATACTGTGAAATCCATAGGAAAGTGTTTGGGTAAATGGAAGTGGATTTAATAGGCTGCCACTGCAAATGTTGTATGAAAACCAGATTTCTATATGGAAAAAGAAGGATGCATGAGGTACACTTAAAATGAAATGTTTTATCATTAAAGGGTGTAAAACATGCATCATCAGAATGGTATAAACACATGCCACTTCAACTTAATAAAAGCAGCCTCTACGAGGGGTGTCCAACTTGTGGCCTGTGGGCTGCATGCAGCTCAGGATGACTGCGAATGCAGCGCAACACAAAATTGTAAATTTACTTAAAACATTAGGATGTTTTTTGTGTGTGATTATGTGTCACAATGTATTTAATGTGTGGTCCAAGACAGCTCTTCTTCTTCCAGTGTGGCGCGGAGATGCCAAAAGGTTGGACACCCCTGCCCCTTCGGAAGGAAAGTTGTCTGCTCCTAAACTTTTTATTTGTTTGAAAAACCACTAGTTGACACTTCTTTAAAATCCAGAATTCAGAACAAACCCACCAGGCAAACTCCACCAAGAGATGCAATGCTTTGATCTCCAAATCCAGGCCAAGATATTAACAAGAAGCAAAGATTAGTTCAAAACTACATAGGAATGGCGAGACCATGGAGAGTGATGAGGAAATAAGAAGGGACAGAGAAAGAGAAGAAAATGGAGACAACACATCAAAAGAGTCTCAGACCCAAGCAAATTCAGGAGCTTTTCCGTATCGGGACGCCTGCTGTTTAAGACGAATGTATACACTTTGAGGCTTTAAATAGGTGAGTACCAAAGTGACACCATTGATGTCACTCTGGAAAACATCGATCCATTAGCATGATGTTTCATAACATCCTTTCCAAAAATGTAAATGTTATTTGTTCCAAGTGAGGAAAGGAGCAACACCAGTCTGAGGCCCGCTTCCCCAGCCATTCTTTTTACAGCATAAATTAATGATCTCGCAGTTTGCACTGACAGATACTCAGAGGTGTTTAATCAGCTGTCTCTGACAAAACACAGCATTTCTGAGACTGGCACATTTACAAATAAAGAAAAACCAGCCTGTAATCCCTCATAAAGTGGAGCCATGGTTCAGCTCCATTTGATGGAATGACATTATCTTGAGCACTGGCTCATGAATGCATAAACAGGGCACAGCTTGGGAAGTTCAGGTACGTGCAGAACATAAATATTGCATGGGATACAGTTAGCCAGGGCCCACAAGGAAGGGCATCTCCACACTCCTCGCCCAAGTAGAAGGAGAAAGGGGAAGATGATACAGCCAAGGCAAGAATTACTTGCTGGCTTCTGATGACTCTAGAACGTGCAGAGAGAAAGCCTTCAGCCCAATGCAGGAAGCAGGTGGGTGAATGGAGGTGATGGTGATAGACGTTTCCTTGAGCAGGGGAGTGTCTTTGCATGGAAGTCACAGATAATTATGATCTTCCCCGATTATTCCCTCTTTGGACACACAAGGATGAAAATGCTAAAATGCACAATGTCTCCTTGAGTTGGGCCTAGACGTTATTGGCAGCCTCTGCACAAATGCAGCAATTACTGAATGCCCGCTCTGTGCTGGGGCTGCAGATACAAAGGTAACAAAGACACTCCTGATGGAGGAGCTCACCGTCTCAACAGAGAGCAGCACAGTCAGGGCTCTTGGTGGCAAGAGAACCCAGTGCTGGCTAAGGGAAGCAGAAAAAGCATCTATGGAAGGATATTGAAGGGCTCACCGAATGGGGTGCAGAATAGGACCAAAGCTTGAAATCGGGCCCCAGGTTGCCCCACTGGAACCGCCCATGCGGGACCCCAGGTGTGGCCACTGGAACAGCTGCCAGAGCTGCAGCCCCCTCCCTAACATGGTGTCCTCGGAGTCCCTGCCTCTCTGTGCCACCGGTTTCTGGGCAAACCTGGGGAAGGGTACCTGACTGAGGGAGACAAGTCAGGAGCCCTCACTGCAGTGCGAGGAAGAGTAGGGGAGGAAGCATCAGGCATTTTCAGTGTCTGTAGCAGGAAGCAGGCCTATAAGAAGTAGGGGGTGACCCGTGTGTAGGAAGGGGATTCAGTGGCAAGGTGGTCAAAGGGAAAGACAAATGTCCCCTACAGATGAATAAAAAATGTACTTCAGAATATATGAGCAATGCCCAATATGGGCCTGTGCAGGGAGTTTGGGGAGCACTGAGTAGGGAGGAGGGGACCTTCTCTGACTGGTGCTGAAACATTTTCCGGGGGTGGGGGAGAGATGCAGAATCTGGACGAGGAGTGAGAGGGTGCGGGAAGGAGGCACTGCAGACAGGGCAGCACACAGGGAGTTCAGTTTCTGAGCGGAGAGGATGGGTGGGGGTGAGCTGGAGTCTTGTTTGCCACGGTGAGAGTGTGGAGTCTATTTTATCGGCGCTGGAAATAACGGGAGGGCTTCGGGGAGAGCAAAGATGTGGTGAAACTTGTACGCTAGAAGGACCATTTTGGCAGCAGAAGGGGGTTGGGGCAGGCAAACTTAAAACCCAGAAGGCCAGTAGGAAGCTGCCGCAATTGCTACATGTGAGACGAGAGCCTGGGATAGAGTGGAGAGGACTGGACGGATTCGGGGAATAGTTGGGAAGCCACAGGACAAGTCAGAGGACCTGATTTGCAGCGTTTGCCAATTGCCATGGTGTAAATCTGGCTGCCATGGCTGATTTCAACTCACCAATGGTTTAAGAGCCAGTTTGCACATTTTCTAAATATTTGCTAATCAACTTTTGTGAGTATATCCAAGTCAGCTCCAGCGCACTGCTAGAGGCTGAGATTAGACATAGATTTTGGAGTCAAAGACGGCAGACACAGCCCTGAAGGGGTTTGAAGCAGAGAGCGTATGGCATAAATGGAGAAAAAAGACAAAGGTCCAGTTTCTTAGCATCTGGCTCCTCCTTCACCTCCTCCTTGTGGCCAAGGACAACCTCCACATCAGAACGAGAGTAATCGCCTGGGTTCTGTGTCCAGCGTGCAGAGCCTGAGAGTCAGGAGCCCGCCGAATTTGGGATCCTAGGGAATAAACGCTCGCTTTATGAGAATGGAAGTTCTCAGGCCAACCTCGAACAGTCGGTAACAGCCGCCTGCAGACCCTTCGCCTCAAGGCACAGTCGGTGACTGTCCTGCCCAGGACATCTGGAGACAACCTGTCCCAGTGCGGTGGCCTGGGAACGTTCTCAGGACCTAGGTGTCATTGAGGAAGGCCGACACTCGTCAGCCAGCTGGCAGCTTGGCAGGCTGGAGGAAGGCTGCCCCGCCGGAAGGGCAGGGTCTCCACAGGGTCCAGAGCAAAACACAGTGAGAAAAGGGCCCTTGTCAGCCTGTCCAGCACTGGCTGGTCACACCCACGTCTCTCTCTCTGGAGTGGGGGTGGTGGCTTTGGGCTATGAAGTGGCTTATTATCGCCCTCTTTAGAGAAGAGTTGATACCCTTCGCAGGGATTTGCACACCGACCGAGCCCCCGTGCAGACCTGCAGCATTCCCCACAGTGGAAGAGGGGCTGCGGGACTTGACTATTCTAGACTCTCGGGCGGACGTATTTCCCTTTGGCACTGTAGCCTGTCATTTGGTCAGCATCTCGTGGGTTAGGTGGACTTAGTCTACTTGAGTTTAGTAAACCCTAAACTGTCACCACCACCATCATTGTGACTTCTACTTCGGCGAGCACTTGCGTGTCACAGGGAGTACCAGGCATGGGGCCCAGCACTTGGAGTTCACGATCACAGTCTATCTGTCTGACAACCTTACCAGATAGGAATTGCTGACTCCACTTACAGATCAGAGAAGCGAGGCTCAGAGAGGTTAGGTGATCTGAACGGAGGACCAGACCCTGGGCCCTCAGATACCCCCTGAGGCCTGGCCAGAGCATCCAGCAAAGCTAAGCTCCTGTCCCTCCACACCACTTCTTAAAGCAACAGAGCCTCTTGCCCCGGGTCTGGGCAGACGGCTTCCCTCGGGGAGAACACCTATAGGAGACGAACAAGGGAGGATCTATGGAATGAGTGATGGGATTCTAACAAACAAAACAGATTCTTTACTACAAGGCTGCTCTGCAGTGAAACAGGGCAGTGTAGCTATCTCTATTTAACTGTGAGCAGCATAGGCTGACTCCTTCAGGGGCTCTGCTTCCCAAACTGGCTGAGACTTGTTGTTACATTCGGCATCATTTGGCCATTCTGGACATTCTGAGGGCACCTGGCTTCTTTCAGGGCTAAGATATGCTGACAGGAGGAGGGCAGGAAGAGGGCATCAGAGCAAGGCAGGACGTCCGAGCCGTCATAGCAGTGAGGAGGTAGGCCTGTCCTAGAAAACTGGATATTGATTAGTAACGGTAACAGGGATGGTAATAGCAATGGTGGTGAAAAGAAGAAGAGGTGAAACAGTGTGTGTAGGACACACTAAGTGTCAGGTTCTGTGCCAGGGGCTCTGTGGACACTCACTGAGCTGACAACTTACCCAGGAAGTCATGAACACTTAGCATGTCCCAAATGGGACAGGAAAAATACTGAATTCAGCGGCTCTTTTTCCTTGAGTCGTGATCTCCTTTAACTGATGACTGTAGGAATTTTCCTCTCAAGCTGGACAAGTGCCAAGGGAGAGAGAGCTGCGGACGTCCGGGAAGTGTGCTCAGGGCACCGCGGCCAGTGAGTCAGAGAGGAGTGGGAGGCTGGGCACCAGCGCAGTGTCCTAACTGCATTAGCACTTGGGCCAAGTTCACGCCCAACCTCCTCGGAGGGCCAGAGGTTGAAAGACCTGATTTAATTTCAGTCAAGGTGGTGTCCTCCCACCCCCTTGTGACAAGGTCAGCAGACACCTGAGCTCCCATCTCCCCTCCCTCCCCTCCAGAAGGTCATGAGTCACTCTCAAGGATGGCCCACGAGGACTCAGGAACACTATGTGTGCAGCACACGCACTTGGCTTTCAACTTTATAGAGCTTCTTGACCTCTGGTCAACAGTGACCTTGGCTTTGGGGAGTTCATTCTACTCACGGCTGTGCTTTCGGGGGCCCTCCCTACCTGTGACTCTAGCTGGGATGCTGGTAAACACTTTGATTTAAATGGTTTTGTAGGGAGAAGGGGCTTCCTACCTGGACACTAGGTAATTTGGCCCTTCTTTATATAACCTATTTTATCTTTCTCACGAGCCCTTGAGGTCTCCACCCATCCTGACAGTCACTCTTTCTCTGTATATTCAGGGGAAGGTATTTGTCTCACGTCCACTCCTGGTCGAGCCCATGTGTCCACACACAACTCTGGGGAGACGCTGGCACCGGCATCCTACTTTGGGCCTCCGCTCACTTGGCAGGAGCCCACCCCTGTCCTTTCCCAGTGACACATGGACTCTAGGCTGAGTGAGCACCCACCTCACGCATCATTTGAAGGAGCAAAAGAAGGGCTTGTGGCCCTGGCTGGTGTGGCTCAG
Source organism: Phyllostomus hastatus (assembly GCF_019186645.2). NCBI lineage: Eukaryota > Metazoa > Chordata > Mammalia > Chiroptera > Phyllostomidae > Phyllostomus > Phyllostomus hastatus. Next base: position 61,604,929 of record NW_025334033.1, read on the forward strand.
TGGACTGAGTGCCGGCCTGTGAACCAAGGGGTCACCATTTTGATTCCCAGTCAGGGCACATGCCTGAGTTGTGGGCTGGGTCCCTGGTAAGGCGTATGCAAGAGACAAGTACACATTGATGGTCCTCTCCCTCTCTTTCCCCCCTCTCTTCCTCCCCTCCCCTCTCTAAAAATGAAGAAATAAAATCTTAAAAAAAATAAGGGCTTATACTGTAGCAGGTATGGCAGATACCTTTTTTAAAAAATATTTTATTTATTTATTTTTAGAGAGGGAAGGAAAGGAGAAAGAGAGAGAGAGAAACATCAATGTGCAGTTGCTGGGGGCCCTCCGTGGCCTGCAACCCAGGCATGTGCCCTGACTGGGAATCGAACCTGTGATGCTTTGGTTCCCAGCCGACGCTCAATCCACTGAGCTATGCCAGCCAGGGTGGCAGATACCTTTAAATGGCCCACAGAACCCTGTCTGAAACAGCCGCTCCCTCCTCGGCCGGTCCCTGTCTTTTTGATCGGCGCCACTTCTCCCTCTGCTCATTCTTCCCGAACCCTCTTCCTGGACCCTCAGCTTAGATTTTTTATTATGAAAAGGAATTTTGCTTCTCTTCCTCCTATGACTTCGGGGTTGTGTGCAGAGGACTCTTTTTACTGCCAAATGGCTCACAAAGAGTTATGCCAAACAAATACCCTTCTGGTCTGGATAAAAATTATATCCCTCCCTTAAGGAAGTAGATGTGACCGAAGGCAGTTGTGGTTGGAGACTTCAGTCTTTCCTGGTAGGTAGCAAAATGGGTACATGGAGACATGCCCAGTAAATATTCATTCTAGTGGATCTCTTTGCGATTAATGTTCTCAGATCTCTTTGGCTGAGTTAACAAAGTGGAGGTGCCTGGGACATTTGTTCATTCTAGTCAGGCCTCTCTGTAACGTGCATCTCTCTATGTCTTAGTTACTTAACACGGTAAGTTTATTTATCACTGACATGTAGCTCCAGTGTGGACCAGGTGGGGGCGCTCTGCTCCATGCAGTCATTCAGGGAAACAGGTTCCTTCTATCTTGTGGCTCCATCTATCTCTACGATCTCAGTCTTCTCCCTTCAGCAGGAAGATGGGAAAAGGGAGCGAAGATTGCTTGTGGGAAGTTTATATGGGTCATGCCTGAAAACTGGTCATCATTTTGGCTCACATACTACTGGCCAGAATTCGGTCACATGTCCACACTTAACTTTAAGGGTGGATGGGAAATGTAGTGTAACTCTCCACACACAAAAAACAAACAAACAAACAAACAAACAAACAAACAAACAAACAAAAATTAGAGCATGGATGTTGGGGAGCTCTACCAGCCTCTGCCACATTCTTTTAGGGGTAACTTCCTTCTACTCCACGGCAGAACTCTGTTTAGTGGTCCATTCAAGTTTAAAAACAAACTCTGGCACCTTAAGCTGAGAATGGCTAGTCAACTGCAGCGTCTTTTTCTGGATAACTCCATGGAGTCAGAAGCAAAAGTGTGAGCAGAGAGCAAGTCTCCTAATGTGGGAAGGAGGACCACTGATTCAACAAAAACAAAAATTTAAAAAAAAAACCCTTTGTGAAATCATAGCAACTTAGTGGGAGGAGAATGAAATGTTCTCAGCTATCTCTTGCTACTGAAGATGTGAAGGGAATATAAATAAACACAGACTGAAGCACAAAAATTATAGGGTTTCAATCTACAGAAAAAGACTGACATTTTTTTGACACTAGCTAGTACATTATGTGCAATTGGCTTCTGATTCTCCCAGAAGTGAAACTCCCTGGACAGAAGGCTTGATACCCAGACAAAGAAGCAAGAGGGAAGGTGGTCATTCATTCTGGTGCGCTGAAGACAGCCACAGATCATGCCACTGCTCCCCATGGAGTCACTTACAGCCCCGACGCTTTCAAAAGCATCCCAGTGAGACGATAAATCATATGGTCACATAGGGGCATTTGAATGCAGAGCAAATTTATTTACATGTAACACTGCTATGCCAAAACTATGCTTATAAATAATAAGGGGAAAGTGGTGAAGTACATCATGGCTAAGAAGAACACTGTCAAATTCATGACTGTGTACAACGTCTGAAAACTTTGCCCCCACAATACCGCCATTGCCTCCTAATGGGTTTCCTTACCTCCAATCTCACCCCTTGTAGCATGTTCAGAGCCACTCTGTACAGTGGCACAGACTGTATCTAGCACAACGTAAGGAGGTGCTATTCCCATAGAACAGAGTGGGAAGGGGCCTGTACCAGAGTTGCTTACGACCCAGCCTGCCCAACTGCATGGAGCCATCATTTCCCACATTGCAACCTCAATGCTATTTTTCAAAGGAACATACTGGCCATGACATTCCTTGATGAAAACCATCCAGTGCCTCCCTGTTGGTGTCAGCGTCAAGTGCAAGGTCCTTATTTTGGCCAACAGGGAAGCTCATGATGACCTCTGTCCCTTGTCAAACCCCCTAGCCTCTTCTCTTTCCTTCCCTCGTCGTGGAGTCTGTGGTGGTTAATTTTATTTGTCAGCTTAACTGGGCCAGGAGATGCCCATGTAGATGGTCAAACATTATTCTGGATGAGTCTATAAGGGTATTTTTAAATGAGATTAACATTTAAATTGGTGGGCTCGGTAAAGCAGATCGCCCTCTATTATGTGGGTGGGCTGCATCCAATCAGTTGAAGGCTTGAATCGAACCAAAGGTTGATCCTCCTCAGAGTGAGAGACAATTCTGCCCAACAACATTCAAACTGGGACATTGGCTTTGCAGATTTTGGACTTACCAGCTTCTATAATCATGTGAGTCTATGTCATTATAATAAACCCCTTCCTTTTTTCCTTGCTGCCAGACTTACTACGTTAGGGCCCACTCTTATGACCTCATTTAACCTTAAGTACCCCCCTTAAAAACCCTATCTCCAAGTATAGTCACATTGGGGGTTTAAGTTTTAACATTTAAATTGGGGGAGGGGGCAGGTGAGGAGACATAATTAAGCCCAAGCTCACACCATGCTGAATTACTCTCATACTGTGTCTCCAAACAGTGTACTTCATCAGCTTGGGTCTTACCCAAACTGGTGAAAATCACTCTTCCTTCTGCAAGGGCTACCACTCCCAATTTCTCTCAGCTAACCTCGCTCGTGTGCATCTTGGGGTCTCAGCTTATAGAGGACCTCCTCCAGAAAGCCCACCTTGAGCACCACCTACACGTCCAGTTTGGGGGTTCCTCCAATGGATTTTCATAAGCCCTGACTGACGCACACTTCATTTACTCATCACGCTGCATGGTCCTCACTGTCTGTCTGTCACGGCCTGTCTTGCGCTCCACTGGACCCCCGTCATCTCCTCCTGAGTTCGGTGCCATAGGATACACAGTGCGGACTTCTTAACTTTAAGTTGGAAAAGTAGAATAAAAATAACACGCATGCTATGATTATCACTATGCAGAAACACTTGAGCACAGGGAACATGTCGAGAAGGAGCTGCGCCCAAATGGCAAGAGTGGTTCTGTTTGTGTGGTGAAATTATTGGTGGTTTTATTCCTCTTTCCTCAACTTCCCAAACTCTCTGTAAGGGGACTCTATCATTTTGTAACATTAAAAAGTGCGATTTAAAAGCACACGCAGCATAACATTTTAATTCTCAGCCTGAAGCTGGCTGGTTTCAGGTTATATTCCAAAGGAAATGGTGTCCTTGTAACAAAAGATTTGGAATTGAGCCCTGGCGTTGCCCCTAATGGGACTTGACATATATGTTGCTAATTTGGGGCCATGACCTCCCTGGGGAATGGTTCATTACTGCTCTGTGGGGTTTCAATCGTGAGCACAATAGTGACCTTGGCAGGTTGGAATTCTCCAGATGGCAAGCCTGCCCTGGGGATTCTGCTTTATAAAAATGTACTGTAGCTCAAATGCTGGGAGACCAGTGAGGTCTGGGTATTTTTTATTGAGGTGAAGGTACCTGGCATCATTCCCTAGTTCTCGGATTCATCCAAAGGGAGAGAAGAAGTCAAACACACGTAGATGTTCAGGGCCCAGTGTGATGGGCTCTCTGGGTCCAAAGAAGACATTTCTCTGGGGGTGTTCAGTATCTGCACAGCCACACTGCATCTTCAGCCTGGGGAGAGGGGCCAGGTCTGGAATGGAAGTTAGAACTACTGAAGGCGAAGGGATGATGTGACGGGTTGGTAACAGTGGGGTGAGAGGATAAAGGGCAATCACAGCACAGATCCCTTAACAGAACTCTTTGTGGCTCCTCCAATAGCCCTAATCCATCCCCCTCCTTTATGACTGTACAACCACCTGCTATAGTAAAGGCTGAAAATGCCAGAAAATTGTTTCCTCGGGCTCTCCTGCAGCTAGATCATGTGATCCTCATCTTAGCCAATGAGACCCAACGAGAAGGCTGTTGCAGGCTTGCGGGGTTTTCTTCCCCAGCAACATGTGATAAAGGGGGAAAAGTGTTTCTTTTGACAGACATTGCCATATCTACATGCAATGTCTGGAACTGTGGCAGCCATCTTGTAAGCATGAGGAACCAAGCCTAAATGCAAAGTTAAAACACCCTGGGGTAGTCAGAGCAGAAATGTAGGAAGAGCCTGAGCTTCTGATAATATCACAGAGCTCATGAGCCAATGCTGAAACTTTTCTACCCCTGAAAAGGGGTAGAAAATAATAATAATAATAATAATAATAATAATAACAATAACAACACCTGTTTTAGTGGATATTCTGTGGCTTGTAGCATTCCACACTCCTTGAATCCTCATGAAAACACTATGGTGATTGTCATTCCATGCCCATTTTACACATGAGAAAACCGCAAGCTCAGAAGGTTGCCTGGCACCAAAATCTGTGTTCTCTCCACCATACACCACCCTTATTGTGTTCACCACTCAGAGCTGGGGCTATTTATTAGAGCAGTTCGTCTTTCCTGATTATATGAAGGCCAACATAGATCTGTGAGGGTCCTTTATAACCAGTGCTGTAAGCCATCAGGCATGGCGTTCCTATCTCCAGGCCAGATGTTCTGCTGGCTGCACTGCTGAATAATTAGGGAGTTCAAAAGCTCTGGTGCCCAGGCTGCAGGCCAGCACAATTAAAGCAGAAATTATGGGGAGTCGATCCCAGACAATGAGCGCCTTTCCAACACTCCCAAGTGATTCCATGAGCTGCCACCCCAGTTGAATTCCATGGTATAGTACAAAGCATTGTAGGATGGCTTTTAAGCAAAAGTCGTTTGAAATTACTTAAATTCAATATTTAAAGGTTATAATGTCCTTAGGCAAGAAAAGTTCTACCTGTGCATCTCTTTGATTTCTTCTCCCTCTTCTAGCAACACTTAGGTCATTTTTTTTGGTAGTATGTAAAGTGCTAGTGGACTTTTCCCCAGGGGAAAAGGCCTGATTTATAGCATTTGCCAATTCCTGTGGTGTAAACATTTCCTCCATGGCTCATTTCTTTCTACCAATAGGATGCCAACTATCTGGCAACATTCTCCAAATGTAGCCATCAGCTCTCATTAGTCAGCACGAGGTGGCTCCGGTCCAATACTGATAAGGTAAGGGCCCCATACTAAGTGGCTTTGGGGTGCAGGCAAGGTATGTAAGTGGTGGTGGTAGACCAGATGTAATATATCGGAAATGGGGATGGTGGCAAACTGGAGAACAAATGCTCATCTGGTGACATCCAGATTTAAATATCTGGAGAAACAATGCCTGAAATAGAAAACTGCTTGCAGATTGAATTCAGCCCCCATAATCCTTCATTTAGGTGACTGATTAATGTTTGATGAATAAATGAATGAAATTAAAGTTCCATCGCTGGATTTTTTTTCCCTCGTCCCATCTTTTTCTCAACCATTTTGCTTACAGTTCAGGCTGAGGGATTTGACCTTGAGGATTTACTCTCTGGACATTGCTCCTTGCTTTCCAGCTCTGGCAGTATCCAGAGAGTCTCTCAGCCAAAGCAGAGGCAGGAATGACTAGCGCTGAGATCTTATAGCAGCTCCTGCTCCATGAAATCACCTGTCTTGGGAAGTGGTCAGACTTGGGGTACATTTTAGAGGCAGAGAAGGGTGGTAATGGAGTTGGCTTCATCACGGATCCCCCTCACCACCGCACTGAGCCAGGGATGCACTGGTGCTCTCCGTCCTTGGGTGGGCCATGGAAACAGACAATGTCCTAAACCTTCCTACCTCTCAGAAACCTATCCTAGGTCCCCAGACAAAAGTTGTGACGAAGTTTTTGCAAATCTCACCACATGGTGGAGAGCAAATAAGGCCAATGATAGTTAAATAAATAATTCCAATCCTGTTGCTTGTAACGGAAGGTGGCCAACCCTCTTTTAATCCTCATAAGAACACTATGACATCTGTATTCTTGTCCCCATTTCACAGATGGAATAAATCTCTCATTCTCAGGCACTACAGACCCCACCTTGCCCTTCACCCCTTCCCCACTTTCCTCTCACCAAGTGTGCAGTTCTTGCTGGTCTGCACCAGCACCTGCTCCAGGCATCTGGAATGCAGCTCAATTTGCTCCCAGCCTGAACCTACCTTCTGGGCTTGGCCTTGGCCTTGGCCTTGGCCTGACCAGCAACCTGAGGTGGCCCCAGTCAGCACACTCCCTCTGCGCATCGAATGACTCTGGGCTTCAGCTCACAGCAGAACCAAGCTGCTCCCCCTTGCCCTGTTGGTCCGAAGAGATCGTTCCTGACAAACACAATCTGTTCCATGATTCACAGAAACTCCTGATTGCCTGACCCCTGGTTGGCAAGCCCTTAAAAGGCATTAAACCTCATTAATTCTCATTACTTCCCTGGAGGAAGGAGCTTATTTATAACCTTGCGTGGGTTCAGTTCCACAGACACACGGGTCCCACAGGTGTTTCGCTGCTTGGATGGGCAAGTCGCTTGTGTGAGAACCGGCCTCCTGGTCTGTAAACAGTTGGTACCTGCTATCTTCTGTCACCTCCTCCCCTGTCACCTCTCTCTTGTTCTCTGTCCTACAGCCACACTGACCTTGTTTACAACTCTTGAAACCTACTGATTTCCCTCTGCCTGTAAAGCCTTTAACTGTATGCATCCCTCCTGCTGGCTCCTTGTTGTCATTCAGGTCTCTGCACGAACACCACTCCCCCTACCCTACCAACCACTTACGGCATTGCTAGAACCTAATACCATCAGGTATTATTGGGTTTACATGCTTGGTCCCATTGTTTTTGTACTGGATGGTCCATGGGACAAAGGTCCTTATCTGGTCCAGTTCATCTCTTTGTTCCACACCTAAAACATTATCACCTCATCATAGGTAAGCAATGAATAGCTATTGGTTGAATGAATTCTCTAGGGATTGAGTCATAAGCCAGGTCAAACTGTATTCTCCAAATTTGACACAGTAAAATGCTGGTGGAACCTATAACATCTACAACGATGATGATAATAACACATGTGGCAGAGACTCACTAAACTTTCTACCTGTCCCTAACTTTGTCCAGGCTCTTGGCCACTCGGTATGCTAATTCTGAACAGTGAGATGTGTTGGAAATCACATGTGTCCCTTCTGGGTGAGTTTCTACTGTCTCTCTTCTCTACTGCTCTATGTTCTACTGGGTGTAGTTAAAGAGTGGTGGGTCCCTTAGTGGCTACGTGAACACAGCCCTCTTCCTCCCTCCCCCACGGACCCATGGTTGGAGGGACATAGCTTGAGTGAGAGATGAAGTTCATTGAGTAAAACCACTAGGACTTTGGGACTCGCATGTTACTGCATCAGACCTAACCTATCCTGACTAACTCGGTAGCTAACACTGCATTCCAGGAACTGTGCATATATTATCTCATTTACTGTTTATAGTACCTTATAAGGTAGACATGATTATTACTGCCTTTTTACAGATGCAGTAATTTGAGGCAGAGAGGTTGAACAACTTGCCCAAAGTCACAGTTAGAAATGGTTTGAATCTAGGCTGTCTGATCCCAGAGCCCATGCTTTGAATCACTGCACTAGACTTTTAAGAGACATTCCACTTTATGGGTTAAACGTTTTCAATGGCAAAGACAAAATACAAACTCCTTTGCCATGAAGAAATCTCTCCCTAATGGTCATCATCAGAACATCTTCGAGAGGAAACCGATTTAAGGAGCTGCTGCTCCTGACACGCTTCTCTTTGTCTTCCAATGAGCTCTAATCGAATGATGCTACCAGCAGGTCTGCTTTATGGAGCCAGTCAGCTATTACGCCAACTAATTTTGAAATGTATGGATCTTATTGCTTCAGACCTGAGGCTCTATTGATCCTGGAATATGCACCACTAATTGCCGAGAGCCCTATGCGAAGAAGAAAATAAAAGAAAAAAAAGCCCTCATGTCAATATTTGTTACTAACCTTGACAAATAAACATTTTAAATGATGGTGACTTTTTCCTCTTTTAAAGCTTTAATTACTGGCTTGCACACGCTGCAATCATTTTGTTCTTGTTTGTGTTTGGTAGTCTGTAATCCATTCTAATTATATTCTTTGCCTATCAAGATCAGACTCCTGAACGAGGATAGAACAAAATTTTACTTCTGTTTCTTTCCCTTCCCCCCTTCCTCATCCAACGTCTGAACAATGTTCTGGGATGTGAAAACATCTGAAAGGTAAAACTCGCTCTTTAAGCTGAAAGCCAACAAATGAAACCATTAAAAGAAAGTTTCTCTCTACATTTTCTAGCCCATCAGTCCATCGGCTAAAAGGGTTGGACAAACCTGCTTCCTCTATTAAACTTAGAGTGTGGAACTGGTCAAGAATTTTGAGAGGGGATGGGTAGTCAGGGAGGCCAGGGACATCTAGGGTGAGAACATGTTTTTCCTTGGCCTGGATGGTGAGGACAAGGGTGTTCTGTTCTGTAATAATCCCTTGACCTTGTGCATTTATGTTCTGTGCACCTCTCCATATATGCGCCACATTTCTATAAAAGTATTATTTGAAACACTGAACATAGCTGGGTGTTCAGGGTTGTTTGGAGCTTTTGTTAAGGGCAATCTCTTAGCTGCTATGGACCAAATGTTTGTGATCCCCCCTAAAATTCATATGCTGAAACCTAATCCCCAATGTGATGGTGTCAGGGGGCGGGGCCTCTGGCAGGGTGGTTAGGTCATGAAGGTAGAGCCCTTGTGAGTGGCATTAGTGCCCTTGTAAAAGAGACCCCTAAGGGGTCCCATGCCCCTTGCCTATGTGAGGACACAGTTTAGCAGCCATCTGTGACCTTAAGCAGGGGGCCCTCATCAGACACCAAATCTGTCGGTGGGTCTATCTTGAAATTTCAGGACCCAGAACAGTGAGAAATAAAAGTCTGTTGTTTATACAGACACCCAATTTACAATATTCCATTAGAGCAACCCGCACTGACAAGGCCACAGCCAAGCTCCTTTTTTAAAGCCACTTCTAAGACTTTTATTTTTAAGACACATAATTACCAGAGTAGGAATTACAAGGAACTGGGCCTTCAGTGCAGGAAGATCCCACTTAAGACATCTTTTTGCTTACCCAGCAGCCCAGGGCGGCTGGCTGCTTCCGGTCAGAGGGAGGCCTCCGCACAGTGATTCAGGGATCAAGCCTCAGGCTGCAAAGTGGAGCTGACAAAAGTCACGGCCAACTTGACAGGGAGATCCAGGACAAGGACTGCCCATCAGAGGAGTCCCGCCCTGGCCACCTCCAGAACCCCACCCCCTGCCCAGCAGCTCACTGGCTGCGAGATGCCCTGGAAGAGCATGGCTTTAGTGCTCAAGCTAATTGCACTCCTTGTCGCTAACTGGCATTTTTAAAATCCGTGAGTGATACACCTCCGTGACTGTCACAAATACTCTACGATGGTATTTGGTGACCAGTAAGCCTCTCTGCACAGTAGTAGAGGCCAATTTGAATATGACCCCAAAACCAGGTTGGCTTGTCTCTCCTTCTATGTTGAGCTGCCTTCCACCCCTGAGATGTCCCATTGTCTCTAGGCCATTGTGGGGCCACTTAATTTTATTCTCTCTTTTCAGATAAAAGCCCCTAATTTTTTGTGTGGAGGTCCAAACCTCTCCAACCCTAAGACCATGAGGTTATATTGGGCCTCCCCATCTCCACAGTTGGGCACATGATATAAGCCTGAGCCAGCCGCAGGGAAGCTTTCAGAATTGGGCACATGACTCAACCAGAGGAGACCGGCTGGGCATGCTGGGCTAGAGAAGGGTGACTCTGAGAGAATGAGGGGCTGGAGCTGTGCAGCCATTGTGCCACCATGAGGAAAAAGTTTGGAGAAGTTAGAATCATCTTGGGGGACATGAGGGTAGAGCCAGCCTGGTGTGAGGCAGAGTCTGGAGATGGAGGAAAATTGGGTCTCCGTGAAAGTGTCTGAGCCCCAAGTCTACCTGCGTCTGAACCCAGGCCTGGACTCCTGAGTTATATCCCCTCCCCAAACTCTCTTTTTGTTCAAACCAGTTTGAGTTGTGCTCAGTCCCTTCAAAGTATCCTAACTAACAACCAACCATCAGACTGAAAATGTACTCAATTTGGAAATATTTATTTTCACTTTATTTACCAAAGTCCCTAGATTCAACCATCAAATCAGCACCAGATGGTTAATTAACATCAGCCAAGTGCTTTCAAAATAAAAAGCAGAATTTTTTTGTTTTAAATAAATCCACGCAGTCAGATTCCTTCTCCTTCTCCCCCTCTCCCTTTGTATTTCAGAACTTCCACCTACACTTCAGCGGAGGTCTTTTGGGGGAAAAACACTGAGTGACTGAACTCTTCTTCAGCTGTTTCCCAAATGAACTCTGACTCCTTGAGGACAGGACTCAGGGCCCCTCATATTCCCAGAGCCTAGCCCTGAGCTCGGCAGGAAGTGGTTGGGTCCAACCCCTAGACCTAGCGATGCCCAGCCGGTGTCCACAGCTGCCAGGTGGAAAGGCAGACGCTCTCCCACGCCCTGTCTGGCTGTGTGTGTGAGTCAGCAGTTTCTGCAGAGAGAGGGTCATTCAGGGCCTCCCTGGGAGTGCGTCAGCAAGATGACTGGGCAGTCCGAGGCCACCTGGTGTAGACCATCGGCCTCCTCAGCCTCCTCAGCCGCCTCATGCCCCTCCCCTCCATCATCCGCCCCCTCCAGTTCGTCCCAGAGACACGTTTCCTAGACTTCTCGGGAGGTGGGGCAGCCAGCCGCCGGCTTTAATGCATCTTCACTTTGCTCCCCCTCCTCCCTGCTTCCCGTTCTCCCATCCTTCACTTCTGCTCCCTGGGCTCTCGCTTTCTCAACAGAGTCCTCACACGTACTTGCTGTGGGGGGAACTAAAAGAGCAATGCCATTAGGGAGCACAGATTTCCAAGAGATGTTACAGACGGAAGTGCGATTCAGAATCACAGACTATTGGAAACAAACCCCACTTCGGAGCTCGCCTAAACCAAGATGGAAAAGCGTCTAGAAGCCATGGGGTGCTGGAGCTGGTGACAGTCGACAATGCACATCTCTCCCCAAGAGGCTGTTTGCCGGCTTTACCGTGGAGGCCTGAAATCAGCCGCAGGGGGAGTATTTACACCACAGACATGGGCAGACATGAGAAACCAGGGCTTTTTTCCACAGAGAGCCTGTTGCTCCACTTTTACCAGCACATCGTGCTGTCAACTCACAGGCAGCTCTAACTGATTAATAATGACTGCCTGGAACAAGGCACCGGGAAGAATTCCAGGGCTATTCACAATGTACACCGACCACCTCTACTGCAAACCAAGGCTCTCATGTATTACAACTGGGGTAGCGGAGGCCCAGGGACTTGATGAGATTACCCAGTATTGGCAGAATCAGTCTAGAACTCAGGCTTTCCCCACTCCATCCTGCAAAGTATATTTGGAGGTTATAGGCCTGTCACCTGGCTGGGGGCACGGCCCTCACCCTTGGGGAGTAAGGGCTTGAAACCCACCTCTCGCTCTGACTCACAGGCATCCCTACACGGGGGACCTGGGTTGTATCCATGATGGTGTGCCTCCACCTTCTCTACCATCACACAAGGAGAGGAACACTGGCTGAGGCCACGGTGGCCAGGTCATCTTGTCACCTTTCAGTCCCAAGCCAAAAAAAGAGAAAGAAAGGAAAAATGGAGGGGTGGGGCGCTGTTATTTTCTTTTAAAAACATTAGCCGTAGCCATAGTCTGCTGCGGGTTTTGATCTCTGAGCCTGAAATGTGTCTCCTGCCTCATGAAGACTACGAACATGAATCTTTTACTTTGCAAAGTACAGAGACCAAAAAAAAAAATCACAGCCACTACTGAGATCCCACACCATGTTAAATAGTTTAAGTGGCACCACAGACATCCATTCCATATTCAAGGAAGTCAGTCACACCTGCCTTCCCTTTCTCAGCGTCCGGCAGCTGCCGAAAGCCCACGGCCGTGACCAAAGCCTCCTGTCTGGTTGTGGAGGTTGATGAGGCGTTGCTCTCCTCTCTCTGTGTTTTAAAAGGCAGGTCGTGCCTGTTGTGGAAAGGAGGGTGGGGGGCTGGAGTTTGCTCCTGCTTCCTGGATAAGTCCAGCAGCAGCAGCAGCAGCAGCAGCAGTGTGAAAGTGGGCCAAATGAGGGGTCTGGGGTGCAAAATGGGAGGACCATGCACTCACACGATTGTGAGAGTGAGCAAGCACCTCCTCAAATTTTGTGTGGTGGGCACCTCACCTGCCTCACATTCATCCCAGACCTGCAGCCCAGCCAGAAGATGAGCAGAACTCCCAGGTCCCCTAGGCATCAGAGCTTCTGAAGCCAAGGCCGGTGTGAGGACAGTGAGATTCTTGGCTGCATCACTGAGGCTCTGGAATCATGGCTCTCTCTCCTGGTTTTGTGACTTGGGGAAATCCAGTCCAACTTTCCTGGCCCTGGTTTCCTCATCTGTAAAATGGGTGATAACTATCATGTTTTTCTTGTCGTGAGTGTTAAAGAAGTTACGGATAGGCAAGCACTTTGGAAGTGACAAAACACTACCTAAATGTTGGCTATTACTATTCATTTTAAGTTAATATAAATAATGAATTGCACGATCTATAAGAGGCAGGCAAAATGATTAAAACGTGATTGTTCTCAGATTTCTTCTCCTCTACCGACCTGTTAGTACCGGAATTCGCTCATTGCCTTCCTCAAAAGGACGTATAAGAATTCCATAATGAGCCCTGGCTGGTGTAGCTCAGTGGATTGAGCACGGGCTGCAAACCAAAGTGTCACAGGTTCGATTCCCAGTCAGGGTACATGCATGGGTTGCAGGCCATGACCCCCAGCAACCGCACATTGATGTTTCTCTCTCTCTCTCTTTCTCCCTCTCTTCCCTATCTAAAAATAAATAAATAAAATCTTTGAAAAAAAAAAGAATTCCATAATGAGATGGAGTGAGATGCTGGGCAGAGAACAATAGAAAAACCACATGGAACATTGGGAGCTTACAAAACATTGTGATAGTTCATAGCTGAGCTCAGTCATTGATGCTTTCTAAGAGATGCAAATAGGGGACTCTAGTTATATTTTAATTACTTTTGTTTGCCAAACAATGAATGCAATGCTGTTGTTAGCCTTTGAACTCCACATGGTTGTCCAAATATATTGGGAAAATCATCATCATAATAGCAAGAGTGGTTGGTGATTTCTGCCTCCAGCTCAGGATGTTCAAGGTTGAAACTTCGCAAGATGAGATGAATTTGTCAGAAGTAAGCGACAGTCGCCATGACTTTGGCAGGGTGAAATGATGGTGCTGATACCCACGCATGGCTAAGAGAGTGTCTCCAGCCTCCACGTCCATCCGGGATCTTCCAATGTCCAGGAGAACTCTCAAGGTCATGCTGAAACAAAAACAGTTTGCACTTTTTTTGCATAATCAATTTTATGGCAATGACGGAAATTTTTGAAAGGGAAAAAAAAAACCCTCAAAATTCTCCCCCCGTTTACATGTCTGGTCTGCAATTCAGCTCAAGATGATATTTTTAACCTGTCACTATGAACAAAAAAACCAAAAAACTGGGAAGGTTTGCTCACAGCTGGATTGAAGATCCGTGTCCGGATGCCTTCAGACCAAAGGAGGATGTTTGGGAGGGAAAGAAAAGAAATGGCCAAATGTCACCCGAGCCTCTGCTGAGATGCACGCCTGACGCTGCAGGGCTCGTCACTGCCCTTCACACACCAAGTAAGGACACAGCCCAGACTCACTGGGGCATCAGGAGTGAGAGACAAAAGTCAGGCTCCAGCGGAGGAGGAAGCTCTTCCCAAAGACTGAATTCTAATTGCCCTGTCTGAGCTGTCAGACATTAGATCATACTCTAAGGGGCGACAGTGCTGTGGATCAGGCATCTTCATCATTTTTGGTGAATTCTTTAGCTCTGTGTCATCCATTTTATGAGCAGATCTCAAATTTCCCAGCTGGCAGATACTCAGACTAATATTGGACACCGAGTTTGCATTATTCCTCCTGAATTTGCCCTTCTTTCCTGGGTCTCCCTGCCGATCCGTGGTACCTGGCAGAACCCCCACCCAGTCCCTCTTCTTCTCTCCGTCTGATCTGCTGCTAAGTCCAGTGGTTCTACCTGTGAAATAGTTTGCAAACCCATCCCTACCTGTGTGTTCTCACGGCTCTAGTTCAGGCCTTGGATTGTCTTACTGGGACTCTCCTAAGAGCCTCCTAAGTGGCCTCCGGATTTCCAAGGTCAGGTTCCTCCAGACCACAAGGACCTCTGTGGAGAAGACCACGTCCTACCCCCTCTCAGAGGCTGGCTCTGGCTTCCCACTTCCCGTCCAAAGCCCTCCCACCTCCTGTTCGAGCCTGCTCTGGTGCAGCTCCTCCTCCTGTGCCCTGTCCTTCCTCTGCCTGCACTCGAACCTGCACGTGAACTCCCACCTCATTACCTTTGATTTTACTTCCCCCTTCACCTGGAGTACTTTCCACGCCCCTGCCTTTATTTCCCTCCTTAACGAGTGCTGATCAGTATTTCAGTGCCCGGCTTTAAACTTACCTGCTCCACAAACTCCTCTATCATTTCAGCTAGGACGAATCTCCCTAGTTCTATGGCTCCAAAGGCCCTTTGTTGGTATTCTCTACTTGTTTACAGTTAGTAACTTATGTATGGACAGAACTTGGAAGCTTACGAGACACTTCCAAATAACTGATCTCATTGGGCTGTAACACAGTGAGCATATGTTTTACAAATGAGGGAAGTGGATGGGGTAGAGGGCTGGGCGTAGGGTGGTGGTAAAGAATATGGTAGAGATTGCTATTCATGAGTTTCTTCCTTCTATGAGGATATAATGTCTTATGTGGGAACATGATTACTGAGCTAAAAATGAATTTCCCAGACTCCTTTGCAGTCAAGTGTACCCATATAACGAAATTCTACCCAATGGGATGTGAATGAGGGTGATGAGTGTAACTGCTGAGTCCAGTCCTGGAAGGAAGGGTCTGGCCCTCCTCTTCCTCATTCCTCTTCTTTGCCGCCTGAAATGTAGACATTAGAGGAGCCAGAGCACTTGTTTGGGGCCACCAGCCAGAAGAAGCCCCATTTAAAGAGAGCAGAGCAACAAGATGGAAGGAGCGGGGGTCTCTGATGGTTGTGGAGCTGCCACACCAGCCCCAGACCTCCTTGGATTGCCAAGTGAGAAGAATAAGGGACTGTGTTGTTTAAGCTGTTTCTGTTGTGGCCTTTTTTTAATAGCAGCTAAACTGACATGTTAGCTAATTCAAATAGCTTGCCCAGGGTTACAGGGTAGTTAATGGTGGAGTCAGCGCGAGTCTAGAATCTGAGCTCTTTACAGTAGATGACACCGCTTGCCTTTAGCAGTGACTGAGGCCCTGGATACACACTTTTCTTTCTTTCCATTCCTTCTTCCTTGCCTCATCCTAAGCACCTTGTTTGTTTGTTAAAAGAGTATTTATTGAGAGCCTGCAATGTGCTAGGCACTGTTCTAGGAGCTGGGGATACCACGGTGAATAAGGCATACTATCCCATTCTTGTGGAAGTTATATTTTAGTGGGAGGAGAAAGACTCCAAACAAACACATAAACACCCAACATGCCTGGTGGTGTAAGTGCTCTGAAGGTGGACTGGGATGTTGTGTGGTGACTGAATCCAGGTGAGTGGCTACTTTAGTTAGAGTGATCATAGCAGCCTCTTTAAGAAGACTGTATTCATGTGCGACCTGAATGATGAGAAGACAACCGTGTGATGATCTCAGTGACTTTACTCAGCTTAGGTGGGGACAGGGGGGCCTCCCTGCCATCTCATCAGATTCCCACTCCCAGGTGGGAGTCTGAAGGCCAGCACTCACAGGTCTCTTTCAAAGTCCCAAATAAGGCCTTGATGACAAACCGGGTCCATCAGAAGAGGGGAGCGACCCTTTCAACCAGATGCTGGGACACTTCAGAGAGGCCGTCTCTCAGAATGGATTGTAAAGACAAGCCTCACACTATGCTAAGTGTAATAAGTAGACAAAGATAGACAAACACTGCATAGCATCACTTCTGTGTGCTATCTGAAGAAGCCAGGCTCAGAGAAACAGAATGTAGAGTGGAGGTTACCAGGGGCTGGAGGTGGGGAAAAGGGGAAGATATTCAAAGGGTACAGACTTCCAGTCATAAAATGGATTAAATTCTGCAGCTCTAATGTAAAGCACGTGACTATAGTTAATAACACTGTATTGTGCACTTGAAAGCAGTTAAAAAAGTAGATCTTAAAATTTCTCACTGCAAAAAATAAATGGTAATTCTGTGACATGATAGGGATGTTAGCCAATGCTGTGATGGTAACCATTTTGCAATATACGTATATCAAATCATTGCACTGTATTCCTTAAACACTGATATAATGTTATATGTCAATGAGATCTCAATATACAACCAAAAAAGATCGGCTCCAATGGAGCGTTGCCAAAATCATGGCACTCAAGAGAGGAGGCAACACCCAAACCATAGCACAGCTTCCTGGGGGTGGCAGAGACTTGAGTCTGTATTCGCTGTATTTGCCGTGGGAGCTCCCCTGCCCCTGTACGGATCTGGAGATGAACGTGCTATTATGGCAAAGTGAGTGAGCGAGTGAACTGCAGTGAGGGTGAATCGCAAGCTCTACTAAGCAGGTCCACTTGGGAATAGAGACGGGGAGGAATGCTCAGTAAATATCAGGAGGGGATTTGAGGGGATTCCCTTTCTCGGTGTTTGCTTTCTTAGTTTGCTCTTAATTTGAAGGCTCGTTCAGGAATGAGGAGACCTGGTTTGTCTTGGGTTGTCACACTCACTAGCCACGTGATCTCACTGAAGTCACCACTCCTTTCTAGGCCTCAGCGTGTCTGACTACAGCAGCTGTCCCCCATCTGGGCTCCTTGAGTCCCCGGCAGGTCCCAGCAACAAAGGAATCTCTGTAGTCACTTTGGGCTGAATGGTCCGCAGTGACTTGCCAGAAGAGAAATTAGTGGAGTTGGTTCAGGAAAAATGAGGAGGTTTTGATCTAGAGAATAAGAGAAGACAACACAAAGGTTGTGTTCTGAGCACCTATCATGAGTTAGACAATGTTAGAGGTTTTATATATGTGGCCTGGTGTTAGAACAATACTAGTGCAGCTTGAGTTTCTACTGATGAGCCTATACGGTGGATGTCAAGATTCCAAATGACACTTCTCATGTGTCAATTCAATAACCTATCATGACATGCTGTCCCTGGACCCTTTATCAGACCAATACTTTCAATTGGAGTGAGGGGATGTCTTTGTTGCTACACTGAGTCCCCATGGGGAGGGACATAGGCACCATTTTCTGATCCCAAGCTCAGGCTCTGAAATTTGAAGTCCCAGAGGACTGGGGCCTGACTCACACTCAAGAAATCTTGCATGAACCTGGGTGGAGGATGAGGTGTTCACCCCCAGGGAATCTCGAACAGCCGTGAATGCTGATTAAACGCCATAGTGGGGCTCCAGAACAAGGCCGCCATGCTGGGATTTGCTGCCTTCAAAGAAGTGGTACGAGCAGGGGTGAGAGAGTACTTTCCCACTCCAGAGGTGACCAGGCCAGAGAGTAACCATAACACAAACCATAGAGCCAAGACTATCAAAGGCTGCATCTGGAGGGGAGGTGGTAGGAGACGGGGCCCTACAGGGTCTCTTGGAAGAGACCAGAAATTTGCCTGCTCATAAGAGCCAGCCTTGACCTTCACCAGGCCCAGGGAAACCGGACATCCAGAAGACTGTGGGCTGTCCTCTCTCATATCTCTCCTCCCTCCCCCAAGGAACAGTCCAAATAGCAGTAAGGAGTGGAGGAGGGGATGAGCAGGGAGCCAGAGGGAGGAGAAACCAGAGGTACCCCTTGTCCTACAGTAGGCAACAGTCTGAAGCAGGCCTGAGCGAGATCAAGATTAGAATTGAGTTGAATAGTTCAGACAGAGCATTTTAATTCCTGCATTTTGACACTGTGTTGAACTTAATATCATTGTAGTACTTTCTTTTGCAAAAGGGAGCAGAAAAGTCAAGTGACCTGCTAGAGCTGGTAGAAGTTACATCCACTGAATAAAGTATTAGCGGATGTGGGAAATAGAAAAATAAAGATTTGCTTTTTTTTTCAATTGGGAATAATGCTTATTCAACATTCCAGTTGCCTGGGGGTTAGCTCACTCAATCCTCACTTTTCAAGACTGAGCTTCCCAGGGGTGTTTAAGAACATCCTTCCTGGCCATGCTCATGGTGTGCTGAGGGGAAAAGTCATCTCCTGCGTGAATGAGTGTGTTTACTTAAAGAAAATTAAACTGGCTTCTTTACTACAGGACCTCTCAGAAACTTTAATATACCAATGTGCAGTTTGGATGTTACAGGAGGTAGACTTCTTCCTGCAGGAGGCAGACTTCATGGCACTTCCTGTGCCCATTTGATCATACATGTTCTTCCAGGGTGCATTTAGATACTTTAATGTAGGGATTGGAAAACACTGCCTCAAACCACTAAACAGCATCTCTGTTAGTAGATGAAAATGTCTTGGTTTTATCTTTTATTCTCAATGAGTAGAGACGTATGTTAGAAGTTGATAGATTATTCACAGGATAAACATGGAGACAAGGAAATTGAAACATCAAGCACAGGATCTGACCCCATAGAAACTAGAACAAAATTTGGGACTTGGAAGGTCTTTGAAAGACAATAGAGTTCTTTAGCGATGATTTCTTGGACATGACACCAAAAGAAGAGGCAACAAAAGAAAAACCAGATAAACTGGACTACAGAAAAATTTAAAATTCTGTGTGTCAAAAGACACAATGAAAAGCCAACCCATGAAATGGGAGAAAATACTTGCAAATCATATGTCTGATAAGGGGATAATATTCAGAATCTATAAAGAGCTTCTACAACTCAACAAGAGCAAAAACAAACAATCCTATTTTTTAAATGGGCAAAGGACTTGAATAATTTTCCTAAAGGAGATGTGCAAAAATCCAGTAAGCACATAGATCAAGCAGCCTTTCAACATCCAATCAGTCCACCCCAGGGCGGTACTATTATATGGTAGAGAGAATAGCCAAGAGAAGTACTGAGACCAAAGTGGCTAGCTGCCTGACAAGGGCATCTAAATAATTCATTGGGTAAAGAGTAATCTTTTCAAAAAATAATACTGAAATAACTGTATATCCACGAGCAAAAGAATAAAGTTGGGGCCACATCTCATCTCATGATTTATATAAAAAGGATAACAGACCTACATGTAAGAGCTGAACCTAAAACAACTCTTAATGAAAACACAGGCATACATATCTGTGACCCTAAATCAAACAACAGATTCTTAGGTATGACATCTCACACACACACACACACACACACACACACACACGGAAAAATTGATCAGCTGGACTTTATCCAAATCAAAAACCTATTTCAAAGGAAAAAATATCAAGAAGTGAAAGCTCACAACATGGGACAAAATATTTGTAAATCATATATCTGATGAGACTTGTATCTAGAATGTATAACGCATACTTGCAACTCAACACTAAAAAGACAAGTAACAATTAAAATGTTCAAAGGATCTGAATAGACATTTCTCCAAAGAAGATATACAAACGATCAATAAGCAAAGATGTTCAACATCATTAGTCATTAGGGGAATGAATGCAGGTCAAAACCACAATGAGACACTACTTCCCATCCACCAGGATGGCTATAATAAAAAGGACAGACAATAACAACCATTGGCAAGCATGTAGAGAAATTACAACCTTCATACACTGCTGGTGGGTATGTAAAACGGTGAAGCTCTTTTAGAAAGCAATCCGACAATTTCTTGAAAGGCTTAGCATAGCCCTGGCTGGTGTGGCTCAGTGGATGAGTGCTGGCCTGCGAACCAAAGGGTCGCTGGTTCAATTTCCAGTCAAGGACACACGCCTGGGTTGTGGGCCAGGTTCCCAGTAGGGGGCATGCGAGAGGCAACCACACACTGATGTTTCTCTCTCTCTTTCTCCTTCCCCTCCCCTCCCTAAAAATGAATGAATAAAATCTTTTAAAAAAAAGTTCAGCATACAGTTACTATGACCTAGCAATTCCACTGCTAAGTATATACTCAAGAGAAAGAAAAATGTGTGCACACAAAAACTTGTGCGTGAACATTCGTAGCAGCATTATTCATGATACCCAAAAGTGGGTATAGTCCAAATGCCCATCCGCTGATGAATTAATCAACAAATGAGGCATATCCATACAAATGGAATATCATGTGACAAAAGGATGAAGTACTAATACACGTGCCAACATACATGAACTTTGAGAAGATCATGGTAAGTGGAAGAAGCTAGTCACAAAGGACCTCATGATGCATGACTCCATTTCTATGAAATGCCCAGAGCAGGCAAGTCTGTAGAGACAGAAAGCGAAGTAATGGTTGCTTAGGGTTCAAAGGGTTGGAGGGATTAGCCAGAGGGCTGGATAAGGGGGCCGTGGGGTTTCTTTTGGAGGTGATGAAATGTTCTAAAGTTGACTGTGGGGATGGATGCACAATGATGTGGACAGTCCTGAAGGCAAGATTGCCTGGAATAAAAAGCTCCTACGGGAACAATGCAGGAGATGGGGTGGGAAGGGCAGGAGGGGAACAGATTGTCGAGGCTGAGCGGTTGAGAAGGTTAGACGTTCTCCTGCAGGTAAAAAGCTATTGGAATATCCAGGATTAAAGAGCACTTGGGAAAGATGAATCTGTGTGCACACTGTGCTGAGTGATTAAGTTAAGGCAGGCTAAATTTGCCCAGTGGGAGGAGAGAGAACAAATAGAGTAATGAGCCTAGACATTAGCTGTTCCAGCTGCATAGATTAAGTCACAAACAAACTGTCCTCAAATTGACTCTCAGAGAATCCTCAAAAAAGCCATTAAGAGTAGGACGCATTTATTTACAGAAATATGGAGAGAAGGAGGTGTTTTCATTAGACAAAATGGCCCTTCCCTTCAGCCCGTCACCATCACGGCCTCATGGGAGATGAGCAGTGTACAGCCTGCATCCTAAAATGTACTCATCACACCGCAGGTTTCTGGCTGGCTCTTCGCAGTTCTGAGAAGAAATCTCTGTTGCCATCAGAAAGTGGCCCACGTGGGCTGGTTATCTAAAAGTAAAGTTGGATTTTTCTATTACCATTTTTTCCCCAACAGCTTCAAAACCCATCTTGTATTAGTTGATCAGGTTCTTACAACTTTCCTGGAATGTGAAGGGAACTGAAAGGTAACCCCATTTCTCAGATGGTGAAACCGAGGTGGGGTACGTCAGCGTGGCTCAGAATAAAATTCAGTCTCCTGAGCCTCTGATGTAATGACGTCCTCCTAGGCCCTAACTAGTCAGCTTCACCCCAAGTACTGGGTTCTCAGGTGCCCCGAGGGCTCCAAGTGGACTTTGGCCTCTGTTTCCCCTCTGGGTTGGGTCTCCCCATGTCCTTGCCAGTGCTTGTCAGTACAGCCTGTCCTCTTCCTCAAGCCCTGATGCAGAAGTTAAAAAACCATCATGCATGATAATAGATTACTCAGCATATTGAGATTATGTCATTTGTTTTTTAAAAGTTGGGGAACACCTGGGGTGAGAATCATGGGCCTTGGCATCAGCCAAGCCCGACAGGTCAGCCTGGTGGCTCCCTGTGCCTCAGCATCCCCCCTCTCACAAAACAAGCACAGGAAGGCTGCCTCTGTCCCAGACTGTGTCAAGGAGAGGGAGCCTGTGCACACACATATCAAGCAGTTAGCACAGTGAGTGCTCAATCCGTATTATCTAAGAGAGAGAAGGGGAACATAAAATCAGCCTTCCAATATTGCAATGGCTACAGGAGAAGGTGAGACAAATCCATTTGCTAGACTAAGGCAAAACGAGCAGATGCATCCTCCAAATAAAAGAGAACATTAACACTGCTGGACATGTTTAGCAACAGGAGCAGCAAACGAAAGAATGAGCTCCTATCCCTTAAGGTGTTGAAGCTGAAATTTCAATGACCTCCAGCAAGGACTTGTGTCTGAAGTGGGCAAATGGACCAGATAACATTCCATGGTCTTTCTACCAGAAACTGTTAAACACATAGAAGAAACTTTGAATGCCCAAGGATCAAATGTTCTTTAAAGCTTTTTATAACTACGGCAGGCAGTGATCAAGTAAGGGCCGATATCACTGGAAAACAAGCTTCCAAAGGTTTTCTTCTCCCTCCTCTAGTGTAGACAGCCCATTAAATACCCAGGCAGGGAGAGGGGAGGAAACCCAAATGAGGAAAGGTTCTCTCTGGAGCTTAGGAAATGCCAGACTGTAGAAAACAGCCGAGTTAACACAGCCTTAGATTAGACATCCTGGCTGAGGCTGGGCCAGCACCAGCCAAACTGCCAAGGACCGCCACAGGGTAGGCAGGCCTGGCCGCGGGTGCCGGTGAGTAAGAGGGCCGGCCAGTGTGGCTGCGCCTCCTCCTTGCGTCTTTCAGCTCCTGGCCAAGGAGCCCCTGGCCACTGCCATCCTCCCGTGGAAGCACGGATCTCCTCTGATGAGTGAGGTCCCCGGGACCAAGACAGAGCAATCTATCCCTTTGGCAAGGGACAGACCCTAAAAATAGAGAAGCTGAGCTAGCTTCCGCACTGGCTGTCATAATGGGCTATGTTCTCAGACAAAGAGGAAAAAAAGTGGAGATGGAACGACTCAATCTGAAATCATTTTAATTCTAACGTCTGCAGAGGACATTAGGATTTCCCTCTGTCAATGGGAAAGCCGGTTCCCCCATTTCAAGAGGTTCTAATGGGACTTCAATCACAGGGCCGGCCTCCTCCTGGTCACATGACCAGCTCCTGGCCAATCATAGAACTCCATTCTCCTGTATCCAGTGACTGATCCAGGACTCGGGGCCAGTTGCCTGGGTTTCTCTCTCCGTCATCCTGGCCGGTGACCTAGAACGCGCGCGATCGCGAATACCAAATTCTAGCCCACGTCGGGTGCAGACGAGGTCGGTGGCATCCTATCACCGAGCTAATGTTGAAGGCATAGGCTCTCTTCGGTTCTTAAAATAAAAGCCCCCCACATTCTGTCAATCATGCAGCCAATTAAGAGGCCTCGAAGTGACAAACCACCAGATTGTCAAGGTGGATTGAAGACACAGAAGGAGGTTCTGATGGTTGCGAGGATTAGACTGTCATCCAGCTGCGAGACCTACCCGGCTTCCCCCGGGAAGGGGATGTGGAGGGGCCCCAGATGACTCTATCAGGCGCCCCGGTAGCAGACTCCCCTGTAACTCTCACCGGCGTGGCCCAGAGCAGGAACTGGTGAGCCAGAACCAGGAGACCAGGTGGGTGGAAGGGGAAGGAGGAGGGACATTTCTGACATCTGACATGGCCAAGGTGGGTTGAATGGAGCAGTTCCATCTATCTGCAAACCGCAGACAACCTGCCACCACTCATGTGCCCCAAACGGCTTTGCTGGGAGTGTGTTTGCTCAGCAGCGTACTCCCCACCCTTCCCTCAGGCAGCGCCCACAGCCAGATCTGAACTCTTGAATGCATGTACCAGCTTTCAGATCTGATTCGTCCAAACCCACAGCTCTTTCCAGCCAGTTCACAGAAATTCCCACGACCACGGATCGCCTTCCTCACCCCAGAGACCATGACAGCCCCGGTGGAGTCCTCCTGCTTCCACAGACCAGATAGTCGTACTGTCCCCAGTTTACATGGAACTAGGCTCCTCACAGTCTCCTTACGGCTTTGTGCAGGGAATTGTGTGAAAATCCCACGTTAATGTACGCACACATGAGGTCTGCAAGGGCTGTCTGTCTGTAGGGAGTACCAAACACAGTCGGAAATGCAGGGAGATGTGGCAAGTGTTATCTGTCTGTATCTTCTCAGTGAGATCCATGGGTGGCTGGAGGAAATGCCTTAACATGCTAATTGTAACAGATAGTAGCTTAAGCTACCTTCCCAAGAGTGGGGTCTGATAAGAAGCAAGGCTTTTTTTTGTTCTGCTGGGTGAGGGCACCAGCCTGGGGCCAGAGGGGAATTGCTCTGACCAGCTGCGGAGGTCAGAGAGCAGAGGTGAGGGTGTACGGCAGCTCCCCTGTCACTCCATAGCACCAAACCTTCCCCCTGCTGCCATAACAAACAACCGTAAGCTTCATGGCTTAAAATAGCAGAAGTCCAAAGGGGTTTCAGTGGGCTGGAATCCAGGTGTTGGCAGCGCTGCGCTGCCTCTGTAGGTTCCTGGACAGACGCTGTGTCTGTACCCTGTCCGCCTTCTCCAGCTGCATTCCTTGGCTCGCGGCCCCTTCCTCCGTCTCCAAAGCCTGCACTGTGGCATCTTCTGTCGGATTGCTTCCTTCCGCTCCCATCACATGGTCTCTTCACCTTTGTCTTTGTTCCCATCTCTGTCTCCCTCTTATAAGGACACTGGTGATTACATTGGGCCCACCTGGGTAATTTCCAGGGCAATTTCCCCATCTCAAAATTTCTTTCTGTTTTTTTTTAGATTTTATTCATTTACTTTTAGAGAGGGGAAGGGAGGGAGAACGAGAGGGAGAGGAACATCAGTGTGCGAGAGATCGCACGCCCTCAACTGGGGACCTGGCCTGCGTCCCAGGCAGGTGCCCTGACTGGGAATCAAACTGGTGACCTTCCCCATCTGGATGCCCTCTTTCTAACCTAATTTCCTTTACTAGAGCCTCCAGCTCCCCAGCAGCGTGGAGCAGAGGTGTCCTGAGCACGGAACACTTGGGTTCTGCCCGATGCTGACTGGAGAGGAGAGGGGGAACCCTTTCTCGTTGTACTTTCAGCTCCAGTTGGTCCTCCCCTGGGACTGTCTGAGCTGTCCTCTAGTGGCTTGAATGAAGTTCAAGGGTTGGTTCCTCCTTTAGTTGGATGCTTGGACCTGGAAGATCAAGAATTGAGTTTCATGACCATCAGACTAGGGTTTCCTTGTGACCTATAAAAAGAAACATGGGGTTAAAATGAGAAACAGGGTTGTTTTTTTTCCATCTTGACCAAGCCCTAATTTCTACTCATGGGCATTGAACTTGGGTCTAAGACATACTCTGACCTCAACTGTCATGTAAGTTTTTCATAGGTTTTTATTTTGCTTGTGCAGTCAGGCAGCACTCTCTTTTTAAATTTATTATTTTTTGTTTTTATTTTTATTTTTATCGAATTTATTGGGGTGACGTTGGTTTGCAAAACCACACAGGTTTAAATGTTCAACTCAGTAAAACATCGTCTGCACACTGCACCATGCGCACGTCACCCCAAGCAAAGCTTCTTCTCACCCCCCTCTTCCCCCTGTGCCCACCTCCACCTGGCCCCAACCCCCCTTTCCCTCTGGCTGTCACCACTGTTGTCTGTGTCCACGTTATGTTTGTATGTTTCCTGGCTAATCCCTTTCAAGGGCAGGGACCAAGCCTTGAATTTTCCTGGAACCTTTCACCGAACCAGGTACATGTTTGGCCCATGGCTCAGACCGGACAAGCACCGTTTACTGGTTAATCTCTGCCTCTTAGCAAAACCGTCGGGTGTGACAGCTGGCCTCTCTCCCATCCCGCTCCCTGGTGAGCGGAGGATGCTGAGCGACCGAGGTGAGGGTGACACCAGCACTTAGGTCAGACAAGAAACGGAGACACGGAGCCCTGCGGTCACCTGAGGCGCTGGTTTCGGCTGTCCCCGTGTGGCTTTCCAGCACCCCGTGCACATCGTCGCAGGAGGGCTTACGTGAGTGAACCAGATGGGGTGTCGAGGGGGAAGAGTCAGCGCCATGCCAGCATTCTCTTACAACTTCCTGCGCACGGCAAGGCTGATGAAAGACCTTGTCAGGAGCTCATGTCACAATGCAGATCATGCCACACAGCATCGCCTGTCACTCCTTGATGCAGTTTGAAAAGAGATATTGACAAGCATGGCGTGATGGCATCATTAAGTGGCACCGCCACACATGCCCCCAGGAAATGACAAATGCCACCCGCGGCTCAGAGGAGCCGCACCGCTGGGACTCTCCTCACCGGCGAGGGTAACAAGGCAAGGTCTCCAGGTGAGACGTGGCCTCCCCTCCCTCGACCTTCCCCCTGCAAACTCTGATTGGGCCTTCGCTGACATGGAAACCAGGACACACCGCTCACTGTTCAAAGAAAAGCCACAGCTCACTTTATGTCCTAGAGTCAAATCTACGTCTGCCACCTTGCACAGTCCCAGGCACATGCTGACTGCCCAATACACGCTCGCTCTTGTTCTGTTCGTCTTCCTCTTGCGGAGTTTCCATGTCTCTATCTGCGCATTTAAGTTCTCAAATTGGCAGCCCTGTGGGCGGGGTTTCTTCAGTGCAGGTGAGTGGGACCTCTTCACGTTGGCTTTAGAGGAAGAGCCAGGATGGCCGTGAGCCGGTTTGCACAGACTGTGCCCTGTGCACATGGGTGAGATGAGACGCTCAGCGGAGTTAGCGGCCGTGGGTGTAGCTCGGGGGCTGAGCACGGCAGGTGTCAATCCATATTCAGTTCTGGAAGGACGAGGTGCCCATAACACACCAGATGCTGATCTAGGTGCCGGAAATACCAATGGGCAGAAGCCAGCCTCTGCCTTGGAGGACCTCCTCCCAGCGGCGAGGAGGAGGCTGAATACAGTCCATGGTGCAGCGGGGTGGACGGCTCTGACGGAGGGACCGGCCAGAGAAGCCTTTCCCACATGGGGTGATGTTTCTGCGTCTAGAAGGATGGAGGGCTCATCAGGCCGGCGAGGCGAGAAACACTCGGAAGCTGTTTCTTTGTGATTCGAGAGCAACAAGGACAGCTTCTTCACGGGAGACAGGGCTGTCTCTCATGGCCCAGGGTGTGACCTCTGGGCAGGCCTGGCCTTGACTCTTGATCTGCCACCAGGATTTTGGGAAAATAGCAGTAATAGTGACTGATGTTGAAGT
Source organism: Phyllostomus hastatus (assembly GCF_019186645.2). Classification (NCBI taxonomy): domain Eukaryota; kingdom Metazoa; phylum Chordata; class Mammalia; order Chiroptera; family Phyllostomidae; genus Phyllostomus; species Phyllostomus hastatus. The sequence continues at coordinate 61,632,315 of NW_025334033.1, forward strand.
GAAGTTTTATTTTCTGCAAAAAAAAAATAAATAAATAAAGACAATAACCAAATCTACTTAAAAAGAAGACCCGTGGAAAGCACTTGACACCATGCTTAGCACCTGCCATGCCCCCAGTTAAATGTCAGGCTGTCATTACTGTCACAGGGAGCTGGTGAAGGTCAGAGGGGACGGGAAGTGTGAGAATGATTTCTGAAGCTAAGTCTCTGATTATTATTCCAGGCAGAGGGACCAACTCATGTAAAGGCAGGGAAGCTTGGGGAGCGCGGACTGTTTCTCAAGAGGGAGTCTTCGCCTGTGGTCAGGGTGAGGGGCACGGGATGGAAGGCTGTGCTATTTGAACTGAATGATAAGCCCATCAAAGGTCAAAAGTCTTGCTCCAATCAATCAGTTTTGTGATCAAACATCTAAAACAAAGTCACAAGGGACAAAATTACTCTGACCACAATTTTATTTTGAATCGAGATTTTTTTTACATTTAAAAAAATCCTCACCAAAGCTATATTTACTGATTTTAGAGAGAGAGGAAGGTGAGGAGAGAGAGAAAGAGAGAAAGAGAAAGAGAGAACCACTGATGTGAAAGAGAAACATCAATCAGCTGCTTCCTGTACTGCCCCCCACCCCCGACCAGGGATGCAATCCAAAACCTAGGTATGTGCTCTGATGAGTATTGAACCCGAAACCTTTTGGTGTGTGGGATGATGCTCCAACCAACCGAGCCACCTGGCCAGGGCTACACTTTTAAATTAATGAAAGGTTCATATGATTACAAATAACATACTACCAATACATAACATATAAGAAATGGAAGGGAAGTTTTACAGTAACAATACCTGTATATTCCCACATCCAGATTTAACGGATGTCAACATTGTAGTATAATATTTGCTTCAGACCTTGAGTTGTTTTTTTAAAATAAAATATTACAGATACTACTAAAGCTCATTTATGTGTGTCACTCTCCTGTACATTTTCACTTTCGGTATATGTACAGTTCTATGAACAAAAAAAACGTTATCATTGTCCTCAGTATCCTCAGACATTTGCAGAAATGATACCATACTGTGTCATTTTACTACTTGTACGTTTCACTTGACATTATTTTCAAAGTGACCCCATGTTGTTAGGTGTGCATACAGTTGGCTCATGTAACTGCTCTACAGCATTCACTTCGAGGGGTACGCTCTGGCCCACCCACGCTGCCTCCAGCTGTCTCCCTGGGGAAACCTTCAGGTAGAAGGTGAGAGGCCTAAGGAAGTTCATGGTGAAACAGTTCATAGTAGCAAAGAATATGTGGGGAACCTGTTCCTGTCGTCTCTTGCTGTGTAACACACCTCCCAAACTTAGTGGCTTCAAACAACAACGACTTATTCTCTTCACGAATCTTCAGTTTGGGCAGAGCTTGGCAGGGTCACTCCATGCGGTATCCGCTGGCGCAGCTAGAAGGCTGGGGGTTGGGGGAGGATCACCTAAAGACTCACTCACCACACATCTGGGCATCACAGCTGGAGCTGTGGTCAAGAGTATCGACACGTGGCCTCTCCAAGTGGCCGATGGGCTTTCCCACGGCACGGTGGCCAAGTTCCAGGGGTAAGTGTCCCGAGAGAGAGAGTGTGGCATTTTTATGACTCAGCCTGGGTAGGTGTATAACACTTCTGCCATGATGAACTGGTCACCCAGGTTCAAGGGGGAGTGTCACAGTTATAGTTTAAGAGCACATGGGATGGAACGGATTGGGGCGGCCACTTCTGGAAAATCCAATCTGCCATCCCACCTAACTGTCCATGGTAGAATACACAAACATTTATTTTACTTCCTGTTGGCTTAAAAGCTATAAAAGGGCAGGTGTTTTTTTCCTCAAGACCCCCTCTCAGTCTAACCCCTGCAGAATGAACTGAACACGCTGCGTGGAAGGCATGGCAGGGGCTTCGCCGTGCTCTGTGTGTAGGGTGAAGGTTTTCCTCCCGCAGAGAACGCGCAGCAAAAGGCCCAGGGAGAATTCCTGTTTAAGGTGTTTTTCCTCCCGAATGGTGTGAACAAGATCCCCTGGATGTGCACACCGAGGACTTTGACAGAGCAGCTGCACAAACCGAGTTCCTTTGGAGGCACGCCTTTGTTCTTCCGGCTGCAGGAGACCCCTGGGGAGGCCCTGGGTGGCTTCCACAAGAGCGCTGTGGAGCCAGGGGGGTTATGTCTGAATCCTGACTCCGTGACTTGCTCTCTTTGTGACTCTGGGCAAAATATGGAACTTCTCTGTGCCTCAGTTTCCTCGTGGGGACCATGAGGCTAATGATGCCACTAATGACATTTTAGTGAACCCTAACTGTTAATCCACAGATCCAGCTTATACTCAACAGGGGCTTTAAGAGCATTAGCTGTCATTAGCAGCCCCAAGGAGAGCAGGCTCACAAATTGGAAAGGAACCGCACCCAGGCGGGATTTAATCGTGGTGCCGCCCCTGAGAGTGACCTCCAGAATCCTCCCAGTAGGCCGGATGACCTTGGGCTCTCTCCTCGGAAACTTCTCCTCTGTCTCTTTTCCCTCAAGTGTGAGAGTTGAAACAGCCAAGATGGAAAGTGGTAGGAAAGAAGGGTGTGTGGCAGCCAGGTGGGGGGCGGGAACCCTCCTGTGTTTCCCTTTTACAGGCAAGGAAGCTGCTGGCGAGGTCCCCCCGGGGCGTGGGGGCTAAGGGAGCAGAGAGGAGACCCATCCTTCTCATAGATGGGAGGTTTCTTCCCCAATTCCCAGGTTTCCCGGACTTGGCTCCATACAAAAGCTCTTCACACCCCGCCCCCGGGAGCCCATCACCCCCAAGGCTGGGGAGCAAAAAGCAAAGCCGGTCTCCTTCTGACCGTGGTGGTCTTGGGAGACGGACAGACTGACCTGGGCCTTCCAGACTGTTACTGATTAACCGGGTGACCGTGGGCAAATTACTTAGTCCTTTTTTGGCCTCCTACTCCTTAGCCATAATGGTCTGTTCTTGGGGGAATTTAGCACAATGGCTGACCCAGGGTGCGTCCCAATAGGTAAGAGCTTAGGTGGGGCTGGGGGAGAGGGAGCTTCCTCTTGCCTCGCTCCCGAGCTCACAGGCAAAGCGCGTGAGAACTCCCGGGTCCGGGTCCGGGTCCGGAGCCAGAGCGCGGGGGTGGAGCGCCCTGGGGTGATTCTGGGAATCGCGGGCCCTGGGACAAGGTGCCATTCATTCTAGGACCTGGGCGACTCCGGCAGCGGTGTGCCCTTCACCTCCAGCCGTGTTCACGGGGCAGCCTCCTTGGGAGATGCCCGTTACTCCTCCCCACCCCCCCCCACCCCCCGGCCCCCACGGGATCCGAGAGGAAGCGCAGAACCTGGCCACCGGGAGGGGGCGATCTACTCGCTGGGGGTGGAGGAGAGCAAACGCGCGGGGCGACCCAGTGAGACTCGAACCTGTGAACCCGCTTTACAGGACCAGTGCGCTCCCACCAGGAGATACGGAGGTAGGCGCGGACCTACAATGCCAGGATCCTGTCCTCCCCAAGGTGTCCTCCGTCGGCTAAGATGTGAGGGGACCGTGTCCGCCCGACGTGCCCTCTGCATCAGCGCCCGCCCGCCGTAGGGGCTCAGGAGCGGGCACCACCCCTGCTCCGTCCGCTCTGTATCTGGGGGTACAAACAGCTCCACGAGGGGTGGATGTGCAAGAAAACTGGGGTGCGGGAGTGCTGAGAGACGCCCTTCCCCTTGCGCTCTCTCCCAGCGGGTCTCAAGAGGGGCCAGGCTGCAGCGGACCCAGGAGCCCTGAGTGGCGGCGCTTTGATGTCGTGCAGCCACACGGTGGCGCTGCAGCACCGCCCGCTGGCCGAGGTGCGGGACAGAGGTGCGGGACGACGGGTGCCCGGGGTCGGGGAGCCTGTCCTGGCCAGCTGCGTTTTCCCGTCCCTCCCTAGGGGCTAGTGCAAGAATGGAGGCTGCAGGGTCCGAGGGCAAATTGAAGGTCACTTGACCACCTCTCCACTCCCACCATGCACGTTCCTTCTGGACGTGGACCCCAGGGCTGAGCACCTTTCTGCCCTGCAACATCTCCAGGTGATTCCTGAAGCACAGTCTTCCTACGCCTTTACTTTGTCTTCACTTGAGCCTCTCCCATGGACAGCATTACGCTGACTTTTGTAGCCGGAAGAGCCCTGCCAGCACCTGTGACCGTGTTTTCCACGTTGTGGCTATTGACCCACTGGTGAGTACTGGTCCCCCTCACCTCCTAGGTGCGCGGACTCACTGCCTGGGCTCCTGGTGTCTTATGGGGTCTCTCTCTCCACCACCCACTCCTCCCTTTGCTCCCTGGCCCCTTATCCAGAGCAAATGCCAAGTTCCCCCAACTTGTTTAGAATTGTTCTATCTTCCCACTGCCCTGCTCCCTCATTCTGTCCCCGTATCAGGGTCTGTCTTTTCATATCACCTGTGCCAGACAGGAGTTTTTCTGAACACAAATAAACACAGCACCATGCAAATAAAACCCTCAAAAAAAGTCTCTTCCTGGCTGGCCAGCTCACAAAATAACTCCTTTGTCTTCCCAACTACATACAAATTCGACCAAGGTCTTCCTTTGCTTAAACCTCTGCAGTAGCTCCTTGCTAGCCTGTGCTCATCTCCATTGCCATGGTTACCGGGCCCTCGGTGACTGGGTCCTGCCCTCTCCATTTCAGCCTAATATCTTTCTGCTCACCCACGGCACCTCCGGTGCGGCGCCTGCCCAGCCACTTAGCCTTCTCTGAACGGGTGCACTTCATTGCTTTGTTCCTTGGTGCTCCTCCCTGCCCATGCCCGGACTGCCCCTCCCTTCACTGTGCCCAGTGGCTGCTGCCCCACCTCCCGTGGGAAGCCCTCCCTGACTTCCCAGCCTGAGGGCGAGGCTCCTCCTCTTCGGAACTCCCAGGGGGCTATCTCAGCCCTTAAAACCCCAGAAATGTTAGCTTTGCTCGTCTCTCTGCCCCACTAGATGGAACTCGGTAAGAGCAGGGGTCCACCCAGCATGGTGGTTTTAGATCCTTAAGATAAGCACATAGGAGCCCTTCAATGCCTGTTTTCTTTTTTTAAAGATTTGTATGTATGTATGTATGTATGTATGTACAGAGAGGAAAGGAGGAGAAAGAGAAACATCACTGTGTGGTTGCCTCTTGTGCACCCCCTACTGGGGACCTGGCCTGCAACCCAGGCATGTGCCCTGACTGGGAATCGAACGGACAACCCTTAGCTTTTCAGGCTGTCCCTCAATCCATGGAGCCACACCAGCCAGGGCTCAAAACCTCTTTGTTAAATGACTGGTGAAACGTGTGAGACCCATTGCTCCTGCAGGGAGGTAACATCTGACTGAAGGGCAGTCTGGAATGGGGGCTGCAGGGGAAGTGGGGTGCTCTGGGTGGCAGGTCCGGGGTCAACCAAGATACGCACTGACTCCGAGCCCTGGTTTTCCTCAACACCAGTGGGCCAGACCCCCATCTTCCTCTTCAGTCTCCTTCTCTGGGACATACCTGGGTGTCTCCCTGCCCCGCCCCCCGCCCCGGTTCAGCCTGTCTTCTGTGAAATGTGCCGGACAGCACCACGGGCCCTGGACGTGGGTTTGTCCTGACCCTGAGAAGGCCCCCCACGTCTTAGGTGGCCATGGAGGGGGTTCCCCTCAGCAGAGGGCGCAGGGTGTTCTGGGGATTCCGAATGTCTATTTAGAGACGTGACTCTCCTGGACCCTCTTTCGAACCCACCCATCCCAAAGAGATTGTGTCCCCTCTCAACATTGGGGCTGTGCCACTCAGGGCAGGCTGGGCCATGTCACGGTAACGACATCGACGGAATCGGATTGAAAACCACACGGTGAATCTCCATCTCCCACAGCCTGCTCACTGCAAGTCGGCAGAAAGGCTCGCATGATGGCAGGTGCCCGTGGAGCGGCCACCGTCTCCAGCCGGTTCTACCGAGAGAGCTCGGGAGGGTGGCCTGGGAGCGAGCCACGGCGCGCCCACTCACAGCTCGCTGACCAGAGCCGGACACCTGCCCCGCGCCGCCCCCCCCCCCGCCCCCTCCCGCGCAGTGCAGTCCCAGCAGAAGAGGCGGAACTAGAAACCCTTGGCAGGCAGCACTGACGACGACAGAAGGGACGGGGAAGGAAAAGTCAAAACCGAGGGCCCAAGGGAAAATGAAGGCCCTTAGGGAGCGGGGCACCCCTGATGGGCGGTGCGTCTCAGCGGCTCCGGTGTCCGGCTGCCAGGCGCCTGCAGGCTGGCTTTCAGGCTTCGCGAGCGCAGCGGCGGGAGGGTGCTGGGTCGGCAGGCCGCACCGCGTGCACTGCGCGCGTTCCCGTCCCCAAACGCCTTTCGTCTGGGCCTGCGGGAGCCCAGCCCAGCTGTGTTGGGACCCTGCCATCCCCTAGAAATTATCCCTGTTAAAGGCCGCCATCATCGCCCCCTCTGCCCCCATCCGCCTTTCGCTCTGCATTTAACCGCACCTCACCCGACACAGACCTCTGCGCTGGTTGGTGGTGCTTTGCCATCGCCGGGTCTGGGTAGGGCCTCTTCCTCCTGATGCCCAGCTCCTTCGGTTCGGAGTCGATCTCCATTCCTTTTTGTGCACCTCCCCCATCTCACCGGGCCGGGCATTCGCTCGACATTTACTGGGTCCCCACAGTGTAGGTCCCCACGGGGTGGGTCCCCGCCGTGGGGAGATGGACACGGGCACCGAAGCGTATGTGCAGGGGAGGGTGAAGGGCGAGCAAGCCAGGATCCCGACCGCAGTCCATCAAGGCGCCCAGCAACTGCTTAAATGGAAGCAGCTCAGCCTGCGATACACAAAGCAACATTGTCCATTTTTTTTAATGACAGTGTTATCTTTTCTGTCTAAGCGACGGCGTCACAGAGGCGAATTTGCCCAGCATCTGTCTCTTTCCGCTGGTCACTCTGCAGGCCTCCAGCCACCTGGAGCTCCTGGGCATTTGAGCTGTCGCTAGTAAGACTTAGAAGCTGAGAGGGCTAAAAAATACATCCAATTTCAAAGACGTTGTATGAAGGAAAAATACAAAATAGCCCATTAACATTTTCTTCTATGGATCATAGTTGAAATGATGGTATTTCAGATCTTGTGCATTAGGTGACATCTATTATTAAAAATAATTTCCCTGTCTCTTTCTTACTTTTTTAAAGTGTGCCTACGGAAATATTGAAGATTACGTGTGTGGCTCGCAGGGTCTGTCTCCGGAGCAGCTGGGCTCTGGGCAGCACGGATCTGGGTGCCGTGACCCACTTTCAAGTCGCCGGCTCCAAAGCTGCAAATTGTAACATTTGATCAGACCCTACACTGGAAGAGTTCTCACAAGATTAACATTTGAATTTGGAGCATTTCATTTTTTGTCCTCTTTTGTTCACCTTTCTGCTTTTCTCCCAAACCTACGAATACAAACCACACGAAATGTGTCTTATTTATTCCACAAACTGGTCTCCAGATCCCAACCAAATAGCAATTGCTGCTCCGTATTTTACACACACACACACACACACACACACACACACACACACCCCTTAAGGGACCGACATTTCCCATGTGTAAAGCGACATGCCTGATTGCAGGATTAAGCAACGGAAATTAATTATTACAGTAATTACTCGGCCACTAAATATTTGAACGCCGGACCTGACATTGCCGTCCCGGGGGCCACCTTCCGCTTCCTGAAATCAGCATTAGTGTCAACAAGGCAGCACAAGCCGATGTGTTTTTAAAACCCTTCCTTCTGCCGCACCTTGCCGGGGGAGCCAGGTGTGCTTGCTTGGGGAGCTGGGGTGGGGGGCGGTGGGGCTGTGCCCCTTAAACGACAGAAAGGAAAGGCAGCTGGCTCCCAGCATCCGTCTCTCCAGGCCTGCAGAACAGCAAATGCCTGAAAGTGAGAGCCGTCAGTCTTCATGGTGGACATCCGGCGGGGTGTGGACACGTGCGGGGTGTGAGAACACCAGCTGGGTGGTGTCAGACGCCACGGTGTGGCTGCTGGGGTGGGCTCCCACCCAAGTCACTGTCCCCCACCATCCTGGTCCCCAGAAGAAGGGATCTGTCCCCTGGGAATTCTGAAGTTGAGGGGGGCCATGCCTAGGTGTCTGTGGGTGGTCCCTTTGAATTCCTTCTAAACCATCTTTTTTGTTCTCTCTCTCCATGGTCTCCTTGGCACATGGGCTGCCCAGGCGGCATCACCTGCTTTGCTCTCCGAGGCCGGTCTCTCCAGGGTGTGGAAGAGATTTCCTTTAGTGAATGTGTCCGGGTCAGGACCGAAGACTTAAAAGGCAGCCTTACAGGATGGGCCTCATCGATCAGGAAACTGGGGGGTCCTGCCTGCTGGCCACTCGTCTCCCCCTCCTCTCAGCTGGGGGCCCTGCCTTCATTCAGGAGCGTGTGACGGTGGACGTGGCCGCTGCTGGGCTGCACGACGAGCAAGGCATGGATTTACAGGGTGAAAAGCATCTCAGTCGAGCTCTCTTTTTGCACCTTGGGGTGCTGTTGAGCTCCACAGCATGGGGGTGCCTGCACAACACTCTGCACTTTTCCCCCCACAAGTCATCCAGTTAAACCACCGTTTTCGGACGTCTGGGGTCACCAGGTAATTCTCCCTGACATAATCCTATTGTTCCTGCTTTAAAACTGTCAGTTTAACTCAGAAAACTATTAAGCCACATGTCAGGGAGCGTTAGGAGCCGCGGCTTCACTAAAAGCCAGACAAGAAATTCCGGTGTGTGCCGGTGTCTGTGAGGCTGGCTGGAGTTTTCATCCTTGCAGGTCAAGGCCAGAAGGATTTTACTCTTCTCCAAAACCAGGAGTCCTCCCAGCAAATACACAAGCCCACAGCAGCAGTGCTACCCCAAACGCTTCCCATTCCTCTCGAAAAGTGTCATTGTCTATGAACAAAAGAAAATGAATGATAATAACAGCAGCTGTCTGCGGCACTTTATTTTTAGGCTCTGTGTTAAACATTTCAGAACGTTATTTTATTTAATCCTTGTAATAATACATTCATACCAAACAGATTCATTGAATGTCTATGGCCTTGACAAGTCCCTTCCTCGGGAGGCTCCCGTCCCAATTCTACAACCGTGGGGATATTGGAGGCCGACACAGGACAGTGCCCTGCATCCCTCCCCTCGCCCACCTCTGCCTGCAGCTGTGGCAGGACGGACAGCCCCCCACCTCCCGCGGCCTCTGATTTGGGGAAGGAGGGAGGGAGAGGCCTCATCCCGTGAGCAGGTGCAGGCTGGGTGAGCAGGGCATTTGCCCTGAAGGGTGGGGAAGGGAGGTGGTGGATGTCAGGCCCTTCATCCCTCAGAGAAACACCCACTGCAGAACCCCCCCCCCCCCGGACCCTTCACCAGGAGCGAGCCCCGCTTGCCGGCCCCCTGGATGGGCTTTTCCTCCCCCTCTGCCCTCCTCCTCACTGCTGCCTCCCTCCTGCTTCCTGGACGGATGAGCTTCCTGCCCTCACGTCCCGTCTTGGGCTCTCTTTACAGGAACCCACGCTGGCTTGTTGCCCCCATTTTACAGTTGCAGACGAGGCAAATTGTTTTCAAGTCTCCCGACCACAGGAGCTTTGTCTGACTGCAGAGCCCACAGACCTAACATCCGTGTGCCACTGTCTCCCACCTCCCAACGCTTTGGGTCCCCCCAATCTAACCAGAATGTGTGCTGATGAAACCCTCACCCCAAAGGGTCCTTGTCAAGGCAGCCCACTCCATCACTGGGCCGTTCTCATGATGGGGAAGCTCTGAAGATATTCAGCCCACATCTATACCAATGGAGCTTCGTTCTTGTATTTTTTTTGTCATCAGCAAACACAGGCTCACCGGCGCCCAAGGCCAGCCCAGGCACGGGGCCTGGCTCTAAGAAGGCAGGCCTGCTCCCTTTGCTCACGGCACACCCTGCCTGTGAACGGTGGGCGCCGTGTGGGGAAGGGGCCTGCAGGGCGCTGGGCAAACACGGGGTGAGACGTCACCCAACCAAGCTTCCGTCTCTCTGCGGCACCCTGGAAAAGGATGCCCCCTTGTCCATACCCCAGTCCCGCAGGGGACGGCTGCAGACACCGCATCCCCCGAGACTTCCGCTGTTCTGGCCCATCAGCGCTCCCACGGATGGGCCTTGGTGGCAGAATAAAGCCCACAGCCTGATACAGTCCGGGGAAAACCAAGGTGATGTGCATGCCCATCAGGAGAAGAGACCCAGCCCTGGGGAGGGAGGGTGGCATCCACGGTTCGATCCTTGAACTTGTCCCCAAGTTTAGTTTTTGGAAGACGCCTTTGGGCTTTTCCTACGGCTGAGTCGTTCAAACCCCACTCCCTAATTCTCCTTCCACCAAAAAGGCTGTCTGCACAAATGTGAGATGCCTGACTAGATCCTGGGGAGCCTGGAACAGCATCATACTCCCCTTTCCCTGGCGTTCCAACTGATACACGAGGTAGGAATTGGCATGGCCAGTCGTGGGGAGAGGTCTTTGGAGTCTGTCTTCTAAAATCATAGGCTATGAAACTGCTACATTGGTCTGCTTCCCTGCATTTCAGGAGGCCCCTGAGTGATGCCTCATAACGTGCGTCGGTCGGGCTGCTGTGGAAGGCGGGCGTGGCTCCAGCGCGGCCATGAAAGTGAGAAGTGACTTGCTTTTCCTTCGCTCCCCTGCACCATGAACCCATGCTGGGGTTTGCTTTCCTTCTTTCTGATCTATCGTGTTCTCATTTGGAGTTTTCCTTTTTAAACACCGTTTTGAGGAGTGGAATTCTAGACACTCATCCCTGGAAGTCTTAGAAAGGCAAGGTTCTGATTTCTGGACCACGAAGCTGCAATCCAGAACCACCCCTCCATTCGGGTGGTCCATCCTCTGTCTGTCCTGGTGACGCTACATGCTTTACCTCCTCCACTACGACTGCCAAGGGGTAGAAATCGACTTCAACCTCAGGAAGTCCCACCCATCCACTCATGTGTCCTTCCATTCATTAATTCATTCCATAAATACCGAGCACCTACTACATGCCAGGAGCCGTGTCGGGGGCTGTGCAAGTCCTGGAGATGCTGCAGCGAGTTGTCAGACCTCTTCTCACGGGGCTATGGTCCAGCCAGGAATAGACATAAGGCACAATCGCAATCGATGTCCCTAAGGAGAGTATAATGGGCTATGTGAGCCTGTAACAAGACGGACCTAAGCTAGCTGGGTTCTCCCAGCAGGTGACATTCAAGCTGAGAGATGGAGGAGTAGGAGGTGGCTGTTAGAAAAGTATAAAAGGGAAGGAGAGAAGGGGCAAGCAATTTAGGCAAAAAGGGGCTACGTAAGGGCAGAGGTAATGGTTCAAGGAGCCACATAAAGGCCAGTGTGGCTAAAGGGCAAAGGCAAAGGGGAGACGGGTGTAGGGAATATGGGTGGGAGAAGGAGGTTGTGGCTCCACAGTGCAGGATTTAGGGGGAAATGGGAAGCCCCAAGGGAGAGTTAAGCATGTGATGATAGAGTCCGATTTGTGCTCAAAAAGATCGTGCCACTCACTGTTGTTTGGAGAGTGGACTCCAGAGGAGAGGGGGGACCGAGGGGTGGAGGAGAGATGCAGAGAGAGCTGTTAGGGGGCCAGTGCATTGTCCAGGGAGATGTGACCATGGCCAGGATGGACAAGGGAGCAGCAGTGATGAAGTGGAAAATTCAAGGCACATTTCGGAAGGAGCACACGAGGACTCCTTGGTGCTGCGTGGCAGCCTGTGGGGGCCCTCTGGACACGGTGCACAGCTTCGGAGCTGAGCCGGACCCTCGGCAGCTCTCCGCCTTCTAATCCACGGCTGCCTGAGGGTCTAGAGCGTCAGAGGGAGCTGACTGGCTGCTTTACCTGCTGACCACCCCTTCCTCTTCTGTTTCTTCTGAGATTGCGGTGTGCAGGTGACAACGCTGTTCTGTATTCGCCTCTTGTGGATCAGCAGGCTGTAAACTTAGGATGTTTGTGCCTCCCTCTTTTTCTCTGCATATCTGTCTCGCATGCCAGCCTACTGGGTATATAGTCAAGATTCAGTTAGTACTTGGCAATTGAGCCATCAGTCTCTAACTTCAGGAAAGGCGAGGATCAGGTGCATTCTTACCTCATTCCTGTTCCAATCAACCTCAACCTTCAAGTCAGCTGAGAATCACTGCAAACCAAGGAAGGAGAAGATGGAAGCAGTAAGTCCCCTGCACCCTCATGCAGGGAGTTGGAAAAACCACACCATCATCACAATCCCTGAATGCAGGAAGGACCAAAAACAAGATCAGGGTGAGATGACTTAGCTTTCTGAATAATTTCCTATAATTATAATTAATATAATTATAATTCTTGTAATACGCTCTCTAATCTTGCCTTGTTGGCATGTACACCACCACTCCTAAGTCCTGTGCTCGTGGCAGACATCACTAATCGATCATGATACTTTTCCTCAAATTGAACCTTCTGGAATACTCTCAATATAGTGCTTGAGGCTCTTCAGGTGATGAAAGTTGGGATGCAATGTAAAACCCATTTGCCATCCCTGTTCTTGAGTTTTCAATCAAAATAGTCAACCTGAAAAGATTCTTTAAGTAACCATTTGGTTGAGGTCTCAAGCTTTTTAAAAAAAGATTTATTTATTAATTTATTGGGGGGGGGTAAGGGAGAGAGAAAGAGAGGGAGAGAAATATTGATGAACATCTATCAGTTGCCTCTTGTATGCCCCCTACTGGTGACCTGGCCCGCAACCCAGGCATGTGCCCTGACTGGGAATCAAACTAGTGATTCCTAGGTTGCAGATCGGTGCTCAGTCTACTGAGCCACACCAGCCAGGGTGTGGTCACGAGCTTTTAGATAGGTAAGCCTCCCAGCGATCCTAGGTAGAAGGTTGACAATGCTTCTTTTAAAGGTTGCATGGTTCCTGATGTTCACCTCATGCTCTGGCACCCATCCTGCATCAGTTTATTCTGACAACTGCTTCTTTTTCACATCTGCCTAAACTTGCTGTTGCACCTTCTCACCCATTCCACAGCGTGGCTGTTGTTTGGGACTCATTGCGCTAGTGTGTCTCTGTGCCCAACAGAAGTGAGCCCATACTGTAACAGCAGTAGCAAGAAAAATGGGGTTGGGCTTTTTTGAACACCATTGAAGGAGTTTCTCGGTTGACGACGATCAGGCTTCTGCACCTATCAACCGTAAGTCGGGGTTACTCTACAGCTTCTCTGTGAGAGTACAGTGTTTGGAATGCTTGGTCCTCACTTCCCCTGAGTAACGGGGGCACAGACCACCTCTCATGTCACAGCAAGCAGAGGACAGATTAGACTCAGAAGAAAGCGTGGGAGGAAACGCTCAAAAGCACAATTTCCTGGGCCATGAACTGAATCAGGAGCGTGAATGCGGCTTCCTCTTACTGACCCAGACCTCGTGGAATCAGACCTTCCTGCCCATCGCTGTAATAAAGTCTACAGTCCCACCCGCCTCGCCCAGACACAACGCTGCATGACGCTGGCTGGTGCCGGGCTCCTTGTACACTAGGGGGTGCAAGCAAGCTTGTTATCCAGCTCGGCCCTTAGCAAATCCCACCAGCAAAGGGAGAAGAGATGAAGCGAAGCCCTGTGGAGTGCTGAGAGTGGAAGGGTGTTTCAGGAAGGGGTCTAGAAAGGAGAACAGCGTCATGAATTGCTTGAAACCTTTTTCTAGTGTTGTTTTCAGAGCAGACCTGGCTCCGAGCACTGGGGATGAAGGAAGGGTTGCGGCAGGCAGTGGGCTGACCCTCAGCTGGGGCCAGTGGCCTGTCAGCCACCCAGGTGAGTCAACACCTGGGAAGTGGTGTTCAAGGGCAGCGCTTTCCAGCTGGCTGGAACTTTCTCCCGTTACACTGAGGCCACCGTTTGACCTGTTCCCAGGCCAGGGAGGTGCAGCTGATCATGCGCCTGAGTAGTGTATCCCTCTGGCTCCAGTCCGCAGAAGGAGGCTCAGCGGGCTCTTTGCAGACTTCAGCGCTGGCCTTGGGGAAGGGGCAGTGAGTACTGCCCCAGGCCGGGCTCACGTAACAGACTTCTCCGCTGGCCTACTTTTCGTGCGGGATGGAAGGAAGCCAGTTCCTCTGCACCCTGCTGTCCACCCTGCTCTTCTAGAACCTTCAACAGAGGCCTTGTTCTCCCAGACTAGAGACCTGCAGACCGTGGCCACAGTTTCCCAGCCCTGCAAGGGGAAATCAGTTGAGGATATCAGCACAGGGTTTTTATTGCCAAATATTTCTTTCCCTAGGAGGACAATGCATTCAAAGCGCCAAGTGGAGTTTGGAGTTGGTCCAGCCATAAACCAACTTAATGAACACTAATAGACAACCGCAATTACTGTTGACTTCAAAATGCAAACAAGAACTTTAGACACTGATCCCTATCAGCCAGTTAGGTAGGGCACAGGTGCTGTGCGCTGTTTTCGCCGTTGCTTAGCAATGGAAAATGAACTGTTCCTGTTTCTTATCGCTGGAGGTAGAGGGAGTGCAATGAGCTTTATTGGACTGAATAGGTATGAAATTAGTTTATTCTTTCTCACTTGGAGGAGGCAATTGGCAGCGAAGAGAGTCACTTGGATGATGGGAGGTTTAGAGGTTCAGAGATGGCCTTCCCCTCCTGTTATCTCGGTAAGTTTGAGCCGTTGTGGTTTTCATTTTTTTTCCTACAGATAAAGTTTGAACTTTTGCTGGGAGTGCCCAAAACTACCATCAGAGAAAACAGCTACAAATGCAGGCCCACAGACCAGGGTGGGGATTCAGGGGAGGAGAGTGGAGTCTAAGGTGAAAAATTTAAGGGGGCATCCCCCCAAATCAGTCATCAAGATAAATAATATATTTTTAAAAGATTTTATTTATTTATTTTTAGAGAGGGAAGGGAGGGAGATAGAGGGAGAGAAACATCAATGTGTGGTTGCTGGGGGTCATGGCCTGCAACCCAGGCATGTACCCTGACTGGGAATTGAACCTGCGATGCTTTGGTTCCCAGCCTGCGCTCAATCCACTGATCTACGCCAGACAGAGCTAGATAAATAATATTTTAATGAAACATTAAAAAATGCCTAAACCAATGCAAAAAGATCCATGGCAAATAAAATACCAAAAATTTAAACAAAGACAGGATCAGGGTCACTGATTTCTTTCCTTTGTCCTCGGGTATCACATGCTCCGTTCCTACCTCACGCACATTTGCAACATGGGAGACACTCAGAGCTGCTTTTTCCTCAAAAGACTGTTTATGCTGTGGGGTCGAGTTGTTGTTTTTTTAATCTTCACCCAAGGATATATTTATTGATGAGAGAGAGAGAGACAGACAGACAGACAGACAGACAGGAAGGGGGAAGAGAGAAACATTGATGTGAGAGAGATACTTCAATGGGTTGCCTCTCAGAGGTGCCCTGACTGGGGATCGAACCCACAACGTTCTGGCTCACAGGATAATGCTCCAACCAACTGAGCCACCTGCCCAGGGCAGTACCGGATCATTTGGCTGGCAGAGGGATTCCCTTCTTCTGTGGAAAGAGGACCTTCCTGCAGGCCTTTAGCAGGCCTCTTCCAAAACCACGGGGGCACAGTGACTGTGGGGAGAGAGGCCTACCTGTGCTCCTGGATGAGTCGCCTGGGAAGGACTAAAGGTTCAGGGTTCTGCTGCACACTGCCCAGCTACTCCTCAGGCCAGGGATGGAGCCTGCTGGAGCCAGCTGCTCACAGTAGACTCATCCCCTCTTTTGTTTTAGACATTAGCACCGACTCCCATATATTGAGGAACTTTAGGTTGAATTACATGGAATTGCCAATATTCAACCTTTTTTTTTTAAATCAAAGCCATGCCAAGATTTGGTGAACAAAAAATGGACCCCAAAGATGGGCCTACCCTAATCCCTGGAACCTGTGACTATTACCTTCTATGGCAGAAGGGTCTTTGCAGATGTCATTAAGTTCAGCATTTTGAGATAGGGAATTATCCTGGGTCATCAGGGCGGGCCCGATCGTGCACAAGGACCCTCACATAGACAGGACAATAAAAACAAAGAAGGATTTGAAGATGGAGGAAGGGGCTGCAAGCCAAGGACTGTGGACAAGGACTTCTTATGTAATGCATTAAAAAGCATATTTTAGCATATGATATTACATATCATAATTTTAACTATTTTGATACCTGTATTTCAGTATGCTTGGTTTTGTTTGTAATTCTATAAGCTTTATTGTATACATTTAAAAACATGCCTAAGGGTCCATAGCAGAAAAGTGGCAAGAATCCGTACTATCGGTGATATATACACAGCTGCGTGATGCTGGTGTAGAGAAGGGTTTCTTAAACAAGACCAAAATGTGAGTCATGAAGGAGAAGAACGATAAATTTGACTAGACTGGAATTACAAACTTTTCCCATCACATATACTATAAAGGAACTAAAAAAATATTCCACAACCTGGCCCTGGCTGGTGTGGCTCAGTGGATTGAGTGTTGGCCTGTGAACCAAAGGGTCACCAGTTCAATTCCCAGTCAGGGCACATGCCTGGGCTGCAGGCCAGTTCCCCATTTGGGGTGTGTGAGAGGCAACCACACATTGATGTTTCTCTCCTCTTTCTCTAGAAATAAATAAAATCTTAAAAAATATATTCCACAAACTGTAAGAAGGTACCTGCCTCATCTATTCAACAAAGGGTTAGTATCCAAAATCTCTAAAATCTTCTACAAATCAATATATAAAAGACAAGCAATTCAATTTTCCCATGGACAACACAAGGAAAGACATTTCACAGTATAGCACACAATGGCTAATAAACACATGACAAGACAGTCGGCCTCAGCACACAGGAAACTGCTACGACAAGGAGATGCCATTTGACACCCTCACTGGCCCAGGTGACTATAAACACTACAGGGTGACACCCTCACTGACCCAGGTGACTATAAACACTGACAAGGCCGATTCTTTGCAAAGATGTGAAGCCCAGGGCACTGTACATACCACCAGTGACACTATCAGTTGGTTCAGTGACTTTGGGAAAACGGGCTGGCACTGTCTTTAAAGTGGAAGATGCACATACGTGCCCTCCAATAGTGCTACACCTAGGTAAGTGTCCTGGAAAAACTCTTACCCTTGTGCACCAGGAGTCACACGCAACCCAAGTTGCCACCAAGGGGAGAGCAGGTGCATCCACTGCCTCACGGTCACCTGGTAGAACACTGGCCACAGTGACAAGGAGGGGACCGCAGCTGCCTCCACAGCACGGGTGCAACTCAACAACCTGGCATGAGTGAAGGAAGCAAATTTCAAAAGAAAGCTTACAACGTGACTCCATGTACATGGAATTCAGAAAATAAGCAAAACTAGACAATCTGTTACTCAGGCATACCTAGAAAGGTGTGAAGGGATACATGAAGACAAGGAATCGTAAGTCCAGTTTTCGGGGAGTGTCCCCCCCTCCCCGCCACAGAGGCAGGAGGCAGGGCCTTTGACATGTGTAGGGGGCCTGTGAACGGTGTCCGCAGGTGGTACACGATTATCTTACTTATTTCCAACGAATGCGTTCATGCTTATAAACAAACGTTCAAACACAACAAACAAAATCCACAAAACAGAACTTGCCCTTAGCATAAATGAAGTCCGAATTAATGAAAAGGCTGGTCCTATTCTTGGATTTAAAAAAATCAATATTATAAAGATGTCAATCGTCCCTTCATTAGTTTGACTGTGTAATGGATTCTCACTCACGCACACAAATATCAAAAGCTGGCTCCTTCTCATCTTTCAGTTCTCAAGACGGACCCTGCAGGCCCATGGCGACAAATCCACACCCCCCCCCCTCACGGCAGCCTCCACCCCCTCGGACTCGCCCAGCAGCACGTCTGAGGTTCAAGTGGGCACGGACTTTAGGAGGACACTGTTCACCCCACTACAGACGCTAGGGAGGGACGGACGCTCCCAAGGTCGAGGAGTGAGCAGGGGGACTGGGATTCGAGCCCAGGTCCGCTCTGTTCCGAGTCAAACTCCGTATCACCACGCCGTGCCTCTCAGTCGTCTCCATTTGTGGAATTGAATCAGAGTCTTATTACCTTCAAATTGCTGGGCACAAGCATCCTAACAGCATTTCAGGGGCCAGGGCCCTGAACATCTCATTTCTGCGAGGCCCGGCCCTCCAGGGATCCATGTTTGGCCACACCGTCCTCCCGATCCCGGGGACCGGCCTTCGCAAGGCCCAACGCCGGCTTGCGGGCTCCGATGGAAGTCTTCCCGGGCCACACGCGGCACTTCCCCAGCTAAACCTCCAGGGCCCGGTGTCCGCCTGACCCCACTAAATAGGAGTAATTACTGATCATCAGTGTTTAATAGGGAGCTTGGGAACAGAGCCCCGAGGCTAGTGACCGAAGACTGAAAACGAACACGCACAGAAACCCAGCGGAACATTCAACCTACCAACCCCGCCCCCACTTCTGTTACGGGCCGACTCCTTCTTCCTTCTCATCTGCCTAAAAACCCAAGCCTCACTTTATCTTCCAGATTGTTTTATTCGGTGCAGCCTATCAACGTGCATGTGTTTTTTCCTTCTTCAAAAAGAATTCTAAACAACCCAGCATAGCTTCCTTTGGGGACAATTTACCATCTAATGCAGCAGTCTCCAAGCTTTTTGGCACCAGGGACAGGTTTTTCCATGAACATGGGTTGTGGGGGGCGGGGTATTGGGGGTCAGAAGGCGGAGCTTAGGCGAGCTTCCCTCGTCCAGTTCTGAGCAGGCCATGGACTGACCAGCACTGGTTCAGGGTCCGGGGGTTGAGGACCCTTGATCTCATGAGGTCCAACATCACTAGGAAAACATTAGCTTTCATTTGAATGGGTTCCCCAGGTTTATTGCTGGACTGTTTACTAGCTAAACTAGAAGTAGTTTCAATCGGTTTGCCTGCTGGCTGCTCACCCAGCAAGCCGAGCTCACGTCCCTCCTGCCCTTGACACTGTCTTTCCCTCTCCCTGGAACTCCCTTCCCTGTGGATCTCTATGGCCCCTCCCCTCACCTCCTTCCAGCATCCCCCCGCCCTCTCCTGCTGACTCCCCTGGGTCATAGGTGCAGCAGCATGGTGAATATTTGTTGAATGCATGAATATTGTATATTATCAGTTCTCAGCTCTAGAATGTATTCGTTACTAAGACTGTAAACAAATGATCTCAAATTTGGCTCAAAACACAGGGATTTATTCTCTCACAGTTCTTCAGGGTGGAGGTCTGAAATCAGCATCACCGGGTTGAAATCAAGGTATTAGCCGGATGTGACCCCCTCGGGGCCCTAGGGAAGCATCCGTTCCTTGTCTCTTCCAGCTTCTGGGGGCTCTTGGTGGCAGCCCTTGGCTTGTGGCCACATTGCCCCGATCTCTGCCTTCGTGGTCACATGTCCTTCCCTTCTGTGGCTGACAAATCTCCCTCTGCCTCCTTCTTCCAAGAATACGGGTTACTGCATTTAGGGTTCACGCTGAAAAGTGTGGGGTGATAATCTCCCAATCTCCAGATCCTTAACTTAATCACTCCTGCAAAGCTTTTTTTAATTTTTAACCATAGAAGGTAACTTGTACACGTTCCAGGGCTTGTTACCTGACACCCATTATTATTGTTCATTAGGGGGCTACTATTCAGCCTAGTGCACCAAATAAAGAGGGAAAACGGTGTAAGTGGGCACACACACACACACACGCGCGCGCAAGAGTTATTTGGGGATTTTCACTGTGTTTTGAATCTGGGTGTGACTACATTTCCAACATTCACAGTATTTAAAATAAGGAAGCCAGAGCGTGCAAGGCTGGCTCCATCCCAGTCCACCCCAGACCAGGCTTCCTCCCCGCCCCACCCCCACAGAGGAATTTCAGGTTGCCTGGGGATACAACATAAATAAGAGGGAGCAGCCAGAGTGGTTTACATGGCTCTGCAACCGCGTGTTACAGCTACGCTCAGTTAGAGTTAAACTGCGGCACTCTTGGTAGGTGAGAGCCAGTTGGTCTGATGCACCGACTGCCAATTCCATGTGAGCCAATAGGAGGTGGGGTGTGCCCACCTTCCCTGAAGGCAGCACTGAACATAACCCACCTGCAGGAAACTGTGGTTATTTAAGGGAAGAAATGGGATTTAAAGCCATGGGTCTGAGGCAGTACCAGGAGTCCAGCAGACTAACCTGGACGGTGTCTCCAACTTTTCTGCAAAGGGAAGTTTTTGCAAACATCATCGGATTCTCTCCCACACTAGTTTGTTCACGAAAACAACCAAGACAGCATCATCCACCCACAGGGTCTCACGCCCCTGTTCCCTCTTGGCAAGTGTCTAAAACCCAGCTATTCTTTTAAATAATCCCATGACACCGCTCTGTCCAGTGGAGTTTTTATTGTCATACACCCTTAATTCCTCTAAGAGATAAAGCAGGTAACAGCTTTATCAATTCAGTTGTGTACACAACAAGCTTTTCCAGAACTCTGCCTGGCCCCAAGATTTGACAAAGGAGAAACAGACCCTGCCCTCAGGGATCTCACCGCCTGGAGCGGGGGGACAAGCATTCTGCTCGCATGTAGAACATGTGACTTTTCCAGATGCTTGGAATTCGGTTATGGCCTTAAAGCTGAGGGCGACAGGCAATGAGTACCCTGCGTTCTAACAGAGTGGCCCCTACTGAAATTACTGAAATGTGGCAGAGCCCAGCCTATGACTACCAACCCTCAGCCCCTCCTCCAGCCTAGCTAAGATGAGACTAGAGATTTGGGGAGGTCATGGCAGAATAATGCTCCCCCAAAGATGCCCATGCCCTAACCCCCAGAACTGTGCATGTGTGGCCTTGGACAGCAAAGAGCACTTGGCAGAGGTGATTGAGGTGAAAGACCTCGATGTGAGGAGATTGTTCTGGATCATTCAGATGGGCCCGATCTCACGAATCGGAGAATCTTCCTGGCTGTGGCAGGGAGGGAGATGTGAATACGGGAGCATGGTCAGCGAGACACAGCGCTGCTGGCCTCGGAGCGGTCACCGTGGCCGAGGAGCGTGGGCTCCTCCCAAAGCTGGAAAAGGCAAGGAGAGGGGTCCTGCCCTTGACCCTCCAAAAGGAAGCATCCCACTGACACCTTGACCTTCACCCCGTCAGACTTGTGTCAGACACTGCTCGTCAGAATTCTAAGACAATAGATGAGAGAATAAATCTTCAAATTGCACAACTAAAACTAAGTCAATGTTATATGTCAATTACATCTCCAAAAACAAAAAGAAAAAATTGTGTATGCATGTTTACTGTATTTATATGTACATTTGTATGTGTGCATATATGTAGATATTTCTACTTAAATAATTATATCCTTAGTTCTTTTAAAATAATAATAGTAAGCTTGGCACCAGGCTCAAGCCGCTACAGTGGATCGGGAGAAGGCGGCGGATGGGAAGGAAGGTGCTTCAGTCCATGTTGCTACCTGACTCCCTGCATATTGTGTAAATCTGCATATAACCTGCGGTAATGGGACAGTAACCTGTTAAGAATGGTTATGTAGATGGTAGACCTCAGGTTTAACTTTCTCCTTCATATTTTATATACAATTGGGATTTTCTAATGGATACATTTTTCTTTTAAAAAAGAAGCGGGGAGGGGAAGGCAGCAAGGCAAGGGAGCAGCAAGGTTACTCTTCTTACAGTGGGAATGTCAGTGGGCGATTCAGCAATACCAGAAGCTAAAATATGTAAGATAAAATACCCATGGGAACCAACAAGTTTTACTTCCAAGAACGCATCCTAGCCCTAGCAGGGTGGCTCAGTGGTGTGGAACATCATCCGGTGCACCCAAAGGTTGCGGGTTTGATCCCCGGTCAGGGCATGTATGGGAGATGACAGAGATATATGTCTTTTTCTCTCTCTCTCTCCTGCTTCCTCTCTCTACAATCAATAAACATATCCTCAGGTGAGGATTAAAAAAAATAAAAAGAATGCATCCTAAAGAAATACTTTCCATCCAACACAATAATCACATTCCTGAGTTTACAAAACTTGCTTTATTAAAAAAAATTGTTTCAGCAGCTTAAAAGCAAAAGGAGGTGGGTAGGTACTAAATTCACATTCATAGTATAAAGTTATTTTTTTTCCTGGAAGAATTATAGTAATAAAGCATAATTTAACTCTACAGTATGTGCATCTTTATTATTGCAAAATGAAGCAGTCGGTCTGAACTGACAAAAACACACGAAATCACTGCGAAAATCTGCACGGAACACAGGCAATCAACATAATTCCCCTTGAAGACCACTTTTGCTCAAACCTGGCTGCACGTTAGAACCACTGGGGAGCTTTGCAGAAACACTGGAGCTTGAGCCCCGCCCCCAAAGGCTCCGACCTGGAGCTGAGCTGGACAGCCATATTCTTAAAACACATCCCCAGCTGACCTACCGTGCAGCCAGAGTTCAGAATCACCCAGCCACTGAAATACGTTGCCACTCAGCGGATAATTTATAACTGTCTTTAAACGATGCAATGCCGACTCAGCAACAGCGCCCAGACTCGGTGTGCCTCTGCTGCCAGCCCTGCAGGTGCTCTCTCTTTTAACTTTCACTGGAATATACTATTATTGCAGAAATATGTATGTTCACCAACCAGTCAGAGCCATACCACCAGCACCAAGATCAAGGGGTGGAACATTATCGGCACTCCAAGAGCTCCCTAGTTCGTTCTAGATTCTTCCATAATGGTTCCCCTTACATGTTGCTGCTACGTTTCGCAAGGTGTTTGAATTGTAATCCAGAGATCCCTGCAATGCAGATGATTTTCCTGACTCCATCTACCATGTTCTACCTCATTTGAATTACGAAAACCTGTGGAAGAGAAAATAATTATGATCAGGTATTTAGCTGCAGAAAATCTATGACTGGGACTGTTTGTAGCATAAAGGACTGGGGGGAAAGGGAAACTAAATATGTCCTCACAGGAGTCAATTAAACAAGTTAGCTAACATCCATACGAGACTGTGCAGTCTGTATGCTATGGTATAAACAGGGCAGGAAGAAGAGAGGCCTTCCTCAAAACAGACACTGTTGCCCCTAGCAGAGCCCTAGAATAGCAGTGTTATGGGCTGAACTGTGTCTCCCCTCCCCAACTTCCAAGGAAGTCCTTACCCTCAGTCCCTCAGAATGTGTTGTTATTTGGGGAGTGGCCCTTGAAAGAGGTGATAAGTTTAAAATGAGGCTGTTAGGATAGACCCTAGTCCAACATGACTGATGTCTTTATAAGAAGAGGAGAGAAGGTCAAGTGAAAACACAGGGAGAAACTGGCCAGAAGAGTCCAGAGGCGCCCTAGTCCTCCAAGGCCAGCACAGCGGGCGGGAGACCTCACGCTGGTAACACAAACCCCTTGCGTAGGCCTCTTCCTTGCCCCACTGGAGGACAGCCGGGTTTCCCGCTCAGCACCTGCTTGTATGGCCGGGGGGTGGGGGGGGCAGAACCTCTCCTGTGAGCTGAGGGACCCACTATGAGCCAGAGCAATAGGGAAGAAGGAGGAGATGGCCAAGGATCGCCAAAACTTCTAGAAAAACTCACAGAATGAAAGAGAAGCACAAACTCACCTCCAGAAAAATTTACATCCAAAGAAACAGAGTTCATACAATGGGGAAGCAGAAAAAAAAAGAAACTGTTTATAATACACATAATTAATATCCTTGGAGACACTGGAGATAGCTGCATAGATAGACAGACGGGCAAAACTTCTATGAAAAGTAGTTCTTGGAAACCAAGAGTTCTTGGAAACGAAAATGGTGGTTAACAAAAACTAAAGCCCTGTGGAAGACACAGTTTCCACCCACCGGCTTTCCTAAATGAACACGCTGACATTCCCTGGGGTTGGTGAGGACGGGAGAAGCTGCGACTTCGCCAACGCAGCTGGCAGAGACAAGGAGCGAGTGCAACCTTGTTTGGAGGGCAACTTTGCAGTTTTCCTAATACCTTGAAGACGAGCACATCCTTTGACCCAGCCATTCCCTCTCCAGATACAAACCTTAGAGAGACTCTCGAACACGCCGCTCTCTGCAGTGATGTTGCTCCTAGCACAGAACTTAGAAGCAATCTAAATATCCATCATTAGTGCAGTGAATAAATGCATCGCACCTGCTCCTACAATAGCCTGTTGCACAGGGGTTACAATGGACAAACTACTAGGTAGGAAGCAACCTAAATGAATTTCCCCAAATTATTGGTGAGTGAATTATTGTTGTGTGATACTGTTTACCTTAAATGGCTGAAAAAAAATTGGGAAAGACTGAGGGATGGTGGAATATATGTGTGTGTGTGTGTACATATATATCTATATATATTTAATTATGATAGTAATTACTCCGGGGAAGATGGAGAAAAGGAGTAAAGAGAGGAATACATTTAGTAGAGAGAGGAATAAACTGCAATTTTATCAGAAATATTTTATTAGAAAGGAACCAGAGCAAATAGGACAAAATGTTAATGTTTGTTATTTCTCAGGGATGGGTACATGGGGGGTTGCTATGTTAGCTCCTGCAATCTCCTAGGGCTTGTAACTTATTCAAATGTAACCCCCACCCCCGGTAGATGAATTGGTGGACAGAATGCACACAACTAAAGAATGCGGTTAACACACTGGACTGCACGAGGCGAGCGGTCCACCCAGAACACGCTGCAGAGATCCAAGTATTAAAAAGTGGGACATAAAAAAGTGAATACAAAAATCAGAAGCAGGAGTTCCAACCTCTGTCTCAGGGAAATGGATAGGAAAAATAATGAAATAAATTATACAAAAAAAATCTCAAAGCTAAAGAGAGTCTCACCTCTTCACACAAAAGGGCCCGCAGAGTCCTGAGAAGACACGCGATGGGGGCGTGGAGGATTTGTCGCTAAGCACATTGGTAAAAATAAAGAAAGAAAATCCCTATTTCACAGACACAGAACAAACACTTCAAAAATTTACATGGAACCATAAACAACCCCAAATAGCTGCTGCAATTTTGAGAAAGGAGAACAAAGTAGGAGGGATCACAATACCTGATACCAAACTGTATTACAAGGCCACTGTAATCAAAACAGCCTGGTACTGGCATAAAAACAAGTGCATGGACCAATGGAACAGAACAGAGAGCCCAGAAATAAACCCAACTCTCTATGTCAATTAATATTTGACAAAGGGGGCAGCAACATAAAATGGAGTAAAAATAGCCTCTTCAACAAATGGTGTTGGGAGAACTGGACTGCTATGTGCAAAAAAAAAAAAAATGAAACTCGAGCACCAACTTACACCATACTCAAAAATAAAGTCGAGGTGGATAAAATATTTAAATATAAGCCATGACACCATTAAAGTCCTAGAGGAGAACAGAGGTGGGAAAATCTCAGATATTTCACACAGCAACATTTTTACTGACATGTCCCCTAGAGCAAGGGACATAAAGGAAAGAATAAACAAATGGGATCTCATCAAAATAAAAAACTTCTGCACGGCTAAAGAAAACAGTATTAAAATAAAAAGAGAACCAACTGTATTGGAAAACATACTTGCTAATGATACCTCAGACAAGGGTTTAATCTCCAAAATATACAAAAAACTTACACTATTCCACTCTAAGAAGACAAGCAACCCAATTAAAAAATAGGCAAAGGATTTGGACAGACACTTCTCCAAGGAGGACATACAGAGGATCCAGAGACACATGAAAAGATGCTCAGCATCACTAGCTATCAGAGAGATGCAAATTAAAACCACAATGAGATACCACTTCACACCGGTCAGAATGGCCATCATAAACAAAGCAACAAACAACAAGTGTTGGAGAGGTTGTGGAGAAAAGGGAACCCTAGTGCACTGTTGGTGGGACTGCAGACTGGTACAACCACTGTGGAAAGCAGTATGGAATTTTCTCAGAAAACTCAAAATGGATCTGCCTTTTGACCCAGCAATTCCACTTCTTGGATTATATCCTAAGAACCCTGAAACACCAATCCAAAAGAACCTATGCACCCCAACGTTCATAGCAGCACAATTTACAATAGCCAAGTGCTGGAAACAACCTAAATGCCCATCAGTAAATGAGTGGATCAAAAAACTATGGTACATTTGCACAATGGAATTCTATTCAGCAGAAAGAAAGAAGGAGCTCCTACCCTTTGCGACAGCATGAATGGAGCTGGAAAGCATTATGCTAAGTGAAATAAGCCAGGTGGTGAGGGACAAATACCATATGATCTCAACTTTAACAGGAACCTAAACAAGAAAATAAACAAACAAGCAAAATATAACCAAAGACACTGAAATAAAGAACAGGCCAACAGTGACCAGAGGGGAGAGGGGAGGGAATTTCAGGGGAAAAGGGGAAGGGTTTATGGGAACAAGTATAAAGGACACATGGACAAAAACTAGGGTTGGGGGTGGAAATGGGAGGGAGGTGGGGGGGGCCTGGGAGGTGGGCTGGGATGGGAGTAAAAGACAGAAAACTATACTTGAACAACAATTAAAATAGAAGAAAAAAAAGAAAATCCCAAGTTTGGCTTCAACAGGAGGAGAAACAAAGGGATGTCAGACTTCTTCAGTACAATAAGTATAAAACTCGTTAAGACATAGTGCCATGAAGTTCATTTTCTCTGTCATAGTGCAGAGAAAATGATTTTGAATCTAGAATTCTATACCCAGGCAAAATATTATTTAAAGGCAAGACAGAATCTATTTTTTGACAAATAAGGACTCAGTAAATTTCTCTCCATGGACTCTTTCTGAAAGATTCTCTAGAGGATATACTCCAATAATAGGAAAAATGAATGCAAGAAAGAGGAAGACAAGATACCATATACAGGGTGTGCAAAGAAATTAGTAAAACTAGTAAAACCCAAATGACCATCTAAAAATATGATTATGAAACTTATTGAGTTAAGAAAAAATTCCATCTGTCAATTTCAAGAGGTTTCAACAGAACTTGGCAATGGGGGAGAGGAGAGTGCGTGGGGAGGGAGGAGAGACAGGAAACATGGAGTCCTAGGCCTCTTAATGTGGAGAGGTGATGGGTGCTGATGGATTCTTGACCGTGATGAAAAAAAAAATATATATATATATATTCGAATATGCTGAGTAAAATGTAAAAAATGCTTGAAGAGAGGATTAAAACCAGAATGTACATGTAGCAAGCTACTAATGGATAAAAGGAAAAAAAATAATCAATTTGTTATAGTTTGAGCTCCTCTCCAAAAGTGAAAAAACAAATGCTCCAACCCAAAGTAGTTCTGCAAAGGTAACTCAGGTCTGCTTTCAACTCCTTGGCAACTGTGTCTGTGGTAACAGAGAAAGAAAGTGGTTCTCAGGGTTTATGAAAACAGATTGCTGGGTCCTACCCTCAGAGATTCTGACTCTTGGCATCCGAGGGGGCGGGGGCTGGGAATTCACATTTCTCACAGGCTCCTGGGTGATGCTGATTCTGTGGTCCAGGGATCACGCTCTGAGAACCACTGCCCAGAGGGACTGGCTCCGCCCCATCACACACACTGACTGTCAGTGTTTGCTGATTTTCCTCCTTGGAGCAGGCTGTCACACAGCACAGAGCTGGGGCCCAGGGAAAGGGAGGGTCTGTCCCACCTGTTCCTGGTTACCAAGAGGAGGCCATTGTTGATTTGGAAGAACATCTTTTAAGGAAGACTGCTGCTGTTGAAGGAACCCCTAGAGTAATTTTTAAAAAATTAAATAAAAGAGGGGGCAGGTGCAGAACACGTCATTCAAGGAGACGTGCTGGTTGGCCATGACTGGGAGCAGCCTCCTCTACTCCATTTGGGCATAAAACAAATATTCTCTGACATTCATATGTTCATGTCATAACACGTGTTTTAAGACTCTGGGGTTGCCAAGTATATGAAATAGAATTCTTTGTTTCATTTTTTAAAAAATTCTCAATTTAAACAGACAAAAAAGAGAGAGGGATGGAAAGAAAGGAAGAGAAAAAGATAGGCAAGGCATTTGTTCTTGTAACTTAAATCCCAAGGATAATGAGCTTCAGACATAACTGGATCCACATATTCAAATAATACTATCAGAGAGCTCTCTCTCTGCCTATTTGTTCTGCGTTCCTCCGATGGCTTCACTCTTGGTGTGTATTTATCATTCAGTAGCACCAGGGGCTGAAAACTTACCTTTACATCCAGGAATCCTAACGGGAAGAGAACTCCTGTTTCCCACATCACCAGCAAGAATCCCAGGTTCTGCTCCCACTGGCCTGTCAGGAATCAGGTGCTCATTATCACTGAACCAATCAATACTCAGGAGAAGAACTGCTCTGATTGGACAGGCCAGCTCAAGGGGGTGTGGCCAGCCCCACCCAAATCAGAGTGAGAGTGGGGGAAGAATGACTCAACAAAGGAACGTTGTTGTTACACAAAAAACTAACGAGGAACCTGAGCAGGCAAAAGCAATATGTGAAACCAGAGCTGGTTTTATCTTGTCAGAATAACGACACATTAAATAAAACGCAATCCAATAACTAGAATAAAATTACTTTGTAATTTCATGATCATTTCCTAAAAGAAAGCCCATTTTGCACATGAAACAAAACAAAAACAGAAAAGAAAGTATCCAGAGAAAGAGCTCTTTTATTGAACTAAAGGGAGCTTTATGAAAAACGCAATACATTTTCCTGTTTCCATAAAAACTTCAGTTGGCTAGAAAAAGCATTTACTTTCCATGCTCCTAACTTCCGCCCACTAATCGGCACCATGCAGAGAGACCACAAAAATGTTCGAATTCCTTTTAAAATCAGAATGAAAATAATGATTATCATATGAATATATAATAATGAATCCAAGCCATATTATATTCATTATGATATGATATATGATATGATATGATATATTCTGTGACACAATATGATTTTTTTTAAATGGCGGAAAAGGCCCCTGGAGGCAAGTGTGCCATGAGCCCAGGAAAGTTATAATGTGGCCCCACCCCACTTCTCCCTCAAAGCCCTCTCCTGAATTTCTGAAGGCAAGTGTCCTGTCGTCTCCAGAAAAAGTCAGCTTGCACCTGCACTGGCTAACCAGGGTGTCACTGTCCCTGAGGAAAGAGAGCCTTAGCCAGTTAGAATAGTCACTTCCTTAAAAGGCTTCATGGGAGCACCGGTAGGTGACGCAGGGGAGAGAGATGCCTGGCGTGTGCTGGGAGAGAACTGCCTCCCTCAGACCCACGATTTTGTTCATGGCATTCATTTTTCCACTCTACTATCTATGCCTGACTCACTGATCATCACCTCTGTGCCCGGTGCAGGGCTGAGATCTTGTGCCTCTGGAACGGGGTCACCCCAACACCCCAAGACAGCTGAGGCATGAGGGGTGAGGGAACTCCCATGGCCACCTAGGAAAGAAGGAACCCTTGAACCCAGGCCCCCCTAAATCCAAAGCCAGGACCTTAAATGCTACACTGCCTGGCTTCTAGCTCTTCTGAAGTCCTGGTTTCCATGTTCTTTGTGAAATGCAAGAGGAGGTGATGGCAGGTGGGGTGGGGGCACCCCTGTTCCCAGGCCCAGTGTCCTCTGGCCCAGGTGGATGCATTTCATGGAGAACAAACTTCCTGTAAAGTGATGAGTCATAAAGCTGAAATTTCCTACGTTCCCAGTCTTATTATTTCCACATACCTTTTTTTATCTTTTCACCTACGATTTAGTTTTTCTGTCTAGCGACTCTACAGCAAGCTCCCGTTAGCACGGAAAGCCATCTACCCACTCGGCTGAGCTTGACTCATGCACCATATGTGCCCCAGTTTATCCACGTGGCTCCAGGCACCCCACTTTCCTCACGGTCTCATCCGCGCGCCTCTGGGCCGAGGCCCTGGCATCCTCAACACCCATCAGTGCCACCGCCGCCGCCGCCACAGCCGCCACCCTCTTCCGGGCTCACAGCGCTCAGCCTGCTATAATTAAACAAACAAGGTTATTTGTGACATCCCGGTTTACACATCAACAAGTTATTTTCTCTGATTTTGCTATGGATGGATTTGCTCTGCTTACATTAAACAAAAACGGCTCACCCAAAAACGCAGAATAAGCAAGGCGCAGGAAGCGTGGCCCGGCAGCTGCCACTATCCCCAGGAAGCAGGACCCAGCCTTCGCGTGCCCGGGCTCCCTGCGTCCAAGGGGCGGGGCCCGGCCGGGTGACCCGGGAGCAAGCAGCCAGAGAGGGTCAGGCTTGCGGGTGGGAACAGAGGACTCCAGAAACATGGAAAGGTCAGATGGGAGTTTATTTCGGAGGATTCCAGACTAAACCGCTCAGGAGAGAAGGAGGAGTATAAATGTGGGATCCCCTAACTAGGGGTGTCCAACCTCTTGGCGTCTCTGGACCTCACTGGAAGAAGAAGAGTTGTCTTGGGCCACACATTAAATACACTGCGACACACAATCAAAAGATATCTCGTAATGTTTTAAGTAAATGCATGATTTTGTGTTGGGCTGCATTCATAGCCAACCTGGGCCGCACGTAGCCCACGGGCCGCGGCTTGGACATCCTGACCGTGTCCTAGGAAGGACCCTTTGGTGCAGGAAGAGGCTGAGCTCCGTGTCTGGTTCACTGAGGCCATGAATAGGCCAGAAGCCGGTCCTTAAACTGATCTACAATGGGAGGCAGCAGGGACACAAAGCCAGCTCGGTGACTGAGGGGCTGTGGTTCTCCCGGGACTTCTCACACGTCTTGGGGATGGCTTTAGACTTGTGTGGAATACTGACTGAGAGCTTTAAACAAATCTTATTTAGATCTTAAAGGGCTAAGAGATCATGGCTGACACCGGAGTCATATATTAGCACATTTAAGTGGCTATTAAAGGTCTTAACTCCCCTACTTAATTATAGATCCCTCGAAGGCAGGAACTGCCTATTTATCTTGGTGTCTCCCAAGAACCCTGGGAGCCCGGTCGGGAGTGGGTACTGAGAAGGACAAGTCGACTGTACACAACGCTTTGCGCACTGTATTCTTAGGACACGCCTGCAAGTCGGTACCGGCACTGCCTGTCACAGCGTCAGCCCAGCAAGAGCAAGCCAGCCCCACTCCCTTCGGTGGCTCGGCAGCCTCACAATACCTTCATACGTGAAGTTGCACCCCGCTTTCACAACAAGCCGGGGGAGGACATGCGGTGAGGCCCGCTTTACCACTGAGGACATGCAGTTCCAGGGAGCGGACGGAGCTCCTTCCGGGCCCCTGGTTAGTAAGAGGGGCGAACGGGACTTGAATTCATACTGCCTGAGACCAAACTGGTGTCCTTGTCACACCACTCACAATGCAGTGTGGCTGTCTTCTCCTGGGAGTTATTCTTTCTGTTGACAAGGTCGCATTTCCAAAATATGTCCCAGTCACTGAAAGACCCACGACATGACTGCCCCCACCCCTGCCTGTGGCAAGGTTTAACTCAATGGGTCAGTGGCATCCCGGTGCACTCCCCCTTTCCTGCTGTTTGGAGCCACAAACCCCTCACCTGGCGGGGGTCACCTGGGCTGAGAAGGGATGACCAGCCCACAGCCCTCTTAGAGTATAATTGTTCAAAATTAACCCCTTTGGGGAGCATCCCGAAGACTCCTAGTCATTCATTCACTCATGCATTCATGCATGCATTCATTCATTCAGTAGATGACAGGGAATGAGGGAGACGCTGTGGTGGGCTCTGGGGGTAAGAGGGGAACTGGACACTCCCCGTCACCTAAGGAGCTCTCAGGCCGCTACAGGAGCCGCCCGAAGCAGGAAGGCTTGAATCCCTCCAGCCCAGGAGGGAAAACTGGCTCCGCTGTGGGGCCCCTGAGAAAGTGCCATCTCAAGCAAAATTGGGGGGCTGGTTTGAGGTGGCTGAGGGCAAGGGAGAGGCAGGGTATTCCAGGAGGGGCAGGCAGCACGTGCAGCAGCCTGGGGCTCGGAGAGAGCCCCACGTACTTAGTGAACGGCAATGAGTTCCACTGGCCTGAGCTCCGAGTGGGAAGATGGGAGGGCCGTGCCGGGGGGCCTGTCCCTGGCCTGGGCGAGGTCTCTCCTTGTGGGGCATAAGGAGGCGCTGAGGTGCCAGCCAGCCAGGATCCCACACCCTAACCTCCCAAAGGCTCCGGGCACTTCCAGGTCAGCAACATTCTTCTGCGTGCTGCTGCTGATCCATCAGGAATCCAAGAAACGGGCTCAGAACACTCTGAAAAATGAGCCACGGGGAGAAGAAGGGCGACAGAGTGTAGGAAAAAGCGCAGGAGGATCTGCCTCCGCGTGGAACTACCTGGCCGTGCGGCCGTGGGCAGGCTAGTCCGACCTCTCGGCCTCAGTTTCCTCCTTTTATAAAACGAGTGGAAACGTTTGCATGCTAGTGAGACAGCAGGTGCCGAGGCGGGTGCGGACCCTGCCCTCACTGACCAGATTTAGACGCAGAGGGACCCAGTGGCCCTCTGCTTCATAACCACTTTGTAGTAACTTATTGGCGGGGCCAGTCCAAGGTACCAAGGACTGAGGGGTGTAAACAATAACACTTACTGTCTCATGGCTCTGGCTCCAAGGCCAAGGTGTTGAAGGTGTTGACAGGGCTGTCCCCCCACCCCCCGCCACCCTGCCGGAATTGAGAAAGAATCTGTTTGGGGTCTCCCTCTAGCTTCCGGGGCTTTCCTGGCAATCTTTGGCTCCCTTGGCTTCCGGAAGCATCCTTCTGGTCCTTGCCCCCATGTTTGTGTGGCATCCTCTCTGTGTGCACGACTGTCCTCAAATTTCTCCTTTTCACCAGGACACCAGTCCTATTGGCTTTGGGCCCATTCTACCTTAAGATGCCCTTATTCTCACTAATTACAACTGCAGCAACCTTACGCCCAAGTAGTCACATGCTGAGGTCCTGGGGGCCAGGAGTTCTACGTACGAATTTTGAGGGGACACAATTCAACCCGGGGAGGGTCATTCACCTCTCTGACCTCAGTTTCTTTGCCTCTAAAATTGGCAATAATCCTGAGGGATGAATAGGACAGCATGTGTGAAGGTCCCCGACACATAATAGGTGTTGCGCAGAGTAGGAGCTCAACAAATATTGATTCCTTCCATCAGCAGAGAGGCAGGCCCAAAGCCCCAGTGCCTGCTCCTTTCCCCTGGGTTTTGTCACCCCCACCTCCCCTTTAAACTGAAGAGTTGAATCTATTCTCCAGAAGGAACTTGCTGTTGAAGTCTGTTTGGGGACATTGCTTTTGTTCTCCTGAAACTGTGACACATTTGTGACCCACACTGCCCAGCCTCACCATGGAGAGAAAGGACGTGGCAGGTACAGGGACGGTGACCGCTTTTCCAGCCCTGCTCAGGACTGTCCTCAGAGGACGGTGAATGCCTGCACCCTCATTTCTCCCCCCGTCCCTCCACTGTCCACTTCGATTCGCAGGCTCCATAATTCAAGTCATTAATTTTTTCTGTTCACTGCGCTGCCAATTTATTCTCATTTTGTTCCTGGAAATCTCTCGTATGCATCTTCAAAATGTAAACTAAATACATTGCATTCAGTCAGATGCTAACCAGATGACACTGGGCCATCATAGGTTGTCATGGATTCCGCAGAGGTGGTCACCTTGAACATGAGTGGGGAAAGGTGTCTGTGTGTTCTGGATGACATGCCTCACGGGACAAGTTGCCCTCATGCTCTTCACGTCAGGATTGGTCTTTAGAGTATTTCCCTTTAAGATCTTATTTGAACAATGAAACGTTCTTGCACCAAAAATAGACATCCCAATTGTTCTAGTTACAACCACTTTGTGCTTACAGGGTTGGGTGGGCAGAGCTTAAGGAAAGGTCTCCAGAGACTGAAGACCTGGTTGCAAATCCTCCACAAAGAGGAAATGTAATAGCAAATAAATGTTTACACTGTGGACTTCAGTTATGCAGTTAAGACGTTGGTCCAGATCTTCCCCCTGGCAAAACAAAACATGAGATGAATCCTTGAGATAT
Organism: Phyllostomus hastatus; assembly: GCF_019186645.2. Taxonomy (NCBI): domain Eukaryota; kingdom Metazoa; phylum Chordata; class Mammalia; order Chiroptera; family Phyllostomidae; genus Phyllostomus; species Phyllostomus hastatus. Next base: position 61,666,224 of record NW_025334033.1, read on the forward strand.
ACTTGAGATGATTCTTTTTGAATTTATTTTTTTAAAGATTTATTTATTTATTTTTAGAGAGGGAAGGGAGGGAGAAAGATAGAGAGAGTGAAACATCAATGTGTGGTTGCTGGGGGCCGTGGCCTGTACCCAGGCATGTGCCCTGGCTGGGAATCGAACCTGCGACACTTTGATTCGCAGCCCGTACTCAATCCACTGAGCTACGCCAGCCAGGGCTGAGATGATTCTTTAAGGACAGAAATATGACATTAAATAGTATTGGATCTTGTGGAAAGGATAAATCCACACCCCGAAGAATCTGTGCGCTTGCATTTCCTGGTCCTCTTTCCATGTGCTGGGGCCCTGTAACAAGTCCCGGCCAATGAAATGCGAGCAGAAACGATGTGCGTCACTTCCAGTCTGAAACGCGGGAAGGCTGTGCACAATTCTCCAAATTCTCTTCCCCCCACATGGGGACGGGGCGCCATGTGTTCCCGATGACTCAGCTCCAGGGGTGCCCTCATTAGCCTAGAGCCCTGAGCGGCTGGGTGGAGGGGGGCCCCTGTCAGCCTGCGTGGGGCACACCGCGTGAGTGAGAAACCCACCTCTGGTGTGCTAACACAGAGATGACTTCTAAGGCAGCGTATTTCAGCCTCACTGATAAAAATCTTACAGTGAAAAAGTCATTTCCTTTTAAATTCTACTTAATTCTTCTGGTTTTGTCAAGGAGAAAGACTCTGCTGATGCTAGTAGGTTTTTAACACTTCCCTTACTCTTAAAATCTCAGTTTCCAACAAAACGAGAGCAGACTTTGGGCTCAGCATCTTTAGCAGGCGACCCTTTCCCGTGTAGAGTCTGCCAGGGCTGCCGTGACAAAGCCCCCAGGCTGGGGGCGGGGGCGGGGCTTAAACAACAGAAAGGTGTTTTCTCACAGCTCTGGAGGCAGAAGTCCAAGGTCAAGTGTCAGTTAGCTTGGTTTCTTCTGAACCCTCTCTCCTGGCTTTCTTCTTTCTGCATGTTCACTGGATTATCTGTGTGTGCGCATCTCTCTGTCTCTCTGTCTCTCTCTCTCTCTCTCTCTCTTTCTCTCTGTCTCTCTCTTTCTTTCTCTCTCTCTGTCTTAATACCCTCTTCTGATAAGGACACCGGTCATATTGGATTCGGGCCCACCCTAACAACCTGAATTTAACTTACTCACCTCCAAGGTCCTATCTTCAAAGATAGTCACATTCTGAGGTTCTGGGGGTTAAGGCTTCTAAATAGGAATTTGGGGGGAATACAGTTCAGCCAATAATACCAAACCAGATTTTTAGGTTGTTATTTAGCTTTAAGAACATAGGTGAGCTTTCACTGGTTGTTGGGGGGATTGCTTTCTACTTGTGGCAAGCCGTGGCAACTTTCCATTTATGATTATGATCCACAATTTTCTTAGAATATAAATGTATTTAAGTAGTAGGAAAGTTGATTTGAAGAAATAAGTACAAATTAATAGTATGCCAAAACTGTGATGGAAGACGCAAATGAATGATTTCTGGGAAACACTGCATGGATGATTTCTAAAGTCTGTCCCAATCCTTAATTTTTTGTTCCGTATATAATGTTAATTTTATTCATTTATGCCTCTTCTTAATTGAGTGCCTATTAAGTATGTCCCAGGTACCAGGCACTAGGGTGATTATAGAGTCAAATGAATAGTGCTTATGAGAGCAGAAGTTCGATTCTGCTCGGGAGTATCAGAAAATGCTTCCCAGAGGTGGGAACCCAAACCCACCAACCACTACTGCCGACTCCTCACCCTTGGCTCAGTGTTGCCTGAATTTGGAACGTGCACATAACCCTGTGATAGGCACTACCGAGGAGATGCTGCAACTTTAAGAAGTGGGGGAGAAAAAGCTAATTAGTAGCAGAGACGACCACGCATAAAATTCATGACTTGTATGTAGGGTTATACACTTCCCCCAGAGATAATTTTAAACATGTTTGGTTTTTTCCCCCTTGATTAGAAATCTTACATTTTCCTAGAGCCTTGTTGTCTGATATGAAATAGATTAGAAAAGTTCAGTCATAATTGGGAAAATATATTTCTTAATCAAATATAACCACTGGGGGCAGGGGGAACCTTTCATTGAATACGCTCCTCCAAGGACAGAGAGTTTATTCTGGGGGAAACTTACTAGGTGTTCTCCTCTTTGGTCTCTGACTCGGTGATTCAGTGAAGAACAAATGTTGGTTGGATTCCCAGTAAACGTGTGGACTGTTCCAGGTGCTGAAGAGACTGTGTGGGGACAGACTGGCTGGAGGCTCACATTCCAGCAGGAGAGACTGTCATCAAACCAACAAGTAGATACGTGAGGGGATATCAAAGAGAAATAACTTCTCAGAGAGAATTAAAATAAGGAGGCACGGTAGGGGGAAGTGGCTGTATTGGATTGGGTAGTTAAAAAGCCTCTCCAAGGCGCGATTTAAGGTGAATTGTAGATAAGAATAAGATGCCAGTGGGAAGAGTGTTTCTGACCTAGAGGAGAGCTGGGTAGAGACCCTGGTGAGCATTTGGGGAATAGAAAGCAGACCTGTTTGGTAGCCCAGTGGGCAGGGAGGCATGGTGGGGGCTGAGGTCCGGGAGGAAGGCGGAGCCAGGCCTCAGCCCTGGCGGTCTGTGCTTTTACTGGAGCAAAGCATGCACGGAAGCAACTGGCCAATGCTTCCAAAAAACATTTTCAGGCATTCTCCTTCCTTTCATGCTAGTCTCCTAGCCCTGGCTTATTTTATTTTTCCCAGATTAAAACTGTGGTTCAGGAATATGCCCCTCCAACTGAGATGTACTACCCTTTCACCCCTAAGGAGTAGACAGCTACTAGCAATGCCTTTGGAAAACATGTCATTTGGCTCATTTCAAATTAGTGAAGCAATTACTCCTTTTTTCTTATGAACATTCTTAAAAAAAAAAAACCACCCAAACCATCCCTTTAATAAACCTATAGGTGTTGTTATTTTTAAGGGAAGATGGTGCCAGTGGAGCCATATGAGGACCGTGGTATGTGGCACCTCTGGGGTTTGGTAAGAGGACTGGGCGAGCTGGGAACCGTGGTCAGCTGTTGCTCTTGCACTTCTGCAGCCTCACCTAGTCACCTGTTCTCTCCATTCCCGCTGGCACCATCCCAGACCAGGCCTCTTCATTTCAGCACTGGATTGGCGCCACAGTTGGCCCCTATGCCTCTGAGCTATTTTCCCCCTCATTTCTTCTGTGCAAAACTCACAGATTCGTCTTCCCAAAACACCTCTTCAGCCCTATCACTCCCCGACTGGGGAACTTCCGATGGCTCCCGACTGCCTCCCAAATCAGGCTGTTTGGTCTCGCAAATGTGGCCTTTTAGATTTATGTCAGTAAATATGGTATTTCTTTCCAGGCAATGTGTTTCAGGTTTCAGCAGAGCACCTCTGATTTGTGTAAAACATGCTTCATGCTGAAAATGTCAGCGTCACCCATAAGAACTCAGGAACGTGGAGAAGCAAATGAAGTTAAGAGTATACACAAGTAAGCAGTTCCCCAAACTCGCCAATCCGTTGTGACATGCAGGACCCACACAGCAAAGGTCCCACCAGCTGGGAAAAGAAGAAAATTGAGCCCAAAGTTCATTTCTCACAAAACAAATATTCTACTCAGTTAAAAGGTTGGTTGTATGTGTGTGTGAATGAGGAAAACACTGAATCAACTTTTAAAATATATGTTCTATTAATCAGCATAATACAGCTGCTATAACAACTAGGCCCCCTGATTTCAGAAGCTTGATATAATAGTTTACTTCTTAGTCACGTAACAATGAGTGAGTAGTTTAAGGAAGGTGTTTCTGGTTGGTGGATACCTTCCGTCTAAGTGGTCATTCAGGGTCACATTGTCGTCAGTTTCATCTTCTGGGGGAAGGGAAAGGGGCCAATGGGGAGAAGGCACACTTGCTCCTTAACAGTCCTGGCCCAGAAATGAGTGAGGCCCATCATCGGGCCCAATTCCATTGGCAAGGACAATGGCACCTGAACACAAGAGGATCTGGGGAATGAGTCCCTGGCTGAGCAGGTTTGAGCAGGTCTGAGCACTTCCCACAAACAGCTTTATACTGTGCATACTGTGGGAGGGCGGCACAGCTTTGGATGGACAGCTGCGTGCCCCTGCTTTACACCGGGGCTATTAATAGTGAGATCATTGGTAATTTGGTCCTCAGGCTAATTATCACCTGTTACCATTACAGCAGACTGGCATAATCTGAAGGATAAAAACTAAGTTATTTTCCTAAAAGCTATTTTTTAAATCACCCCACTTCACCTCATTAACTCCTGGTCATTCCCCAGTTCTCAGCTCAGCTGTCACATCCTCAGCGAAGCTTTGCTCGGTGTTTCTGTCTAAGTCACGTTTCTGTTGCCAACATGCTCCCAGGCCCACACACTTCCCACCTGGGGCCCTTGTCACCTTGCAGTGGTTGCAGGTTCACATTTGTGTGTGTGGTGATTGCAGGAGGGCCTGCCTTCCCACCAGCATCTAAGTGCCAGGAGGGTAGGCATGTCAGCTGTTTTTCACCGTGTCATTCCCAATGCCTAGCACAGGGGCAGGTATACAGTAGGCGCTCAGTATGTAACCATTGACTGAATAAATTAAGTAACGTGTTCATTGTGGAGAATTTAAAAATACACACATACAAAAATAAAACCAAATTTTAAAATCACCCGAGAAGTCAGACTTTAGCCAACTATGGCTGAGTTAATGCTGTGTAACAAAGAACTCCAAAAATCTCAGCAACTTCCAACAACAAATGTTTATGGCTCACTCAAAGGTCTGTGAGTTGGCTGCCATGGCTGGGCTTCAGGCTTTAGGTCAAATCGAAGTCTACCTCATATATCTTTTGCCAGGACCTGGACTACAAGATCAGCCACTACCTGGGGTGGGTTCTTCTCATGGTGCCAGGTGGGCGTACATGTGGTTGAGCCAATCCACATAAGCACCTTGAAAACCTATAGTCAGTGTGGTGTATATTTTACTTCTTACATTCTATTGGCTGGAGCAACGTGGCCGTGGGAGAGGAGGAAAGATTCTGCCCCAGCGAGCTTTGGCAAGAATAGGGAGAGATGAAAGAATTATGACAAAATAGGGCAATCGACCACATCCACATCTTGACTTTGTCTCCATAGATGTCCAAAAACCTTACTGTTTTAAAGATTAAAATTTGAGACAGCCGTAATGAGGGCTGAGTCCCAAGTGACAAAGAGGCTACCCCACCCAGTCACCTGTCCAGGTATCCCAGGACAGGGAGCATCCTCAGGGATCCCTTTCTCACAAAACAAATATTCTACCCAGATGGTCCTCTCCACACCTGAGGCCACCATCATGCCAGGGAGCACCCCATCTGCCCTGACCCTAGGGGAGACTCCTTGTTACAGTGTCCTCAGGGACCACTGAGCCTCACCCCACCCTAGTTTATGGCCCCTGACAGCACAAGCCTCAGAAATAAGGACCTGTCCTTGGTAGGGGACACTTACTCACCGTCATCAGGTCCCCAGGGGATGTTCAGGCAGTCATATATATGTGACTATATACATACATATATGTAGTCATATACATATATATGACTATATATATATTACTATATATAGAGAGAATATAATATACAACATATATTATATCACATATTACATATATAACACACACAATACTACATGTCTTAATGCACAGGTATTATATATGTAATACATATATGCATTATATATTGCATGATATATATGCATATAATGCATATATTATATACTATACATATAAAATACATATATATTTCAGACCAAACATACTGTCTTCTAAAGACAGATTATTTAAAGTTAGAGAGATCCTGAGTGGAGGGGCATTCCAATATATGGACACCAATGAATATAAAATATTTTATTAATTGCTCTACTCCAGCAATTAATAATTTTCCAAAAATTGCAAATGAATCTTTCAATCTACATAGTGCTGGAAGCATGCCCTGGATTTATTTATAGCTTCTCTTAAAAATAAGTGAATTGTGACTCATCAGTAAGTGTAGCAGGAATAACAAAGCTGCATCTGACTTCCTGCCTGCAGACATTGCCATTCCCAAACCCCCCTAAAAACATTTCATCACTGCTCAAGCTGGTTCTGGTGCTTAATGGTTCTCAGTGACGAGGTCCTTTTATCTCTCAGTACGTTAAGTCTTTTTCAGCCGACGCAGAAAACAACAGGTCATCCCTCCCGTGAACTCTTCCGTTCAATCACCTTTATGTATCTCATGAGTGGCAGGAGACAATTTCCTCTATAGGTCAACAGTAACTGAGTACTTAAAAGTCTCTCTCTCTCTCTGCAAGCTTTTGGTGTATTCAAATATAATTGATGCCTTAAATCCTGACTTAGTTATTAAATAAGAAGGAAATGGTTTACTGTGATCTTGTGTGGAAACTGCCCAGATGTCAGGGTGAAATGTGAATCAGAAAATCAAAGAGAAGGGACATTTTAAATGTCTCTTGGTGCATTTATATTTGAAGAGGGAGGATGTACTGTTCAAACATTTATGTTGCTATGTTTCCACTTCTATCAAAGGTAGCAAATGCTACAAGTGAATTTTTCTACTGTTTCTCTTGTATTATTTTTTGCCATATTCTTTTTACCCTGGATGAAAAAGGGACTAACTTACAGTAAATATAACACGAGACTCAAGGCTCAAGTTGATAACTATAAACAGATATTAAGGATGTCAAGCAACCTGCAGCTAGCCTGGGTGCCCCAGTCTCTGTAGAATGCAGGAGACAGCGTATGGAAAAGTACCTGGTCCTGTACTTAGCATAGAAGTCCTTGCTCCAAACCATTCTCCTTTCCCTCCAAGGAGGAACTGGAGTTATAGCCACATCATTCTGTTTTGAGACCCTGGCTGGCAAAACGATGCTGTTTACTGAAGACAGTAAAACAGCCACCAGTCTTCCCAGACACGCCGGGCCTGTTTGATTAGAATCTGTCGCCTTCATTTCTCCTGCTTGACACAGACCCCCTCTTGCCTTTTTTATCAGGACTCGTGTTTCGCCCTACCTGCCTGCCACGGCACTTGACAGCTCCCCCATGCCACTGGCCTACAGGCCTCCCTGCCATGTGCCATCTGTTAATCTGAAGAGACGGCCATTTTTAAAAAGAGGCCTTTCCTCCTGGGCCCTGACTCCTGTCTCCCTGTGACTAATTCCGTTAACCGGGAAAAAGAAACACCTAGAAAACCAAGGAAGGGCACAGTCAGGGTCCAAGCAGCAGTGGGCTGGACAGTGGCTGGAAACTGTCCGTCAGTAAGTGTACCCTCTGTTTCTGCTTGGGTGGTGTTTTGATCATCTCTTTCTACATAACGACCACCCCTAGCATTAGCAGCTTGAAGCAAGAGCAGTCATTTTTCTCTCTGTCAATTCTGTGGGTTGACCAGGTGGCCCTTCTGCTGGTTGTGGGTGTGCTCTCCTGTGTTTGCAGCCAGATGGGGCTGGGTCCATAGTCATCGGGATGCTCAGCAGTGGCACACTGAGCCCCTCCCTGTCCGTGGGTCTCCAAGCCTCTCCTGCCCACCAGGCCTCTCCAGCAAGGTGGTTCATGGCTCCCAAAAAGCACGAAGGGGAAGTGTGTGGGGACTCAGACATGGAACCGGCAAAGTGGTTTCTCTAGAAGAAAGCAGCACCGGGGCCAGTCAGCAGAGGGGGAACCTCCACCTCCTGATGGGTGCGGGGGTTGGGAGGGAGGTGGACAAAGAATTCCCAGCCATCGTTCATTGTAGGTTTCAGAAGGACTCGCCTTTCAGTCCTCATCTGCCACAGATTCCACCTGGTCCTGGTCCTGGTCCTGCGGGGTGTGCACAGTTCTCTTGGATTGCATTCTTCCTCCAAGAACAATAGCTTGGCCTTCTTTACAATGCTGACATCACTGAGCACTTGGCCTTGCTAACCATCTTCCCAGCTCCATGTGTTCAGGCTCATTAGCTGACATTTCTTTTCCTGGGAAAATAGCAAAACATGTGCCTGTGCAAGTGTAGGCACCTGTGTGTGCCTGTCTGTCTGTGCACACCTCGTTACTAGGAAACAAAACAAATGATAAATAAATCAGGAAAGGAAAGAAGTTAGGTGACACCAGCCCTGCTTGACGCTGCAAATGTTGGGGCTTCAAGCTGTTTCCAGAGGTGATGTTTGTTAGGTCCCTAAGGGAAAAACAGCTTGAGAGATACTGGGGCACTGCAGTCAACCATTAATGTGGGCTACTGGTTTCAGAGACTGTTGTTTTCTTTTTAAAGATTTTTCAGAGAGAGGCGAAGGAAGGGAGAAAGAGAGGGAGAGAGATGTCGATGTGAGAGAGAAGCACTGATTGGTTGCCTCTCATATGCACCCATCCAGGGACTGAACTGGAAACCCAGGCATGTGCCCTGACTGGGAGTCACCAGTGACCTCGAGCTCTGGCTGGTGTGGCTCAGTTGGTTGGGTGTTGTTCTGGTCAGGGCTTGGGGACTGTTTTGAGTGGAGCACATATTGCAAGAGGAAATTCCCATCTTGCCACCCTTTTCATCAAGTCTATTATGCTAATGAGTTCATTTTAACAGTGGCTTTCCCACAGCTAGCCTGTCTTGGGTATAGACTGCCAGACGTGGTTACTAAATACCCGGAGACTCGAGCAATTATAGAAGATGCTATTTTAAGTTCTCTAGTATAGTCTCCTGGGCAATCAGCTGGCTCACACTAGATCCACAGGTTCTGGAAGCTTCTGCTCTCGCCCTACTTGTTGCCCTCAAACAACCCCCTCCCACTGATGCCCCATTTTGATATGAGTTTGCATGTCCCTCATATGCTGCCTGATGCCTTTCATCACAGTCCCCACCACTCCCTGTTCCACTGGTACCCTGAGACTTAGCTCACATGTCTCTGCCGTTCTGCCCCCTGTCCTCTCCTCAGTAGGCATTTGAATTTGCAACTGAAGTTCAAGGCATCTGCACTCCTACCTATACACAGGCAATGGGTTGGTTAAAGATGACTGGGGGCAGACGTACAGGGTGAAAATTCAAAACAGGACGGTCTGGCGGGAGGAGAGAATGGCCTCCTCCCCTTCCCCAGCCCAGGACTAGTCCCCACTGGCTCTCTCCCCAGAAACAGTGACTTTCCTTCCAACGGGAGGTGATTATCCCAACTGGCTCCATTTTAGCAAATTGTGATGGTTATAACTCACCTCAGGAGGGAGCTGGATCCATTTTTTCTCAGTCCCCTGGACCTGGACACAAGCTTTATTTAGCAGGTCCAGTTTTTTCTCAGATAGTCAGGAAGATGATATACTGACAAGTCCTGGAACTTACTTCCTACAGAGTGTGAGTTCTCCACGCCCCCTTGCTCCCACTTACGAACAGGTCGTCTATCGGGGCAGCTTCTAGTCCAAAGGGTGTCTCAGAGGCAGGACTTTTCTGTCGGACAGACCCAGCCCGCAGGCTGGGGCATGATGGTATTTCGGGCCCCTCATCCCTCTGGAGGGAGCCTCCTACAGAGAATATTCTGCCAACCCGAACTGTGCGGCTCTCGGCTGCTTGTCGTGTGGCCTGAACACATGACAAAAATTAATCATTTTCGTCTATATTTTATCTTGTTCCTGAAAGGACTTGAGGCAATTTACCAAAATACACAAAATTAAATTGAAAAATTACACATTAGTAAAAAATCAGACCCAAGGAAAATGTAAATAAAGATAAGCAATTTTTTTTTAACAAGGGAAGTGAGAATTCAGACATACAGAGCGGAGTAGTGTTTTTAACGATAGCTGCTCATTACAGTCACTCAGGGATCTTTAAAAATACGGTGTTTGGACCCCCCACCCCCCCCACCCCACCCCACCCCCCAGGGATTCTGACATGATTGGTCTTGAGTGGAGTCTGGGATCAGCGTTCACGGAAGCTACCCCAGTGATTCTAACCTGCATCGGAGGTTGAGAACCACTGCTCTCCAGTGGAGCCTACCGTCGTTAAAATGAGGATACAAACTTAAATCTGAGCACCCCAGCAGCTGAAGCAAAAAGGGAAACCTGATGACTTGTATAATACACACTGGCTCAAAGATAAGAAAGCTTTTTTCCTGCCTCTGAAGACCACAGGGAATTGCTAAAGTGTGCATCCTTCCAACAGTTTCTATGCAGTTGAGTGTGTGCACACATTCCGGTGTGATTTACATATATTTGCATATACCATCCCTTTATGCAAATGAAACATACTTCAGTTACTGTTCTGTCATTTGCTTTTTACCAGCATGTCACCAAATGCTGGGCAGACTTGATCTCAGGGTAACCCAGAGGAGCATAGATGGCATCTCTTCTCCCTTTTGGTGATTTTTAAGAATAGTAATGGTGCTGCTCCTATCTTTGTAAACAGAAAACCGCCTTTTCTGCACCCTGCTGCATCTACATGGTATTTCTGCCTTCCTGGTAGCGCTAGTGGCCTTCAGAACAGAGGGCACCCAGGAGTCCAGGGTGCAGTAATGGGTGGTGGCTCTACAAAGTGCCTGGACAAGCCCCTTCATGGACAGGGGATGCCACCTGCTACCATGTCACACTTCTTACTTTCCATGAGCAAAACAGGCTCATCATCTGTGACCATTGCTCCCAAGTGAGGAACCATGTGACTCTGTGTGTAGCCATGAGAAAGACTTTCCTGTCCAAAGACAAGACCTTTCTCTCCAGAAAGCGATCCGGTGGAGAAGGCCAGCTTCTCAGTGTGGCAGATGACACCGGAAGCTCTAGCTGGATGCCACCATGGCCCATCATCTTGGTCCCAAGAGAAGTAACAAGAGAAAACAGAATATGTCCTTCTTTTGAAGCAGCTGCCCCGTACCTAGATGTATGGGTGACCTCCTCTTCACGCGCCTCCTTGGGGGCGGCAGACGGGGTGCTGGTGACAGCTGCCTAGGGCCCCCTCCAGCACAAATGCTGAGGACAGTCTTCAGTGTTGCTCAGTCTCGCCTGAAATGAAGACCAGCGGGCTGTGCCGAACAACCCCTGTGCCTTGGTGACCTGAAACTTTTGTCTCATCATTTTTTTAGGGTCGACATAGACCCAGCACAGATGAAATTGCCCGTACTTTTTGGCAAGATTTTAAAACAACATCCTTATAATAAGCATGGAAAAGATAAGCTGACTGCAAGAAAATAAACTCCATTGGGAGCTATCATGTTTTTTTGGCGGCACAGACTAGCAGGGCTATGACAACTGGCAAGATATTGAAATACTTCCAAACCAGTTAACAGTCACTGTCCTGTGGCCCAACTGTCCCCCTGCACCCCTCACTGTCTCATCTCTCCTCAGGCTTCCCCTGGCCCCCCTCCTGGGCCCACTGGGCCTCCCAGAACCTGTTCTAGCCCTGGACTCCCTTCTGTTCTAGTTGGTCATTGCTGGGGCTTTGACAACTCTTAGTATAACATTTTGCAGACCCTCCCTGCTGCCACCTCAGCGCCTGGCACCTGGTAGACCCTCCATAACTACTTACTGAGTAAATGAATGAAGGCACAACCCTCCCCTTTGGTAAATGGACTCCAGGTGGGAGCACAGGCCCTGGCCAGGTGATGGACAGCTCTGCGTAGTGAAGGAGCTGAACTGAGAAGATGCATTTAACATTCTCTGGACCAGAGCTTGCCCGGTGTGCCCGTCCCAACAACAGCTGGGCTCTGCCTGCGCCTTACCTCGGGGCCTCAGGGGCAGCCCACAGGGGTCTCCCACTTGCCCCCACGCACACCTGCAGGCTGTGCTGAGGATGAAAGGCGGGCACCGACGATGCGCTCATAACTACACACAGGCTGATACTAAAAGCCCGTCTGATGAAAGTTCACTCCGTGAATTTTGATATCGGTCAGGAAATAGGAGGACTCCTGTCCCTCCCCCGACCCCCAACACACATACTCCTTTTCTGCTTCTTTTTCTTTTTAAAAATACATTCAGAAGTGTTTTAATGGCTGTTGAAGGAAACGATTGCTGTGGCAATCACCGCTCTCTGTGTGAAATGCCTTCAATAGTCCGCAGCCTCCTTGTGAGGGTGGTGGGGGGACCTCGGGATATTAAACCGCCACTGAGCTACATCTGCCGACAAGCAGCCACTAATCATCTCTGGAGGCAGCGGGGGACGTACCCCAGGCCCTCGGCTCGCCGATCCCTCCCTCAGCCGGGCTGCAGCCAGATGGTGGTTTCTGAGGCCAGGACGACAGAGAACGAGGAGTGAAGAGGTGGAAGAGGGTCTGGCAAGAGGCCAGCGGGGGAAGGACCATTTGTTCATCTTCTCTGCTCGAGGTGAGAACAGACCCTCAGGCCTGGCATCCAGGAGGTCCGATGTTCAGTTAAGTGGCGCCTGGGAAGAAGCCTTCTCGTTTGCAGTTACATCCAGGAACTGCATATTCTTTTTTATTTTTTAAGTGCTCCTGTAAATCGGGCAGATTCTGTCTGTAGGGTTGGGGGGGCAGGGGACGCAGTCTACGGGCTCATTGGTGCTCCCTTCAGCTTCTCCATCTTCCTCCGTGTCTGGTGGGGGCCGGGCACGGGGACAGGCATGAAGGGCTCCCCTTTCCTCTGCTTTCCAGGGGACCCTGGCTGGAGGGAGGCAGAGGCAGGAGTTAGGAGAGTGGAATGAGAGGAAAGTCAGGGTGTTTATTCCCAGCTCATTCCAGGTGGGCGGCCGTGGTCTCAGCGGGCTGCCACTTCTGTTAGGTGGTGCTCTCAGTCCCCTGGATGCAGCGCAGCTTCTGGATTCCGAGCACTGCTCCCTCCTCCCCGCTCCAGGCCTCAGGAAGGTCACGGCTGCTCACACACACCTTTGCTCACCAGGTACGCACTATCCCTGGTTAGTGCCCCCATCCTGGCTGCACCGTTGTCAATTGCCCCTGTGTCTCATTGTCTCCAGCCGCCCAGCTCGAGTGTGCCATCCGTCTCCTGCCGGGCGCTGGCCGGCACACCGGTGCACCCGTGTTTTTACGGGCCTTCTTCTCACAGACCTTCATGCCCACCCCGCGATGTCATCATGGCAATCCTCATGATGCCACATGACTCGCCCGAGGCCTGAGGACAGCTGGAATGTGTGACTCCAGGAATCAAAAGCGTTTGGGTATCACGTCCCAGTTTAGGCCCCACGCACTGCCCCGTAGGGTCTCTCTGACCTCATGCGGCTCCTAAGTCCTTACCTCAATCTCCTCTCATCCCCAGCTGCTTTACGAACTGAAATTTGTTTATCATTGTTTTCTCAAAGCACTTCCATGCCCATGGTTCTACGCGAGCCTCAGATTTGAACACAGAGTTAACTTGGATCCCCATGATCCCACGGTGTACCAAGAGCTCACAGATTATAAGGCAGCGGGCAAAGGGGCTGCTGGTGGGAAACCGGAGACCCTGGTGTCACCCTTCAGTGCGTGGACACAGTGGGTGCTCAGGAGTGTCACGTGGAGATGCGCCACTGTCCCAGCAAGTAGAGACAACACAGCGACCATATGGGCCACTGCCATGGCCATTGTACCTGGTGGGAACGTCCACTCTTCCTTTTAACACGTGGCGTGACGCACCTGTTTCAGGGCAGAACACACCTCCCCCACAACGCCATCCTATAATGCAGTGGCTGAGGAACGTAGATTTAAAAAAATTTCCTCTGTGCTCCATGCAGCCGTCAGGGGCCCCGGTGTCTTCCATCTGGCCTCTGCCTCGTCCCGGGGCTGCGCTACTGAAAGTGTGGGCCACACAGATGCGTCCCGGCCACGGCCTGATTGGCAACGGCAGAGTGAACTGAGCCATGACACTGCGACTAGACTTGCAGAAACTTTTACTGCAATTTGGCGTTTCCATGACACCCGAGTGTACGAACAGTGGACTCACTGAGCAGGTTGTAGAACAAAAGTTTAGCGGGTGATGGTTTGGAGGGGTGGGAAGGCAGAGATCCAGTTCCCCCACACGGGGAATGTAAGAATCACTGCCTTAGAGCCTGGTGCTCTGCCTGCTCAGTTCTGTAGCCAGCAAAAAAGAGGAAGAGAACATGGAAGAGGCACATCCTTTGCTTTAAGGTGCCAGCTTGGAAGGAGATCATTTTCTTCTACCCCTATTCCATCAGTGAGAACTTTTCAGCAGAGCTGCTGCTCCCTAGCCACAAGGCAACATGGGAAATGTAGTTCCTAACTGGGCAGCCTGTGTCCAGCTGCAACACTATGGCAGTGGGGGATGAAGGGAACGGATTCCGGTAGGCAGCTAGCTGCTTTAATCACACCACCCTTCCTTGTCATCCACCCCCAAATACAACCTGCTCCATCCGGGATCAGTGCCGCCTTTTCTACAAGCTCGCCTCGCAGTCTGTCCTGTCTTCTGTCCCAGTGGGAGACCCTGGGAACCGGACCAGACCAGACCAGCCTCTGAAGACCTGCATTCTATTCTTGCCTCTGCCCGAAGTGGCTCCATGACATGGAGGAGGTTACTTCTGGGCTTTAATCTCCTCCCCTGACAACCAGGGATAGTGATGTTTATCTAGTAACATAATTGTTGGCCAAACGCATCACCGTACCTTATTTAATAATAATAGCTAACATGTCCTGGCTGGTGTAGCTCAGTGGATTGAGCGTGGGCTGCGAACCAAAGTGTCGCAGGTTTGATTCCCAGTCAGGGTACATGCCTAGGTTGCAGGCCACGGCCCCCAGCAACTGCACATTGATGTTTCTCTCTCTATCTCTATCTCCTTCCCTTTCCTCTCTAAAAATAAATAAATAAAATCTTTTTAAAAAATAATAATAGCTAACATGTATTAAGCGCTTGCTGTGTGCCAAGCACTGTCCTAAGTATGTTACATGGACTTATCCATTTACCCTCCTAAGCCTGTAAGAGAGGTCCCGTTACTATCTCTGTTTTACAACTGAAAAAAAATAAAAGTACAGTGCAGAGCAGAGAAGTACACAGCTTGCAAGGGGTTTGTAGTTAACCGTGTAATCACTACTACCCTGCCCCTTTAATAAACAAGTGAAGAGTTGCTTGAGTATTTTATCCTGTTTTTCTTGAACTTCCTGGATTTTCCCTTTCACATGTGCCATCTGGCCTATCTCTGTGTGAGACGAAGAATCCTATCGGAAAGGGATTATTTATTTTTCATCTGCCACAACCTTCCCAGCCTGGTGCTGTCACGCAGGAAATGCTCCGTGAATGTGTAGGGATGGGTGTAGGGAGACACAGCATGCAATTTGTGCTGAATCCATGATGCTGTGGTGGAAACGGCATAAAACCACCATCGCCATACCAGGATTCAAATCCCCTCTCTCCTGGGTACTCGGCTGTGCTGGACTGGGCCGGTCATGTATCCGCCTTACCTCGAGAGCATCCATTGTTCCTCATTAACATGGGTCTAATAGAGAGAATTTAGTTCCTGAAACTTAAGCTGGCTGTGGTCGCATCTTCTGCCTCCTGCAGGTGAGAGAATCATTCACAAATAACCGGGGGATGGCTCACTAGTGCACACCTTCCCCAGAAGAGACTGGAGTGGCTGGGAGAAGGGAGACACAAAGTTCAGAGTTAAGCTGGGTCCTCTGGGCTGCTCAGAAGAGGACACAGAGTGACTGTCCCACGGATGAGCACACTTGTTAAGGAGTCCAAGGGCAAAGAACTAATTTCTTTTCTTTGCAAAAGTGACTGGGAGTTGAGTGAGAAAAGGGAACGAGGAAAAAGACGGAAGGGGTGATGAACCTGGTAGAGTGTGGAGTGAGGGGTTTGGAAGAAGAGCGAGGGCGTAGCAGCATGACTGAGATGAGACAGGGACTAAGGGAAAGAATCTTCTTGTGGGAAAAGGCCAAAAAAAAAAAAAAAAAAAACAAATGCAGAGGGATGCATGATGGTGGGTTTCTTTTCTTACCTGATACTATGATGTAATCTCTCTCCATCACTAAACCTTCAGTAAGGTCCTTTACACACAAATGCCTCGTGTTCATAGTATGCACTATTAATAATATGGGTGGTCCGCACCTGGGCATCGCGGTTAGTCATTCAGAGAAGCTCAAAAATGGGGAGAATTGGAAATGGTGAGCCACCACCTCCACCCCCCACAAAGCCCTAGAGAGATTGGAGGAACCGCGATCGCCTGTGACCACACAAAGAACAGCATTTGAATCCATTTAATTTCCATCTTAAAGGGCAGGGGGGCCCTGCTGATACCTGGGATACAAGGAGACCGTAGCAACCAGGAGTCAAATCTGAACACTCTCACAGCCTGTGTGGCATGGGCACCAGCCATCAGAACGGGATGCTGGCCTGCACACCATCATGATAATGGTGGTGGATATCAGAGCTTCTGAAGCTATCAATAAATTTCAAAGTAACATGCAGTAACATATGTAAAAACTCAACGTATGGAAAATCGGGTACATATTCGGTCCTTAACTGATGCTAATACTGTCCCTACTTCTGGTAGAGAGAAAAGGGCCGACCGGGTCAAACAATTGGGGGGATGACGTGGAAGGGAGTGAAATGGAATTTGGAAAGGGGTTCTGGGTGCTCCCATCCCCATCTCTGCTAACCCGGGTGCTATGCAGAGGCAGAGAGAGGAAAAGCGAGGGAGAGGGGCCAGGCCTCAGGGGGTAGACGGTGTCCTCTCTTATTCGCATGACCTAGAGTCCCAGAGCACCCCCCTATTTCCGAGGAGAGAGGAGAGCCAGCTGTGCCCTCAGCACGATGCAGAGGGTGTGGGTGCTCCACCTCTGAAATGTGTGTCAAGAGATGGGGTTCTTATGGCTGCAAGATTTATTTAGGAAAACAATTCACAATGGGTCAGGCAAAAAGGAAGATTTACCGGCTCCCATACATTGTTTTAAAATCCAAGTGTCATGGAGTTGTCAGGCTCAAAAGGATGCAGGGGTTCAGACGATGTCACCCAGCTCTGGGCTGCACCATCCTCCATTTCGGCTTTATCCTCAGGCTCTGCAAGGCCACAAGACAGCTGCTGATGATGCAGCCCTTGTCCTTCGTGGTTTATGTCCCCGGTCCATCCCTGAGCCAACCACTGTGGCCAAGAAAAGTAAGTCCATGGTTGACTTTGGCCTCCATCTGGCCCTTGCTTCATCTGGCTTCTTGTCATCCTGGTCTTCCTCTTGCCTGCTCGGTCTCAGCCACGTCGGCCTCCTTGTGGCCCCTCAGATGCGTCAGACACGCTCCACCTCGGGGCCTGTGCGCACGCTCTCCCCTCTGCCAATACCCTCTGCTCCCCGCAGCCTATGGCGTCTCCCTCCCACCTCTCCTCCAGGTCTCTGCTCAGATGCCACCTTCCCAATGCGGAGCACTGACTTTGAAACTGAACAGACACTCACAGCACCACCATCACCCACCCTCACGCTCCCTATCCCTGGCTCCTGTCTGGTTTTCTCTATAATCAAATGATTAAGTCAAAAAGACAGGGTGTGCATCTTCTCCCACCATACCCCAGAGGAAAGTGAATTCCACGAGGCCAAGCATTTTTGCCTACTCCGTTCTCTGCTGTGTCCCCAGGACCTAGTATCACAACGGGCACAGGATGAGTCTTCAAGAAGTGAAAGATGAGGTTACAGGTTCCAGATCTGGGATGGGGGCGGGGCCTCGCTCCAAAGCCGGACATGAGATCAAGAGAGCAGTTCCCTGACTAAATTGGCGGGAAGGCGTATCCTCCCTATTGGCAGGAGGGTGACGGGCAGCTTGGCCTCCAGAACGGCAGGTGTCCCGTTTCCCTGCGACACGCAGGCACACTCACACGCATGCACGCACGCATGCACCCATGCCCGGGAGCCACCCCTCCGGCTTCCATTCAGAATCACAGCTGGAGCGTCCCGTTGCTGTGGCACCGCCTCGGTCTCCCAACCCCGTTCCCAGAACTAGCCCTGGAGGACCTGAGAGGCAGCAGGCCCTGGGACAGCAAGCAGAACGGCGATGTTTCAGTCTTACTCAGTCACATCCCACCCCTTCGTTCCCTCCTCCCCCGCACCCCACTCCCCTCTGTGTCTTTGCACATGGTAATCAATGGAGGCCGGGCTTGGGGGAGATTATCAGAGCCCTGATTGCAACCTCCAACATTACGATCCACGGGGTTGCAGGGAGTATCAGTACATCCCGGAAAAATTAATTCAGTGTAAGTAAGCGCTTTGAAGCCGGGCACATGGCTCGGCTTTTGAAGCTTAAGCCCTGTTTAGATTACTTGATTAAAGTGGGTCCAGAGCTTCGGCAATCAATATATTTTGCTTAAGAGCAGTGTTGCTACAGAGGCAGAATTAATTGCATCCGTGGTGCCCTGCCTTGTGGATGGCTCTTTAGAATATAATGAGATATCACAGGGCCAAAAATCAGGGCTGGGAGGGACGGGGGAGGCGGCTATTCAAATCGCCACCCTGGGAACGCAAGGGACACATATTTGCAGGGTGTGCGCATAAATAATCCCTGAAAATGAGAAGTTGGAAAAAATGAAGATGACCGTCACTGCTTATGAAAATCTTGGCAAACAAGACAGGACATCTCAGTTTTCTGGACGTTCTGAGGATGGTGTCCTGGGTTGCGACTGGGGATTCTAATAGGCCCCGATAATGTGGCATTTTTTAGGATGACAGGCTGGCACTGAATCGAAGTTATTGTGGTTAATGAGGAGGTTGGCCAGCCTGGCCCCCGCAAGGCAGGAGACCGGCAGTGTCTCTAATATTGGGGGCAGTGATGCCAAAGCAGCAGCAGGAGCACTGGACTAGGAGTCCAGATGGGGTGGGAAGAGAGGAAACAGCGTGTGTTACATGCCACTGCATGCTAGCTACTGCTCTAGTTCAGCGTTTTTACTTCATGTAACTGTTAGAATAATGCCCTGCAGAATGGATGTGACTGCCCATTTTACGGGGTGGGCTGCTTGGTACCGAGGCACAGGCGGAGCTGGAACCTGGGTCTGTCTGACTGCAAGCCACACTCTGCGCCAGTGCTGGTCTCCCAATTTGGCCACTGCTTGTGCAACTGTTGGCCAAGTCATTTAATCAACCTGGGCCACAGTTTCCTCGATTATAAAATGAAGGGGATCCTAAAGTTGCTTCTGACTCAAAATCTTTTGTCTAGAATAACTCTGGTTCTGGGAGTCAGGCAACCTGGGTCCCCGTCTTTGCACTGTCAAGAACCAGCCACGCGACAGGGGCCGTCACCTTCCCTCTCTGTCACTTTACCCGCTTATGATAAGAGGTAATAACTTCGTGCTAGCGGTACGCGAGATAACAGGTGAGGGAGGTCTCTGACATGTCATAAACACCACAGAGATGAATCCATTTAAAATACGTGTTTAAATCAGATAGGCCAAAACCTCATGTCTTTTAAAGGAGCAGGACGCTTGTCGACAACCCACGGCATGGGCCACGGCAGGGTCAAAAGGCTGGCCGATGGGGTGAAGAGAGCCCTGGGCCAGCCACCAGTAGGGTGACCGCAGCCTAAAGGCTCTCTCCTCCTCGATTCCTAGAAAATTCGTGCCTCAAACGCAGGGAGCCTCTGCCTTTTCCTTTTCAAGCCACGCCGTCCGTTGGCTCTGGGGGTCCAGGATCGGGGAGGCGGGAGGCGTGCAGAGAAGGACCTCTCTAGTCCCCCGCCCTCGGCCAGCTTCCCCCGGAGGCACAGTCGGTGTGCACACCGAGCGCACTGTTCCCTTCACAGCTTGAGGCCACGGGTAGGGGTTTGGGGCTCCAGAGCTGTCATCCCTTCAGTGTCTGTGTAAAATATTTTTATTTATGTTACAACAACATGACACAGCACCATATGCCCATGAGTCAGACCCAGGAGAAGGGCTGCGCGTTCGCCTTGCGGAGGAGCTGACAGCCACGGGCTGCGCACGGCCCCGCTCCCACGGGGCAGGAAAGGACCTGATGGCATTTGCGTTTTGGCTCCTGGGGCAAGGGTTTTGGGAGCAAACCGACATTTCCTGAGACCCCATTTACTCTCATTCGGAGTTTCAGGAACACTGGTTTTGGCCATCAGATGCCCACATCTCTTTTCGAGGTCTGGGAAACTCACCTGTTTGAGTATTGGCAGGTTGGCACTGATGCGTCTCACCCTAAAAGCTAGAATTGGCAGACATTGCTTTCCAGCCTCCTCGCAGCCAGGACATGGGCATGCAACCTGGGATCTACCCATCACATGTACCCAGCCAGACTTTGGATCAAGGGTTAGCGAAACACGAAGGCAAGAGCAGTAGAATACGCAGAAAGATGGAGTTGCGGGGAGGGGACGGGGGAGGGAGTGGCATGGACCAGGGGCTAGGGGCGGTGTCCAGCACTGGTAGTGTTGGTGCTACCAACTGCTGTGTCTGGTGCAAGGTAGCGCTGAAGGGGTGTCCTACCAGCCAGTTCTGCAGCATGAGTGGCACTGCTCCTGAAGGTATGACGTCAGCCTGGTTCTCCAGCTTCTCCAGCGATTCCGCAAGCCCTTCTTGAATGCATTCCTTGGGTTGACGTTTCTAGGGTTTCTTCTTAGAAGCTCTGGCAGATGCAGAACGGAAGTCAGAAAGCTGGGGCTATGTTCTCGCTCCACTGAGCCTTGGTAAGTTGGGATGTTGGGACCCTACGCTCTCTGAGTCTCATCCGGCGTGAACATGGCATGTGAGGCAAGGAGAACCCCAAGAACCTCAAGCCCCAGGTGTGACACCTGCTGGGTCCTCAGTCAGAACTGAGTGTGGGTCTCCCACCTCCGCAACCTATTACTGCATTCTTTGGCAGAGTTTCAGGCATGCATAAAGCCTCAGTTTCCTCATCTTCAAATGGAACTAATAATAGTCATGCCTACCACACAGAGTTAGGTAAGGATTAAATGAGATAATCCATGTAAAGTACTCAATAAATACTAGGTCTAAATCAGCACAGAAATAGACTTACATAAAGAAGTGTCCTGAACATACTTCCTAAAATGAATTCCTGCAAAGTAAATTAGGCTTTCACGCTTACTTAAACCGCCCATATACATGCCGTCCATCTTGCATTTAAATTACATTTTAAGGCTACTAGAAACTTTTGACATTCTTACCTCCTTTGAGCTTTCAGCCACTCTATGCAAAGCAACTATTCTTATTCTTATTTTAGAGGGTTCAGAGCCTTAGGAAGGAGTGACTCAGCCAAGGTCAATCACTTTGGAAGGGGCAGGCAGCACGACAAGTCCAGGTGGTTTTTTTATTCTGAAACTTAGCCTCTTTCCACCCCTGCAGAGACACGGCCTTCAAAGCAGTTAATTTTTTTTTCTTTCTGGAATGGCTTGTGCTCTTACGGCTTTCCAGAGCCCTCGGAATGTGGTCCTGGCCGAAAGCACCCTGACCACTGGACCTCCCGGTTACGTGAGATGGAGACCCCTCGTGTGTGCCAAAGCTGGTTTGAATTGGTTTTTGTCATTTGTCACCAGGAATCCCAACTGGTAGGGCAATATCACCACTAACGATTGTTCCTTTTATCTGTTTCCTTGGGGAAGCATTCCCCAAGTTTCTGTGATGTGCCAGGAACCATGTTGGGCTCTGGGGATGCAACCATGAATAGGGCACAGTTTCTGCTTTCAAAATGCAACCACCCCGTGCACTAGGCAGGCACTGTCAGGTGCTCCTGCTTTTGTTTCCTAGGATGGGAAACCTTGACTCAGAGAGATGGAAGGACTTTGCCCAGAGGCACAGCTTTTGAGAGGCAGAGCCCAGGGAAGAACCCCAGCAGAGCATTTCCTCTAGAAAATGCGACTTCTTGCAGTCCACGGCTGACGGATGAGGCCAGGACTCCACCACAGGGCTCAGGGGTTGCCTCTGTCATGTGGAATCCAATAAAGGCTGAAAGAATAAATAAGTTCCAGAAGGGCTTAGAGGAGCTCACATGAATGATAGAGCCAGAGTGAGTTATTAAGGGGCAAGTCAAAGAGGCTCACATCGCTAACCTTTAGAAATTGACTTCACCGGAGGCGACCACTGCGCTCTGTTCTAAAGCATCTCTTCCTACCGCTGCGAAAGACAGAGCGAAGGGGCAGACCAAACTTGATTCCGTTTGCATGGAGTGGGTTTTCCAGTTCAGATTTTTGTTCTCTGCCTCCCTCAAGAATTAGGACCTCAGTGCCCTGAACTTCTAAAGAGACCGAATTGTTTGGAGGGCAGCAGCCACGGCCAGAGAGAGAGAGTAGTGGCTCCTGAGGTGAGTCGAACAAGCGCAGAAATTCCCTACTTGGACCCTTTCTTACGGCCCCAAAGGTAGTAGCTGTAGCTGGGAGGAGAACAAAGGAGGTGGTCACAGCACAAAGCCACGCATCGCACCACCTAGCTGTCGCCATGGTAACAGCAAAGTCCCTAAGAAGCGGAGAAGAGGAAGCGGGTCCCACCACCATTTTTTGCCTCACAAGCCGAGCGGCAGCCTCTAGGTGGCAGGGAAAACTGGGGACAGAGCCAGCTGCCTGAGGACCCAGGCTCCCTTCTGTCCTGAGGTCCCCTTGTGTCCTCAAGTGCCACCTGACGTCCTCTGCTCCTTCTTCAAACCCTGCTGAACATGAATCCCTCCACAGAGTTCTTCTTTCTTCTCCCTCTTAGCAGCCGGTCAGCA
Organism: Phyllostomus hastatus; assembly: GCF_019186645.2. Lineage (NCBI taxonomy): Eukaryota > Metazoa > Chordata > Mammalia > Chiroptera > Phyllostomidae > Phyllostomus > Phyllostomus hastatus. The sequence goes on from NW_025334033.1 coordinate 61,688,766, forward strand.
ACCTCGTGTTCAAACTTACTGTCTCCCGGGATCTCGGGACTGGGTGGAGCCTCGGGTGTCATCTGTTTCGGACCCCTTCCCCATTTTTCAGAGGAGGACATGGAAGCCAGGCATGTCGCACGGTATCCCAAGGTCCGCTGAGTCTTGTCTTGGAGAGCACGACCAGGACACACTTCCCAGCCTCTGCCACATTGTGATGAGGACCTCTAACCCACACACCCCGCATCTTTGACACCCCCTTCAACCCCCACCTGCACAGTGTACCTTCCCCCCTTCTTGCCCCAGCAGGCCGCCCTAGTGACCACGGCAGAGAAGGGACGGCCCATGGACCTCGCCCTTCCACACCTGTTCCCTGTGCCCAGCACCAGCCGGGAGAGACCTGCCTCCTGCTTTCTTCCCAGGCTTCTCCACGGACACGCTTTTAGAAAAGAAGACCCCGTGGAAAGCCAGCCAGACGGCAATGCGGAATCACATTGTCCCAGGCTCAAAAATAACTCCCTAAGCTCAAAGGCAACAGTGGATGTTTAAACGTTGATTTCAACATTTTAAAACGCTCTCCATGTTCTCAGCTGTTTAACAGAACAACCAACCCCATTTCTTTCATCCTTTTGCATCCTCCACAGAAGGCCCTGTGAGCAGGTGATGCGGTAACCACGTGCCTAGCAGATCTCGGTCCTGTGATCAGGCCCTCTTCCCTGAGGGACCCTAAGAATTCCTATGACACAGACAGATGGGCCTCCCCGGGCCCCTTTCTTGGGAGGGAGGGCCCCTCCCTTACTTACCCCCGGGGATGAACTGTAGCTGCCGGAGCCTGAGGCTGAGTGCGTCCTGGACCAGCCGTTCTCAACCTGACGGCACCTTCCATCCACCGGGCATTGCATTTTTAAAAAACTCCCCAGGTGATCCCACGCACAGATGAGGCTGAGTGTCACCCCTCTAGGGGTTGGAAATGGTTCTGCCAATTTCTGATCCATGGGTGATAGGAAGGGAGGGGATTGGGGGCCAAACCTCAGTCATCACGCAAATCCGCTTTACTGCCTGCAGCCCTTGCAAGGACATTGCCCAGGAATGATGTTTATGTACGAATTGTTGTGTGGGAAGACTACAGAGTGGCAGGTATTTTTATTAGTTTTTTATTATATTCTATTTTTATAGAATACAATACATTTATATGGTATAGTATATCATAAATAAATTATAAATACATTTATTGTATTTTTAATTTCCTGTCTTCGTTATTTCATTTTCTTTATTACACACGCTGAAAATAAGTTCGTATTGGCCAACTCCCCCCACGCCCAGCCTGCTGCTGAAAATGTTGGCAAAGGCCCCGCCCCGAGGTTTGCGTTGCGGGGTGAGGCTGCTGCGTGCCCTGCAGATGCTGATCATCTGCGTAGAGCTGTGGCCTGAGAAGATACAGGAGACCAGCTGGCGTTCCCCTGACTGTGGCGTTCCACGGGAAGTGTCCTGCTGTTTCCACATGCTGCGCACCTGCACGTTGTATCGCGGTGGTGCAGTGAGACGTAGGATCGGGGTCCGGCTGTAAGCCTCAGGGAGCGAGACTGGTGCATGCTACTGCTTCGTCCTTGGGTAGGGCCCCAGGGCCCCATTCCAGACTGCTGAATCAGAATCAGATCTTAATGTATCAGTGTTTTAGCCCGTTAACCAACAATATTTAAATATATTGGCATGCCCAGTATCGATGGCGGTTTGGAGTGTGTCGGAGGGGGACTGACGCGCTCACCTTTGACCTGGAGAAGTGTACCTTAGTACAACTTGTCCAGAGGGATATTTGTCAACATGAACAGAAAACCCTTACAAACGTACATTTCCTTTGCTTTAATAATTCACTTTGAGGAAATGAGTTACAGGAAATAGTTAAGTAACGTACAAAAATATGCACCGAAGTAGCCATGATGGCAAAGAATTAGCCATGATCCTAATAGCCAACAGCAGGGTAGAGGACAATGCAGCCATTTAAAAGACGCTAGCTAAGAATATCTAAAGATGTGTTTACAACGCACTGCTAAGCCACAGTGAGCAGATCACCACACCGTGTGCCCAGGATGACCCTGTCAGTGGGTAGAGGTATGTTTACGTGCCGGCACGCCCGTTTCTGTCTGTGTGCGTGTATGTATGTGTCTGTATGTACGGGCCCGTGCGTGTTGTGTGTGTGGGTGAGGTGGGAAGTAAAAGCCACAAAACGAGCAGCACGGTGAGACTGTGGGTGATTGTTCTCCTTTGAGCTCTTCGTATTTGTCATGTTTTGGTCAATGAACATGTATTCCTTTGGCAATTTGAAATTTAAAAAGTGTTTTAAAAGGCACCAGCCCATTGGTCACCTGACAGATGGATGACGGCTCACGCACAGAGAAAAAAACAATGGCTCTAAAGCTTCAAAGTTAATATTCTAAAAAACTCAGATTTACGTTCAGAAAGTGGGCTACGGACAAGACCGTCCACGTGCCCCTGGGGTGTGAAAACTCCTCGTGCAGTTTTAAGTAAATGTCACTGATTTCAACTCCCTCTTCGCTGAAAGGAGTGTTTTCCAAAACAGACTCGTCCGATTCCACATCCCGTGGATTTCAGGGAGCGCCGGAGTCAGCCTGCTGTGCTCTGCGAACCCTCCCCCATCAGACAGGCCCCGCCTCCCGGGGTGCGTCACGGCCGCTCACAGACGATGGCCAGAGACACCTGTCAGTGCCTAACAAAATCTGACTGCCTGAACGCGTCCATTAATCCGACCTGTGGGGCTTTGTTTTTAGGAGAAAGAATCAAGGGAGGAAAAAACAGAATATTCAGGGCTTACCACCAACAGGAACCTGAAAACACTCAGCTTGGTGTGTAGGTATTTTGCGGGCCTCCCTTTCAGGCTCATCTTAAAATTCAAGCAAAACGAAGCCCCCGAACAAGAGAGAAATTAATAGTGTCTACAACCTCGTCACTTGGATTTAGCCGCCATCTGTGATTCCGTGCGCGTGCTACCGGCTTTTCACGGGCATGCCAGACTTTTGCACGTGCACGCGCATGCCCGCCTGGCAGGTAGCTGGGTGACTTCGGGGGACGCTCCCCTTCTGTCCCCTTTCTCACGGACGTTTGTAACGTGAGTGTGACATTGGAAACGAGTTGGCAATGTTTCGTTGCTGCTGGTGGAGATGTCATTTCTCCTTTGGATCAGATTTTGAATGTTTTTAGAAGACCTAGTCCGGTTCTTTAGTTCCACAGAGGTAAAGGGCTTACCCAGGATCTTGAAAGTGGCAAAGCTGCCACAACTATGACCGCAGCTGTACAGTGTGACACGGTTACTGAGGGAAACAAGGCGATTCTTTAGCCTGACTCTGCCTTTAATGAGTTGGAGAAATGATTTTCATCTAAATGAAAGATTGGGGTGGGAATGTTGGTGTTCCTGGTGGTGTAGTATTTATTCACAGTTACGTAACTGGCTCTGGGAATTGTGCTGACAAGGGCTGCCTTTGCTTTTTCTAATTCAGAGAGGCCACGCCAAACGCCGCGCGCCTGGGGATGGGGTGTTTCCCCTGAAGGAGTGAGCTCCTCTCTCCTGCAGTCGTTGGGCCGGGCGGGAGGGCCACCAGCCCTTGCACCAGGGAGGGGCCGCCTTACCTCATTAGGGGTGTCGCAGGGCTGGGGTGCTGCCTGCCCCTGCGGGTGGCTCTGGGCCTGCCAGTCCAGAAGGGCAGGGGAAGGACTGAGCTGCCAAGATATTTCACTCAGGTCATTCGCCCAAGCCTTTAACAAAGATATGCTAAACACGGGAACTTGGATTGAGAGGCAGGTGGGGCAGCTAAGGAAGGGGCCCAGCTTGGAGCCAGCAGCTTGGAAAAAAGAGCCACTCCCCAAAACAGCTGCGGGAGGGGACCCGCAGGCCTGGGAGGTGCACTGCGCTGCGCCTGGCTGCTGGGGAGAGCAAGCAGGTTGGATCTGTGAGCCGCCAGGCATCCCCCGCCCCCCCCCACCCCCGCACTTCCCAGAATGACCTTGGACGGAAGTGGGTTTCCTGTGATCTCTGGGGGCCCAGGAATCATTATACTTTGGGTATAAAAGACTATATAAGCTTATTTTGTGCTCTAGCTGGGAAGTGGGTGGCACGTATTAATTATACGCATATTCTTATACAAAAAGGAGGAAATTATAATACATTGTGTTTTATACACCGATTTTTTTCACTTACAAATGTGTTATGGAAAATTTCCCATAACAGTAAATATTTTCAGGCAGCACTTAAAAAATGGCTGCCATGAATCGGAGTGCATAGATGTACTGTGATTTATTCAACCAATTTAATTCCAGTGTCACTACTCTCACCCATACTGTGATGAATACTCTTACTGTGAAATCTTTAAACACACCCATGATCACCTGCTCAGACTGAAATCCCTGAAGCAAGATTTCCAAGTCGAAGGGCCTTTTGCCATGGTGTCCTGCCTCAAAACTGTGTTTCCACTAGCAGCCTGGAACCCTCGGTGATACTGTTGTTACAATTAAAAAAAAAAGATGTGTCACTGCTGATGGCAAAACAAAAAGGGCCTGTTCTGGCAGCGCCGTCCACCTGCTCAGATGCGGGCAATCAGAAGGCACGTCACCTGCAGAGAATCTAAAAGGAATCAAATGTACTCGGGTTGGTCTGCTTTCTGTCAGCGCCGTGCGTCAGCAATACTAAACCTGAGTGGTAATAAATACTCCTGAAAGACGGTCCTTTTTGGTCTCATTTCTAAACAGTTGTGGTTATTGTTGAGTTTCCATAAGCTACACATAACCTTACCATTTGTGCATTTGTAAACGTATCCTTTCATGTGAATTGTGTTCTGCACGGGAGGTCATTTGCAGGGCTCTCGGTCGGCAGGGGAGCCCGGCGTGGAGCGCGGGTGGGCCAGGTGCTCGGGTTCCTTTCCAGATTGACTCCCGACGGTTTGGGGTCTTTTGCGTTTACTCGGGGCGCGGATCTCACACCCAGCCTCCACGGGCCCGCAGGTGGCTGCGTTGGAACGGAAATTTGAAATAAATAATGATAGCGCAGAACTTGAACGACTTCATTCCATGTGACCACTTGGAATTTCCATCTGTGTCTAAAGTTAAAAGGGAAACAACGTACAGACTGTGAGGCGTCGTACTTTTATTTTAAAGTGCAAGTTTCAGTTTATGCCTTAAACCACTTGACTGAATTTAAATAGTACCTTTAAAATTGAAATGTGTTCTTTTTTCTACAGTGTTGATTGTTTAGAAACTGAAGAATAGGCTGAGAAAATAAACACTATTGAACAATTATTAGTTACTAAAGAATCATATCATTAGTTTGAACTATTAGGTAAATATTGAAACTATTGAATAAATAGTTGACTTTTTTCCTTTTTGTGCTATAATAGTTATTTTATTTTTTGTGTTTGTTTTTAAATTGTACTCATACATCATGCGACCAAAGTTCAATAAAATTGTTTTTCAATGTCTGCATTTGTCTTCTGGCCATTATTTTTCATTTCCTTCCATGATTACTTCGAAAAGAATTGCGTCCCGCAGAGGAAGAAGGGGGTTAAGCAGCAATCTGCTCCAGGCAGGACTGACAATATAATTTCACTTTTGAACAAGGGCCTAGAGCGGGGTCCCTTGTTCAAAAATGACTAAGAATGTTAAGGTGGCAACGGTAGAGCATCAAACCCAACTTGGCTGGAGCCCTCCGGGGTGTGGGGCCCCGGGTGGCTGCACAGGTCACACACCCAGGAAGCTGGCCCTGGTTCCAGGTGACGAGTGTGCTGAGAACGCCATTGTCTCCAGGCTGGTCCCTTTCCCTAACTGCAGCCGAGGTTGCCGCATCTACCGTCTCTCTGAGAAGAGCTGCCACTCAGAATGAAGGCGCCAACACCCTCACCTTCTTCATCCAGCCCCGCAGGTGCCGCCGGCTCCATCCCTGCCGCCCCCAGCCGCAACCAAAGTGCTGAGAGAGCTGTGAACCTCAGCGCACCAGAAAAGTTGATTCCCCAGAACTGTCCACTTCCACGCCTTCTTTAAAAAAAATCATTATTTTACCAAATGCATCGTTCTTACTCCATTGGATATATTGGGGTTGAGTTTTACGCCAAATTTGTACAGGGCAAGAAGAGGTAACATCTGGCCTGCTTACTTCCCTGCACACCATGGGTGGAAAATACTAACAGCGGTTTGGATGCCACAAAACCGCAACTGCTGGAGGACCGCCATCGTGATGAAGGTTGCGCATTTCGGTTTAAGAGCACATTGGGTTCCGTGCCCCAGACGTGGGAGGGAAACAGAGATGAATAAGCACAGTCAGGCCCTCCAGGACTGAGGGGGCTCCTCGCCCAGGGTCAGGTGCAGCTGCCTCAGGAGCCAGCAGAGGTCCGTGGGAGAACCTCAGGGAGAGGTGAGGGGTGTGGCCTCCAACCCAGGGCTGTGACAGAAGAGGCCTCGAGAGAGGGAATGCCCCTCGGCCTGGACACTCCCACCTGTGAAAAGAGCATCCATAAAATGCTCCAACTGTCAAAAGTTGCTAGTGAGTAATAACACTGAAAAACCCACCTGTGATTCTTAAAGTGCGTTGGACGCAAACTGAAACCGTGCAGAGGAACGTGCCAGGGGTGAGTGACCCGCCGCCTTTGCAAAGAGGCCACCAGAGTATTTCTGAGACAGGAGTCTTGCTTTCGTTCACGTACATAAAGGGATGAACGCCTTGAAGGCAAGCATCCCTGATGTGCTGGATCGATAGCTGCTAACCTGTCCATTTGCAGCTGGTAAGAAGTTAACTGGGGATTTCGGGAGATTTGTAACTGTCGTTTAAGATAAGCCAGTGATGCAAATGAGGCTGACACGTACTATGAGCACCACACGCATGCAGACTCCGAGGGCACCCCTGCCTTGTACAGCACCTCAAGGATGGAGCCCCTCTCTGGGTCTGTCCTGGCACTGAGGTGACGGAGACTGTCACTGAGGTATCGGTCTGGCCCAGGCCCAGTGCTGCTTTGCTATATGGGTGAATGGGCCCCTGCCATCATGGATTGGTGGCTGATTTCTGGGAGGTCTGCTCCGTGCCGAGAAACAGTCTTCCAATGGCAGTCCTTGCAGATGAGAGAAGGCCGTGTAATGCGGGGACCCTTTTGCGATGAAGTTCATCGTCTGGCTCTGTGGGACGAAATCCTGACCACACCACCAACTTCCCTGAGACCCTGGGTGACTTACATTGTAAGCTTCACATTTCTTGTATTTGTAATGGGTGTGACCATCATATTTACTTCAATACCTGGCACCTAGCAAATGTTCAGTAATTATTAGAAAAAAAGCATCTTTTCACTTAAAATTAAGGCAGAGGACATGCACTTAATGCCACTGAATTGTACCCTTAAAATGGCTAAAATTGTAAATATTGCTATATAGATATTACCACAATAAAAATTTTTAATGAAAAATGTTATAGGGACTTAAGCTTTCAGCTATAAAAGACTGACAGGGATTAGATTTACCCTCCCATCTTAAACAACTATACCAGTAGGTAAAACATATCAAACAACAGTTTCAAAGGTTAGGCAATAGTCAGTGCAGAAAGTGACCCCTGAGAAAAGAGAAACAAATGAGGGGAAAGAATGTCCAGGTCACAGGACAGGGAGGGAAACCCAAACAGAGCCTAATGATTTTTCTGAATTGAGAAGACAGAGTTGAGAATCAAGCAGGGAGCTACAGTTCACAATGCAGAACACCTAAGAGAAGAGGGCTGCATGGACAGGAGAGAATGACAAAGAAAGACAGTGCTAAAAATCTGCGGGAAATTCTTCTTCATTGACTACCGATCAGTGCAGGCATGTGAGAAAACTAGCCAAGGCTGGAAAAAGAACCAACAAAAAGAGTGGGCTGACCAGTCCTTGGGGCACATCTGGGGCCCAGAGCAGTTCACATTCCCATCAGCTAAAATTAAAAAAAAAAAGTCATAACAGCACATAGACAGAGTCCTCAGAAGTAGTAGGTAAACACTAGCCCCAGACTAATGTCTGCTCTGGCACAAACCAACAAAGCTTAAAACCAAGTCTCAAAAGGATTGAAGCAATTTACCTAGATCCCATAACAAAATTCAAGTATATTTAAAGGGATACAAAAATATCCAGCACCCTAATACACAGTATCCAATAAGGAAAACTACCAGATGGGCAAAGAAGCAGGAAAATACAAACCAAAAGCAGGTGAAATCATTCAATAGACACAAGCCAAGGGATAACACAGATAATATGATTAGTAAGCAAGAACAATAACAGTTATTTTAACTGTAGTCCATATTTTCAAGGAGGGAGAGAAAAGCATGAACATGCTAAAAAGAGACACAGAAGATATAAAAAACAGACCCAAATCGAACTACTAGAGATGAAAAATACAATGTCTGCAATTAAAAAAACAAACACTGGACGAGATTAACAGCAGCTTAAACCTGCACAGTTAAATATTAATCACCTTGAAGACATAGCGGTCAAAACCATCCAAAATGAAACACAGAAACATGACTGGGGAAATAAGTGAGCAGAGCATCATTGAGCTGTAAAATAGCTTCAAGCAACCTAATTTATGTGTAATTGGAGTCCCTGAGGAAGGGTAGGAAAGAACATAAAAACACTTGAAGAAATATTTTCAAATTTGTAGAAAACTATAAACTCATAGATTTAAGAAGTTCCATGAGTCCCAAACACACACAAAGAAAATAAAACTACACCAAGGCAAATGAAAATTGAATTCTATAAAACCAGTGATAAAGAGAATATCTTTAAAGCAGCCAGAGAAAGAAGTACATACTGTGCACAAATGAGCAAAGATAAGGATGACAGCAGATTTCTCGTGAGAAATAATGTAAGTCAGGAGACAATGGAGATGTGTCTTTAAAATAGTGAGAGAGAAAAACCCAGCAGCCTGGAATTCTATACCCAGCTGAAATATCTTTCAATAAACAATAGCTGATGTAATAAAGCCAAAAGAATCCATCACAGAAGACCTGAACTTTAAGAAGGGTCAAAGAAAGACATCTGAGCAGAAGACAACTGATACTAGATGGAAATGTATATTTATATAAAAGGAATGAAGAACACTGGATATGATATCTGTGTGAATGAATATAAAGGAATTTTCTCCTTGCTCTTAAGATTCCTCTAAAATGAACACAGAAGCTCTCCTTCTGCCACTTAACTTACCCATTTTCTGGAGTGGAGAAGTCACAGAACTGAGACCCACCATGTGGGACTCCTCCAGTTTCAGCCCCTAGCAAATGACTGAAGTCAATTATTTGGCTTTCCAGACCTCGGTGTCCTTCACCTGTCAGACAGGGGACACTATGTCCCAGGCTGCTTTACAGCGTGGTTGTGAAGATAATACAAGCTAATATATAGCAAACCCTTTGTAAAATTAAAGCAGCCTACCAACACGACTGGTTTTGTTTCAATTGTGCAGCCCCTTCCAAGAAAACAGCTGCTCATTGGGGAGTCTGAGACCTGCCCAGCTGATGGCAGGGCTGAAGGCTATTTCTCAGACAGCCGGTCTGTGTTTCCACTCTCTCTCAATGCCGAATCTTCCTCTACTCTTAAGGGTAGGAGAGATCCCTTGAGAAGACACCTCCTTGTGCAATACAATGCCTCATTCTGCTCAAGACTACCTAACAGTCCTGCTCAGCCTCTCACAAGGATCAGCGGTACCCCAGGGTTCTTGCTGGCCTTGCCCAGTGAGAAATCTGGGCTCCTGGAATGGTACTGACTCCTGGCCGGGCATGAAACAAGGAGCCGAGCCTCATGCAGAGTGGCAGAAAGCCAGACCTTTCCACCTGTTGACTCTTCTTGTTTGCTCGGGCCTCGGTGGCCCTGCGGTGACCCCTGCAGGGGGCTGCACCAATGGGCAGAGGGCCATGGCCAAGTTGGAGGTTTAACAGTGACGAGTCATGCTGGGGTCATGCCCTGGGGAAGGGAGACGTGCCATCGCCCCAGGAGATTGTTCCAAACTCTGTCCCTCCTGCTTTTGCTTCAACAAATATTTGCTGAGCACCCACTGCATAACTACATTCACTGCCAGAGGCTGTCTACAGATTGTTTAATTTCTTCTTCACAGCAGCCCTGCGAGATTGGTATTTACATTTTCATTTCACAAAAAAATCCTGAGGTTCCATGTCCTTAGTTGGTGGTAAAGCTGCATCCAAACTCTTTTCCCTTCCTTCAAATCCAGAGTTTTTTCTGAAGCTCCATGTCGCCCTTCCTGCATGACCCGGATGTTTGGACCCTCCCGGGGCCCAGGGGACTGCGGGGCTTCAGGAGAAGAAGCAGAGGGGTAATGGCAGCTCACAGTTACGGAAGGGCTACTCTGCCCCGGCCTCTGTGCAGACCCTTCTCAAGATCTATGTCATTTAACCCTCAAAGAAATTCTAAGAACCAGATACTAGTCCTCTCCCCATTCCAGTGGCCCAGAACTGCACGGCCTGGACGCGTGAGCTGGACTTGCAGCAGATCCAAAAGGTCACATTCTGAACTGTGAAGTTAAGACTTCAATGTATGAATTTGGGGGGAACACAGTTCCACCTATAACTGCGACCAAGGACATGAGTGAACCCCCAAATCAGGCCGTACTCTGAGGAGGAAAAACTGACATGTTACTGAGCTGAAACCCACCAAATGTCTCACGTCCAGGATGGAGGGGAACTTTATCATCCGAACAGCAAGATGCCTCCTGAAGCCTGGGAGACGAGAAAGCTAAAGAACAAGAATGTGTCAGTGTCTATCCAGCTCTGACAGAGAGGGCGAGTCAGCAGACCTGGGGACGTGGACACTCCGGCCTCCGTGTGGCTGCACTCGGCTTCTCCACGGCTTTGATGAACTCTCTCCCTCAAGACCTTCTTGGTTATGGTATCGAGCTCACCAGACTGACTAATGCACCTTCTGGGGGCCGCTGATGCTGGCAGCCATCATGTTGCACATTTCACCTCACGGTGGACTGTGTGTAAATGCTGTCCCCTGGTGTTGTGCAACGCACACCCCGCACATCCTAGGACATGGACCTAGGGTCAGAGTTCCCCAGGTGCAGAGGAGGCACGCCGTCCCTGGAAAGGACTCTCTCTAGGTTGTCGGCAAACCCGTTGGCAATCTGGTTTATCCATCAGTCTTCTGTGACCCGGGTTAGTGGGAGTCTGCTCTGCCCCACCCAAGTCTCTTTGGGAGCAGCTGCCCCATCCAGAGACCAGTTCCCCAGAGATGCTAATTCGGAGAACAGCCAGGAGAAGACAGAGCCTGAGAGGAGGGCGAGAGGAAGGACAGACAGAGAGGGCAGTCGAGGGGCTGGCGGGACAGGAGACAATGTCCTGTGTACTGCGGTGAGGCGAGTGTGCGTCTGTCCTCGGTGGTGGGCTGTGGAAGTGGCGAATTAAAGGCTTTAGAATAGCACCAGGGGCAAGGACATTAGGAGGGGAGAAAAGGCAATATGAAAAGCATTAATGATGCATAGATATTGTTTTCTTTTTAAAGAGAAACAAATTAAAAATTGGAATCCCTGGGATTTTGTTTGTTGCTTGCTTTTTCTTGTGGTTGCTGTTGCTAACTTGCATCTACTTGAGACTTCTTTGAAAGAGACTCAGATAAAACAGTGCCGTGCAAGAGAAATAGAATTTGAGCCCCATTATCATTGAAAGTTTTCTAGGAGTAGCCACTTAAAAAAACAAACAGTAAAAAGAAACAGGTGCAATTCATTTTAGTAATATATTTTGTTTAACCCGGCATGTCTAAATATGATTGTAAAATGCAATCGATATTTTAAAAGTAGTTTTAAATGTATTAATGAGATATTTTATACTCTTTCATGTTAAGTCTTTGGAATCCAGTATACTTAGAGCACAGCTTAAACTGGACGCTGCATTTCTGCTGCTCTGCAGTGGCCGCATGTGGCTGGGGCTCCAGCAGTGGTCGGTGTCAGCACAGAGTCCGGACTGGGCAGTCCTGGGGCACCTACAGATAAAATCATACCAGCGGCAATCGTGATAGCTTATTGAGCTTCCTAGATGCGGCACAGGTACTATTAACCTCCTTTGTCACACAGCATCTCATGTTTTCCTCTTACCAGTCCTAAATGGTCAGTACTACTACCCTGGTCTGTAAATGCTGAAACGGGGCCTCAGAGAGGGTGGGCGATTTGCCCAAGGTCACACAGCTGGTCGGCAGCAGGGCTGGGACTGGAAGTCCAGTCTGCCTGACAACAGCCACTCTGCCTCGTTTACTTGGGCCCGGCCGGCACCCAGGCTTTCCCAGCCCGTCCCTGGGAGCCTGTGCACATGGGTGGACTTTCTCTTCTGATGAATGGAGCTGCCACACTGGTTGAAAACACAGACTGAAAAGAACATTAATTGTACAGCGGAGCACACTGCGTGACAGACTGAGAACAGAGCAGAAGTAACAAGATGCTCTCTCATCAGCGGGAGGAAGCTGCAAATTCAAGGCCAGCGACCAGGTTCACAAAATGCAATTGTTCTCAATGACACTTATTTAGCAAAGAGCCAGAGAGAGAATTGATTGTCATTAAAAGCCAGACAAGAGCATCGATTGTCTCCCCGTGATGATTTGAGGATTCTGACTTAGCCAAGCTGAGAACGTCGGCGCAGAGACGTTGCGATGTGATTTCCCACGTGCAAACGGGCTCCAAGGTGGCCAGTCAGAGGAAGAGGAGCAGGAAACCCAGGCCTGGCCAGAGGGCGGGGCAGCCCAGGTTGCGCCCACATCTTCTTGCCTCCCTGCCCCACCCCTCGGGCAGCGGGAGAGGGGGCTGGGCTGGCCTGTGAGATGCAAGAGCCCCCAGGGCCCTGGGGGACGGGCTGTTCTGTTTACCCAGCAGCTCCGAGAGCTCTTGGGGCTGTGACATTTCTGGGTCTGGGGGGCTCTGTGGGAGGAGGGCGGGCCCCTTGCCCTGCTGGCCACAGCTGCAGCACCATCTGAAGACGGAGCACCTGGCTGTCGGTGCGGCCTGGACAAGCCAGGCCAAAGCATCCCCTGCTCACCCGTGTGGCCAGAGCAGGCTGGTAAGTGAGGTCTCACCCCAAGGAGCTGTCCCACGCTGGGTGACCCTGCATTCTCCAGGGCTCCCGAAGGCACTTGCAGCTCCCCCCTCATCCCGCTTCTGGCTGTGGTTGGGCTGCAGAGCAGCCAGACCAGGATCCAAGCGACATCTTGTGCCTGGGCTGCCATTCACGCATCCAAGAGATGCGAACCCAGGGACCACTGCGTACCAGGTGCTGGGGCGGGCCCCAGGGAGAGAGATGCGCACAGGATGGAGGCCTGCCCTTTATGACATAGACAGACTGGGGAAATCAATGGCTACAGGCAAACATGGGAAGTGCCAGAATACAGGAATTTTAGCTACAAGTTATCTCAGTAGAAAGAGTGTGGAAGCTGAACACAGAGGGGAGATGTGGGGACCGAGCTTTGCGGGATGAGAGGACATCCCAGAAAGGTGGTAGGGATGGTCTGCGCACAGGGACGGGGCGGCAGGGGACACCCCAGAAATTGCAACTCCCCAAGCAGCTGGAGCTTAGCAGGGGGGCTGGGGGGGGGATGGGAGATCAGGCTGCAGGTCAGGAGGGGCCAGGGTGAAGGGCTCCTGCCCCAGGGGGAGGAACCCAGACAGAGCTCAGGGTGGATGGACGGGTTTTAGGCAGGGTGCAGTGTCAGATGATGGGAACAGTTGTCCTGCCTACAGCAGAGGGGACAGACAAGAGAGGGGCAGGACCAGGGTGCTGGCCCCAGGCCTGTGTGTGGTTCCTGTTTCCTTCCTTGACCTTCCTCAGCTCTGCTCGGCACTGCAGGGGGTGGCCCCAGAGACTGCGTTTCCTATTCTCACGCCAGCTGGCTTCCCTCTGGGTTTGTCCCCTGGGAAGCCCCGAAGAGTGATGATTGGAAGACGGGAGGGAGAAAGGGCATTGCTCTCCCACCAGCTCTGCTGGCAGGTGGCGTCTGTCCATAGCATTGCCACTTCGATGCCTCCGTGGCTCCAGCTTCTGCTGGGCGGGTCTGTGGCCCTACTAACAGCCCTGCTTCCCCCTTAGCCCCTCTGCCTCAGAGCTGGTGATGGCTTTCTGCTCTCGCCCACCCATCTCTGGGCGGCCTCCTGTCCCCCGTCACTATCCTCTCCGCTCCTCCACCACCTGTGCAGCCAGTTCCCTGAGTGGTGTCCTCTCCCCGTTGACCTTGAGTGTGACCCAAGGGGAGAAAGGGGAAGCCATGGTGCAAGTTCTCTAACTGGAAGAACCCGAGGGCGAGGGAGCAGGGATGAAGTTCTGAGCAGAGGTTACCACCGTAGCAGGGACGGAACCTGGGGACACCCGAGGGGGAGAGGGCGCAGAGAACTCTGGGTGAGTTTAGGGTAATGCAGGGCTCAGCCAACTTCTTCTCGGAAAGACGGGGTAGTAAATATTTTAGACTTTGTAAGTCACGGGGCTCTGTCTCAAAGTCCCAACTTTGCTGCTGTGGCTCAAAAGTGGCCCTAGACAACGTGTAAAGGAATGAGTAGGGCTGGGTCCCCAAAATGTGTCACTTACAACACCGAGGCAGGAATTGACCTGCGGGCTGTAGTTCCCTGGCCTCTGAGTGCCTGGAAGGGGTGTCGTGATGTGAAAAAACAGGAAATCCGGAGAGAAGTGTTTTGAGTCTAGGCTAGGTGGGGAGAGAAAGCAGGGCGGGGCGGGCAGCGGAGGGGCTGGAGGCTTCTTTATAGTTGAGAACTTTGAGCAAGAATTGGCTCAGTGAGAAGTCGGTCACCCGAGGGAGGCGTGGCCATGCCCGCGGATAGCAGACAGGTTCTTACCTATGTTCTCACCAGCCGACGGAGCAACCCGGCCAGAGGGAGAGGGAGGGAGGTCTTTGCAACAAGCATTTTTATGTCTAAGAAAGGCCGCCCACGGCTGAGGCGTTTGTCAGCTGCCATTTATCCCAATTACCCATCAGTCACCACAGCTGGATCTGGGTGGCATTACCTCAAGGCAGGAGCCGGGTGTTTCATCTGCGTCCCCAGCACTGAGAGGTGTGGCACGTAGCAGTTGCTCGAAAGCACGTGTGGGCTGGCCACGAGTACAGGAGAGAATCCGTTTGCAAATTTTGAAATCTATTTCTTCTTTAATTTCTTCTCTAGTCTTTCGTGTTTTGGATAGTCTTTCACACTATTAAAGTTCTAGATACTTCGATATGTATGCCGTGCTGGGTAAGGTGTCAAATATTTAAAAATAAATAACCAGGCCCTGGCTGGCGTAGCTCAGTGGATTGAGCGCGGGCTGCGAACCAAAGTGTTGCAGGTTCAATTCCCAGTCAGGGCACATGCCCGGGTTGCAGGCCATGACCTCCAGCAACCGCACATTGATGTTTCTCTCTCTGTCTCTCTCTCTCTCTCCCTCCCTTCCTTCTCTAAAAATAAAAAAAATAAAATCTTAAAAAAAAATAAAAATAAATAAATAACCAAACTCAACCCCTGAGGCTTTTTTTCCCAAAGGACTCTTATTATTTTAAATGCATTTGACACCATTTACAGCCTAACTCTATGCCTGATATGGAAGTCTCCTAAGTAGGCAGGCGCACAGAGTGAAGATGCCCCGCTCCGCGTTACGCTGAAACTTCCGATCGCAAGCAAAACAGCGTCTGCCGTCTGCAGATCCGTCGTCTCCTCGCTGCGCGGCGGGAACGTTCTGGCGCGGATTGTTACAAGAATGCTTCGCACGCCTCTGGCAAGGAAGCCAGCATGGGCTCACTAAGATATAGTGAGTACACCTGAAACCCGTATGGTTCCATTAACCAATGTCCCCCTCAAGACATTCAATAAAAAAGATATCGTAAGTGAAAAAGTGGATGGAACGGTTGAATAAATTGTGGTTGCTTTTTATAGGAGGAATATATGTTTCTTAAGACCTCAAATCATTTCATATAAGCATAAATCAAGATTAATCCCCCGATAGGAATAAAGTAGGATTTACATTGTTTTAACTTTTGTACAGTAAGTGAAACTTTATTCTTTCCCGTTGCTTTACTTCAAATTTGCACGGTTCATATTAACATAGAGTATGACTTTGCTTCCTTTTTTATAAAGGAAGACTATGGATTATACCTGGAGATCAAGAACATACTGGACCAACGTTGATTGGATGGAGGAAGGCGAGCTGCATCCTCCTACAGCCAGGGGTGTGTGTGAGCAGCTGGGTGACTGCCCTCCAAGGGAGCTGAGTGACACGGAAGTTGACCAGCTGAGGGGACTCTGGGAGCACTGCTGCCTGGCCCCAGCTTTGTCTTCATCAGTTTACAAAAGGCATCTCCCACTGTGTGACCCAATGATACCTGGGGGGAGAGGAAGTGTTTCGGATGACAAAATCAGGGCAGGACCTAATCCCAACTGGCTTTGAACCGTGGACCTCATCTAAGGAGGTGACTTAAACAGAAAGTTTAGGTCACCTGCACCTGGAGAGAAGTTCACTGACAGCTGCGACTCTGTCACTTTGGTCAAGAGCAAGTTCAGTGTGAATCGGTGGTGTGACGAGACTTCTAGAAACAAATAAAATTAGTCTTGGCTGCATGCATAGAACCGGAGGACCAGAACGGAGGAAGTGACAGCTGCTCCTTGTGTGACTGAGCCTGTTGTCAGCGCTCAGTCCTGAGCACCGACGGGGACACGTCCAGGAAAGGGACGCGTCCACAGACAGAGCTGGGAAGGTGTAGTATAGAGAGGACTCGGGGAGATTATTCTTGTTTCCAAACATGTACATGGTTGCCAAGTGCAAGATGATTTAGGTTTGCATTTTTGTGGCTTTCCAGGCTAGTCCAAGGAGCTTCAGGTCCAAGTTTTAGGAACTGGGATTTTGTGTCAATATAAGCACAATTGGAGGGGCCGAGGATGGAAGGGCAATGTGAGGTCAGCGCGTGTGTTTGGTCACCCCAGCACCGCCTAAAGGCTCATTGGGAACCTCGCGGAGAGGGGACTACACACCCCGTTTCCCTCCCTTTCGAACTCCTGGACAGTCTGTTACAGTTGGTTCTGAAAAAGGAAAAATAAATGGCCAGTAAACATATGGAAAATAATACAGCTTTGCTAGTCATTAAATAAAAGCTCCAACAGCAATAAAGCATTATTTTTGTCTGCCAGCAAAGATGAAAGAGAAAAATCAATTTCAACACTGGCACGGATGCCACGAAGTCAGCGCCGATGCCTTTTGCAAAGCCCGACTGTAAGGAGCTGCAACGCCCATGATGCTCCTGTTCCAACAGTCTGATAGGCTGCCGAGCCAAGGGACAAGCAGAAAATGGGCAATCACATGCCTGATGGTCACTGTGCTGTTACTTCCAACAGAGGGGAACTGGAAGCAATTTAAACCATGGGAAGTAAGGTAACCGTTGAAGATGACAGGCCACCACTCAATGGCATGTTATGTATCATTTTATCATTTTAAAAGACAGTCATTGTCACTGTAGCTATATGCAAAATGCATAGGACACAAGGTTAAGTGTGTATATACGGGGATTGCCAGCTACAACATTCTACAGTTGTGATTATTATAATTACATACAAATGAATGCATATGACAAAAAATGGAAAATTTCCTGTTTTTATGCCCAGCTCTGCCACTCGCTAGCTGGGTCATCCTGGCAAAATCCCTTAACTCTCCTGTACGTCAGCTGCTGGTCCGTAACATGGGGAGCTGGGATCCAGTGGTCTCTGCCGTCCCCCGGGGCTGTGGCGTGAATAGAATGGCCCTTAGTACGGAAGCAGATGCCCAGAGGGACTGAGGGCGCAGCCGGCGCCTTGTTTTCTGACTTCCCCCATCAAACTGTGGTTCTTCCACATCAGAGGTCGTTAGAGATCAGTTTTGAGATGAGTGAAAAAAATATATATATAGAACTCCTTGACCCCTCTTACACAAACTGCTGCGTATCGAAGGGGACCTGGGCATCTGCTCCGTGAGCACTTTGTCGTGGCGTGACATGAAACGGTGCTCTCATCATGAGGGTCCTTCGTCCCCAAACGCCCAGGACTCATCTCAAATCCAAGTACTACTGCCGGGAGCGTTATTTAAAGGCACTGTTCTGGGGAGGTTGATTCATTCACACTGAACCAAGGGAAGAGGTAAGCATTTAATACATGGGTTTATTCACTTAGGTTTGAGTTCTTAAAAAAAAAGTGTCCTTACCTGGTTCCCGAAGCCCTGGCTCTGTAGCCCAATGAAGAAAATGGTCCAGACACACGTAGGTTTGTGCCTGTGTGGGGCCATAAGTTCCCGGGAACCTGGGAAGCAGCATGGGACCTGAGCTTTCAGCTCATAGAAAGCTCCTAGTCGCGCCAGACTTCCTCAGAAATCGCCATCATTTGTCCAGAACTTTCTAGAAGGATAAATAAAGAACACTGCCCTTTCATCAGGCAGAGGAGTTGAGAGGAAGAGAAACTGGTCGGTGCAGCAGCACCCTCACCTGCGCGCATCCCACCGGCACAGCATCAACGCATACCTGGGGTACCTGGGGTACCTGGGGTACCTGGGAGGTGGGGTGGGGTTCACTGCCCTGAGAATTCACACAACTTTTGAAGACACTGTTGTCTGCTCCTTTCAGCAAATAACCCCTTTTCTTCTTCTTTTTTTAATCCTCACCCAAAGACATACTGATTGATTTTAGAGAGAGTGGAAGGGAAGAAGAGAGGGAGAGAAACATTGATGTGAGAGAGAAACATCGATCAGTTGCCTCTTGCATGCCCCCTGACTGAGGACCAGACCCACAACCCAGGCCTGTGCCTGGGCTGGGAATCGAACCCATGACCTTTTGGTTTACAGGACAGTGCTCCAACCAACTACTACACCAGCCAGGGCAATAACCCACTTTCAATTGTCCAGGAAAAAATTAAGAATACAGGATAGCCTACATCTAGATTACCTAACAATCTGAGGGCATGTAGAGTATTTAAATATGTAAATGAGGCATCTCTCTGGCAAACCATCACATCTTTGAGGCAGAGTCCAGAAGCTTGCCTTTGGCTCAAAGGAAACACAGAACATTCCCCCAACCAAATGCACAGCACAGGCTCACAAATACTGAGGCTGAAACCACACAGTTTATGAGCCTGAGCTTATTAGTACCTTTGACTTCTTGGTTGCATTATCCCAAACTGTTTTTAATAAAATGAAGACACTGGTCATTGCTTTTCTTTTTTCAGGGAAAGAACTGGAGTGTGAACAGAGGGAGGAGGGACCGGTGGCTGTGGAGCCATATGGATGAGGGTGGAGAAGCCGGACGGGGAGGCACCTGAACCTCCAGTGATTGAACACATGTAGCAACAGCGAGAGACACAGCGAGTGCTGTCCTTTCCGATCAGTCACCTGGCAATACTCTGTCTGCATTTACTGCCACAAGATCGCCATTGCTTCACCCTCGGGAGGCTCGGCTCCAGAAAGACCAGCCCCACCCCCTTCTGGGGTGCCATGTGAGCACCCAAACATCTGCCTCCAGAGGCAACTCGGGGCTCCTCTTCTCTGAGCCCCTTGAAGACCGCCTCCACCTGTCGCTGTCACCCAGCAGTCACTGGGAGGGAGCTGGTGCCAAATGGGTGCTTCTTGAATGAAAAAAGTGAACTGGCTCATGAGGGTAGCTGATGAATCATTAATGAAAATCACGGGCAATAAATAGTGATACGGCGGATATGACTTTGGGGGCAGTTTTTCTATTGTCATGCAGTGTTATTTCAGTTCTGCCTGTTTCCCTTGTCTCCTTTCCCACTTACACCATGCCGTAGCCCCGAGGCCCTCCACGAGGGTCTTCCCAGTGGGCCACAAGCCACTGCCCGAGTTTTGTTCCTTTCTGTGGGATGCTCAGTGTAGCCTGGAGGTCAGGTCAGAATTCTGTGGGCGTTATCGTTTCGACCGAGTTTCCTTAGACACCTGTTACGGTGCTCTACCTGGTGTCTGCTGTCTAGCCACTGTGAGAATCACGTCACAAGATCGTGACGCAGGAAGCGTTTGCTATGGCTGCTTCACGGCATGCGGCCACGCCTTCTCTGTGGCCTTAAACATGAATGATCTTGGCCAACTACCTGATCCACCCGATGTGACCCAGATGACCTTCTGTTCTTCCTCCCAGTCAGCTGCTCTCAAATACTTAAGATTTACCTAGGAGGGCACGCCACCGTTTTGCAGGTGATTCCAACCGCGGAAATGGAGACGGCAGGACTGCCGGAAGACAGAGGATCTTTAGGGGACCACTGACCTTCCGGTGACACCCAGGCCACAGGAGGCACAGCCTGGCGTTGTCGATGACACCAGTGAACGGGGGCCCAGTAGAAGAGGAGGGGCCCAGGCCAGCTCCGCTGGGGTGACTGCAGATCTACTGAGCACACGAAAGCACAAAACCGTCACCAAAGGAGCACAGCAAATCTCTGAGAACAGTCGCTCTGCCCCTCCAGCTTGGTGACTGCCCTGTGATCCCTCACGTGTCCCGGCCCCTCGCCTCATCAGCTCCATGCCCAGCCCCTGGTGTGTGTGCGCTGGACGGGGAGGGTATCTCAGTGGTGACGGGTTAAATCCTGGAAGATGAAAACCAGAGGGTTAGGAGAGTCATCCCAAGAAACCTTCAGGGCCTGGGACAGGCCAGCCGGGTGCAGCCCTAGAGTTATGGTTTTAGTTCATTGTTTCATACCGATAACTTCAGTATGAAAGGTGCGCTCTCTTAGCCACGAGCTCCTGGGCCCGTGGTGTGGGAGGCCGGCTGTCCAAGGCTGGAATTGCCAGGCCACGGGGGAGCTCAGCCTTGGGCTGTGCACTGCTTTGCAGGAAGATGTGTGATTTTTCAGAAAAAGGAAAGCAAGCCTGAGTGCTACAGAAAGATCTGATCAGAAACCTGGGGAGGAGGAGGAAGAGGCTGAAGGAGTTCGCCCCAGGCAATGATCAACAGTCCAGGATGGGATTGGCTGAGAAGCTGAATGCCTCCAGAGTGCACAGAATTATGGGCGAGATTTGAAATAAAAGGGCTCTTGGACTGGTTGGCTAGCTGGTGGGCTCTGGCTCTCTTCCTCGAGGATGCTGGGATGCTGCTGCAGCTGCCTGCGTTTCCCAACAGACGGTGTTTTGCCCGGGATGGAATTCCAGGTGCAGCCTAGGCTCGGGCTGGCCCGGCAGGGGGTGGCAGGGTTATCCTTCTTTGGGTGTTCTAGAGGGGACGACCTCTGAGGCAGGAGCCTGCCATTCTTCCAAAATTGTGTAGCTTTTGTATCTTATGTTGTTTTAGTTTGTAAACTAACTCTATAGAAATAACATAATTAAAACTAATGGGGGGAAATGATAGAACTCAGGTGTTAGTGTTTAACCTTAATTGACAGGCTCAAGTGACTAATGCATGTGGAAAGCTATTATTCCAAAATTGCGAAGCTTTTGAGTGAACACTACTTTCCTTTATCACCAAATCTCTGCCTCTGGAATTTTACCCAGAGGGTGATACAGAAAGTTGGCGTCCCTCAGTGGGCAGCGGGACGCCAGCTGCTGTTCGGTGACACGAGGATGGGCACCGTCAATGTGGTCGAGGCCCTAAGACCGGACCGAGAAAGCGGCACACCGCGGTGCGGGTGCTGGCGCGAAACAGAAATTCGCTCACGCTCAGCATTTGCCCGTGGAGACGCAGTGCATGCAAGACGACACGGCATTTCTCTCCAATTGATGCAACTCAGTAATTTTTATTGCAACTGGAAGACAATACATCACAGAAACTTTATGGTAGGTTTGGGGGAAAGTGTTATTTACAATAAATGATGAAAGTTTGTCTTTGGCAATATGATTACATGTGAAGAATGCAAAATGCAAGTACGGATACCTCCAAAGCAACACCGTCAGGTCCCTACGCTCGGCCGGCCGCGCCTGCCTCCACACTGCTCCACGCCGTGAACGCCACCGAACACCACTTTCCTTCTCCTTTCCGGCTCTCCCTTTCCAGTCTTGATATTGGCAGTTTCATACAGCAAGTACAGAAAAGAAAATTGGCTTTTGAAGAAATTATTACTCTAGTAAATTAATTTGGCCATGTAGGTCTAGTGGCCAGCGAAGGCCAGGCGACCCTAAGCATCGACAGTAAACGTCTTGGTCTTCTGATTGCTTTATCACTGTTATTGTCCCATCAAACAAAACCAACTCTCGAAGTGTTACAGAATCAGAGGATTAAAAAATGTACAAGTGTAGAATGCTTCCCAGACACACACGGCTACTTTAGTCTCCCCATTTCACCGCGGCAGTGTAAGTAGTGAGTGTGAATGACAGGACAGGAAACTGGTCACTGAATCAGCGATGAGCTTTGACGGCCTCAACGTGCACGCTCAGGGTAGGCTGAACGTGGGCGGGACCGAAATGGTGCTAAGTTCCATCTGGAAATGGTGGGTGGGGAGTGGGCTGGGAGGGTTTGGGGAACTCAGGCCACAGTAATGAAAGGATGAAATACAATTTCTAGGTTTGATAGGTTCACCATATCGAAGTCTTTGAGAATCCAATATGGAATATTAATTATTTGCAAAAGCAGGGAAGGTCGTCCTCCACTTTTGCAAATGAAACACAGTGGAAAACACTGTGGTATATATATCCCAAATAAATAGTCTTGATCTCGACGCCGACAAGAACGAACGGGAAGGGGACTTGTGAGCACATCACAGTTACGTCAGAAGTGATCTTTCACCTAGGTCTGATTTCAGAAGTATGACAGACAGCAGGATACAGCACCATAGACACGTTGGTTTCGGCTGCGAGAAGATGGATTGTTTTAAAAACCGCATTTTCCTTCCTTAGTTTTTGGTCAGTGAAGCTAGCACTTGTTTGCGGAACAGTGGAAGAATGGCAAGGTCACACGCGTTTCTCACGATGAAGCGACAGAGCTGAGTCTGTGCTTGGTTCAAGAATGGCCAGTGGGGGAGAGAGAACACGGGGGTCCCCCACCAGCGCGGGCGCTCTCTTCGAGGGAGAGGGGGTTACAGATGGAGTCCCAAAGGCAGGGGGGGTCTATACAGAACACTGAAGGCCATGTGTAAATCCTCGTGAAACTCCAGAAACAGGAACACCACACAATGTATATACTTTGATTTACACATTCCGTTACAAAAGAAAAAAAAAAAAAGACACCATTACGACTTGGTAACTGTGTTAACTGCAGTATGAACCGAAGTCCCACGTTTGGCAGGTAACTACGAGAGGGTTATCCACTTAGGTTATATAGCAAAAGTGTTGATGTATATTATATATAGTAGTATAAATAATAAAAAAGTATTATTTAAATTAGATCACAGTGCTGCATTATGTGCATAACAGTGTTTGATATAGTACTGGAGGGCTGGGACCTAGGACACTAAGGATTTAACTGTCCACACTGGTAAGTCACAATCAAGAGGGGACACAGAGTTCAAAATGTGTTCTTTTGGTGGCAAAAAATCCTGAAGATGAAAGAAAAAAAACGTATTTCTCTATGGAAACGTAAAAATAAACCACAACGTCTGGGCAGCTGTGATCCACCAGACAGAAAGGACTCCCAACCTGCATCGAGTTTCAAGGGAAAGAGAAGTCACATCGAATCGAAACCGGTCCCCCGTGGAAAACCCTCCCGTGTACACACGCAGCTCTGATTCCTTCTCCAAGGGCCCCTCCGCGAGAAGCTGGGCGCCCGTGCTCGCGGTGTGGGGTGCAGAGCTTGGCACCCAGCAGCCCTGGTGTGTCCCAGGGCGGAGCTGGGCACAAAAGCCACCCGGGCAGTGTTCACGCTACAGAGCCCCCAGCCTGACGTTGTCCCTCAGGCAGGAACACCACGCAGGGGAGTGGCCTCTTCTAGAACGTCCCGTGGTGGTCACTGCTGTGCCCACGCTGAGTGCGCCTGCGAGCGGTCAGTTCTCGGGAAAGGCCCTGGACGTGCGCCTTCTTCAGAACTCAGCCCCGCGCAAGGCTGAGACCCGCCACAGCTGTCTGCGACTGCCCTGTGGACGTGGGTGTGGCTGGCTTCGGGTCCAGACAGACAGCTTCCCCAGAGAGCTCTCGAAAGGATACTGACTGATCGGAGAGGGGGAGGAAAAGTAGGAGCTTAGGGTACATTATAAGGCTGGGAAGAAAAATCTACGATGCAAACAAATCCTTTCCACATAGCACTACGTAGAGATTAAAGACAACTGTAGTAGCATAAAAGTAACTGTCTACGTGTATGTCATTTAAGAAAAAAGAGCTACAGTCTCTTTCTCTTAAATGTGTCCAAGGGCCGACAGCGAGTAATGGTAGATGCCACGGTGCTGATGTGTTCACGGCTGTTTTCCAAAGCATCTTGAAATATTGCTATAGTTCCCCGGTTCCCCCGCCCCCCGCCCCACGCGAGTATGTGAGATACTGGAATGACACACGAAACGCCCCCTGAACGGTGCTCAGGCGACCTGTCAGACTAATGGATACATAGGCTAGTTTGGAAGCTAAAAGAACACCTGACGCTTGGGAAGGAATTTTCCAAGACTAGAGTGAGTTACACTTGAACAAAATAGTCTTCCACGAATAGGCTTGTGCTTAAGTTCTCTACTGCTCTTGGAGGAGGGGGTAGGAGAGGGCGCCGCCTGCCCCTTGGCTTGGTGAGGACACGGACAACCTCGTTCTGCAATGAGTTCACTACAAACGGCCACATACACATGGATATTTTTTTTTCTCAACAATCAAAATACAAAGTTAAACACAATTGAGCCATTGTTTTGGTTATGCATAATGTGTATGCCTCCAAAAACAGAAGAAAAATAGAAAAAAGTACCCTCACTAAAGTTTCCCCTGTAAGTCTCCCCGGGGTCCCTATGCGGGGGGCCGAGGGAGGCTCAGGGAAAATAACACTTAGAAAGCTGCCCAATGAGGTATTTATGCAAAAAGAGTGGTTCTGGAGTTAAGAACACACTTTATAAGATATTTATCTATTTCTCAAAGAGATCAGAAAAGTAAATCACACACATTGCATTTTATTATTTTCTAAAAGAGGTCTTTGCTCCTTTAGAAAAACGAAATGAGGGGAGACAGCCCACTGCAGGGGTTTTAATGGAAGAAGCCCCCTGCCAGAAACAGGCCCCGATGTGTACTCTGCCCTTCAGAGGGAAGTCCAAACTGTCTCTCAGGGGAGGGGGTGGGGTCTCCTGGGCTCGGTCAGGGGGACGACACCAAGCAGTGGTGTCAGGTCCCAGAGCTGTGGATGGCTTTTGGGGCGGCACACATCTGGTGAGATGGACCCATCCACCCCCTGAACGAACAGGCTGGAAGAGTTCAGGTAACCAGTTTGACCAGTGCACAGGTGTCGATTTCGGCCAGGGTCTCCCATGCGCCGCCCAGGGCGAGATGAGCACGGGGCAGGCACCGGTGCATGTCCACCGTCGTGCCGATGGCGGAGATGCCGGCCGCGCCTGGTGCAGGCTCGTGGGCCCACACGTCCCGTTTCTAAAAATATCATCGCCCCACTTCCGTCCCTCTCCCTCACCACCATCGTATCCTGAGCCCCACGGTCGTGGGTGTTTTCGTTTGCATTTAAACCACACAATTCCCCTCCGTTTGGGTGGAAAAATCACATCCTTCTAGAGATTTCTCTTTGGGTCTCCCCCAATAACTCCTGTCAGGCAAAGACCACAGGGGTTTCTGGGCTGTGTGACATTGTCCTGTTGTCTAAATTCAGCTCTCACACTCTCGGCGGGCTCAGCTGCAGGGGGGCTCGTGCGCGGAGGTGGTGGCGACGGCCGGCCCCTCCTTCCCACCGAGCTGGTGTGGCAGAAGGCTGCGGGGGAGGGGGGGCCGGTCCTTCCCACGCCGCCGCTGCCTTCGCGGGCCCCCTACCTCACACCCTCATCCAGTAAGGCCCATTAGCGTGTTTCCCTTCTCCTGGCGAATTTGCATAATCGTTCACTGCCTTTCTCCTAGGACCAAATGGTGGTGACGGTTTTCTCGAGCCAGCGTCCCCTCGTTCTCTTGATTCTATCATACACACGTACTACCAAGTTTGCCCTCGAATTATTGCGTCGTGATAAACATGTCCAGACAGAGAGAAAGGACACACTTCTCCACACAGAACCAGAGGGGTCGGGGCTGAGGCGCAGACAAGGCAGGCCCTCCCGGGACACGAAGACATTTTTATATTGCAGAGTGAGTTCCCCAACAGTCAGAATTTGTCCCTGAAGAAGGTTAAACCTTAAACACCTGCTTCAAAAAACCAAAACAAAACGATTGGGAAGAAAAAAAACAAAACAAAACTAAAGAAAACGAAAAAGAAGAAAACCCAAAGAACCTCTAAGCCTAAGGGCTTAAAAATTAGAGGCATAGCCTTTTCTCTATTTTCTATATTTATATGAAAATAATTCATGCTTCATGCTAAATACATTATTTACCTTACAAGAACTTTATTTTTGAATAAAAAAAGTTTGTGTTTTTGTGATTTTTTTTTCTTTTTTCTTTTAGAAGGAATCCATGCATTGTGGATCAGAAATTTCTGCTGGCTACACTGGCTGAATGTGGAAATCACTGATTTTTGCAAAAATGAATCCTGACTGACATTATTTGCAAACTCCATTTTGAGGGCAGTATAGGAGTTTGTTGTTTTTTTTTTTTTTTTTGCCATGTTTTCCTTTTTAAAATTTTTTTTTGTCCATCAATGTGCCTTTCATCTTTTAAAAATATACCACAATACTAATGGCAGGTTCCGTAGCTCTTTGCTTGTTTGCTTTCACTTAGATCAAACAGTTTTGACAGACAGAAAAAGATTATGTACCATTATTTCCTTGCTTAACAGCTACTGTAATTTCTTGGACTTGATTTTCACTTGGGCAGTTAAGAAAACACAGCCTGCTGGCCGCACGTTTTCTTTCTCTCTCACGCGTGTGTGCGTGTGTGCAGGGCCCACCTACAGGCTTATGGCTTGTGGAACAGTCTCGTACTTGAACACAGACCAGAACTCGGTGATTAGGAACAGCACTACAAACTGACCCCCTTTCTTCTCCTTAGTCACTGACACCCAGTGGACAGGGACGGTCCAGTGTCCACCTCGTAAGATGTTAGGAGGCCTGACGATTAAGAAGCTTGGGGGACAGGCGCCCCCCGCCCCCGTGTGCTGAGCGGCAACGCCAAGGTCTTTTGCGGCACAACACGCCACGTGGTACCACCAGCTCGGGTCTGCTCCAGGGCGGGCGGGGCCTGCCTTCTCCCCAGTCGCCTCCTGCACGTGCACTCAGTGACCCCCACGGGGCGGGCATCCTGACCATTTAAACCTAGCGGCCGGGCCCGAGCCATGAAGACTTTGCACACGGGCCTTCTAGGTGCCAAATGTGGGCATTCTGCGGCATTCTCCTGACATCCCTGCAATTCAGCCACGTGTTTCTGACACGCTGGAGGAAGCAATGGTCATTTTGGCTTTTTCGGTTTTGTCTTCAGATAACGAAAAGCTTTTTGTAAAACAGCTGAATGTCAATATGAGTTCTATGGCTTCAATCTCCTTTAAAAATAAAATTCTCAAGGGTACAAAACAAAGGAGGGGGGCGAATTAAAAAAAAAAAAGGAAAGAAAAGAAAGAAAAACAAACCCCAAAAAAAAGGAAAAAAAAAATTGCTGATATTGCCACAAATCATTAGAAATCTCCTGACATGCTGAAACCAAATGGCCTTAAGTTCAAAACAAATCAATGACTTGTTTTTAATTTTTCGTGGTTTCCTTTTGCTCCTTCTGCCCCTTTGCTGTCCGATTGGTGATGTTGTTCAAGCAGGACCGAATCCCCGCCAAGTGCAGCAGCGACCCCGCCGCCTCCTTCATCTCCTCGTCGTCGCTCTCGGGGGGCTTCTCCGTGCGTCTCTTTTTGAGGGGCAGCGTGTCGCTGGGGACCCTCCTGGCCTTGGCGAAGTGCTGGCGCTTCTTGTGCTGGGACGCGTAGCCGCTGTCCCCCAGGGCCTCCTTGGCCTCCTTCGGGCTGCGTTTCCTGTCGTCCTCCTCCGTGTCGCTGGGGCTCTCGTGGCTCTGGAAGCCCCCCTCGCTGCCCTCGCTGCCCTCCTGGCTCCCCTTGGTGGCGAACTCGTAGTGGTCGTCGGCCGAGGAGGAGGAGACCGAGTCGCTGGCGGGTGACGTGCTCCGGGCGTCGGCGGACTTGGCGCTGCTGTAGTTGTGGTCCTCCTTGGGGTCCCCGCTGACCACCGGCGAGCCGCACGATGGCTCGCTCTCCGTCCGCGTCCTGCAGCCGGCGAGGCCGTTCCTGCAGGGTGGGGACGACGGGGAGGGATGGGAGGCAGAGAGGACACGGATTAGACGCCGTGACGGGACACCCGCAGCCCCCGTGACCTGCAGCCCAGCCCCCGTGCTCACACACCAGGTCCCCCGACGGGCGGTCCGACGGCGTGCCCACAGCAGCCAGTGGGGCCACCTGCTTTGAGGACAGGGTCCTAAGTCCCGACACCTCTGTCTTCCTGCCACGGGCATTTTCCCTCAATGTGTGCGGCTGAGACATCAAAACAGCAGGCTTCTTGAGGGACCGCGGTGGACGCACGGTCTATTAGATTAAGCCATCAAAATCAAGCCGTGCTGGCGTTCACGGGCCCGCCGACACCAGGGAGGAGCCCCTGCTGGGCCACGGTGGCCGGACCCTTCAGAGGGGACACCCGCCCTCCTCTGCCCTGCCCACGGGGAGCCCTTCGTCAGAAGGCGCAAGCCGGGGTTCAGGGAAAAGGGGTACCTGCCCGGTGGTGGCAGATCTTCACTCCCAAGACTACCCCGCACTCATTCGTTCTGCAAATACCTGCTGAACACCCCACAGGAACGCACCCCACATGAACGCACCCCACATGAACGCACAGCCTGAGGGAGGGTCCTGGGGGAGGCCCCCGAGGCGGGGTCAGACACAGACACTGTCACGGAGACGCTGATGGTCCGAGAAGTAGGTCACGGGGACACTGCAGGGCGGGGAGCACCTGCCCGGTGCCGTGCGCAGTCTGCACGGGGGACTGTGTTTGGTTCTATAAAGCAGGCGCGAGCATCTTTGTTTTCTAGATGCTGGGAGAAGGATCTGGAGATGTCAACTGGTTTACTCAGAGCCACACAGCTCTAAAGTTGCAGAGCTGGGATGGGAACCAAAGTCTGACTCCCCTGCCTCAGTCCCCTGCTCTACACCCCCCAGGGCCCGACAGCGCCCATCACGTCTCCGATGGTTTCTTTACGTCCAGTGGCACAACGAGCTCCTGTGTGAGTCCTCGGGGGCTAAGCGGGAGCAGCTGTCACGCCCATGGTACAGGGCCACTGGGCCAAGGGCGTGAGTGAGTGCCTGCAGGTGTCTGGACCAGCACCTGCCCAAACAGCAGGGACGGTGACCCATCCCAGGCCTTGGGAGGCTGCGCCCTCCTTGGGGTGGGCACCAGTTCTGTCCGGATGCTGTGATTCTGACGGTGCCTGGCACTCCGCAGGTGCTCAAAGGGGGTTGGCGAGCAGCAGGACGGATCCTCGCAGGAGGGGAGGGTCACATGCAGCTGGAGGGGGCAGGGGAGGGCGCAAGCCAAAGGTCTGTGCCAGACATGGCTTCTGAAGTGCACGTGAGGGGGAAGGTCTGGGGCAGAGAGGAGACGCGGTCCTGCACCGTGCCCACCCTGTTCCTTGTAAGCTCATCCACCTGGTGACACATTCTCGGCGATCTGGGCAACATGTGCACACTTTTCCTTCCTGCACAACCCTACGTCTTAGTCCTCTGGAGACAGAAGTTCCCACTATCACCACGTGACGAGCTGTTCCATGTCTGTGCTCCCTGTTACAGTGTTAGGTCCGTAAGTCAGGGTGCAGTCACGGAGGTGTCCCCAGTGACTAGCACCGTGCCAGGCCCAGAAGGGACACACGACAGACAGAAGGCAGAGGCAGCAGCAGAGGGAACCGTGGGGCAGAGAGCACGGGAAGGTGACTGGATCTCCACCAACGTGCCCTATCGGGCACTTCCTAAGGACAGGGGCAGTGGAAAGGGCTATGGGGTCAGGTCTCCCGTGCGATACAGTCGTGAGCCCTCCCCCTTTCTCTCCTGCCATCCCCGTGGGCCTCGAGGCTCAGCGCAACCCTGACTGCAGCCCCGACTACGGGTGAAAGGGGAGGAGAGTGCAGCTATAGATGGTGCAGCAGGGAGCGAGGTCAAGGGGCCTCTCTCCTTTTGGATGTTCTGCTCAATTTAAGCCGCTGGTGACTTGCACCAACAAAATGCCTGAGAGCCAGAATCAAAGTTCAACCTGCGCTGGACGCCTCCAGACCTCCACAGGCAACGCCACCAGTCGCAGTGCGTGCATCTGCGCAGGAACGCCCTCGCGGGCTCCGGAAGGGCCCCAGACCGCCCTGTACTTTCTGATCCCAGAGCCATGCCCCCTCCTCCCCGGGTCCTCACAGAAAGCGCCTGGCTTGCAGGACAGGCAGACATTAGTTCGCACCCCAGCAGTGTCTATCGGTGACCTTCAGAGCACGCCCACCCCCCGCCCCCCACAGGGCAGGGTGATTAAAATGCAAAGTCCCGAGCCCCCGAGCCCACAGGACAGTTCTCATGGGTATGGGGGGATTCCGACTTGGTCCTCTCTCTCATCAGACGGCTCGCTGCTACAACAACATGCTTCCCCTGAGCGCTGCTGCGTTCTCTCTGCTCTGGCTCAGGGGACCCGAGGGAAGGCGGCACACAGTAAGAGCAAGGAGGCCCTGGAGAGAACAATTCTTCGGGGGCTTGCCTGTAAACACGCCTCCGGGCTTAGGGGAATGGCTTCCAAGGCACCTATTTTCCGCAGACTTCTTGTCTCTTGGCTCTGTCTCGGGTAACACAGCGGTGGCTGGTTACGGATTCCTCTGAGGTGTTACCCGATTTGAAACTTGGCTAATAACGTCATTAACCGTATAGGCAGCTAGTAATAGTCATGAAAGCAAGTGGAAACGAAAGTCTCGTGTAATGCCTCTCTTGATCTGTGTTGCTGCAGGTAAGTACTTACTGTAAAATCTAAAAATTAATTCAGTAACGAGTATACCGAATTAGCATAAAACGGTTTCGGAGGGAACCCACCACACTCGGACGAGTCAACGGGGCTGCGTTAGGCTTTTAGAAAAGTTCATTCAGTTCTGAACCCTTACTTTTCAGCAACACGGGCTGATGACCGACTCCACTGCCTCATTCAGCAGAAGACGATGCCTCCCTGGACACGCGTGCAGACGGAGGGAACCAGGAGGGCAAAGGAGCGAGAAACAAGGCAAGTGGTGCGACAATCTAATGCTCAAGCGAATTGAGGTGAAAGGCATATGGTGCTTATTGTGCTTTTTCCCTCCCTTCTCTTTCCACAGGCTTAAAACAATTTTTCAATAGTAAGTTTGGGGTGGGGAGTGGGAAAAATACACAGGAATGAAAGCAGTGATGTAACAGTTCAGCGCCATGCTATTATGGGAGGTCCGGGAAGACGACAGGGAACCACACTGAGGCAGCCTTAAGGACATCACGGGAGTTAAAGGAGAAAAGAAAGTCACTTCCACGACCCACGCATCACAGCTGTGCATCGCAGGTCTCTGATACCCCTAGACCCACACTGCGTGCCAACAGCGACTCCACGACCCCCACCCTGGACCCAACACCCTCGGGGAGCCCCGTGACTTGCCCCGGGGGGCCCAGCTAGCTCCCAAAGATGATCCAGTCAGGAAATTCAAGCAGGAATTTGAAACATCTCCCTTGGAGAAGAAAGTTTATGGCGATGAAGACAGGGAACGAAGACACCCACGGACAACACTTCTGGATGAAAACGGATGCACAGATGTAACTCCAGGGAGTTCAAATTAAAATATAAACATATCTCTCTCTCACCTGATAAAAATGAACTTCCCCTGAGATTCCAGTATGGGCTCATAATCCATAAATGACGCACAAACCCAGCAGGAAGTGACCAGCGCCTTCAGTTATTGATAAGGATGCAACACTGTGCACGTGGGTGCCGGCTGCACCGACCCGGCGTCAGAACCTACCCCCGCGCAGGGCAGTCCTTACCGGGGCCGTGCCTGAAGGGAGAACCCAGCCATCCCGAGCACATCAGAAGGTAAACTTCTAACCACCTCTGCCAATAGCCTTCATTAAAAGGAACACAGGCTACATTTGAAATGACTGCAGTTTTTCAGTTGAACTGAATTTATAAGTAACAATACTCAAAGTTCTCCTGTTAGTGTAAATTAAAGCCACCTGACTTTGTAAGCCGCAATGAAACCACAGTTCAGTAATTTCGAGTGAACACCTGGTATTCATCCTCTCAGCAAAGAGAGGTGAGAGCTCACATTTGTTCAGGCCTAGGATGAGCAGTGCCTGCTCCAGCAAGTTACGGTCCAGCCCCTGATTGGACACAGCCCACCTGCCGTTTTCCGTAGCAGTTCTCCACCTGCTCCATCGTGGTCCAGTCGGCGCGTGACGCCTCCCCCTTTCACCCGGGCGCTGGGGTCCTCTCTGGCGCCCACAGCTTTAGACCTGGAGGCTACCACTGAGGGTGACGTTGTCCTTCCCGGGGTTTACCTGAGAAGCTGACCTCATGCCACACGTGCGAAGAGGCAGGTGGGACTAATGGGACTGTCCACGCGGCCCTAGAGCTGGAGCGGCGGTCCTGTCCACACCGCCCACCGGAGGAGAGACAGGGGAGAGAAGAGACGGATGACAGTGGCTTCCGCTTGCAGCCGGGCGGAGGGAAGATGTTTGGAAGGCATCCTCCGGCCTTTCACACAAGAGATCCCGGACAGGGTACAGCTACGTAGTTCACTGCACTGAGGGGAGTCTCAGAGACACGCATGTACCAAAAGAGCTTCACGCTCCAAAGTGACAAATGAAAGAACAAAGGTACCTACTCTGAAAGGTGAGCCGCACACAGCCAAGAAAGCCAGGGTTTCCCTGGAGCAAATGCCTCCCCTCGTGGTGAGACAAGGACCCGAATTCACTGTGAGTGACAGGGGCCAGCAGGAAGATTGATTTGAGCAGCTCCATGACTGTGGCCCCTCAAAGTGGGGTGGGGGGCGTCAAGTGGTCCCCAGATACCCAGCAGAAGTTTTAAAAGCAAATCCTCTCTTGAAAAAGGGAATTTGATTTTAGGTCACTAGGATTTCCACGGATTAACTTCAAGCAAATACTCAAAAAGAAGCTCCTAATCTGAAATCAGCAAGCACTCTGGCAAACGGGCCACTAGGAATGGATGGATACCTGTGAAAACATCGCGTAACAAGCTCGGGCGCCAGAATGGGGACCCCTGCATGGGGTCCCGGGGAAACGCCACCGCCCTTCACAGGCCGCCAGCACAGATCAAGGCAGCTATGACCTTGGCTCCAGATGGGGCTGGAGACAAGAAGAGCCACCCGAGAATTCTTAACCACAAGCCTGAGAAGTCGTGTGGCTATGAAGCCCAAATTCAGTTGTGTGGACAAAAGCCCACAAGCTAAATTTGAAGTGCCCTACAGAGCCCACTAGGAGAAAATACAACCTCTTTTTGGTAGAACCTAACTTTAAACCCAGGCCACAAAGAATTCCCACAGATGAGATGTTAAGAAACATAGGTTCATCACCCAAGACTCATTAAAGACAAAGAAATAAGCCACTATAAGCAAGAGGCAACAGGGGAGGAAAAAACCCCTACAGCTTTTAAACTGTGAAGTCTACAGACACTGAAACAGCTAAGTGCAGAGGTAGAGTGTGTGCGATGAAACACGAGAAAGAATGACACCATGCTGTGAAGAAGAGATTATGAAAACGAAGCTGATGGATTAAGCTTGATGGAAAAAACGCATTAAATAGAATTTCTAAAGATGAAAAATATAATCCCTGAAATCGAAGAACTCAATTTGAGCTGGAAGAAAAAAATTAGTGAACTGGAAGACAGATCTGAAGATATTATATAAAAATGCAGCAGAGAGAGACAATGGGATAAAAAATATGAAAGAAGGACTGGGCAATATGGTGTATAGTAAGATATAACTCTACCTGGAGCTCTAGACTGAAAACGAAAAACAGAGAAGATTCAGAAAGCTGACAAACCCCATGGAGAAGAAATAAAAAGAAATCCATGTCTAACACATTGTAGTCGAACTGTGCAGCACTGAAAAAAGGACAAATACTGAAAAGTCACAGAAACAAAATATACCATACCCAACGAGGAGTACGAATTAAGATAAAGCAGTAAAACAAAGTGGATCAATATCCTCCGAGTGTGAGAGGGGGAAAATAACCGTCGACCTACAATGTATACCCAGTAACACGACCCCTAAGAATAGAGCAAAATAAACATATTTTCAGACAAAAAGTCGGAGTTTTAACTGACTGCAGATACTAGAGGAAAATTTTAAGAATATACCTCAGGAAAAAGGAAAATGATTCAAAAACGGAGGTTTGAGATACAAGAAGTGATAATAATCAAAGAAAATATAATCAAGTATTGACTGAAAAATACAATGATAATGTCCCAGTGACGAAGGAAAGAAAGAAGGAATGGAGGGAAGGGAAGGACCGGGAAGCGAGGGAGGGGAGGGGTGAGGAGGAAAGGAGAGAACGAAAAAGAACTGAGATAGGACCAAAGGACCCGCAAGTGTAGCACGCCCGTCGTCTGGGAGGCAGAGATCAGAAGTCAATGCATTCCAAGGGCCGGTCTTGATCTGGAGGTTTAAGATACTAACTTTAAACATTTTAAAACATTCGTGTTAGAAGTCCCAGGATCAACACTCAAAGAAGAGAAACAAAAGGTACAACTTTTCAACCATTAGAAAGGGGAAGAAAACAAACAAACAAACAAAAACCAAAGGAATGAGGACTGGGAGGATCTCAATCAATTTCAAATAATGCCAGAAAGGAAACAGAATCTGGAAAAAGAGGGACAAACAGAAATGCAGAACAAGATGGCAGAAATAAATTAAAAATGTCATTAGAGATGGGCTAAAAGTCTTTGTCAGAAGGTAAAGATCATTCTCTCTCTCTCACACACACACACACACACACACACACACCACATGCTTTTAACAAGAGACAACCCTAAAACATACAGACAAAGGTTAAAAGTAAAAGAATGGAAAACACTGCCATCCCCTGCTGGTGTAGCTATATTAAAACCACAGAAGATAGGTTTTTAGGGCAAAAATCATTACTACATATAAAGAGAGTCATTAAACATTCATAAAGGTTCGATTTACCAGGAAGATAAAACAGCTCTAAACACGAATTCCTCCCATTAGGTAGCTTGGAAATACAAACCCCCAAACGGAAAGAGTGACAAGGAGAAACAGCCAAATCCATACTGTGACAGGAGATGTTAATGCACCGTCCTTCCCATTCAATTGACTAGCCCCTGCTGCCACGCCCCCCCACAACTTTAGTATGTAGAAGATTTGATCTAGTACATGTGTATGGAGCATGTGCTAATAAGGGAGAAGGTGTATTATTTTGAAGTGCCCAGAATACTCATAAAACTGACGCACACCAGACCACGAAGCCCTCCCGTCTCCAAAATGTTCAAAGCAGCAGTATCTTACAGATCAATTTCCCACCACTGTGCACTGAAGCTAGGGATCAATGTTGAAGAGGTAACTAAAAACCAAAACAAGAAACATCCACCTCCTGGTAGGTTTGAAAATTTAAAAAGACACTTCTAAAAATACCAATGGGTCAAAAAAAAAATAAAAAAGGAAATTAGAAGATACTTTGATCTGCTAACAATAATAAAAATACAAGGTATCAAAACTTAATGGGATATAACTAAGCAGTAGTAATTTGAAGTAAATGGTAACTTCAACTTTTTACAGAAAAAGAAAGGTTTAAAATAAAAGCATTCAATCCAGACCAAAAAACAAAAATAAATCTGAAGAAGGAAATTATAAAGAAAATAGCAGAAATGAATGAAACAGAGAAGACATACAAAATACAGGTAATTAATAAAACCCCAAAGTTGACTCTTTGAGAAAAACAAACAAAACTATGGCAAGATTAAACAAAAAAAAAAAAAAAAAGAGAGATGATAAAATGAAATAAATACAAAAGGGACAATATCACAAAAGATATTTAAAAAGATGACTGGTAGCATTATGCATAACTTGATGGGAATATACTTGAAAACTTAGGTGAAACAGAAATCCTATAACTACCAGAAGGAATTCAAAAAGAAATAAAAAAAAAATAAGCCATATTGTAATCATTAAAAAATTAAACCAATAGTTCACAGTCATCTCACAATGAAAACATCAGCCCCAGGCCGTTGTGCAAGCCAGTTTGATCAGACAGTAAGTAACACATTATCTCACATACAGTTGTTCAGAGGATCTAAGAGCGAATACTTCTCAACTCATTTTATGAGACTAATGTAGCTTTGACACTAAAACTAGGTCAAGGGAGCCCTGGAGAAACACAGGGCATAAACAAAAATGCAAAATTTACACATAAAATATTGCCTTGCCAACTCCAGCAGTATGTTAAAAAAAAATAAATAAATAAAACCACATATATAATGTGTTATAAGTAGGTATTTAAAAGTGCAGGTTTTTTAAAAACTGTAAAATTTATAATGTAAGTCACTACAGCAAAACAATGAAAGAAAACTTACAGTTAAATGAAGAGAAATAAACTTTTAAAATATGAAATTCATATTTACTTCATAATAAAATATCGCAGCAAACTAGGAATAGAATTTTTGTTATGATAAAGTATATTTCTGTAAAAGGTGTTAATAAACATTCATTAATTGTGAATCAATAACATAGCCCCTTTTAAAATAAGAAACAACATAAAGATGTCTATAATCATTACTCGGAGATACCGAACTATGATACAGGGCAGGAAAAAGAAAAGATAAGAATTAGGAAGAAAACTCCCCAGCATTCTTTACAGAAGATATTGTTAGAATTATTAAGGCAGTTTGTTTTGCAAGGATTCTGGAAAAAAAAGTCAATATACAATTAAGTAACTCCAGGTGGATTACAGACTTAAATGTGAAAGGAAAAACTTGGAAGTTTTTTTTTAGAAAAACTCTATAGAAGACTGGATGATCTCAGAGTAGGGATTTTTTGATACCGGATTTCTTAAAAAATGGCTAGTAAGCATGAAAATTAAGAGTTTCTGTTCAACAAATGATCCTATTAGAGTGAAATATCCACAAACTTAGAAAAGTTATTTGCAACATATACAGTCAAAATATTCGGAATAAACAACGGACTAAGAAGATTAGGAAAAAGAAAAATAACCCAAGAAAAGAGTGAGCAAAATGATAACCAGGCAACCCATCAAGGAGCACCTTCAAACAGCTGCTTAAATACATGGGAAAACGCACCACCTCCAGTAACGAGGGGAGTGGACACTGGAAGCACAAGGAGACACCACTATGCAGTCACTAGACTGGCTGAAGTAGAGTGTGATGGTCCTAACATCCGTGCGGACGCAGAGGATGGGACCATCATGCTCTGCCGGTAGGGGTGTAAATGCTCCTCACACTTTTTATAAAGTGGAGCATGCGCACACTCTACCAACCAGCAATTCTGCACCAGGACGTGCATTCTGAGTTAAACTGGAGATGTATAAAAGAATTTCCATAGAAGCATTGTCTGTATTTGCAAAGTAATGATTCCAATATCTTTACACACACACACACACACACACACACACACACACACACACACACACACTCTGTGGTATAATCACAGAATGGAATATTGTACAGCTGTGAAAATCATTCAATTATAATTACATGTAGCAGAGCAAACTTAGTAATGAGTAAAAGAGCAAGTTAGAAAAGGAGACATATAGTGTATTTTCCCAGTTACATTAATACACAAAACCAAGCAAAATTAAACATGGATGCCGTATACAGGGTGGGCAGAAGTAGGTTTACAGTTGTTCTTATAGAAAACAATACGATAATAAATAATAATATGAGGATAAACTCTTGTGTTTTGCATACTAACAATGCTAAACCTTTCTTGCTCCACCCTGTATACAAAATTTGGGATTGTGGTTACATTCCAGGAAAGACAAAGGTGTCAGTAATGCTTTCATGTTTCAGTCAGAGGATGGATTCATGAGCGTCTTATCAGTTCGGCCTCAGGTCATCTCCAGAGTGGGGTTGGGGGGCAGTTTTCTCCCCTGAGCTGCACATTGTCCCCCTAAACCACTGAGATAAGTGAGACCCCTCTCTGCATCAGATCACAGAACACGAAGAGAATCCTAAAACTCTCTTCCACCCACAGTTTTGCATTTGGCACATCCCGGGATCTCCGGGAGTTCCGAGGGTTTTCAGACACAATAAATAGAAAGTCAGCAGGAGTTTTGAAGGCTTTAACCAACACCATGGATGTAAGACACGAGAAGCAGCTCTGGAATGAGCACACACACAGCAAGTTCGCGGGTCACTGTTTAGATTTCTGGGCCAGAAGAGCCAACAGTAAGGACGAGAACAGACGGAGGCCCAGTGGGAGCTCAAGCGCAGGTGCACTGCCCTCCGGGTACTCCTTTTCCCTGTTGCCTTTTTTTTTTTTTTAAGGATTTTATTTATTTTTAGAAAGAGGGGAAGGGAGGGAGAGAGGAAGACAGAAACATCAATGAGTGGTTGCCTCTTGTGTGTCTCCCACTGGGGACCCAGCCCACAACCCGGGCATGCGCCCCAACTGGGAATCGGACTGGCGATCCCTGGTTTGCAAGCCTGCATTCAATCGACTGAGCCACACCACCCAGGGTTCCTGTTGCCTTTACCCTACCCCTTTAGTATTTCCTCCTCCTCCTCCCATCACACACTCAGGATAATCTAATACTGAGTTTCAGGGTTGCCTTAAAAGAATGATTTCAGAAGACAAAAGCGGACAGATGCTTGGGCTTGAAAAACAAGACAAAATACAGCACCAAATAGGTTCAGTGGTAAATTTTCCCTCCAGTTGTATGATGGGACCACACCCGACCTGAATGCCAGGGTTGCTGGCTCCTTAAACCTGTTACAAACATCTTTCCAAGGAGCAGATCTTAGGCTGATACGGGTTTTCCTGATGACTCTGTTTTGACAGGAACTTAAATATTAATGTTCCGTATTATAAATAGGACCATTAATTCCTGCCTTGCTTCACGTCTCATGGGAATTGAAGTTTTCACTTGAGGTCCCGAGAGATTCAAACAAGATCCAGCAGCCCTAGACGGTACTCACGTGGAACTGCGTTATAATTCTACAACACGCAATGGTTTAGACTTGGGGTCCTGCCTCCTGCCTCAGCTCCTCAACACCAGTGGTTTCGCCCCGAACGTGCGAATGTCCCGCAGGAAAGCCCAAGAGGCGTGCTCCACGCCTTCTCCTGGGTCCCAAGCGCCCAGAAAGGTGACCTGGGGAGGTCTCCCGAGGGCGGGCCGGATAAATCCACGGCGCTCTCCACGCTATTAATTGTACTCCCCCCGCAACTTTACTAACTCGTCATACTAGGCTGCTGCCGTCACCACCATCCGCCTCCAGAGCTCTGCATCTGTACGACGACCACTCCGCACCCATTAAGACACTCACTCCCCACTGTCTCCCCTCCCAGACTCGGGCAACCGCCGCTCTACTTTCTGTCTGTGATTCTGACTTCTCCTACAGTATTTGTCCTGCTGTGACTGACTCAATACAATGTTCTCAAGGTCCATCCCTACTTAGCATATGTTAGAACGCCCTTCCCTTTTAAGGCTGAGTAATATTCCACGTGTGCGCACACACCGCATTTTGCTTCATCCACCCGTTGACGGGCATTTGGGTCGCTTACACATTTTAGACACGGTGAATAAGGCTGCTACGGACACGGATGCACAAACACCTCCAGAAGACCCTGCTTTCAATCCTTTTGGGTATATACCCAGAAGTGGAATTGCTGGATCATGTGGTAATTCTATTTTTAATTTTTTTTGGCAACTTCCACACCATTCCCCACAGAGGGCTGCGCCACTTCACACTCCCGCCAACAGTGCACAGGGTCCCAGCTGCTCCACAGCCTCACCAACACGTGCTCTTTTCTGACAGGAGCCAGCCTAATGGGTGTGAGGTGGTGTCTTGCTGTAGCTTTGGTTTCCATTTCCCCAATGATTAGAGGGGTTGAGTATCTTTTCATGGGCTTACTTACTGACCATTTGTATACCTTCTTTGGAGGAACAGTCTATTCCAGCTCCTTGCCCATTTCTGAATGGGGTTGTTCTTCCACCTTATTTATCAAACATCTGCATAATACCTACTATGTGCCGGGCACGTCATTGTTCATCTTAACAATCCCTGGGGCAGGCGCTGATCTTTCCAGGTCCACTTGCTCACGGTCACAAAGCATCAGGACACGAACCCAGGGAACTCGGTTCCCACACTCGTGTGTGCAATTTCTGGGCTCTGTTGTCAAAGGAAGAGCCCTGTTCCCGCCAGTTCTCTCTGATTCCTTGGCAGGCCCTGGGCATTTAACTCTTCCTTGCCACCCGAGTGGTTACTGGGGGTCACAAAGACCCCTAACTGTTGAAAGCAAGGTGGCCCAGGTCCAGGGCCCCTACCTGGGAGGCAGCCCGGAGTGCTGTGAACGTAAGAACCGTGGGGCTTCCGTTTCCCGGGAGGGCCGGAAGCAGTTCTGCTAGGGCTCTAATTGTCTGTTCCAGTCGATGTATCCTCTGTAAGAAGCGTCACTGGGGAAGGGCCAGAGACGCCGGCATAACACTCGGGCATGTGAGTGGCTATTTTGAGGAGAGCGTGTCTTGCGCACTCCACACCCAGGCAGATTTAAAAATAAGCAGGTTTCCAACATGTAAGGATGGGCCAATCTCGGAGGTTATTGAGTAAAAAGTCAACACTGTAAAGTCAATTACAGTATTGACAGATACTCTTACAAGGAGACTTCACATCATAATTATATGCAAAGGAACCCAGCAAATACAAGCTGTGTAATGATCAGCTAATAAAAGTAACACTTCATCTATGTCAATAACGGCTTTGGAGTTAAGACAAACAAACATGGCCTTTGCCACTCAGTAGAGAAAAAAAATCCCTGAAAGACAAATATTTTCACTTAAGGAGACGTCCCCGAGACTCACAGAGAAAACCCGTCACACGACACAGAGGAGGAAATTGGTCCTTCGTGGGTGCTAATGACTCTCCCTCTGGCTGGGGCCCTCCCTCCGGCCCCAGCTGGACCCACAGGGACGGCCACTGCAAACATTTGCACACCCCCAGGCACCCCTGGTCAATGCGCATGGTCCGGCCGAGGACATGTGCTGCTGTTGTTTTAGTCTCCGTGAGACTGTTTTCCTTTTGACCTTGGCTGAATTTGGGTCAACTGACACACGGCCAAACTAAAAAGACGTTTCAATGGCCATGAACGTGAAAGAGCAAACCAAGGTTTTCTCCCCCAAACATGTCTTAATGACACACACACACACACAGTGACTCTGCAAACAGCTCTGTAGCTGTGTTTATGTTCACTGTTTTCTAAAAGCAACTCTATACCTATTCTTGGCCAGGCACTGGGGACATAAGGAGGGCAAAGGTATCAACACTAAGGGTCGTTGACCTTACAGAGCTTGCAACACATCTCTGTCCAGTTTCTCACACAACCGGCTGGGAGATGCAGCCTTGGGACAGTGAGCTGGAAATGTACGGTGGCCTTCTGAAACTGTCAGGTCTGTTCCAGTGGTGACCTGTCTCGTTTCAGCAAACTTGGTTGAAATGGTTCTGCTGCAAACTCCTATGATCCCGGGAAGGTCACTCTCAGGCTACACAAGCTTCTGTGGCGGGCAGGCTTTGGGTTAGTGGTGCCACCCAGGAGCTGCTGCCACTCAGCCCCAAGCCCGCCCTTCCACAGGGTTTCTTACGAAGGGGCTAGGGCGAGGCTGTGCAAGCCGCAAGCCTGCTGCCCCACCCGGCTCCATGCTAGGCTCGGACGACAGGTGCCCGGAGAGACTGGGGAGGGAGGGGGTGGAGGAGGAAGGGCCGTGCTCCTTCTGGTGCGTCTCCCCCTGCAGCGGCGGTTTGCTCCTACAGCAGCTGCTGAACCCACTCTGTGGTTCATCCTGCACTCAGAGAACCCATTTCTTCCTGTTCCCTCCGAGGCACCTGCGTCACCAGGAGCCTTCTTGTCCTCAGAGACCCCTCTGGCCCTTCCGACGTCCCTGCTCTGAGCGCAGAGATGCCCGCCCCAGCTGAGCAGGGCCTGCCCTGAGGTCCGAGTTCCAGCCCAGGGAGGCCACCACCCGACCACGTCCCTGCTTCCCCAGCCCAGAGGAGGCGTCCTGCACGGGCTTGCTCCCCGGTACCCCGACTTCTCCTTCGACGCTGCCGGTTACTTGGTCAACGCCTTCTCCCTGGTCAGTGGTTCTTTACACTGGAGTCTCCCTGTGTGCAGACCCGTTACCTACTGTGTTTTCTGTCTCCGGACCAGACCTGAAAGCTGTTCTGTGGTGTCTGGCTGTGCAAGAGGCCAAAGAGAGGCGCTCTGCTGGACCGGGTGAGTACAAACCCGTTTTTAACCAGAAACAAGGCTTCCCTCTTTTCCCGTAGTGCTTTGTTATCTTCACACCAGAAATGGAAAATCTGTGCCTTAAATATGCTTCTTGAGGGTATTAATCAGTAAAACTGGCAAGAACATATGGCACGAGGGTACTAATTTAAACTAGGGCTGCGCCCCCGCCCCCCCCCCCCCGCCCACACCCCTGCCTGGCTCTCCCATGTCCGTCCGCGGGGACGGCTGGGCCCGCAGGGACAGCTGCTCTGGAGGGCACCCGAAGAAGCTCCGGATGACAACCTGGAGTCTGTGCTTAGCGTCTGCTCACGGGAACATGGTTGCTCTGTAGGCAAACAGTCCACAGGCTCAAGGCCTTCCCAACCAATCGGGTAAACCGGGAGGTGAGGCAGACACGATTTTACAAATGGAAAACAGGACTACCTCTCTTGTAACGTGAGGAACGGTACTGATGTTTTGGCTTCGTGAAAGGGCCTACCGTTCATGAGCTCAAGAACTACTGACCTAAGAACAACGAGGGAAGGTACTGGACAAAAAGGCCCTTTCCGCATGTTTTTGGAAAGCGGCACTGTGTCCCGTTAGCAGAAATAGTACTTTTATAATTTCTGTTACTAGTCTAATTCCTTCCGAGTTCCCTCCGTATGAGGCTCCAGACACCAGCACCTGCCCTGAAGACCAAGTGGCTTCCACCCCGGCAGTAGGTGGCTGGTTTGCTGGAAGGACACGGCGCGTGGAGGAGCTCCATGCGGCTGACTCC
This sequence comes from Phyllostomus hastatus, assembly GCF_019186645.2. Taxonomy (NCBI): domain Eukaryota; kingdom Metazoa; phylum Chordata; class Mammalia; order Chiroptera; family Phyllostomidae; genus Phyllostomus; species Phyllostomus hastatus. The sequence continues at coordinate 61,731,971 of NW_025334033.1, forward strand.
CGTGGTGGGGCCGGACCTTGCGCCTCCCTCAGGTGGGGCCTGAGGGAGGGGCTCCCTGGGTCGGTTTCCCATGGGGCCTGGAACACCATGGAAACAAAATCACCTTCAAACTTAACCCGCAAGTGCAGGGAAAAGGAGGGGATGCCGTGCAGGGAGGCCGCTCAGCGTGATGTGATGGGCGTGTTTCCAGGCTCGAGCCTGGGCCCAGCCCTGTGCAGTGCCTCGAGGCATCCGTCCCACGAGGGAGACCCAGCCCCTGTCCTTAGCCAGCAGACCACCCAGGACGAGAGAGACAGGGAACCGTTCCCATGCAGGGCCCCTCATCAGAGGGACACAACCAGGGCCTGGGGTGCACGGGGCCAAGGAAAAGGGGACGGACGTGCTGCTGGGTCAGAGGCCATACGGGGAAAGGGTCTGTGGGGGAATCGCGTCTGTGACAGGCCTCGAAGGGCGGCCGCCCCGCGCGTGGAGGCGCAGGGAGTTGCGAACGGAGGAAACCGGCGGAACGGGATGGGCACACACTGGTGCCACGTGTGGCACCAGGGGACAGGAGGACGGGGACAGGGAGGGCGTCTGGGTGACACTGAGGCGGGAGACGTGGGAGGTTCTGCAGAGACACGTGTTAGGAGCTCAGCCTGGCCGTGGTGGGTGGGTGGGTGGGTGGGGGTAGGTGGGCAGAGACGCGGCAGAGCAGACAGGAGCAGGCACCCACGCTGGCACACGTGAATCAGATAGCAGGGGGGCGGGGGGCCCTAGTCCGGGCTGGCGGTGGAGGGAGGGGATGGAGGAGAGAGCCCCCCTCAAGGAGGAGTTCTCTGGTTTGGCGACTGACCCGGTTCTTGGGAGCAGGGAAACGACGCCACCTCTTACTTGCAGACCGAGTACCAAAGCGCACTTCATACACGACGTCGCGTTTGTCCTTCACGGCTGCCCCCCGCAGGAGACAGGGGCGCCTCGGGGGAGGGCACTGAGGCCCGAGAGGTCAGACACCACCCACAGCCGCCCGACGGGGAAGTGACGGCCGCGTCTGGCTGGAGCCAGGCCCCTCGGTCCGGCGTCTAACGAACAAGGTGCTCACCGTGTCCCCCCGCCCGCCTCACCCTGCTTTCTCAGAATTAAAAACGCAAACGAAAAACGTCATACGGTTTTCTGTCATCTCCTCATCGTAGGGAGACCATGAAAACTGGGCAGTCTGAGAAGGAGGAGCTGGCATTGAGACTGGGGTCCCTGGGAGTCACTTTGACTTTCAAGCATCCAAACCAGGTTTATCGTGCTCACGGCTTCGAGCCCGGGTCTCTCCATCCCGTCAACGGCCCCCAGGGACGCGGGACGCCCTCCCCGCTCCCCGGGGGATCCCATCACTCTGCGCCCCCCTTACCTCGCCCCCCTTACCTCACGGCGGCCGCCATCCCGATGGGAGTGATGGGCAGTGGCCGGACCCCGGGGAACAGCCCTCGGCTCAGAGCCCGCGCTCCGTTCTGTATCACTCCTGGGGGAACTGGAAGAGAAAAAGGAGAAAGACACCGCCCGTGAATCTGGCTGTGAGGATGGCCTCCGCTCTGAGCCCGAGGTCTGGGTGGAGAGAGGAGGAGAGGAAGGACAGCGGGAGAGTCGGAGGCCCGGAGGGCAAGCAGAGGCAAAGGCACGGGCCCCCGGACACGGGCCGGCGACCCCGCACGCGGGCGGGAAGAGGGAAGGACACCACACACCCCAGAAAGGGGGCTCGGCCGCCAGGTCAGACCCACGGCTCACAGGCGCTTCGAACCCTATTTTCTCGCACGGACTGAACATGCAGAAGCTTTTGCCACCTGTCAGGCCCTGTCAAGATCTCGAGAACTCGGGGACAACAGAACCACGTGCCGAACAAAAGCACTCGCTCGTGCTTTTCCGGTCATGGCCAGAGGCTGGGAACGCCCTTCTACCTGTCTTTGGTCCGGCAGGAGGAGAAGGCAGCCGGGAGTAACAGTGCAGCCGGTTGTACAAGCCGCCTGGCACCTCGGCGCTCACGGCAGGGCTCATCCTCCCTGTGTCTCCGCCGCCACCGCGGAGGACAGCCCCAGCCGTGTCCCCAGGCAGGAAGGGTGGGCAGCAAGGCTCCGGCTGGTGCCCCAGGGTCCCCCACGGCCCACTCTGGACACCCGGCTTGCTCCTTCCTGAAGCTGCTCCCAAGCCAATTTCCTGGGTGCCCTCGACATCCCACCTTCTCCGGCCAGCCCACCCAACCCTAAGCCGTCCTCGCCGGTGGCCACCAGGTCCTGTCCACTTTCCTACAAGCTCCCAGTGGCTTCACACCCACCCGCGTTTGTCTGAGGGTCTACACAACACGGGAACCCCGGGGAACCCCTGGTACTGGCCTTTCCTTGTCCCCCCCCGCCCCCCCGCCCTGCCCCAAAGCAGTTTCCTACGGTTCAGGCAAAGGCACCTACCAGCACCCCTCCATGGGCCTGTGGGGCCAGGCGTGAGACGCTGGTGCCCCAGAATTTAATTTCAGTTCTCGCGTGACTCTGTGCCCGCCCCACAGTCTCTTCTTCCCTCCCTGGGCAGTGCCCACAAAGACCCCTTCGGCCACCAGCACCCAAAGCGTCCCCGAGCTCCGGCTGTGTCCCTGTAGACCCCGGCACGGTTTCATACGGAAACAAGGTGAATAAACTGTGCTTTTTCAAAGACCACACTGAAAACGAATCTCGAAAATCATGTATTCCAAAATGGAAACTACTCTGGGTATTAAATTTTTAAAGCCGATATGACTGGTGTAGGACAAATACTTTTCACAAAACACATACATACTTTTTCACTCGTACAAATTTTAGGTCTCTGACGGAATGTGTGTATCAGTATTCCAAACCTTTCATCCTGAAGGATGAATGTCCACTCTTGATATGGGGTGACTTTACAGGCTGATTGCTGGGGCGTTCTGGGGCGCCCCTAACATTTTTGCCGCTTGTTACAGGCTGGCAGAAGGCTCCCGTTACTAGCTTTTACAAAAGCTGGGGGCGGGAGATGAAATTGAAACTAGTGCCTAAAGTCAGTACGATTAGTGCTGTTTCTCACCAGATTTAACTGTGAGAGTGGGCTCAACCAGATCAGGAATTCCTGCCCACCCCTTACTATTAGCCCGATTTCAGATAATAATAGGTCACCAAAGGCAGGATGCTCACCGAGTATCTTTTTTTTTTCTTTTAAAGATTTTATTTATTTATTTTAGAGAGATAGGAAGGAAGGGGGAAAGAGAGAGAGAAACATCAATGTGTGGTAGCCTCTCATGTGGGCCCCACTGAGGACCTGGCCCACAACCCAGGCATGTGCCTTGACTGGGAATCGAACTGGCGACCTTTTGGTTCGCAGCCCGTGCTCAATCCATTGAGCTACACCAGCCAGGGCTCACCAAGTATCTTAAAAGCAAGGAACCTGTTACAATGTGATGACACTGCAGCTGAGTAGCGTACTTTGCTTAGTGGATGAGTTCTCCATAAGAAAGAGCGTCTAAAGTGTGTATTACCTGATTCACACAACCTGGTTTCAAGGCTTCCTGTAAAGCTACCAGGCGGGGAAGTACTGACATACAGACATGGGGATCGACGGAAAAACTAGACCCCCACACATGCGGTCAACTGGTTGTTGACAAAAGGATGCAGAAAACACCATGGGGAAAAGGAGAATTAGAACGATTGATGGTCCTTTTGGAAAAAAAAAAAAAAAAAAAAAGAACCTTGTTCTTAACCTCATACCATATATGAAAGTTAATTAGAATTGGGTCTTAAACCTAAATATAAGAACTAACATCATACAACGTTGAGAAGAAAATATCAAGAATTCTCAAGGGAAGACACGCAAAACCCAGCAGAACTCTGGGGCGCGCAGACAGGCACTCCCGACCACCCACGTGTGTGGTCCGAAAGGACGGGCTTTCTGTGGGTTTTAGGGGTGGAGGGAAAGGGATTCTCAATTCTTCTGCCGTATGGCCCCCTCCTCAAATCGGCAGACAACCACACTCAGTGAGACCCCGACGCTGCCGCCCACTGTATCCGCCCCTGGGATCTCGTCAAGCGCGGCAAGCGAACTGGATGGAGCAGACCACCTGATAAATAAATATTTAAAACCCGTACCACACTCGTGAGTCTTGCCAGTGAAAATCATTACCGTCCCACATACAGATCACATCAACTAACGGCTTAGATCTTTGACGAGTGCCTGCCTATGTGCCAGGTGAAGGGGACACGGGGCCGGCATGTGGCGGTGGGGCGGAAGGAGGAGGAGAGGCGGTGAAAGCACCCGAAGGTGAGCGCCCGGGCGGGCAGGGTGAGCGATGCCGAGGAAGGGTGGACTCGCCCACCCCCGAGTCAGGGGCCTCCGGGCAGACTTCCTGGAGGCAGAGGAACGACAAACACAAACCCTGGAGTGACGAAGAGCACGCCGTGCACAGGATCTGAAAACTACTTTTGCTGAAGCTTTTTAGTTCTAGCAGGAAGGAGGCGCATTTGGGTTTCACCCCACGGGTCTCGAGAAAACCGTGGAAGCTTTCTCAGGGGGCACATGGTCTGAATTAGTCACAGTGGCTCAGAGCCGGACCCCGGGGGCGGACGGCCTGGGTCTGTGTGCCGTCTCTGCCACTGACTGCCTGCGTTCCCCAGAAAAGCTACTTCAGTATGAGGGGGGGCAAAAATGGTATTTATCTCACAGAGCATTTGGAGACCTAACCGAGTTAGTGAAGACGCTATTATTTAGAAAATTACATGTTAGTTATCTGTATGGTGGTCGTCAGCAGCACAGTACCCACAGGGCGAGCCCCGGGCAGCCTGTGCTTTCCCCATTCCAGGTGAGCCGAGAGCCGTGAGGAACAAAATGGGAACAAAGCCAGACTATGCTGGGAGGGTCCGGCCATCTTCCTGGTCACGAAGTTGCCAAAAGAACCACAACTGCTGTCCCGTGGCTTCTGTTCCCCCATCCGTAATCCGTCCAGTCGGTCTCCCTGGGGCAGGACCAGGGAGCGGAGCTCGGGGACCTGGCGAGAGCGGGCGGAGTCCCAGCACCTGCTCTCGGGGACTCTGCACAGCCAGCCAATCGCCTGCCAGTCATACAGAGAGCAGCCCGTGGACAGTGGTCCCTGCCCAGAGCCTTGTAGCACCAGGAGCAGGTCTGGCAGGAAGGGAAAGGAGGAAGCCAGCCCCCTCCCAGCACCGGGGAGCGAGGGCGGTGGGACCCTGTTCTTTTGACGCTCCTCTCACTTCAGCCTTCAGGGAAGAGGATCCCGCCATCGTCAAGAGGACCCACGAGGCGACACGGCCTCCATCCAAAGTCTCGCCCCACCACTAGCGCTGTAGCTTTGGATACGTGCTGTAACCGTTCTGAGCCTCCGTTTCCTCACCTGTGAACCTCGCGTACACATGCCTCACGGGGCAGGTTTGAGGATTAAATAAGACAGGTTACAGACACTGCTCAGCGCAGAGGCGGGCCCCTCGCGCACGCTCATCACCGCCACCATCACACGTCCCCCTCCCAGCACCCCGCCTCGCCTCTCCAACATCCTCTGGCTAATTATCTGCTGAGCGCAGGGTCGAACGAGGTCAGGGCACAGGGAAATGCTTGCAGCCTCTGGTGCTTTTCGTAGTTTTCCCCAACTCTGCATTCACCCATTAAAACATCGTCCTGATTAATGAACTGCATTCACTTCAAAGAGAATCTCGGGGACAGAGCTACCCTGCAGCATTAAAAGGCGTTCCCTGAGCTCTTTCCGGAACCTCACAAGACTCCTGGCAGGGAAACCGGGCTCTGCTTCTGAATCCTGGGGCTCGTTCTCAAAGGAGCGGCAGCGATGGCTGCCTCCGCCAACGCCGGCATTTCTCAGTCCTTATCGTTGGCAGTGTGTGTCGTGGCGGATGTGTTCCTATTTGCTGCCTGACTGCCAGAAACCAGCCGTGACCCTGAAGAACGGTGCCCCCTTTCTCCTTTCTGTCTCCATCCCCGAGGGTCGGGAACGAGGCTTCTGAAGACGAATCCCCAGCCGTCGACGATGGGGGAGAAAGGCACTCGGAGGTCTGCGCGTCACCGCTTTCTGATTCCGAGATCCTGAAGGAGCGTGAGGTCCACCCCTGGGCCTTTTCAACCAGCACGTCTATCTTTCCGTCTCCTGTACCCCCTATTTCCCTCAAAGCCTCTCAGAACACGGAAAGCCCAAGCCATTTACAACAGGGGTCGCCAACCCCTGGGCCTGGGACCAGCACTGGTCTGTGGCCTGTTAGGAACTGGGCCGGACAGCAGGAGGTGAGCGGAGGGCCAGCTAGTGAGCAAAGCCTCCGTCGCATTACCACCTGAGCCCTGCCTCCCGCCCTCCCCTCCCGTCGGTGGAAAAACTGTCTTAAGCCGGTCCCTGGTGCCAAAGGTTGAGGACCGCTGCTTAAGAGCCAGGGCACCCCACCCAACGTACTAAATTATACCTAGGCTCCAGCCAGAGAAGAGATGTAATGAGAAACTGGACATTTAAAAATCAACCGGTAGCTGGGGTCTGTGGCTCCCCCAATAAAGGCACGGGCCTCCAGGACCATCCCTTTTGGTTGTATCATTCGGTGTTGACAGGTGAGAAGACGCACACCTGAGACCCTCAGCTTGCTGGAGCCAGGTGCCACGGACGTCAGCGGTGGAACGGATCAACCACTTTCCCTCAAGTTAACGGACTGACTCAAAACCGGCTTATTTTTAACCAGCAAGAAAGCAACACTCACACCCAGAAGAGAGTCGAACCGCGCAGCACTGCTCCCTGTGATCTGAATGTGATCATCTTGAGGACCTAAAAAAAGTCCGTGGCACAAGACGAACCCCCCTCCACGCTGTGCCCCCCACCACCCACACTTCCCCACCCCGGCTGCCCCCCTGATGCTCAGCTTCCTTGCTTTTCACAGCTTCTAAAATTAGCCTCTGAGCTCCTACCGCTGCCTTTGGAGGGCAGCCCTGGCTAACCTACCAGAGGCCATAAGCTGAGCAGCCAGGTGATCTGACAATCCTTCCTCTTCCCCCACCTGCGGGCTTGGAAGGGTGCTGGGGAAGCGCCTGGGAGACGGGGGCCGCCTTCCTGCTTGTCCCCTCCCCAAAGCCTGGAGTGCCTGAAACCATCCCCAGGTCCATGCAGGGTGCAGGAGGCACCCATCTTGTTGTTCTGTTTATCTGGAGTCCTCCCTGGGAACAGTCCAACCAGGGATTATATAAGCCTTTGAAGATGAGTAATGGTGATCTGACTTCTCCTGGCTCCTAAGCGGTTCCTCCACTGGGGTTCAAGATGACTCACAGGGCTTGTCAAAGGGGACTGCAAAGCCAGTACTTAAGTAGACTGTAGAAGCTTAAATTAGTCTACACAGACACTTTGGGGGGGAGGCAGGGAGAGGAGGGTGAATTCGACTGCAAGCATAACCCAAACCTAAGAGCTGTTGAGGCAGCAATGCTCTGCACTGATTTTTCTGGAAGCAGTGTCCTATCTAGCACAGGAGACACCATGGCACTCTGGTAGAATGCCCCTCACTCTGGACACTGGCAAAGTCTGGAGAAGAGAGTGCCACCCCTGGTGCTGCTGGCGGGCACGGCACACGGCAGAACGCTGGAGCCTGGGGTTGTGTCAGATGCACACTGCTGGTTCACTTGAAAGGGGAGCGTCGGCTGCGGTGAGAGGCGAAGGGGGACCCACAGGGGGTCCGGCTGCAGTAACACATGCTGCGCTGAGCTACCTGGGGACGGTGAGGGGCTCGCCAGAGATCAAGGGGCTCGGCTGACTGGGGTTCTCACAAGCTCCTTGAGTCATTTCCTTTGCATGACCTACTCAGCTCAGACCCCGGACTGTGGCCAGGCTGCCGGCCCGAGCTAGCTTTGAAGAAGCTGAGCAAGGGCAGGATGAGAGGAAGAGACGTAAGTGGCTGCTGCCTGGGGACCTGAAGTGGGGTGGCTACAAAGGGCGATGACAAAGGAAAAGCCTCTCAGGCCACCTGGGCCATCCTCTTACAGCTGGGAGCAGCAGCGGCAGACCGATTCGGTTGGTGGCCCGGTTCAGACAGGAGCACCCGACGGCCTTGCAGGGGAACACACGAGGCTGGACACAGTAGCACACGGGGGGGCTCTTGCACAGCCGGGCTCCAGACCAGCCCGGGGCGAATGCAGGCAGGAGGTGCGCAGACAGGAGCCCACACTCCCCGGCGTGGACGGCGTCAGGACCCGAGCCTGCGTGATGCACACATGCACGCACCCACCACAAGGCAGGCTGCCCACATTCCGTCAGGGTGGCTGGGGGGTCTGCTGCCTTTGAGGATCCCCTCCCATCCTTTCTGGGCCCTGGGCAAAGCTGGCTGAGCAGGGGATGGAGGTGCCCTCAGTCAGAGACATCATTATGTCTCTAAAGCTTCTCCCTTTGGGAGGCGAGGTCCTGCACCCAAGCCCAGGGTGAGAAGCGTTAGGCAGCGGAACAGGAAAACAAAGGGAGGCAAAGGGAGAGGGGAGCAGGGAAGGTCAAAGCAGGAGTGGAGGGTGGACACACAGACCCCAGGGACTGTGTTCACCGGGAGGCTGGGGAGCAGCAGCCAGCTGCTTGGCTCACCGAGTACACGGAGCAGACACCCACAGCTCTAACCTCCAGGGCCACCGCAGGCCACGGACTGTGCTCTACCTTGACCTACAGGGGCCTTCATTAGGGCCTGGGGCCAGAGGGGACGGTGGAGATGGAGGCGGTGTCCTCACCCTCTCCATAGCCTTTAAATTTGCTTCTCTGCCGCTCCTTCCACGACATCTGCGGGCGTCCCTGCCCCTGCCTTCCCAGGAGCCCCCTGGGCCTGAGGCCTTCGGGAAGGCCGGGCCGGGCTCTCCCAGAGCCGAGAGCGAGGGAGGAGAGTCTCCAAGAAATGAGCCTCCAGCTTCAACACGTGAGCACTGGGCTTTGGAAACTCAAAGTCAGCATCTCAAAGTACACAAGGCTGTGGATGCCCTGAAAAATACTTACTTACAGTGTGAGTGCTACAGCGAGGGAGAGGGGAGAAGTTCATTTAGTCACGAGAGCAGTAAAAACCATGAACTTGTCAGCTGACCAGGAAAAACCTTTTTCCTGTTTTGCCTGTGGCCCAGCGTCCAGTGGCGTGGGCTTCATGGAAGTTGCTGAGCCTCTGTTCACGGCCCAGTCCCCTTGCCTTTCCCTGCTGAACTCCGTTACTCCACTTCATCAAAAGTGCTCCCCCCCCGAAATTAAAGTACTTTTCTTTTAAAAGACCTTACTTATTTATATTTAGAGAGGGAAGGGAGGGAGGAAGAGAGAGAGAAACAGCAATGTGTGGTTGCTGGGGGCCATGGCCTGCAACCCAGGCATATATCCTGACTGGGAATACTTGCGACACTTTGGTTCACAGCCTGCGCTCAATCCACTGAGCTACGCCAGCCAGGGCAAAAGTGGTTTTTTTTAAACCGATGATCGCTCTGCACAGTGGTCGGATGCCACGGAAGAGACTGGAAGAATCTTACACAGCTGTGATGCACATGGTATGGTGGCCCCCACGCTGACTCTCACGACTGGATTTCAGAAACCATTTCAGACCGCACCTTGACTGTGACACGGTCTGTACTCTTTCTGCCATGTCATCTGAGAATGCAGTTTTTAAAAATTATTCTTCTGTAACTTCACACGTCACTGAAAACCGCACTGCAGGTGGACTGCCAGTCACGGGGCTGTGCCCGTTACACACATCTCCTGGGCTGTGGCCGCCTCTCGGAGGGGGCGAGCCTGCCGTTGGAGGGAGGGGCCGGCGGTCTCCGACCAGCCAGAGGGACGGAGAATTCTGCACCTTTAGGAGTGGATAATGGCAGCACCTGCCGGAGGGACAGTCCCTCCTCAACATGCTTGACTATCTTTTGGGCCCTTTTTTTTTTTTTTTGAAGAAAGGAACAAGTAAGAAAAGATGGAGTCAAATTTCCTAAAGCAGTTGGAAGGAAAGCTGCGGCCAGCGCAGGGCGGGGAAGAACGTTCCGGAACTCCACGCCAGTCCACTGTGGACAAGAGACAACCCGCTGCCCGCTGTGAGTCTGAGGCTGGATGCTCTTGTGGGGGCAGGAGCAGGGGCGGGGAGACCCTGCAGTCCTTCAAGAGCCAGGGCCCCCAAAGAGGTGGGGGCTCGGCCCTAAGAATGAGCCAGAGGGACACCAGGCCCTGGTGTTGCGTGGGGCCTGTGCGCTTCCTCAACAGGAGGAGGCAACGCAGCAAGGTCCCGAGGATGAGCTGGGCAGACCCGGGGGGCGAGTTGGCTGTCTGCTCAGCAGGGCTGGGGCAGCGGATGTGGGCAGAGTAAGAAATCTCCCGTCGGGAGGAAGAAGGGACAGACATCTCCACGGAAGGTTACGTTTCAGCACTTGGTAAGAAGAGCTTTCTAACAACTATGTAGTCTCGCTCTACACAAGAGGAAAGGAAACATCAGGTGGTGGATAGAAGAGTCCAAGGAAGGAAAAGAGTGGCGTCAAGCTTGACCTCGCTCAACGGCCGGCAGCACGTGATGAAGGAGCCTGCTCTTCTCCCAATGGCGGCCTGCACGGCTGGTGGGGTGACCCCAGGGGCACCATGGGGGTCCATTTCAAGGCTATTCCAAGCCCCTGCACAGCACCCACCTTAGCCAGACTTCCCCTCCTGTCCACCGACACAGTGCCAGCCTGCGATTAATGAGATCCCAAAAGGGAAAGAAGTTTCTAAAAACGGGCAGGGCTCACTCCACAACTGTCAGGCTGGCCCCTGTCGTGTCTTCTGGTAGAAACTACAAACTCACAGAGGCAATTCCTGCAGGAGCAAAGAAGGTCCCTCCACGGGGACTCATTAGGGGGTCTGCTTCCCTTCCCCCAAGTCTCAAGTCCTGAAATTGTATCACAACACTGCCATCGTGGAAACACACCTCAGCATTCATTCATTCGTGCCTGTGCGCGGCTGCATGTCTGTAGGCTTACGCATGCGACCGTGCACTGAGGTCGTTTTAAAGGGGCCGGACAGGGGCAGTTCTGCTGGAGCGGTATTAGTTCTTCCTATGGCCTGGCATGTACATGAGAAGGTTAAGTTCACAAACTGTGGTGCTGAAGGCTATAGAAATAGCTACTCACAACCTGCTTGTATCTCAGGGGGAGAATTCAAAAGCATCATGGCACTGGCAGCATCAATGTCAGGACCTGGAAAAGTCAACCAATAAATAACATTATTTACAACGGGGCCGGTGTGTGTGTCTGGCTTTTTCCCCCTGCACATTAATGCTTATGAATGCGACAGAGAAAAAAAAAAAAGTCCAGAAACCAGATGAGTATCCCAAAGGGGACATCCTTCCCACTTGGCTGTGAGAAGAAGGAAGGTGTTCCAGAACGAGATTTAAGGGGCAGGTGCCTAAGTTTTTCAAACAAAGCATGGCCTCTTCTCGTTCGGCTAGTTTCATAATGTGCGCCGTATGTCCCGGATACCGTGCTGATCTGCGCACCTGCGTGGCCCGTGGCCCCGGGGCGCAGGCGCAAAGGTGCAGGACCGTGGGGTGGCAACAGGGAGTTCAGCCACAGGAATCTTCAACGAACTGGGGAAACGCACAGCACCACGGGGAGAAAGCATTGAACACACCTGCATCGCGTGAGATGCAGACCAGACGTTGGGTCATTTCCATCTGTCAGCAGGATGTAAATTGCATTTTACGAGCGCGTGCACGCGCATACTGTGGTGGTGGAGGGGGTGAGGGCATTAAAAAAAACACACGCTTAAAACATACATAAAAAAATTCAAGTTATGATGTTGAGGGCACAACATTTGCTTCCACCTCTATCATTGCTTTTAATATAGGGCTAACAAAAAAAAAAAAAAAAGAAAGAAAAAATACTCATGTCTTCATCACTGTAATTCTTAATAGGTTTCTGAGTCCTTCCTGATCCACCGGTCGACAGATGGCAGGTTATACGGAGACAGAGAAAAATATTATCCTTTTATAACTAAATTCATTTTCCTCCCAGAAACAGCAGCGCCGCTGCTATGGAAATGAAAGCCGCCATGGCAACAGTAAACAACCCCCGAGAATGGCCGCTGAACAGGCTGAAAAGAACATCTGCCCCAGCCTTGCGTCCCAGCTGCCCTGGGGCGAAGTGCGCTAACAGTGCCGCGCCGCCGCCACAGAAGCCCGCCTGTGCCCTGTCCAAATAAATGAAGTGTGCCATTGACGTCGACATCAAAATGCCTGTCCTTGCAGATTACCTCTGTGTCCGCTGAGCCCGGTGACAAATGGTGGGGGGACAGGGGAGGGGATCGCACTTGTCAGTTTTTGTACAAATTACATACCCAAAAATTCAATTTACTACTAATGGCTCCACGGCACTTTATTTGGGGTATTATGCTAGAAAATGACTTCAAAAGGCACATTTTTCATACTTTCTATGTGCAGTTTAATTCCAAAGGAGTCATGGGAAGCGGCAGAAAGCCCCATGAGTGATTAATAATATAGATGACGCTGGCTCCAGAAGACAATGTCTCAGAAAGAAGTAAAGGAACTTTTCTCTGCAAGCCCTTTTCTATGCTGCCTGCAGGAGGCCCGTTACTTACACTCTGTAAGGGAGTGAACGTTTATTTTAACAAGTGCATTGTAGGGGAAACAGGTAAATTAAGTTGTTGGGCAATTCCCGGGGTGAAATTCCTGAAACAGTCATGGCTCCCCATGAATATTAAAATACATATTAGTTGAAGGACAAACAGAAAAACTTTGCAGCTTTCCGGCCGCCCCTGCGCTCTTGATCACCCCCAGCACGTGCTGCCAAGACACTGACCCCCATGAGCCAAGCCTTGGGGTGGGGGGAGGGCAGGCAGCCCCAGGAGATGCTGTGGGGGAGGTGCTGAGGGGGGCTTCCCCCTTTCCCTTCTCTATCTTTTTGAAAAGGGCCCTTTCCTACCTGGAGGGGGTTGGCCTATTTCTTTCAGCAAGTAAAGGCTGTTTTTGCCACCTTTGGGAGTGCAAGTGCCCCAGGCAACTGTATGGTCCCTGCCTCCCCAGGTGACTCTTACCCGGCGTTTTCCTGAGCCACCAGGAGGTTTGATGGGGGGCAGGACAAGAGGAGACACAGGAATACAGGTAAGAAGTCAGGAGTCTGTTCCTATTTATGGTGCCAGAAAATTAAAGAAAGTACTTGCATATTCTTCCAAAACACACTGGACCTCAGGAGGAAGGTGTAAAAGGGAAGGGGGGCGGGGGAGGAAGGAGGAAGAGAAAGATACCTTAAGCGAAGAGAATATAATGAACACCCGTGAACTTTGCAGAACCTAAAGGGCAACCTGAGGTCTTCAGACCCACACGACATCCACCCACGACCCCACGGAAGCCAAATGAACATGCAGCGTAAGTGAAAAACGATGCTTTAGGACAAGCCCCCCCACCTCCTGCCGCCCAGATCTGCCACTCCTCTGGCCCTCACGAGTGACTGAGTGACAGTGATGGTGCGCGCAGCACTCCTGCTGCTGGGCTCCAGGTGTTCGGGGGCAGGTGCTGCGCCCCGCCCTCTCACAACCCATGCCTCCAGCCCCGCTCCCCATTCTGACCGGGCCAGTTCCTGGGGCGGGGGAGGGGCTGTAAGCTTGAACATGAAACCCTGTGGGCAGAATGGAATGGAGGGCAAGGAGTGGGATTCTACCCCCTACCCTGCCCAGCATCTTGGCAGGCGGACTGGCAAGTGTGAGAGCTGCAAATGGTCTGAGAAAACGTGCTTATGTGTTTACACAAGTGTGTGCACAGAGTGGCTGCCCTCCCCGGCAGGTGTGGTGAGCACCATCCTTGGTGTGTAGTTTGTTGAGCTCTGACAAAACTTACTCCAGTGCTACCATGGGCACCATGAGGATACAGAGTAGAACAAAGACAGACTTCCGTCACCCCGAAGTTCTCTTTGCAGCCCCTTTGCAGTCATCCCGACCCTGGCCCGGGGCAACTACTGACTGGCTTTCTTATTCACCCACAATGTGGTCATCAGCGGTTCGTTTTTTTTATTACTGCTGTTACTGAGTGCTGTTCTGTTGTGTGGATAAACTACACTTTATCTATCCACCTGTAGGAGGACATTTGTGTAAGCTTCCAGTTTCGGATTTTACAGAAGAGCTGCTAGGGACTTTCGTGCTGACGGTTCACGAACACGTTTTCATTTCCCCTGTGTAACTGCTGGTAAGTGAATGTTTATCTTTCCAGGGCAGAGATTTTCAACTGGTGTGCCGCAAGACACAGTTTTTTAAATGTGCAGTACCTGACTATTTATAGTCAGGGGCACAGGCCTCTTTTCTCTTAGATTATCAAGTAAAAAATGACAATACCCAACACAATAGTCATCTGGTGTGAATGCCCCATCTTGAACCATAATATATATAATAATAATAATAATAATATAATATAGGGGTCATATAATAGTCGCATTTTATTGGTCACATCACATAATAAAGTTGCATCTGATTGGTTAATTCTTGGTACCAGAAATCCTTATACGTACACACATAGGCACCTGATTTTTTAAAAAGTTACTTTGGAGCAAAAAGGGTAAGGACTTCCATAGAAATTAGTTTGTGTGTGCCATGAGATGAAAAAGGTTGAAAATTGCTACTCTAGGGCAGGTCCCTGACCTTTTTTGGTGCCAGGGACTGGTTTTGTGGAAGACAGTTTCTCCACAGAGAGGGGGGCTCTCTGTGATGGGGAGGGGGAGGGAGGAGGCGGAGCTCAGGAGGTGACATAAGCAAAGCCCACCCCCACCACCTCCTGCTGTGTGACCCAGGTCCTACCAGACCACAGACCTGTGCTGGTCTGAGGCTCGGGTTAGGGACCCCTGTTCTAGGGGATTGACACACTCTTTCTCTAAGAGGCTGTACCATGTGCAAGAGTTCTAATTGCTCCACATTTTTTGCCAACACTTGAAATTGTTAACCTTTTAAAATTTTAGCCACTCTAGTAGATGTGCAGTAATGTTTCATTGTGGTTTTAACTCGTATTTCCCTGAGGACAAATGATGTTCAGCATGTTTTCATGCATTTAGTGGTCCTTTGTATGACCACTTTTGGAAAAGCTTATTCAAGGTTGTGCCCATTTTTAACATTAAGTTGTTCAACCTCTTACAACTGTAAGGTTTCTTGAACCATTCCAGATAGAAGTCCTTTGTGAGATGTTTTTTTTTCTCAGTCCATGTCTTGCTTATTCAGTTTCTCAATGGCGTCTTCTAATAAGCAGAAGTTTTAAATGATCACAAAGTCCAATTTATCCATCTCTTTAAAACTCAGTGCTTTCTATGCGTCCTAACTAAGAAATCTGTGCCTACTTCAAAGCCGCCAAGATTTTCTCCTGAGGAGTGTCTTTTATTCTCTTTGTTAGTATATCAAATGTAACGTTACCTGGGTTCGACACCCGGATTTACAGGTGAGTGAAGATGAAGGTAATCACCCGGGCCTCCTCCTCCGCCCAGTAAGCCCGCTAAGTGCAAACCGGTACCCGTGCAGACCCCCGCCCGAGGAATCCTGCACTGAGTCAGCGGCTCTCGATCGGGGACGATGTTGTGCCCCTTCCCTCCGAGGGCCTGTGGCTATGTCTAGGGGCGTTTCTCACTGTCATGAGTGAGTGGGAGGGGGAGGGTGCTCCTGGCATCCAGGGGGTAGAGCCCAGGGGTGCTGTGCTGCTCAATGTTCTGGGGCTATAGCCTAGCCCCCACCCCAGCAAAAAATTACCCAAAAAGTGAACAGTGCTGAGGGTGAGAAACTCCGTACCAAGCTTAGCTATAGGTACAGGCGCTACAGTCAAGAACGGCAGTTCTTAGAACCAAACGCTCTCAGAAAGAATACATCAAAAGTAAACAAATAGGTGTAAAATTCACGTTGTTGTTGACATCTTCTTTTCTCCTTTTGCAGAGCCTCTAGGTGTGGGCTCAGAGAGAGGATACCTACGTTTGCGCCTTTGAAACCACTGAAGCGCAGCGGCTGCCGTCTTTGGCCACTGCTGCAATCAATCGAGCCATCTAGCCCGGCCGCCTCTGATCTGGAGGGCGGCAGACCAGGGCAGCGCTGTCGGACCCACCGGGGGCCACTCCCCGTGGGCACGGCTTCCACTCCCCCTCTGGCCGAAGGCTGCGAAGATGGCGTTCACCAGTGCTATGAGCTGCAAACATCTGAGGTTCTCACACAGCCTGACCGGGACAACGGGATGCTGCTGAGCCCCGGGGCCAATCTTCATGACTGACGGGATTTTAGGGACTAAAAGCCTCACACAAGCACTGACTCCAGGTAGTGAGTTCAAAAATGGTCCTTAGGATGGGAGGTGGACTTGGAGAACACCGAGAGCAACCTCTCTCCTCCAAAACACCTCCTGGAAGAAGAACTCCAGATTCCTGCTGCTCTGAAGAAACGAGGCGAGTGACGAACGATTAAGCAAGTTGAATCTAACGGTTGTTTGTTGCAGCAAAAGATAATCTAACTCAAGCTGGGGGCGGGAAGGGAATGATCTATATGTGCATTTTAGGTCTTATTTGGCTCCCGTCCACCCCTCTTTGGAGGCTTTCTCGGCTTCGAACCAGTGACTGGTGAACCCCAGTGAAGGATGACCTCAGTGAAGGTCCTAAGGAGCTGGTCGCCGCCAGCTGCGCACATCAGGAGCGCGTGCACCTGTGTCAGCTGCGCATCGGGGCAGCCCTCTCCCCGGTGCGAGCCGCTCATGCATTACCCCTAACTCCACGCCACGCACAGTGCGATTTGAGGAGAATGTTCTGGAAGGTGAATTCACAGCTCAGCGTGTACCCTGGGTCGGGAGTCAGATGCCAAGGGTTGCCCTCTCTCTGCGTCTCAGACGTCCCACCTCCAGTGGGGCGTCAGGGTGGCTGAGCTGGGGGTCCCCCCCACCGGGACTCCGACTCTAGGAGCTGATCCCTGCTGCTGCGTCCCCGCTTGAGAGACACAGGAAAGCTCATTGACACTCTCCAAGCAGGTGCTTCCAAGTTCTGTCTCCTGTGGGCAACAAGAAATGCTCTAACGTTGATGTCTTCCGAGTCCCTGAATTCCAACGTCCCGTTTGTTTCTGCAAAGGGGTCTGCATTCCGTGGCCTCTTTTTCCCAATCTGTGCCCCCCGATGAACACGACCCCAAGAGCCCTTTCCTGGACCACGGTAGGGTCCACCCCGCTCCTGCCAGCCAAGACACGGTGGCGCCTCTATCGTGTGGCCCTCTCCGTCTTCCGGGTGACAAGGACCAGGTGGTGGAAGTCGTCCTAGCAGCTGCCTGGGAGCAATCAGGAGGAGAGCCACGTGGGCCGGGCCTGACAACACACAAGCTCTGCAATTCCAGAACCTGAAGGTCAGGGACGGCAAAGGCGACGGGAGACCGAGAGCGGGTCATGGGTCACAACCGCTGCTGAAGCGGCTAGGCGTTCTGGTTCGGTGGTTTGGCGTGGGAAGCTGTGCCGAAGCCGTGCCACAGCTGCTGTCTGTGGTGGTCTAAAAATAATTTTTTTAACGTCTTGCAGGTGAACGAGAAACTGCATGTTCCTCAGAAGTGTCTTCCCCTCCGCACCCCATTCAGGTGTAAATGTACTCACTAATTCCTGCCTCTCTGGGGAACCCCGAGTGCTGTAACTGACGGCAGTGGACAGAGGGGACGCTGGGGGTTTTGTGCAGGGGATTCCGGCACGGGGAGGGAGGAGAGAAGGGGATGAACACTGACGCCTGCTCTGCTCTGCTCTGAAAGCCTCTGCTGGCTCCTGGCTTCTGCGACCACTGGAGCAGCCAGAGGCCGCCCACCCGGCTGGAAGCAGGAAGCTCGCCCTGCATGCGGGACGGTTTCCATGGCACAGGAATGGGAATGGGGACGCCCGTGAGAGCCCTGAGAGGCGGAGGGCCTGCCACACTGATGCCTCGGGGGAAGGATGTGCCAGATCCAGAAGCAGAGACTGAACCGGGCCGGGAGACCCCTGATCCGGGAGCGGAGGGGCAGGCGGACGGCGCCCAGAGGGCAGGACGTGTCGGGGGACTACAAGGATGCCCACCTTCAGTCTGTCTTTCCCCTCCACACTGTCAGCGCCTTCCCCACCCACCACTTCTCCCCGCCCTCTGAAGCTCACTCCTGCCCAGCCCCCACCCCGGGAGCCAGTCCTCCTCCAGTAAAGGACCCGGGGTGGCCGGCACCCCTGCACAAAGTCTCCCCCAGCCCCACTGTGCTCATGGTGGCCCGGCCCCCACCAGGCAGGGCGATCCTTGCCGGCGCTGACAATGAAACATCTCCTCTTGCTCGGCATCTTCCACGAGCTCCGTCCTCAGCTGGGCAGACGTGCAAAGCCTGTTTCCCAGGAGCAGGGGCTCCATCTCGGAGCGACACCGGCAGGTGCGGAGTCAGAGTGGGCGTCGCCCAGTGCCCTGGGCACCAGTCGACTGCCTGCCTGGCTCTCGACTGTCCTCCTTCTAGTGTGCCAGCGACAGAGAGGGGAGGGGGCTGACCCTGAACCCATGGCCGGCTCGCTGTGGAGCGTACGCATTACACGGACTCATGAGCACGTCAGAAGGGACCACGGAACCACTGATTTCCCCACAGCTGACAGTCAACTGCCATCAGGGAGACACGTGGGAACGAAACCTCACTCGGTGCTTTCCGGGCCCACCGTGTCCAGTCTCACACACACTGCCCCGTGCTGGCCTCTTCATGGTCCCACGATGGAGATGATCATTCGGGCGAAATCATCCCTTCATTGAAGAGGGGTTTTCCTACCGAGATCAGCTTCCTTACTAGAGAGCTTGCTGCTTCCACAAACAGCGGGAAGGGGCGGTCACTGCAGCTCTGGGGCCCAGATCTCGGGCCCCTCCGGTGGACACCACAGCCGTGAGGCGCTGCAGTGTGAGCCCTGCTACGCTGTGCCTGGGAGTGATGCCCAGCACTTTTCTTTGGCTACTTCAAGACAAGTCAGAAGGCATCTAAAGAACCTATCTGAAGTCAGAGGATGTGGATGGGGGCAAGAACAAGTTAAAGTAATTCTTCTGTGTGCACATCACCAAGGAATCAGTTACAGCACCTCCAGAGCATGGTACCCCAAGCGGCTGGAACCAGAGAATGCAGTAAGTAGCGATTTATCGTTAGACAAGAGGGGGGGAGGAGGGGACTTCAGAGGAAGGAGATCGTGACCCTCTGTGCCTGCACCACCGAGATTTGAGGTTAAGTACATGTTGCAGAATTCCCTTGTTTTGCTACAATTCACCTCTAAAGGAAAAGTTTAGGGTGCTCTCTGGAGCAATACCTGTCTGTTCACCAAAGCTCAGATCGGCCGGCTCCCCCTCCCATGGGGCCTTGTGTCTGCGGCAACTGGGGAGGCCAGCCCGCCCCGACACAGCAGACCCACGGGGGCAACGCACTGCGGATGCGGGTGATCGGGAAGGGCTGATGTGCGTGGCACCGGGGTTTGGTTCACACCACAGGGCAGGCAGGCCTGCTGACAGGGCCGGTGCTGGGCTATGGGGGCAGGACAGGGCAGTGAAGGGCCAGGCAAAGTCCACAAAGGCTTGAGCCCTCTGCGGTGTCCCTCTGACTAGTCTGGAGGTCCCCGTCCCTCCAGGGAAGGTGACCAGCAGTGCGCCAGCGAAGCAGGGACCTCTGCATGGCTTTAGCTACAAGAAAGCAGGTGTCCTGTGGGCACTCCTCAGCCACCCTGCCCCCTGGATGAAGAGTCATGGAGTTAGCTACTAAAATGTAAGTCACATAAATCCCGTGTGGGGCATCTGATCCAAAGGCCAGGAGAAAACTCAGATCAATGGGCCCCCTGCCTACTCTCACACATGTACACGCAGGTACACATACAAACACCACAGCCAGCCAGGCACATGATCATGCTTCTGCGGGTGCATGGGTCCTTGGAAAGCCCGCCTTTCTCCCGTGGAGACACCTGAGCTAAGAGACAGAGAGGAAGCAGAGCAGGCGGAGCACATGTCCCACCAGAGACCTGGAGATCTATCCCGTTCCTGCTTCTGTCCGTGCACGCCTCACAGACGACCCCGCGTCGCCCTTGGGTGACTGGGGCGCGTTCTCTGCAGGGGATCGGGCAGCGATTCTTGCAGCAGGATTACTGGTCCCCGAGGTCTGCCTGGGCCTTAGTTTTAACGCGCAGCTTCCCATGCTTTCTGGGCTAATCCTCCCCGCACAGGAACACATTAGGAAAAAGAAGACAAATGCAAAAAAAAATCTGTCACCTGGCATGTTTGTTTTAACTTTTGCGAAGTTTCCTGAAACCCATTTATTCAGCAACAACCTACACTCTGAAATACTCAACTGAAAAGTAAAAACGATGCACCCATAAAGCACTTGTTTTCTGTGATCCGACATGGGAACTTCCCCACGGCAGCCTCCAACCGGGCTCCCGGCTCCCGGGGCGCCCTGCCCCTTTCTGGGGCTGCAGAGGGCGTGGCTACCAGCAGGAGGCCAGAATACAGAATACACCCGTCACTAACTCATCGGACAGCACACGTGCAATTCCATTCAAAGAGACACTGGCACCCTCCATCCACATGGAGAACTAAAAACAAAAGGTTACACTGTTCATGAGTAGTTCATTTGAGACACAGTTAAATATGAAAATACACAGAGATTCAAGATTAAAGCCATAAACAAAGGCATCATGGAAATGATAGGATCAAGGTTTCCACCCAAAAAGATTGTAGTGTAACATTGTGCTACGGAAAGAGAAATGAGGCGGCGCCTTCCATCCCAAAGGAGGGCCCGGCCGAGAGGGCAGTGTCTCCAAGGGCGAGCGGAGCTTCCAGGATGAGAGCCCGTGGGTACGGAGGTGGGAATGGTTAGTCTAGGTGTGAAATTTAGTCCAATCAGAGAGCCAAGAGCTGGCCTTCTGGGGGGCCGATGGGAGACTGGTTCTAAAGACAATCCCCACAGAAGTTTCCAGATACTTTATGGGAATGGCCGCATCCCCAGAACAAGGATTTTGGTTGTAAGGAGTCTACTTAGAAGGCTCCCTCTTTTTTAGACACCCTTGATTGAGAGAGAGAGAGAGAGAGAGAGAGAGAGAGAGAGCACTCTTTACTTTCCAGCCACACAACACACACGGTAAAACAGCTCCCACATAAAACTCCGAGGACAGCACTGTGGACTCAAGCAGCCCACGTGCCGGGGGGGAGTTCGCTTTCAAAGGAGGGGAGTTCGGGCCAAACTGACTTCTTGCAGATGCTACGAACACATCCCGGAACTATACATGCTAAGCCAAATAAAGGTTTCCCGTTTGTGTCTGGCACGTTTGTTTGTGGAAAAGCCAGGAGGGACCACAATGACCTGATAAGGGGATCTATCAACAGACCCTGGTAGACTCCTAAGGTAAAAGCGACAAAAGGTGCCGGTGTCGGGGGAAGGGCAGTCCCTGTGAGGGCTGCAGTGAGGACAGCGCCCCCTGGAGGCAGCTCTGCAGGCCAGCCTGGCCAGCTGGGGCCGCAGGTCACTCGGACAGTGAGGGGTTCCGGTGAGGGGTTCGTTCTCTCACCTTTCCACGGACAAGAAGCTGCATCGGGCATCATGCCAGCAAAGCCAAACGAAGGCCGCTGGTCAGCAGAGAAGGCGAACCCGGCCCTGTCACCACGCCAGCACCTGTGGCTTCTGCTCACCCTGTCAGGCTCTTCTAGGAAGGGTTTCGGCCTATTTTTCCCTGAACTGCAGCCCCGCCTGGGGCCCTCAGACTCCGGCTGCGCCAGATGCTCGTGTGGCACCGTCCTTTTAGTACACAGGGAGGGGTGGGAGGGGGAAATCAAAATAAGTATCCTTTTTAAAGCATATCCGGTCCTTCCCAGGGCATATTGTGAAGCAACTCCAAATGCCTGTCTCCGCAAGCTCTGACCACCGAGACGGTGGGTGGTGGGCCAGGCAGGCACAGGACGGCCCTACTGCCACAAGCCTGCCGTCCCTGCCAACATGATCTTGGCTCCCGAGAGTGTGTGTGGGGGGTGGGGGAGGTCGGGTGGGGTGCAGGAGAGAGAGGTGAGGACTAAACACCCCAGCGCTCTACAGAGCTGGGCTTGGCTTGAATTACAATGGAGAGAAAACGTGGAGAGGCCTAACTCCTCCCACCCTGCCACCTGCAAATCGGCATGTATGTCTCCCTGTTTGTCTTCGGTAAGAAAAAGGTCCTTGCTTTTTTGAAAAATGTTTTCTTCTTCACAGGGCCCATCTCCCCTAAAACGGAACCCGCACAGTCAACACAGCATTCCCCGAAAGTGACTCTTCCCCAGGTTGCTCTGCTCGGCAGGTAGACTGCTGACATGGATGTCAAAACTAGGAATGAAACCCGATCCTGGAAAACCCGCCTCAGGAGCAAAGGTCCCTCGGAGCGTCCCTACCGGATGCCTCCAATTCACCTTCAGAATCTGTCATCTGGTGCTCTGTGCCCAGGTGAGGGTGCATGTGGCCGGCCCTGCCCGGCACCTGCAGCCCTGCCACAAAGCCTCCTGTGAAAACCTCCACCCGTGACGGTGACGGTCTCCCTCGTGCCAGACACCCAGAGCTCTTCCTACGGTGACCTGGAATCTGCCTTGGGCTATCTTCTGATACCTCTTGTGCACACACAGGGTCTTCCCAAAAAGGTGGCCTCCCCTGTCAGTAGGGACACTCAGTCCTATCCACAGTCCCTGTAGGAAGCCAGTGAGCATTCGTCGTCTGGAATGACATGTCACTTCTAACAAGCCTGCTTTATTTGCATTCTGGGAAAAAGAAGGAATCCTTTGCCAATGAAGTCTTGGTTGAGGGAAGATGCTAGGAAGAAGATGCATTAGAAACCCACAGGTGGCCGCACCTTCTGACAGAGAGAGCCACGGCTTCAGGTGTCTGAGTGGAGGAAACAGAAAGAACCTCTTTTTATTTGTTGAACTGCACTGAGAGCTGGCAAAGAGCAAAGACAGTGACCCTAACTGGTTGCCAAGATCTGATCAAGAGCTTGCTCTAACCAAGGGGCTTGTGGTCCTCAGGAGACCTCAGAAATGGACTTTTAAGGATGTTCCACGGACTCCTAGGTGAACTTCCAGGACCCATCACATGACTCAACCATGGGGCCTCCTTGGGGCTACCAGGCTTGACATTTCCATATACGGTGGTCAAGCCTGGACGCTGACGTCGAAGGCTGAAGACACTTTGGTCTCCAAGGTTTGGACTGGGCTCCAGAGGGGCTCAGGGATCTTATGAACATCACGTCCTTCTGAGCAGTCTGTAGACTCACCTGACATGCGTATTATCGAGGTGCTGAGAACTCGTCTGGATAGAGTCTGAGATCCCTCTCAAATGGAACAACCTTGTCTTTAAAACGACTGGCGGCAGCGTACTGTGGCTCCTACCCTTTCTCACTAGAGGAAACAGGGCTTCCGGGGGAAAGGCCGACACCTGGCCTGGAGCAGGAACTAGACACAATGAGCCCCAGGCACCTTTTTGCACCAGAACGTGAGGGTCCTCTCCAAGCCTACCAGCTTCACGTCTAAAGGGCTCGGCTCCTACTGGCCAAAGATGGGACGTTTTGAGCTCCTATAATTACATTAAATTGAATTATTTTATAAATATTGAAACTCACTGGTCACCTTTGGGACGTGTTAGGAAACTCATTCTTTGAACATCGATAAAAGAAATAAAGCAGGGGATTACCCTGCCTTTCCTACAGGAAGTGCCCCTGGAGTCACTAAGTGATTGCTGATGCTTCTCCTGTTTATTTGAGAGAAAAAGAAAGGCTAAAATCATATCCCTATTTTTCAGCCCCTGATGAAAGAGTTTATCTACACAATGGTCATCAAAAGGCCTACTATCAGAAAAAGGAAAAACCAGACGCCACGAATCACCAGACGGTGGTTCAACATGCCCCCGTAGAAGTAACCCTGCCCCCCACACCAGAGGGCCTTCAGTCCGAGTCTCCTCAAGGCTCCGGAGCAGTGGTTCTCACGCAGGGGAGCGATGTGGTCGCGTGGGGACCCTGGCCATGTCCGGGGGCATTTTTTATGGCAGTGACTGTGTGTGTGTGTGTGTGTGTGTGTGTGTGTGTGCGCGCGCGGGCGTGCAGCCCAGGGATGCTGATACACATCCTACCATACCTAGGACAGCCCCCGCAGAAAGGACTTCTCTGGCCCAAAACACCAAGGCTGAGTAGCCTGCTGCAGCCCTTACCCACCGACGTGCAGAAAACCCAGGGGACAGGCGAACATGCTAAATGACACACAAGGTGAATCGGAAATCAGACGGTGGGAAACTGCAGAACCAACCACCCAACCTCTGCAGCAGCAGCAGCAGCAGCAGCAGCAAGGAAAGATAGAGGTGGATGGATAATAATGGAAGAAAACCTACAGATCAGGAGACAGATCAATCAATTTCAACGTATGAAGTTTGTTTCCTGGTTAAAAAAACCGAATAGTTAAAAAAAAACACACAAAAACTACAAGCAACTGGGGAAAAGTGAACATGGAAATTACTGAGGAATTATGTTTTTTGAGGTGTGTTATTGGTATTGTGGTCGTTTTTGTTTTTAAAAAAGTTTCTATATTTTTGAGATACAGAAGAAATTATACGATACCCGGGGATTTGCTCCAAAACCCCGCTGCTGGAGGGCGGAAGGTGCTGGGCAGCGGGAGGGTGCAGATGGAACCTGGCCCGAGGCTGGATGATAATTGAGTGAAAGGTAAGAGCAGCGTACTATTTTATTCTTTGCAGTATGTTGAAAGGTCCGATACTAAAAAGTTTTAATGCTCAGAAAACAACGGTGGCACAATATATAGTCTAACTGTACCAGATGCAGAAGACACTCTTCATCGATACAAACAGGGCTGGGACCCAGAACTCCAAGTGACACCAGGTTCTGAGAAGGCCCTCTGGGGGTGCACGCCAGACCCGGACTCGCTGGACTTTCATGTCCCTCCTGGACACGCATGAACTTTGGCTTCGCACGGCTACGCATGCTGTGCTGTGGTTCAAGCCGACGCTTCCACGGCGTGATGAGGCGCAGCAGGCCGATTCAGCCTGCCTTCTGGTGCGTGCCTGGTTTGGGTGGGGGGTGTGTGCAGGGAGGGGAGAGGGGTCACCACCCTTCTGACCCCTGTAGGCAATTAACTCATACTTCCAAGCAGGAGGCGCCATTATCTCTAACTCAGCAGGCATAACTGTACATAATTAGAGGTCATAATTACGGTTCTCTTTTTAAAATGTGACCACAGTATCCAAACTGACCTCTTGTGGCGGTGCGGCCTACATGCTGGGAAGTACATAAAAGGCAGGGACGGGCCCTACCCATTGGCGTCCAGTGATGGGCAGCCAGAGTCCCCTCCCGCCGTCTTTGAGGTCAGGAGTCCACGCTTATTCCCTGAAGATCTTCGATCTGTTTGGGGTTTAGTAATTATCATTTTTCACTGGGAAACACTTTTCTCCTTTAAACAGACACAGACTAGCCAGAGCTTTACACAATCTTTTCTGAGCACAGCAAAAGGCAAAAGCAACCGCTCAAATGAACACGCCGGCAGTCACGTGCATCTCCTGTCCAATCGCCCATGGAATAATGAAGTCGCAAAGATCAATTCCTGATCATTTTTCCACGTCAGTGTTTTGGAAAGTTGCTACAGAGCCTCTACTTCATTTAAAAAATTCCGATTTACTGTTATTTTATGATACCTCATAATCGGCTTCACCTAGTAATATTTCTACCTTGTGTAGTCCAAATCGTTACATGGAATGAATAATTTTGCCGGGAAATACAACCTGTCTGGATTTTCATGTAGCCAGACTGCTTTCAGTCCTAAGCACAGAATACTGGAATGTTCGTGATCTAGGAGACCCGGTGAAATCATCTGCCAGATGAAATGCCCGTGGCAGGTCCAGATGGAGAGGAAGCAAATGCTGTGGCAGAAAGCGACGGGCGAGGAACTCCTACCGACAGCTGATGACCCCCTTGCGGTCAGCACCGTGTTGGGTGACCACGTCAATTCCAGTCCTCCTCCCGAAACGGAGCCCACGCAGCTCATCCGGCGCTCTCCTTCCCCTTCTGAAGGAGCTTCTGCGTCTGCACCTTTCCCCGGCAGCCATTAAACAACCCTGACAGACAGGAGCTTAAACCCCCAGCCGGTGCTTGAAACACGGGAAAGGGAAGTGGCAGCACCGGCGAATCTCTTCCCGGCTGACAGAAGGAGCTAACAACTCCCAAGTTTGATACAAGGAGTTTCAAATGGGTGAGACGATGTCAAGTGACAACACGTGGACAGCCAGTGCCGATTCCCGCTTGGAGGGCCGGGCTCCGAATCAATGGCCCTGAGAAACGGACCGTCGTCGCTGATTTTTACCAGTACACTGTCCGTGAATTGAACAGCCTGGGAGTGAATGACGGTTCTCTGTATTTGTAAAACCGCCTCTATTCGGAAAAGAAAAACTCAACTGCTGTTCAGAGGCGTCCAAAACCAGAGTTTAAATAAAAGAATAATTGCCTCCCTGCTTCCGTAGGCATGTCACTACTAAGAAATACTCCTTTACTATGATTTTCTTTCGGCTCAGGAAGAGAAGTCCAAGGAACAAGTCCCTAACACATCACAGCAAAGGCGTTGAGTGGGGGCCAGCTCACCTGCCTCTCGATGTGAAGTCACTGTGTGATCGATCCACTGAGGCGGGTGCACTCACACAGCTCATCCGACCCCTGGAAGGGGTGCGGGGGAACGTTTCCGCGGTCCAGTCTTCAGGTTTACATGATTTATTGGAAGATTTCATGCAGTTACCTGGTCCAGAAACTCCAATTCCACGCTCCACAAGGATTTTGCAAAGGACGCGCCTGTACGTCACGGTTCCAGAACTGGGCCTGGCGTGGTGCCGCCTAGGTAGCAGACTGCTCCCACTCAGACATCCTAGTGACATTACAGGCTCAGTTGCCTAGAGCTTTACCTCACTGCTCAGTAAGGCAGGGTCCACCACATTTATCCCTAAGTGTTATCTGCTGTATTAATGTACACAAACAAGCCACACATTAAACGCCATCATTTCAAATCCCAGTTAAACTTTGGGTCTAAGTGCACATGTCACTCAGCTCTTTGTTGGCCACACGGCCGCTGGGCCGCTGCGGCGCCTGGTGGCTGAAAGGGTTAACAGTGCAGTGCGGGCGGGCAGGGGCTACCAGGTCAGCCCCTTCCTGGCTCTTCAGCAGACGGAACAGGTTGAAGTGAAACATTCCTTCCCCTTCCTAAAATCCTGGCATCTGTTGAGCGGCAAATCCTCTCCCTCCATTTTGCTTCATTTTATTCTCAAAAGAAACTCCCCAGTTTGGAAGACAGAACACAATTTTTACATTTCTTCGCATTCTCTCGCTGCCCATTTTCTCCATTGCAGCACTTAGCATCGCTAATGAATCCAAAATGGAGTTAATGTCATTGATCCCATTTCACATGGCAATTGTTCATTTATCCAATTCTCTGTTTTGTTATCTTTCGTCTGGACGGCGCTGCGTCCCCACCAAGCCAGCTGAGGTCACCCCACAAACATGTTTCTCCCTGTGCTGTTTTCAGAGCCGGGAAGATGAGAACCCAAACTCAGAGCAATTTTGGAGATTAAGCTTCCCAAGTAAATTCATTTTTTATCACAATCTTCATGTTCCAAAGTGGCCAAGTCATCTCGGTCATGTTTATTAACTAAAGGTAATAGGAAAGATCCTAATCAGAGCTTCCGTGTATGCAGCTGCACAAACCAATTCTCCCTCCGCATGTGGACAGGCGGGTCTCACCTCCAGCCTCCGAGTCTCATTAGCGCCCCGGGCCCTGATCAGCAGCACCTTGGTTTCCTGATGACCACCAGCAAAGGCAGTCTGTGAGCAAGAGAAGAGACGTGGACACCGAAGATAGAGCAGGGAACCACCCGGGAGAAGGGGAGGGCGGAGGTGCTCGTCCGCAGGGTGACTTGTATGGAGCCTGCAGAAAGTGCCCACGAACGCTGAGATTTCGTGCACATTTCTGGGGAGAGTCGTAGCTTTTACCCACCCTTCTCAGGGGTGGGAGACACAGAAAAGGGTGAGGGTCACTGGCTTTGCACTCACGTGTTGGAGACTGAGTCTCACTAGGCAGTGTGTGATTAGAACAGGACTAAATGCCTTCCTGGTGCTGAAAGAAAGCTTTGTGATTCTTTGGTCTGGATGAGTTTGGGATCTCTGCAATGCCCAGAAAGCTACAATCTGTTAAGAATCGAATATGTGCATGCCCCCATGATTTGCACGTTGAAACCATAACCCCACAATGGGATGGTATTGAAGACAGGGCCTTTGGGAAAGAATTAGAGTTGGATTAGGGGTTTGGGGTGGGCACTAATGATGGGATTAGTGGTTTTGTAAAACCTGGGGGAGGGGGTGGGGGGGAGAGAGAGAGAGAGAGAGAGAGAGAGAGAGAGAGAGAGAGAGAGAGAGAGAATATCTCCCTCTTCCCCATTTGAAAAGGCCACAGGAGGACACAGGGAAAAGGCAGTGATCTACAAGCCAGGAAGCAAGCTCTTGCTAGAAACCGAACCCTACTGAACCTTGATCTCAAAGTTTCCAGCCTTCAGACTAAGACAACATATTTCTGTTGAAGCCACTCAGTCTGTGGTGCTGTGTTTCGGCAGCCAAAGCAGACTAAAACACTCCTTGGAGGTGAAGGGTGGAGGTGGGGGTTGTATCATCAGAATTCAATAATTCACAAACATTGCGTGCAGTGAACACTGTGGATTGCCCAGCCTATATTCCACCAGCCTTCTAGCTAGAGCGGTTGGGATGTTAAAACCAACCAAACAAACACCTTCACTTTCCAGACTCTCTTGCAGCTAGGGTTCTGGGTGTGAATTCACTCTACTAATTAGATGCATTCAGGTGGGCTGAAGGCACAGGTCAGGTGAGGTGAGGCCCCCTTGGGCTGTTTGGATGTGATGCATGTGGGTCCCCGGCCAGCAGTGACCACGGAACGCTGCGGATGGCTCGACGATAAACATGCAAGAAAAAACATGCACAGAGACAAACTAGTTTCTGTGGAGAAGTAGTGACGAAATGGCCACCCCTTCTAGTGAGGAGCGCGCCGATTTACGATCCATACCTGCTTTTATTAGGCTCATTTTGCATAATAATTCAGGTCAAGTATAGTACTCATTAGGGGGAAGTAAGGAACCATAGAAAACAAGGAACTCTGCTGGTCTATTTTGAGTCGGAGTCAAAGAGCTGTAAGACTTTGAGGAACAAACTAACTTCCTCCTTGGACCCCTTTCATTCAACTGAGAGCATTCTAAACAAAGCAGGTTTCACAGTAATTTACATATTCTTTCTTAGGCCTGATCACCTGGGGAATCCACCCTTTTCAGCACAGAGCTGCACCACCCTGTCATTGTTTCAGGCTTAGGTGGAGTAAGGGAACTAAGGCAACCAAGAGATAAGGAGATTTTCTCCCAGACGATGAGAACTCAGGCTAGGTCAAAGCCGAGGAGCGAGGGTTCATCAACCCCTTTTGCTGCAGCCCCCCAAGTCCTTCTTTTGGAGGGCCTCCCAAAGTGATCGTGCCTGTCTTAGGTCGTTCCCCCCCTTGGGGAATCTTACCCGTCTTTGGCTAACTGACCAAGGTTTTTGGGGTTCAGTTATGAATAAAGCAGCAGAAGCAGCATTCCTGACAGGGAGATAAGCTTTTGTCTCCCTACTGGCTTACAGTTCCAAGGGCGTTCCCTTAGCCTTACCCTAGGCGGGGTTTCAGCTTCTGATGCCAGTCAGGGCGGTTCCCAGCACGAACGAGCGTGCAGGAACGTGGGAGACACTGGGTTTTCCCGCTGTGGCAGTCCTGTGTCTGTTCTCCAGCACCCTCCCAGGATGTCAATGGCAGGTGCAGGCGTGGCAATGGTTTCCGGGTCACAGACATGAGGCAGGCTCCTGGCCTTATAGTTCCAGGGATGGTGGCCTCCCTAGTAGTTGGGTCTTTAGGATTATGGAAACCATTCCTGAAATACCAAATTGGATTCTTCTCCTTTGGGCTGTCCAAACATTTTAGAAGCACTCAATTCCCTGGATGGCCTCTCTTTCTACTTCAATGGCCACTTAGAACACTAGCCATTCCCTTCTCGGTGTCCCAGGCCATAGGACGAGGACACCAATGAAGAAAAGCAGAGAGCAGTTTGCCTCCAGTCGGGCATCCAGGGAACAGCTCAGGGTGTTAAATTAGAACCAGCATGAAGCAGTTACGTTCTGTAGCTTTGTTTTTAAGGAGATAAACCAAGAAGCTCAGGTCTTTTTTTAACTAACACAATTTCAAGAAGATACTCAATAATGGACTAAATGTCTCCAGTTCCATGAGTCTGACAGAGGGAGGAGAACTCACTTTTTTTCTGGGCACAGACGTGCCCTCCTGAGCACGTTCCTGCCTACCAAGCTGAACCACTCCGCATCCTCCATGTGCAACTTCTGCTGAGGGATCAGCACGGAACCTCTGCACCTGTCACTGAAGTCATTGTTTCTTACCCCTCTCCTGGGAGGCCGCGACAAACCGCCTTTGTTCTCAAGAGTCAGGCACTTCACTGGTACGGGCGCTTGCATAACACATGAGAGCTGTGAGTACCAGCCCATTTCTCTCTTCGCCTTTGCTGCTAGGAAACTCAGAACCGGGTTTTAAATCAATCGCTGTCATTTCCTCAGCCTGCAGTCTTGAATGACAGACCCTCAGAGTGCCCTTCTCTCCCTTTCTTCCTCACACGGCTACTTTGTAAACATTCTTACAGGGAGAACGATGAATATCGTTGTTTTGGGGGCTTTTACCATGATACATAACCTTTTTTTTTTTTTAAGAGTGAGAGAGGGAGGTATAAAGATAAATAAAACAAAACACTTCCTTAGGGCAGGTCATTGGCCTGAGGACACGGTCCTCTCAGCTCACCCAGGTGGGGGCTACTGAGCAGGAATAGCAGGTGAGGACTTCCCGTTTGTTCTGTGCAGACGAGAAGATTGCCACCCAGAGGGAATCTGACAGCCGAGTTTCCAGAAAAAGGCATGCAATACCTAAATTGGGGCACAGTTGCTCAAGGGCATACCTAATAATTTATCAGGCTCTTGTTTCCTTTACATTTTATACTCGCTTCGACAGTATCAAAGACGATGATACTCTCCCTGCACTCTGTCAACTTGGGGCTCTTAACCCAATAAGCTTTCTCAGGGATCCTTGAAGACCGAAAACCAAGTCTCTTGGGGCACCGTGCAAGCAAAAAAGTAGCGTGACATTCTCGATGAGCTCAGAAAAGTCCCTGAGATGAACAAATAAATCAGTGTGCTCTCTCCGATTTGACGCTGTATCTTCTTTTTCTTATCTACCCACTAGTCCCAGGCAAATTACTCAGCACAACTGGCTTCTGTCTCCTTGTCCATTAAATGAGGGAGTTTCTTTGCTTGTAAAATAAGGGTATTCAACTAAATTGCTAAAATCAATTCTAATCCCCTGTTGAAGCAAACGCAATCCTACCCACTCGTCCAAAGCTGAGACAGGCCTAGGTTTGGAGAAGGAAGTCTGAGTTCCCTGCCTCCTCCTCCCTGCTCCCTCCGCCCTGCGGCTGGCCCGGCTGGCCGGCTGCACTTCCCGGGCTGGACAGCAAGGGCCGCCCATGCTGGGCCTTCTTGTTTGGTTAATCTCTTCACATCTATTTGCTTTGCTGCTCCGACAACTCCACAGCAAACAAAGGCCTGGGCTTCATGCCCCCAGGCTCCAAATTGGGAACCTGCCTATTTGGTTTGCTTTGGGGCACAAGCAGGGAGCCAACAGCAGCTTTTGTAAGTCAAGTTGGTGATCCTCTTCACTTAGTCACGGCTGTGAAAAGAGGGAGGGATGCCAAGGCCCCTTTCCAGGGCTGGTACTTCACCCACGCGGGGGGACGCAGGGACGGAGCCCCCTGACGCAGCCCCTCTCACTGAATTCACCCCCCCAAGGTGGGAGTTCACCATCTCTCTGGAATTTTGTCAGATTTGTTTTCTCAGCCCAGTGGGGGCCAAGCAAGGGGAACACCTTCTATCTGAGCGGAGTATGTCAAAAGAAAAAACACCAGCCACAATAAGCAGCGTGAACCGGAGCAACACAATTCCATTTTCCGATCCTATCAGAGGGCCGGACCCTGCCTATGACGGTAAAACTGTTTATCGGGGAAGGCGAGGCAAGCCAAGCCCTTTAAAAAAGCAGGAGAACTACAAGGATCTACCTCCAGACGGTTTATAAAAAGCAAGAAAGCACGTAAGTGAGGCAAGTGTCTCCTGCGGACCATCGTTCTGCAAGTCGTCTAAGCCAGATCCAGACAGGATTGGTGGGTTAATTATGTAACGAAACTGCAGTCGGCGATGGGCAGGGTCTTCCACAGCTCTCAGAACCCAAACTAGTTATTCAAGCTTTCACTGGGAACAGTTTAGGGATTCTGTTTCGGGAAGGCACCCAATTTTTCTTGTCTGGGTTAGAATTAAAAAAAAAAAAAAGAGCTGTTCTGCAAATCTGGCTTCTTGTCTGGAAGATAAAATAATCACAATCCCCTCTTCCTGCCTCAAATACCTTTTTGCTTCAATTCTTCAGAGTTAGGAGGATAAATAATATTTTTTTTTGGCAGAAAGCCAAAGTAATACCCCAGCAAGCTCTCCAACTTCTTTTTCAGAGACACATACTGTTTCATGTTTGATTTTCAAAAGCGGAACAATTTTCACATCATTATGTAAAAGGCTCCCACTATTTAAAATGCCATATCTAAATTAATATTATGCCCCCAAGGCAGCAGGCACCTGACCACGCTGAATCCCATCCATTTAATAAAGGGGGGAAAGTGCTCGCTCAAGAAGTTCACGAAAATGGCAGGACAAACCTTCAGGCTAGATAGAACAAGAAGTTACGGGTCAGTTGTGTTTTGGAAGCCTGGTTGTGTTTCCTCGTGGGGCATCCCTGTCGGCCCCAGTGCAGAAGGCCGTGGCCTCTCGGTGCAACTTCAGGGGCGTGGCCGTGGAGAGCATTCTCGGGACCCAGAGACCTGCGGTGAGTGGTGCTCAGTGCGTGTGTCTAGCAGGGTCAGCGGGACGGCTGCAAAGTGTGATGGTGGAAGAAGAACGCAGCCTCCTGCATCTAAAATTCTTCCTCTCACACTCAAGATGGACAAGGATCTTCCCAATACAGTAACCTGAGTACCCCTGACTGAATATATTAACTCGCTGAGAGGCATGCCTACCTCTTCCGGTCGAAAGTCAGAAGTGGGACATGGGACATGTTTGCCGACGAGTCAAGAGGTTAAGTGAGCACCCCGAAAAATGACCGGGCCCGGGGCTGACGAGTCTGTTGGCAGGGCGGTTGGTGAGTGGGCATTCATAGGACTCAGTGGGCGGAGGGACACACCAGCAGAGCTTGTATGGGGGTGAGGGGTGCGGTGGGGGGGAGGGAGGAGCAGCACTTGAGTAAGGAAAGACATCACTGGATATGAACTTTCTGTCCTCACTTCTAGATCGAAACCAAAAATCTTTAAAGCCCCCTAGTTTTGCCAAAGGCAGAATAATCTACAGGGAGGGGGTCAGGGGAGGAAACACGTCTCCGCAGATGAGGAGTCTCGAGCAATCGCATGGCAAATGCATCAGGATGCGCGCCGGCCCCCAGCCACACCACTAACCTCTGCGCTCACCGACGGGAGCCCGGGCCCACGGAACGGCAGCCAGGGCAGCCAGCCGTCGTTAGGTGCAGCCACGTACCACGGCCCCGGTTCTACCGAACACCAGCTGGCACGAACAAGAGTTAGGCTCCTATGGCAGCTCATCGATGCCACCATGAAACAGGTCTCCCAGGTAAACCACTGCCCACGCAGGACCAGTCTCAAGAACCCCTTTCCCGCGAATCTCTGTCAGCTCTTCTCCACCCCACAAGCCGAGGTCCAACCTTCCCGCCTGGCTTTCCAAGCCGCAAGGCTGGCCACGCTCCCTGGGGCAACCCTGCCCCTCCAGCCAACCTCTCGGGGGCCGCGGACAGCCCCGGCTGTCCTCGTGGACACTGCACCTCATGTCACCAGCAATCTGGGCCCCTCCCCCGCCCATTCCTCCTAAGGAAACTGTACCCACCCCTTAACGAAAACCCAACGACCACACGTCGCTCCTGTCAGTGGAATTGCCGACAAACCCTTTCACGGTCGCTCTCATCAGACACCTGGTGAGTTGATGGCTACTGCCCTGGCCCTGGTACCCATCTTCAGGGCCCTGCCCCAAGGCCAGACGCTTCTGGACGACGAGGAGCACTGAGTTAGCATCTCACGAGTCCCTGCATCCATGCTTCCCCGGACTGAACATGTGCTGTGCTGATTTTACGAGAACACCTGCGCAAACGGGATGCGTGAGTCCTGAAAATAGCTCAAAGGAGGAGCAGGTGTCTTAGGGGAAGGATAAGAAGGTAAGATCTCAAAATGCTTACATGTGTGTACTCTGCCTCCCTCACCCCCAATTACTAGCGAGAAGGGCACCAAAACGTGAGTTCTGGAGCCACGCACATCTGGGTTCGAATTTCCCATTCAGTGGCTGTGTGGCTTTGGGCGAGTCACTTCACCTTTCTGAGCCTGTTTCCTTTCTGAACAGAACCAGGCACCCTAGTGCATACGGTGGTTGCTAAGAATTACATTTTGTAAAAAAAATTAGAAAATAAAAACTATGCTAAAAATTTTGGGGGGGTTGGTTGCTCTAGAAGTGCTAGTTTCCCACCCCCACCCCCACCAACAAGCCCCAGTGAACGAGGAAGGAGAACGGACGGAGGAAGCCCCGGAAGCTTCCCAGGGGCCGCTGTCCCCTTCGCTGGCAGAGCCCTCCCCCGCGCAGAGCCCGCAGCGTAGCTGCCGGGCCTCGCTCGCTGTGCTGGTGGCTCCCCAAGGTGCCGATGCACTCAGGCAAAATGAAGCTAACATCTGTATTCTATTTGCTAATGAGCAATCATCATTTGTACCTTTCTCCAGCCTGGGATTCAGCTGCTTGGAATACTAATGCCATTAGAAGCGGGAGTCTTTTTTGAAAAAGCACGCACTCATTTAGCAAAACCCTATTTAACTCATTGACATTTGTATGGTTCCTGGGATCCTTGGACAATGCATACGTAGCTGGTCATGAAGCCCTCGATCCCCCCCCCCTTACAATGCCCCGCCCCGTGCCTAAGTGTTTGGGTGTTTGAGCGGGGATCCAGAGCCAGGCGCCTTGAGTGGTCCTGCCCTGCCCCATTTCTGGAGGTAGCCTTGCTCACCGCTTGGTGTGTGTGTATCTATCTGCCCAGAGCTTTTCCTCTGCTGGAGGAGCAGACAAGAATCTGTATCTTTCAAAACTAAACAGTGTTACCGTCCCACATAAATGGAAACAGACTATATACGGCTTTGCAACTTGCTGCTCCTGCTGCTGCTGCTTCTTTTCATTTAACAGTAAGTCGTGGCCTTTCTCCGCATCTGGGGTAGAGACGGACATAGCTCACGGCTTTTCATTGATGCACAGTTTATTTCAACATTTCCCTGGCTGTGGAGATTTACTGAGGTTGTTTCCAATTTTTGGCTTCTATAAAGAAAGTGAAAGCAAGCACACGTAGGGTAGCTCTTCCAGCAAATTCATCTCAAAGAAACTTTCTGGGCCTCGCTCTCCGCAAAGCGAGCAGGTCGAACTGGGAACGCACTGCGACGTCGGGGCTGAGGAGGGAGTTTTGTCTCTGCACGCGGGCGGGCACGCACGCTCCTCCCAGTCCGGCCCCCAGCAGGGCTCGCCTTACCCTTCCCAGGTCTTCCACTCTCTGGGCTCCTTTCGGCTTTTACCTGACACATTGTTCCCGCGGATCCTGCACCTCTGTAAACTTCCTTCTTCCCTTAAGAAATCCCTGCCTGTTTAATACCTGACAGACAGCGTCAGAGAAGCTCAGAGATTGTAACGGGCGTGCATGGGCATCGCAGAGCAACTCTCGGCCCTATGAGGAAAGGCCTCATCTGCTGAAAGGCCAGCACCACGTCCCGGGAGCCGGGAGCAGCATCCGCACACAGAAAGGGCTCTTGTCAAGCATCTGGGGAGTGGATGGCGGCTCCTCTGGCCGGGAGCTGGGAGTGCAGCCTGGGGCACGCTGACTTAGTCGTCTCTCTGTGCCTCAGTTTCCTCAACTAGAAAATGCAATAAGAGCACCTCCCTGCCTTACAAGGCTGCTGTGTGGGTCAAACAAGTTGATGCATGCAAAGCCCTCAGAACAATGACTAGTACACAGAAACGGTCCATTAAAATCAGCTGCTGCTCATTAGTTACCATTATTACTTGTGCAAGTTTGTCATTCCATTTGATCAAGGGGATGCTGTGCTCAGGGGCACCCCTGAGACTGCCGGGGTGCAGTGCTGAGATCACGTGGGGCTAGACATGCCAGGCACTGTAGGACAGGAGTGTGGCAGGCTCCTCGCCACGGCCAGTGCTGTCTATCCATTTTATCATAATGGTGCATAACTCCGTATCGACAACTTATGAACAGTGCTTTTGTTTTGGTCTGCTTTACTTTGCTTTTTGCTAGTTACACTTTCTTGTTTCATTTCGCATCCCTTCCTCCTCCTCCTTTCTCACCACCACGTGTTTCTTCTTCCTTGTGCACCCCGGACCCCAGCGGCAATCCCAGGAGGTGCCCCGTTCTCTGCCGGCGTTTGGGACCTCCCTTGGTAATGCAGTTCTGGAGACAGCTCCACACCCATCGTTAGCGCGATCTTAGTCAAGACGCTCACCCCCTCTGCGCACCAGACGCCTTATCTGTGAAACGCACTGTGGGGAGGATTCCATACAGGCGCACAAAGCAAGGAGGACCTAGGGGGGCCGTGTCTTCGGGCGCTGTGATGGCCAAGTGCACATTCTGACCCTTTCCACACTTGCTTATGCTCCCCACCGAGTAGGGTCCAGAATATATGTTTGTGGGCTGGTGGATCAGGAGCAGGGACGCAGCCGGGACTGTGGCAAAGAACACTGATCTGGACCCAAAGAGTACTTCTGACCTTGGCCCCTAGCAGCCCTCTGGAGTTAGCCCGCCGAGAGGAGCTTCCATCCACTGCACGCAGGCGCAGGTTTGGGAAGACGGCACCAGCACACGGGAGACTCCGCCAGCAGCGGCCTGCCCTGAGAACCCTCCGTAAACAGGAGTTTCAGTTAGATGGTCCCACTGGAAGAAGGGCTGTCCCCTCAAGGTCGAACCTGATATAACAATGACTGAAAAACGACCAAGGGGAGGCAATCCTGACGGAGAGCAGAAACACAGAAATTAACCACAGAGTGCTGTGGGGAAGGTGTTCAAACTCTGAAGCTTATGGAGTGGGGCCAGTTGGCTGAAGGTGAGCTCAGGGCAGCATTAAAAACATAACCTATTTTTACGCCAACAAGCAGGAGAGGCAATAGGTACAGAAATCTCCAACGAAGGCAGAAGACTGTGGGGGGGATCCGTGTCCTAGGATGGTGTCAGGGACACTCGGAATTACTGCTACGAGGAAAAAAAAAAATGTAGTGTGGATTCTACTGTTTGACAATAAAGACGGTGTTAACAGTGATTACTTTGTAATAACTGTGGTTCTATTCCAGCGAAGCGTCTGCTGCTGGTGTTTCCTCCCTTCTCGGGGATGGTGTTCCATTGCCATGACAACCAGCCACATTTTGCACACCACAGAGCACTGTATCATGTATCACCATGGCAGAGAGGAAATGCCACACGGTGCTTAAAAGGCACCTTCTTTTCTCTCTCTCCTAAAGCCTGTTATCACTCCCATGCTGCATTCACACCATGTTACACAGAACCTCCGGTGACTGATTCACGATCTATGTAGCAAAGCCAGAAAGCCGTGCAAATCCCTTAACATTTTATGACAAATAAATGATAACCCAACTGTATTATTCTGGGTTTTTTTTCTTCTTCAACACAGTTACAAAGAACTTGCTTTTACCAACTTCCTCACTGGACCAAGAGTCTTCGTCAGACTTTTACAAACGTTTGTCTCATGCGGCCAAAACCCACCTAGCCGCGTGGTTGGGAACTAAAGCATTCCCTGTAACAGAAGTTTCCAATACATGAAGCACTGCCTCTTGAAATATCTTTTTTTTTTAACATTTTAAGTATTTTGACAAAATTTAAAAATCGCATCATACACCTCCCCGTTACACAGTCCTTTCCTGAGGACTCGCCATCACCATGGAAACCCATTACTGGGCACCGCTGTGATGCCCGATCCTCTCCAGAGCAGATGTCACTTGAGGAGCAGCTGGCTGGGGGTGGGCAGACTGGGCCTCCACCGGCCGGCGTAGTGCTCAGCACTACGGGAAGGTGACGGACAAGCCTGTAGAGTCTCAAGGTCTTTGGCCTCGCATAGAAAGACATCTACATCTGTTAGATCTACAACTTGCAAAACATCCTTCCTAGTGGCAGCCAGAGGGTAGGGGACAGGGGAGTGGACAGGTTCTCTCGGGAGACGTCCAGGCACTGGCAGCTGATGCTCGCCAACCGCTGGGCTGGGTCTGTCTGTCCATCTTTATGAGCTTCTCTAGGAGGGGAACCCTGAGAAAGCCTGGCCGCCGAGCTGGGATTCTGGGTAGCTCCCAGAAGCCTCCATTGTTCAGACAATGTCAAAGTTGCCAGAAGCTCCCGCGAGGTCCTTTCAAGGAGCACCTGGTGGGGAATTGTGGTAGTTGTCTCACGGGACAGTCCTGGGTAGGATGGATGATGGTGAATAGAAATTTCCACAGATCCCTGGTGTACAGAAGGTTCTAGAAGGCAGAGGGGAGGGGTGTCCTTCTTTTTCTTTTTGGACAATCTGTGTGAGCCCCTTTTAACCTGAAGGAGATTTAGAGTAAAGCGCAGAAATGTATAACCACATCAGATCTGTAGAATTAATTTTTTAAAATAAGAAATCAATGCAGATCTCATATTTTAAATATGTGTTATCATTGAGAAAATCAGCTATAAGAATAAGGACCAGCCTTAAAACATCAAATGAAAAGTGTGGAATTAAATAAACAAGTTAGACTGACTTTAAGTCAAAACGTCTCTACTGCATAAGAAAACCTAAAAGGCCGTAAGGTGTAATGCACTTATAAGCTTAATTAGATTTATAAGAATTGCTTAAGAGCTCGGGGAGGCTTGTTTGTTGAGTCAGGCAATTGAGTACTTATAAATTTAATATGTTCGATTTCCTTTACAAATGCAGTTTAAAATGTTTAAGCGAGTTTAATTAACTAAGTTTGCAAATCAGACCAAACATTAATAAAAGGCCCCCTCTAAAAGTGACTGTTAAAAATTGCTAGGCTTATATAAATAAAATAATGAGATCTCTGAGTAGCTCTTAAAAGCCTAAGGGAAGGTACCATTTTAGATTTTGTAACTTTAATAAAAATTAATTTTAAAAAGTAAATATGAGGATTATCTTTTTTTTTACTCAAAAGGCTTGGAAACTCCACCCTATCTTGTTTTTAGTTATTCAGTCTTTGGTAAAGTTTACTGATGCACCTACTATGTGCCAGGTGTTGGGTGAGGCATGACGGGATGTCCTGGCTCTTATGATTATCTGGTAGGGGAGACTACATTACGTTTACAAATAAATAATGCATCAGTAAACAGGCTGATCACTGACTGATGAAGGTATAAGGTGATGTCAGGACTCGGGAAGATGTCGATGAAGGTGTTAAACAGAAGTCATGTCTGGCCCTGGCTGGCGTAGCTCAGTGGATTGAGCGCGGGCTGCGAACCAAAGTGTCGCAGGTTTGATTCCCAGTCAGGGCACATGCCTGGGTTGCAGGCCATGGCCCCCAGCAACCGCACATTCATGTCTCTCTCTCTCTCCCTCCCTTCCCTCTCTCTAAAAATAAATAAATAAATCTTAAAAAAAAAAAAAGTCATGTCTGAACTGGATCCAGTCTGGACCTTGCTTTTTAAGGTCTGTAAGATTTCCTTCAAACATCCCGAGGCCCCGAGTCTGCCCTCCAGACATACTCATGCTTCTACTGTCCTGTGAATTGGAAACTCAGATTTTATTTATTTTCAATCCTGACCCGAGGATACGTTTATGGATTTTAGAGCGAGGGGGAGAGGCAGAGAGACAGAGACAGAGACAATGACGTGAGACACATCTATCGTGGCTCCCCATATGCACCCCGGGGATCGAACCTGCAACCTGGGTATGTGCCCTGCCTGACCGGAAGTTGACCCTGCAGTCTTCTGGTGCACGGGATGACGCTCAACCAACTGAGCCACCCGGCCAGGGCTGGAAACTCGGGTTTGAAAAGTCTGTTAGAGTATGCGTAAAGTACAAAGGTTACCAGGGCGCGAGTGCCAGTCCTTGGGGCTCTCCTAGAAAAGGGTTTGTTTTGTGAGGGTTGTCACATTGTTGCCCAACAGTCTTTACATTTTCTTTGTAAGCTTGACTCTTCCTTGTCCACCCGATAGGTGAAGTAGCCTACTCCCCAAAATGGGCTTATGATGAACCACTTTTAGATGTAGCACGAGAGCAGCTTTACTTCTAAAATTAAACCCAAAGGCGAGGATGCCATTCCACTGAGAAGACAGTAAATTCAAAATGGGGAGAGGGGGCAGTCTTGCTCTCTGATGGTCAACTTCCCTGGAGACTTTTATTTACTTCTAGAACAGCAGGACTACCGGGAACATTTTTACATGATTCCTCATTAAGTGTTACGGGTTGAAGTGTGTCCACTCCCCAACCCCCAAATTCACATGCTGCAGTCCTCCCAGGGCCTCAGAATACGGCCTTATTTGGAAATGGCATCATTGCCGATACAATCAGCTAAGATGAGGTCATACCAGAGTAAGGTGGGCCCCTAATCTAAAACGTGGATGTCGTTCCAAACAAGGGACGTTTGGACAGTCCCAGACATGCACACAGGGGAAATGCCACGTGAAGATGGGCGTGGTGCCGCCACAGGCTGAGGGCCACCAGCAGCGGGGCGTGTGGCCCGGGTCACACCCTGCCCTCCGACATCCAGCCTCCAGACCTGGGAGAGAATCAGCGTCCACCGTTTGAGCCACCTAGTTTGTGGGACGTGTAAGGCAGCCCTAGCAAACTAACACGCTACGGTAAACCGAGCCAGAAGAAAACGCAGTTCTGGGACTGACCCAGTGAAGTCTGCCACAGACCAACTCGCACTCAACTTCAACCATTTTTATATTATCCCTGAGTTAGACTCCAAATAAAACAAGCATGATCTCAGTCAACATGCTGCTACCCCTCAGCACCCAGGAATGGGGAGTTTTACATTGTTTTGGGTCTGGCTTCCTCCCACTGTTCCAAACCGTGATTTTCTGTCTCAAAATATAGAGCTAACGTGGCCGAACTATTGACATAAACCATAAAGTGGGGTTTGTTCCTTTCATTTACTATGT
Source organism: Phyllostomus hastatus (assembly GCF_019186645.2). Taxonomy (NCBI): domain Eukaryota; kingdom Metazoa; phylum Chordata; class Mammalia; order Chiroptera; family Phyllostomidae; genus Phyllostomus; species Phyllostomus hastatus. The sequence continues at coordinate 61,773,299 of NW_025334033.1, forward strand.
CACCACCAACAGGACGCCCTGTGGCACCTGCTCGGTGTAGGAAAAATAACACTGACCAGCTCTTCCCACCCAGTCACGTCAGGTTTGCCCACATGATAATGTAGCTGGCCAGTGAGCTAACAGAATGTCTGCAGGATGGCAATCACGCAGTTGTTCAAAGGGTCCAGAGGGCTGGTTCTTCTGGGCTCTGAGGAGTGACCGTGGCCCACGAACAAACACGGTGAGCCCCAACAGGTCATGACCGGGTAGGACCCCCCTGCCTCTGAGTGCAGGTGAGTGTAGACTGTTTCTAGTGATGAAATACGGCAGAAGTGACGGGCAGTCACTTCCGGGGTTACCTTCTATCATACATGACTGTGTCGTAGCAACTGGAACCAAAGACGCTCTTGCTGGCCCTGAAGTCAGCTGCCAGGATGGCGAGAGCCGGTGAGGGGCCGCATAGCAGGGACTGTGCGGGTTTTTAGCAGCTCAGAGTGGACCCCACCTGACAGCTGGCAAGCAAAGGGGACCTCCATCCTTCAACCACAAGGATCTGAATTCTGGCAACAGCCCCATGAGCCTGAAAAGGGACCCGAGCTCCAGAAAGGACCGCGGCCCACTGACACATGCCTTCTGCCTGGTGAGACCCTGGGCAGGGGACCCAGGTGAGCAGTGAGCTCCTGACCCAGGGCAACTGTGAGATAATAAATGTGTACTGTTTTGTGTGCCGTGTGTGCTAATTTGTTGTGCGACCGAGAAGTTAATACAGTGATGATGATGTGCTTTGAGGGTCTGATGCAAAGGAAAAAAAAAAAAGGAATCTCTAACTAGAAAAGCTTAGTAAGGCACATGTTCTGAATATAATTTCAAGGATTTGTTTAGGCCCTCTAAAACTCATCAGTGAGCCCCCAAAATGTTCTTGGACACCAAATAATGAGCCCTTTTTGTCTAGTCAATAAAATCTACCGCAAAGCTTGGTAATGTCTGGGAAACTAACAAGGTCACAGTATGTAAGGCTCCCCTGCTAGCCAGTTTCTACAGTTTGAAATGTGAATTTAAGTAATTTGTTTCATTCTTCATCTGTACTAGAGTCATTATTTTTATCATCTTCAGCTTGCTTAGACACAGAAGAGCGCAGATTTGAAGAAAAGACAATTTCGTATGTTATTAGGAGAAAACCCAGATCCATCCTTGCCCAGGCCCCCACTGGGACGACACCTAGCTGCAGGAGGAAGATGGGTCGCCGGAGTCCGCCTGCTGCCGCTGGGCAGGAAGCCGGTGCCACTGAGTGCTCAGCAGCGGGAAATCTCCTTCCAAGGGCTTTAGTAGGCATGCACTCTCCCTGGCTGATCCCCTGCCAGTCTCTGGGGGGAGGGCCACGTGCAGGTCTGGGTACAGGCAGGAGGACGCCAAAGGTCGTCCCTCTGTGTGACACTCACAGAGGCCAATGAGAGATGAAAGGGGGCGGGCAGGTCAAATGATCGAACAGCAGCTACCAGCACAGGCACCAGCGGAACAGAAGGATGTCCAGGGGAACTGAACCGGCCCTAACGATGCAGACGGGAGACGGGCTCAGGAAGGCCTTGTGACCTGAAGTCTAGTTGAAGGAGCTGTTGACTGGACCAGCCTCTTGCCCCTGGAAGCTCTGCAGAGAGAGGGGGCACACCGCCAGTGTTGATTGGAAGAAGGTATGGCAGCCGGCGCCATGTAAAGTGTCATGGAAACCAGTGCTTTTGCAGCACGGAATCTCTGCTGCTCAGGAAGCCAAGGAGGAAGGTATAGCAAACCACCCTGTTATCACGCGGTTTGCTGACATGTCTGTGTGCCCTTCTGTTCTCTCCAGGGGACCACGAACCCCTCCCCTGCAGGGTGACGCCCCTTGCATTTCTGCATCCCAGGCAGGCAACACGATGCCAGGCACGGAGCTCTCAGGCAATCTGCTGACTGGGTGATCCCCCACCTGCTCTTTCTTTTCTTTTTTTTTAAATCCTTACCCAAAGACATTTGTTTCACTGCTTTTCGAGAAGGGGCAGAGAGAAACATCAAACACGTGCCTCCTGTGTGCCCTGAGGACTGAACCTGCAACGCTGCCCTGAGATGGGGAGTCAAACCCGCAAACGCCCAGTCCATGGGACGGTGCTCCAACCAGCTGAGCCACACTGGCCAGGGCCCTGCTGCTGCTTTTCCCGCCTGCTCATCCCCCGCTCACATCTTCTGTGACGAAGGCTGGGCCGTCTGAGATCAACGCCAGCTCCAGCAGTACCAGCCCTGTGGCCTCGCAGAAGCCACTTCCCCTCTGGGTGGGTGCCTGTCCCCCAGTGGGGCTGATAACAGTACAGCCAGTTTCCGACTTACGTTGGTTCAACTTAAAGATTTTTTGACTTGACAATGGTGAGAAAGCGATATGCATTCAGTAGAAAGCAGACTTCAAATTCTGAACTTTGTTCTTCTCCCAGGCTAGCAATACCAGGTCCAATGGTCTCTCGTGGTGCCGGGCAACAGCAGCGAGATGAGTTTGCCCACCTGCAGGCTAACGTGAGTGTTCTGAGCACGTTCAAGGTAGGCGAGACTACACTGTGACATCAGTAGGTAAGGTGCTTTAAGTGCATTTTCAACTTAAAAAATTTCCCACTGAAAATGCGTTTATCGGCAGGTAACCCTGTTGTAAGTCGAGGAACAGAGGTTATAGGGTGTTTGGGACTAAATATACATAAAGGGCTTCAGACCCATGCCCGGCACACAGTAAGCACTCCGTCTGTTCTTAGGTGATGAAGGCCACGTCTTTCTCTGTGTTAAGTTGTATAAATACCCTTAAAATGCTGTCTTGTCTCCCAGTGTAGAAGAAAGTTCTCCACTTTTTGTTGAAAGCAATAGCTTCTACTTATAAAATACTTTCACATCTATTTTCTCGTCTGAGTCTCCCGACAAGCCTGCCACAAACCCCCCACGGCGCTCCCAGGGCAGCGCACACCCGGCAGCCCCGAGAGACTATGCGGGCTGGAGGCTGAGGGTAATGATGGTTATGCCACACCGCCTCACCTGGGAAAGGCCATTTGTCACTTGATGAGGAGGAGCAGGCCCGCCTCGTATGTCTGCAGTGATTTACCTTGAGTGTCTTTGTTGCTGTTGTTTCACGACTGAACAAAAATGATGATTTGTTTTTATTTGCTTTCTCCCACACTGGTACTTTAAAATATTTTTTTCTTTTCAATTAAAAACTAGTACGTGTTTACTATGGAAAATCTGATTACAAGACAAGAAGAATCTCAAGAAGAAAATGGAAATTACCCACAACCCCATTTGGTATTTGTAAAGGCTTTAGGAGAAGCATTTGCAGCAAAGTCGGGCCATTCTGCAGAAAGATGTTAGTTAGCAGGACTTCTCGGCCGTGCTGGTCACGTGGAATTCTGGGAGTCAGTAACAGTCCAGGCCTGGAGGCGGGTGGGCAGGGAGAGGAGGCTGGAGGGAGCTAAGGAGGCGGGGCCATCAGAGGGAGGGTGGCTGGGGACAAAGAAGAGGCCAGTTGGTCCGAGTCCAAGTGGTTGTAAAGGGGCAAAGTAGGGTCTGATCTGATCTGCCCAGCAGAGTGACAAGGGTGTCCTCTGCCACAGAGCTGACTAGGGTTTTGTCAGAGCAGAACACGGCACCTGAGGACCGGCTGCCTTCAGGAGGTCACAGCCACATAGGTGGGGTGCCAGGGCCCTGGAAGAGAAAGACACAGAACCCTTGCCTCTGGAGATGGAAGAAGGCCAAGTAATAGGGCATGGCTGCCCTAGGCGGTACTGCTTTCTGGACCTCCTTGTCTAGCTGATGGTGCCTGCGAGCAACAACATGGGCCACAGCTGCCTATTCTGCAGTCCTTCCGAGAATAGGTGGATGGGGGCAGGAGGACGGTGGGGGTGGGGAGTCAATTTCCAAGTCTGCTCCAGTTGATTGGCTGGGGGGATCGGGAGCCGTGGCTACTGTGTTTACACCTGAAAGAGCTGGGAGGGGCGCGGGTGGAAGCAGGAGCTAGAAGCCATTTCAGAAGGAGGTAAGCTCACCAATGCAGGAAGTGTGGACCTCAGTATGAAGAATCCTACATGCCCCTTAGGTTGCAATATCAGTATTTCCCAATTGTATTTAGGCCAGGCCTGGAAAAAGTCCCAGGAGAGTCACAGGAAAGTCACAGGAAGAAGTCACGGCTGCCACAACAGTCACTACCGTATTGCACTTTCCCCTATCTCGGCCTGCTTCATATTTCCTACCAGCTAGAGACACGAGCAGACCCTAAGAGGTTCCTGTAAGCCAGAATCTGGAGGTCAGTGCTTTCAAACAGCTCATCTGTAGGACGATACACATGTCCGCAACTCACGTCACATTCCTGAAACACCAACTGTTCACTGGACATACGGTGCCTCCCGTACACAGCATTCCCGACAACCAACAGACCCACGTGCATCATCGATAAAACCACCGCCTGGGCGATCACAGGAGCCTGGGAACCGCCACATCCCCATTTCAATGGATGCAAATCAGGGCAAGAAAAAACAGGACCCTTAGTTACATAACCGGGAAGGATTATGTAACAAAGGTCCCGGTGCAACTTTACTTGCACCTGTGCCCAGGAGGGCCGGGAGAGGGCACACCTTTTCAGAAGTGAGCCGCCCAGAGCCGTGCAAGCCATGTTTCCATATTGATTTAACTAATCCCGCTGACTCAGCACCAACAAAAGCCTCTGCTCCTCTACCCTTGTTTTTCCACACCACTGGATGAAGCAACCTCTTTTCAGGGCGATAGTGTGTTAAAGCGACAGAGCACTGGTGACGATGACCAGACGTGCACCAGGAAGTCAACGAGGGCGTCGATTTCTCCGAGAGGCTGGAACCCAGCGCCTGGCAATGGCGGCGGTAATTTCGTAAGGGCTGCAAAAGCCACTTCTTCCGCGTCAAAATGGCAGGACTCTGATCACTTGTGATAGGAAGCATGTGCACTGAGGAACTTTTGAAAGCCACACAGCATTTCTTTGTTGGAGGAACCCAAGAAGCAATAATAGTAACAACAACAACAAAAAAAACCCAAAACCACCCCTGCTCCTTTCATGGTGTGCTGCCAAGCAAAATGATCCCTCTTCGTGTCTCCTTCACGTCTTCCTGATAGGGATTTCATCTGAGGGCACCCAACACAAAGGACACTCACGCAAGCCACGTGCCTTGTATGGGACATTCCTCAGAACCTTTAGGAGAGATATTGACTTAAACCTACCAAGATGCCGTGTATGCATCGCTGCTACCATAGTGAATCTGCCCCGCATTCCACACTCATGAGTTAAAGCAAGCTTGGAAAGCTGAAATCCATCGAAATGACATTAGTGGCTCTACTTCACCCTCTGAAAGACAGGAAAGTCCAAACAAGGCCAGAAGTGCTACTTGGTGGCATCTGAGGCCGCATAATAGCTGCTGACTTTATAAATCCTACATTGTACAATCCCTGGGTGTGAGCTGGAGTTTCCCAACCAGCCGAGGCTGGGGCAGGAGGGGGTAGATTTTTATTTTTATTTTTATTTTTTGGGTAATGACACATAGCAAAACTAAATACCTATGGGACTTTTTCTTGAGGTCACAAATGTATTCTTTCAAATCCCTTTTCTGAAGGTCAACATGTTCCCCTTTTAGCCTTTCTCTGTTTTAAAACCCTCTGCTACACACCCGTCCCCCAGCAGAAGTCTAAAGGCCTAAGTTAAAATTCTGTGTCCCACAGAAAACGTTCAGAAATCAGCACCACAGACTTTTGAGTTCCTAGAAGTCTTAGAGAAATCATGGATATGAGACTTAAGATCTGAATCCGAGTCCTGCCTTGGCTACTAGGCGAGTGACCTTGGACGGGTCACATGAGGCTTCCCAGGGCAGCTTGGCTTCCATCAAGGAGAGGAGTTGTACTCAGTGAACTCTGAGGTCCCTTGCCCTAAAACCCTGCAATTCCAGTGTAACCCCAGCTTCCTACGAGGAACCATGTCGCACTCGTCTGTGCCTGCTCATTCCAGCTCCTGACCAGACCACTGTCCTTCACGCAGATCCCAGAGACCTCAGCGTACAGGCCAGAACCCCTGTGACGATCAGATTCCCCCGCAAAGAGCACCTGCTGGCCACCTGTGTGACTTGAACGGACAGCTGCACTTCCCTGACAGACTAAAGCCACTGGAGTAGAACTCCAGTTGAATCCCTCAGGACAGGATGGGTACAAAGTAGGTGCATTAGGTCCTGGGGCTGCCATAAGAAAGAACCACACACTGGGGGGGCTTAAAGCAACAGGAATGCACTGCCTTCTGTTTCTGGAGGCTGGAGGTCCAAGGTGAAGGTGTGGGCAGGGCCCTGGTCCCTCTCGTAGGGGAGCATCCCCCCTTTCCTCCCCAGGTGGTGGCTGTCCACCCTGGGCGGTCCCCGGCTGCGGGCGCATCCCTCCAGTCTCTGCCTCCGTCACCCCACGGCGCTCTTCCCGTGTGTGTCTGTGTCCAGATTCCCCTCTTCTCACAAGAACACCAGTCGCACTGGATTGGGGCCCGTCCTGACGAGCGCGTCTTAACCTGATCACATCTGCAAAGACCCTATTTCCAAATAAGGTCCACTCGCAGGTGCCAGGGGTGGGAAGGGGGAGTGGGTTCGGACTTCCTGTGTTTTGCGGGGTACACAATTCAATCCATACCACTAGGTAATCACATTTTGAAGACTAAACTCAAGTGTACAGATGCATGAGGGGGTGGCCGAAGCCCACGGGAGGCAAAGTGGAAGGAAAAAAGTAAGTGGAAAGGCATTACGGTGCTAATGGTCAGGTGGGGAAAAAATACTTCCTTGCAATGGTTGGGCACGTGGGAGCTGGGGCTCGGGGAGTTCTGCTCCCAGGCGCACCTGTGTTTTCCCACCATAACCTGCCCGGTCCCCGCTGCCAGGAGTGCCCCCGACCCCCAGCTACTGAAGCCTACTCACTCTGGAAGCTCAACCGTCAGAACTGCAAGTCACCTGCCTCTGACCTCTGAAGGCATTCAGTCTGCTCCTTGCTCACACCTGAGCTAGGGTCATATGCACACTCTTTCTGCCTCCCACTCCTCGAGAGCACGGGCTGTTTCTTCCTCAGTCACCGTACCCACAGTAGGTGCTCACAAATATTTGCTAAAGTGAACCAGCAGGAAGGTAAGAGGAGGACAACGAGGAAAGAGATACCTGTTGTTTTGAAACATCACCATGGAGAGAGAACTTTGAAACCAGGGGCCGTTGGAACCTTTGCCCTATTGATTCCCTCCCTGAATCTCTGTAACCTCTACCCCCACAGCATGTTTCTTGGAAATCATAAGAAAGCCTGAAAGATAAGCTAACCACTTAAAGAATAGGAGGGCGTGTGCCCACACAAGGTTGCTTACGACGTCACTGGCACCAGCAGGCCTTGGGCCCATCAGCGGCTGTGACCTTGAAAGTTTCAGGCAAGGGCCGGCACTCGGGTCCCCAGCAGGTCTTGGGTGCTGCAGCATGCTGAGTTGCAAGGGGGCTTAGAGAGGGCGGCAGGCAGGCAGAATAATGCCCCCTCCCCAAAGATGTTCGCGTCCTCACCTCCAGAACCTGGGAACATGTGTAGTTACAGCACATGAGGGAACTGAAGCTGCAGGTGAAGTTAAGGTCCTGGAGATGGGAGAAGCTTCTGGATCGTCTGTGTGGGCCTGCTGTGACCACAAGGGGCCTTGTAAGGGAAAGGGGGAGCTCAGAGTGCCTGCATGTGAGAACTCGACCCGTGGCTGCTAGCTTGGAAGATGGAGGAAAGAGCTACAAGCCACGGAATGTGGGAGACCTCTAGAAGCTGGAACATGTAAGAAAATGAGCCTCAAAAAGGAGCAAACACGCCATAAAATCCCTTGATTTTAGTCCCATAAGGACCCCTTTGGACACCTGACCTTCAGAACTGTGTAAGACAGTAAATTTGTATGGTTTGCATCCTCCAAGGTTGTGGTTCTTCGTCACAGCAGCCGCGGAAACTAATGCAGAGCTCATTTCCCCCTCCCGATGGGGGTGGGGGGACTGAAGCCCTGGCAGGTTAAGACATCTCTGGCCTGATGGACTTCAGTCTCATCAGTGCAGAACTCGGTCTCCTCGGACAGGTAGACCACGGGGCTCGGGACTGACCAGCGGTGGGGAAGAGAAAAGGGCTGCTACCAGTCACACTACCTGTAGCCACGTACAGACAGGATGTCACGCTGGGTTTCCGTTACTAGGTGCAGCCTGCGCACACTCACTCCCCATCGATGTGGGTGTCCGGGAGAACGGGTCTCTTGTTGAAAAAAATACAACCACCGAGTTCCGAGGAGGCCAAGTGCGGCTCGCTCAGTGTCTCAAGCCCAGAGAGATGCATTAATTCTTGAACTCGCACCAAACTCAGCTGCTTTGATTCAACAAGCCACAACACTTAAAAATAATACCAGAAACACTTTCAATGGCATCTAGGTCCCTGAAAAAGGAACAGCGCAGCAGGCTGAGTAAGATCTGCAGGAACAAGATGCCAGATGATCCTCGGACCCACACCTGTGACATCTGAAAGATGCAATGGAAGCGCTGGACTGATTTGGAAAATAAACAAAACCAAACACCAAAAACCGACTACCCTTCCCCTCCCCCCACCCCATGTTTTCTTCTCATATGGGGAAGATCTAGTAGAACACGGGAAGGACCAGCAGAATAGATCACTCCATTCCTTTACCCTGCTCGATAATCCTCTGCAGCACCCACCACTGTGTATTACATTACATTATATCCCATCTGGCTCCCTGTCCATCAGTCTGTCCTGTCGGCTTTGCTTTCCCCGTGGAAATGTAAGCTCCACGGTGGGCAGGACTGCTACCTTGTTCACACTCCAGCACATTATACAGGTACTACACAAAGTTGCTAAGTGCATATGGGAAACTCAGTCATGTGCCTCTTCGGATAGAGCATTTCCAACGGTTGTCTCCAAGGGGAAAGGAATTCGGGAAAGAGCTGCTCTTCATCCGTATCCACCAGCAGGACCTCTCCGAGTCCCGTTTTTGCTGGCCCTTTGGTCTTCGGCATGACTCGGTGGCCCTTCCCAAGCTCCCGTCTTTTCACACTCCCGGCGCCAGGAGGGCCCAGCCCTGGGGACTGTTCCCGGGGATCGGCTTCAAGCAAGGGGGCTGGCACCTTCCTCTGAGGAATGCGGCCTCGGTCAGTCTGTGTACCTGGCCCATGTGGCAAAAACATACCCCCTAAATCCCAGCCCTGTTACTTCATCGGAACAATTTGATATAGCGCTAATTTAATTTGCACACAGATCCTGGGGATGTCTGGAACTAATCTGATAATCTTTAAATTACTGTGTTTTCCAAGTATGTCTCAGCTGCCAATATCATATAGGGGGCCTTTAATGTGAAATAATAACTCTAATGAGGTCAGTGGCTTCTCATTTCTTACCAGATTCCTCGTTAAATGGACAAGTGTTCAGCAGCCCCCAATGGGACAGTGGCGTTAGGGATCACCGGGGCAGTCCCCTCAGTTACACACAGAAAGCAGAATATCTTATTTTTGCCTGTTCCATTCAGAGAAATCCCAAGAACCTAGTACATAGCGGATGCTTGATAAGCGGTAGCAGGATAAATGAGTATTCCGAGCTTAAAACACGATAATGAGTATCAATAACGTGGCACTTACTCAACTCCATCAAGAGTGTGAGCGAAACGTATCAATTTCTAAATCGTTTGGGGGAGAATCATAAACGAAAATTCTTGCTACTGGAGGGATTCTAGCTTACCACCCTTGCCGCCCCAGAAATGACAAATAGACAACATAATTACAGACTGCCGGTAATTAACATACACCCAGCTCCAGCAAACATGAAAATTTAAAATGAACAATTATATACTAAAAAAGGCCTGCAAATGATCAACTGGGGAAAAGGCAGAACTCCATGAATGGTGGTGTTAAACAGGCAGATGTGACTCCCTCCGCTGTCGTCCTCCCCGCGAGCCCAGCCGGGCGCAGCCGGGGCGCCCTGTCAGCCCGCGGAACCAGAGCGCTGAACCGGTGTCGCAAGCAGGCAATTTTCCCGGTTGTAAATAACCGGCAGCTTTGTGGGAGTCAATTAGGAGGCTCCCATCTCTTCTCTGGGAGACTTATTTCAGTCTATCCATCTTCCTTTGTTGATTTCGTAAATTCGGTTTAATGGATGGGGAGAGAGAGCAAGAGAAAGATCTATTTTTTCGGGGGGGGGGGGGGGCGGTGCGGCGGGTTTGGCTCCCAGACTTCTTGGGGGTGGGGAGGAGAGTTTTTACATCTTTCCCACTTAGAATTCAAGTAGAATGCTTGCAAGCCACTCTGCCTTTTCAAGGCCGGAAAACTGGACGGACATTATGTACTCCGCGTAGCAACAGAAGCACGAGGCCCGTAAGAGTGACAGAGCCCCAAGACAACGTGGACGTCGGTGCAAATTCACGGTCATTGCAAAGGTGCAGACCAGACTGCGTTGTCTAGAACAGGTGCACGAAGTCCAAGTCCAATATAATGACATGGCCGCCTCTCGAACCCACTCTTTCGCCGTTGCCCAGGCCCCTCCTGTCCTTCGTCGGATGTACGGTGATGACAACAGTCATGGCCATAACAACGGTACTGACAGGAGAAGCTGTCAAGGACGGAAAGCTATCACGGGCTAGGCACTTCAGTACATTCCGTCTATTGCTCAAAACAACTGCGCCACAGCAGCATTAGTACTATGATTCTAATTTTAGAGATGAGGAAACTGAGATCCAGGGAAGAAAAAAATCACAGGGCTCGTAAATTCTGGAGCCGAGGGAATCTGCACCCAGGCCAGTCTCAAGAACCAGCTGAACCCAAAGACAACCCTGTCCTGTGATGCCGTGCTCTCTCTCTCGTTCAACCAGCAAGAAGCAGTCGAGCCGCCCCCTGTGTCGTGCGGACTTCCCCCTTCGGTAAATGTTCAAAGCCCGTCCCGGCTCGCTGAGGGCCTGGGTGTGGCCCCACCTCGGCAACAATGGGGGCGAGAGGAGGGACCCGGTAAACTGAGGCAGCCTCTGCATCTGGGCCTGGGTCCTTTCCTCGGAACCCCAACTTCCCAGCGAATATCCGTCCATCAACTCGCTCTCCCGAAACTAAAATATTCTGCACTGGAAAACTGATTAGGTCCTTGGATCATCATCTCCTTGGAAGATGAGTGGACTAGGAGCTGAGGGCATGAGCAGGAAGCACACAGAAACAGAAATACAAGGGGCCCTCGAGCTCGCTCAGTTAAGAGAGTGAGTAACACGGTGTCACCTTGCAGCACGGTAGGAGGCCCGCTGCCAGAAGCTGCGTCCGTCCGCATGCTGACATACTCCGGAGCCCACAGAGAGGGGGACGGGTCTACATGGCACTGACACAGCATCCCCATGATAAGCATGCGTACATGGCATAAACACGCACACACACTCAGGCATGCAGAGACACCAGCCGTCAAACGGCTCATAAGAAACCGATCGTGCAGGTCGCCGCTCAGGAGGGGACTGGGGAGCTGTATTTTTTTGAAAGGAGGGTAACTTTCTTTTCATCATTTTATGTATTCAGGATTTTTTTTGCACAACATAATAAAGAGGAGAAAGGAACCTGAGTGGGGCGGCAGGCAGTGACGTGCCTGGGGTCCCACGGGTGGCCGGTGGAGGGGCTGGGCCTGGCTTCCTGGAGCCCGGCTCCCGGCCCCACGCTCTGCCCCCAGCAGCCGCATTGGCCCAGCTGCTCAATATCTGCCACCAACAATCACTCTCGGAGAAGCTGCGCCAGCCTCCCTGGCTCCGTGGGTTGATTAGTTAGCACCGACTCTGATGAGCCTCCATTTTCCAATTAGTGCCATTCCCCCATACCACTGACAGCGGTGTCCTCTGAGTGAAGAGCAGGGAAGGACAGCGGCCGGCCAGACAGAACTCTATCCCTGTGGCACTCCACCCAAAGTGAAATAATCACACGACTCCTCCAGGCCATTGGGCTGGAGGCCCGAACAGAACGTGTAGATGGTTTTTAGGTTTCTGTACACAGAGTTCGTGCCAAGGTTAAGTCCGCATTATGTGCACAAATATTGCTCAGCATGTGGACTGTTCCCAGGAAATTTCCTACACCTACCCATCCACGCCCTTATTCACTACCTACTGCTCTCCTTACGCAGCCTCCCAGCGGCAACTGTGGGCACGCAAAGCTTCCATCGTGGTGGGAGCAGACACCACGGGTTCTGTGCCGTGGAGTCAGCCAGGGTGACTGGGCTGGCCTTCCGCTTCCCGACTGTATGACACCCCACGAAACATTTGCCTTCCAACCCTGGTTTCTTCACCTATAAACTGGAGACGTCCACACCTAAGGACAGAACCAGAAAGTCTGCCGGTGCTGTAGCTAGTCGCCGGAGGTGTTCCTAGGACAGGTTCCTTTCATCCAGCTAAGCAATAGGCAGTGACACTAAGGCGCACTTGGAGAGTCCCGTCAGAGCCCCATGCTCTTGCCCTCAGAGTGGACGCTCTGGAACGTGACGTTCGGCTCTTGGAGAAGAGGGGCTCATCGCTGAAGGCTGGACGGGGTCGGAGATGCTGTCCTCCTCGGGAGAAAACACGAGCCGAGCTCTGCTGGGGGTGCTGGGCGTTCCCCGTGAGCTTCTTTCCCCCAGTCCCCACGTGCTCACTTCCTGGCCCTGCCCTCCTGGCCCAGCTGACTGGCCCAGCTCCCGTGGATCCAGTCGCTCCCCTCGGGGTTCCCGCTGCTCCTGGGAACGGGGAACTGGGACCGAAAGACGGCCAGGCCACCCGGCCTACCCTCTTCCACAGAGGACATTTACCTGGAAAGCTACAGATGACCACTGACCACGTGCAACACTCACAAGGACACGGAGGACACGCAGAAAGCAGCAGCGGAGGCATCAGTGTGGCTCCCTGTCCGGATGACTCCGGGCTCCAAGTCTGACCCCGGGTCCTGGGAGGGCCACAGGCGTGCCTCTCCCGGGCCTCTCCCCGCCTCTGTGTCTTCGTAGGCTACTTACTTGCAACCAAAAGAAGTCTAAAGGACCCCTGATCCCCTCGTCCCTGCTCCCACTCAGCATCGGAGAAGGGCCTGCAGACGGCACTTTCCATGCTGATACAAAGAATGACTTTAAAAGAGCCGAATTTGTGGCACTACCTTTATTTTGCCTGATTGCATTACTCAAACAGAAAGAGCTATGAATAATAATAAAGATACCATCAAAGCAAAATATTTGACACTCACAAGATTAAAAGCTGAATACAGTAATCTTCTCATAATCATCACGGGATGTGCAACACTTAATCAACAATTACACTGGGAAAATGCCCGAGACTCAGCACTCAAGTGCCAGGGGAAGAAGGCAGAGGAGAAAGTCAGGAAATCAGCGCAAGGGGAGGAAGAAGGGAGTGTGTCCAATCTAAATACCGCATGTATCATTGGGGGAGTTCTACCTTTTCCTATCAATGCTATGCATAACAAATTACACAAACCACCCAAGAACACACACCCTGAACCAAAACAGCCTAGCGAAAGACCTATTTTTAAAAGCCACTTAGAGTATTTACATAATGGTGGCCGAGTCCATGAATCAGGGTACTTCCTTTTTGAAAACAGCTTGTACTGAGGCATCAGTTATACTTTCTCTAACGTACCAGTTTCTTCAGCCAGTCTTTCCTCCTGATGGGAGAGAGAAGCGGAGTGGCCCGAGCTGGAACCCAGAGCCCAGTGGGGCCGCAGGCTGGGGGAGGCTCACCGAGAAAGGGGAGGAGGCAAACCTTCCCTCCCGACCCACAGGAGGCCTCAGGGCAACCCTCGGAGACGAGCACCCGCGAGCTCTCTGGGCTGCCTCAGCCAGATTCCCACAACACGGTTTTCATTTCTAATGTTCCTTTGAAGGCACCGAGTCTCCATCCAGGATGCACACAATGCAAGGAGCGCAAATACCTGCACTGTATTATAAATAGCCTCTCTGAGGGAGGGCTGGGAGTGCGGCTACATGTTTTAACCCAGATGCAGCTCTGACAGCCCGTGCACACCCTTTCATAACCTCCGCGCGTCAGCCTCGCTGTGTTGTGTTGTAAGGATGCGTCTCGATGGCTGCGACGACAGACAATGAGGCCTCACGACGACTTCATAAACACATAATAACGCTGCCCTTTTCTTCTCCGAAAGGGTTTATTTCCCTCCTTCTACAGGTAAATACAATACATCTGACATCGTGGAGTACAATTGAAGTAGCAAATGATCCATGTCAACCGTAATAACAGTGTCTGAAAAAATTAGCTCGACAATCTCATTCTGGCCATTTGCCACCGCCCACGGAGGTGAGCGTGCACGCGCCAGGACGGAGCGCCTGGCAACTCGCAGGCGAGGCTCTGAACACAGACCGCCCTGTCTGCACGGCGTCCGCCAACGGAACCCATGGGCGCTCCCTCTGGGACGCACCAGTTTACAGAAGGGCTCCCCGAAGCTCCATCGCACAGGAGAACGAAAACAATGAGGAGCTACATTCAGCCCTGCCTACCCAAGAAATTTTCTCTGCTCCGATGCCGACAGAGAGGCTCAGAGGAAAGAGTTACCATGAACCAACCGCGAAAACCAACACAGGGGCAACTAGCAGAGACTGCAGTTCATCTGGACCCTGGGTATCCCTTAGAAATCCTCTTTATACGGAATCAAGGCAAAATCACCCTGAGAAACCAAGCAAAACGACATCGAGTTCCTGCAAAAGGCAAAATATTTTCTTAGGCTCATGGCCTTTCCTAACCTTAAATTTGACCTTATAATATAAATGCAACCCCAGGCAAGTTCCCAAAATAATTCAGGAGCCTCCAGATATTTTCCTTTGTCTAACCCACACCCACAAATGTCATGGACAAGTCCTGTTCTTGTATCTTCTGTAAGCAAAGAGACACAGGAATCTGCCTATGGCCAAATGTGTTCGGCGTTCACCCACCAACTGTCGTGGAAACTTTACAAAGTGTGAAGGGTATGGAAAGGCAAACCCATTAGACTTCTTTTAGGTCCACTGTCTGACTTCCCACGGGGTCCGGGCCCGTGCTAATAGGTAAGCTGACATACACCTATGAAGAAATTTGCCCTTCAGGATAAGGTGTAAGAATTTTACTTCAAAGGAAACTATTTTTTTAAAAAGCACACACAAAAATAACCTCTGACCTTGTCTTCTTATAGCTACCAGAATAAAGATGCCCAGACTTAATTTTCTTCTAAAGGGTATAGAGAAGGGGCATGAATAAGAATTTTACTTCAAAGGAAACTACTTAAAAAAAACAACCAAAAAACAAAAATCCTCTGACCTTGTCTTCTCAGAGCTATAAGAATAAAGATGGCCAGACTCAATTTTCTTCTAAAGGTTCTAGAGAAGGGGAGTACACCAAAAAGTAGGATGGGGGCTTGTGAAAACCCCGATCCTTTAGTTATCCTTCTCTCTCTCTCTCCCTCCCTCTCTCTCTCTCTCTCTCACACACACACACACACATACACACACAGACATGCATCAGAAAGTTTCTAGAGAGAGCTTACGGTGTGGACAGTCAAACATTAAAGCAGGAGGGGCCCTTCTGGATCATCGAAGTCCCCGTTCCTGACTTCACTTAGCACCTGGAATGTCTGTTTCCTTCAGCTCATATTAACCGAGCCCCTCCCACACGCCAAGCGCTGTTCCAAATGCCGGGCACACCCCCGTGATGACCAACAAGGGAGGTCCCTGCCTTTAGGAGCTGACGTCCTCGGGGCGTGATGAGAAGACGGGAGCCCACAGAGCCACGGACTGCCCGGCGGGTGGAATGCATGGAGCACACGGTAGGCGGTGCTACCCCAGGACTTTTACGGAAGAGCAAGCCGAAGCGTCAGGTTTCACAGTTCACTTAGCAGGCATATTTGCGTTCTGTGTGTGTTCCGAAAGTGGTCTAACACACAAACAAACTCTCGTGGACACCAGCAGAGATGGCGACCCCCATGAGACACACTGCACGCAGCAAGGGGACCAGACCGCACCTGCCCTCCCCCCATCCCTGCCCTCCCCCCCTTCCCACTTGCTCACAAGGTGTTGTCTCTCAGTGTTCAGAATCACAGCTCAAATCCCAGCAGGTCCACGACCTGCAAACTTGATTAAGTAAGTTATCATGGCGGGGACGGGGTGGAGGTGGGGAGCCGGGTAAAGGATGCCCCCGCCAGGCAATGAGAAGATTCTGAACCTGACCGTGGTGATGGCTACACAACCACGACGACACTGAAAACTAGTGCTTTAAGAGGATGGGTGATTTCTATCTCCACCGAGTCACCCTCTTCATCAACCCCAAATGTCAATGGTCTTTCTCCCTGTCTATCCTCCCAGTAACAGGCTCATGCTGAGAACCACTGTGCACATTTTAATGGAACGAACCTTTGCACTAAAAGATTTGCTTTCCCGGGGCAGGATTTTCTCTAGGCCTGGGCGTCTGCACCACGGCAGGTCACAGGCCGATGAGGAGCACGGCGTCCTGAGCACCCCAGGGAAGGGCAGCTGCCGAGGGTGGGCGGGGAACCTTGTCTCAGCCCCTCATCTCCTCGTCTCCTCGCTCACGTTGTTTGGGGGACGGAGCTGCGGAACTGAAGGAAAGAGAAGGCATCGGGGGGGCATGGCTGGAAAGGCTCCAATCGGGATCACTGAGAAAAATCTAGTCAAGTGAAGAGTAACTCCTCTCACAACGCATCCCTCCAACTCCAGGGGGTAGAAGACGGGAAGGGACCACACTTGTTTCCTTCCTTCCACTCGTCGAACATTCATCCACTCAACAGTCTGCCGAGCCATCCTGTCCGCCCGTCCGTCCGTCCGTCCGTCCACCCACCCATCATCCATCAAGAGGCAATCTCCTGTGCAGAAGTCAGTGATGCAAATAAAATAATTTCTGTAAATCTCAAAGTGCTACACAGAACTGAAGTATAATTTATAGGAATAAAAATCTAAAAGGTATCCTTTTGTTTGCTTGTTTGTTTGTTTGTTTTACTTCTTTGCCCCAATCCCTACCTGGACAACTCATCGAAGGTTGGCACACACTCCTGCCTGGGGGCTAAGTAAACTTTAATGAGTAAAACCAAAAAAACAAACAAAATGGGGTTGGCAGAGCTTTCTGGAACCCAGGAGACCCAAGAAAAGCTAGAAAGGAATTACTAGGAGATGTTACATTAGACCTTACTACTGGGCTCAGTGCAAACAGGCAATTCAATCCAGGCCTGAGTTCTGCGAAGAGAGAGAAAAGGCATATACATTCGAGGCCTCTACCCTCTACGAGCTGACGGTGAACGACCACCTGCCACTGGTACCCTGGTCAAACGGCCTTCATCCTCAAAACCCAGTCCCTGCTTCACGGGTGACAATGACCTGGCCTCTGCCCAGAAAGCCCCACCCCTCCTTGATGGTGACACGCCTGACACCTTCTCAGCACCTTGGTTCCTACATCAACTCCTCAGAAAGGCTTCCTCAGACCACGCCACCTGAAGGAGAACGCTGCGACCACCACTCCACCCTCACCTCGTTTTATTCTTCTTCCGGCACTTGCCCCCGCGGAGATCACGTTACATATTTGTTTCTTGCCTTGTCTGCTTTCTGCGTCTCCACTAAGATAGAGATGCCACAGGGCAGAGAAGGGCAGAGATCTCATTACTTATTCATTGCTGTTTGTAACTTACTGCTGTCTCCTCAAGGCTTAATACAGTGACTGATGTATCAACAGTCATTTTATGCAAATAGATGGTTCTGATTTTAGTGCCACCCTCCATACTTTTGACTTCAGTACTATGTTGCTTTCCATCAACAGAAGCAAAATCTATAATAACTGTCCAGCCAGACAACTTTGCAACTTCATCGTTAATACTCTGCCCATCCCCATCTGCTCTCTTTCCTAATGGCTGGCTTTCGCCAAAGACCGTTTTGAGCCGATCAAGGCCTGAATCCCTGAAAAGGCGGCGATGTTGTATCTACAGATATGATGCCCGGGGGGCCGGGGGGAGGGGGGACGGGGGGGGTCTGAGCTGAAATCCGAAGTCCGTGCGCATGCCTGGTGCTCTGTCGGGTGTGTGGAAAACTGCCTGTGTGCACCTGTCGGGGAAGAGACTGAGGAATGAAATCTACTCTACTCATAGGAATAAAATTAAAACTTTCTTCGCTATAGAAATCATTTTGATTTGAAGTTAAAATGAAAAGGCAAAAACTTCAATTAAGTAAATCTCAAGAGCAAAGGATCCGAGAAACGCGTGAATTTTTAAAAGACCATTCTAATGGTTTAAACAGCTTATTCAAGTGGTCTGCTTTCAAATGCCAGGAATTCAACCTCTTGATTTAAGAGCTCTGGAATGTAAGTGCTTCAAATTGAGAAAAATAACACACAGGTAAATGGTGGTAATTTCTTGCCTGTGCATCCCGGCGTCACACCCTCCGGATCGGCAGCCCGCACGTGGCTCTCTCCCCTGACGACCGCCCAGCTCTCTCCCCGGAGACAGGCAGCCAGCACAAACACCGCCAAACCTGAATACCGACCGAACACCGCCCGTCGTCCCTGAGCTGAAATTATAGAGCTCCTACCTTAAAATTACAAACAGAGGCTAAAATAAACATTTCAGGGGCTCATTCAAATAAGCCTCTCGAGAGTCTGGACTCAACAGATAGGCCGTGCTCCTAAAAGCTTGCCCGCAGGGGAGGACGGTGTCTGGAAATGCCCACGGACCCACACGGTGCATTCACAGAACACCTGGGGCGGTCAAGGCTGCTGTCGTCCCTGTCTCCACTCCAGCCTCCTTCCCCAAGGCCTTTCCCCTTCCGTCTGGCAGCACCTCCACGGACTCGGAAGCACAGACACCGCGCTCCTCAGCTGAGTAACTCTCGGAACAGCGGCTGTCGGGTAGAGAGAAGCTCTTCCTGAGCACGGCAGCCTTTGAGAGGCTGGGAGGGCAACTCCACAAGGCAGACACTGCGACAGCACTCAACGTCATCATTTCAGCACGGATCCACCCAAACAGATGTTCCAGTCTAGAAATGAAACAATGGTTCCCCAAAGTTCCACGCAGATATGGTCATCCTGCGAGCGGTGGAATTCCTGTGGGATTCATCTGGAAAGCATTCAGCGAGCACCTACTGCACACCAGGGACTGTGGGGCTGCGGAGGGAGGTCTCGGTGTCTGCTCATCAGATGCTCAGGAGGAATAGCCACGACCCAATGACAGTGCAGTGCCATAAAAGACACAGTGGCAGTCAGGACTCCGGCAGGAATTTGAATACAGTCCTGTGGTCGCAGAGGAGGAATAGACTAATTCAAAAGTCTGCAAACTACAGCCCAAACTACAGTTTTGCCTATTTTTGCCTGGATGGCCTATCAGCTGACAATGATGTGTATCTTTTCTAATTGTTAAAAAAAAAAAAAGAATCGATGTTTTGTGACACACGAGTATTCTATGAAACTCAAATTTCAGTGGCCATAAGTAACAATGAATTGCGCACAGCCGCCCCCGAGTGGAGAGGTTGTGGCCGGGCTGTGCACTCCGTGAAGCGTCCGGCACAGACCATCTGTGCTCTGCGGAGCAGAGGAGCCGACCCCTGGACTAACGAGAGAGAGCGAGCAGGACTGAGGCTACTGGGTTTTGTTCTATAAAGTAAGGTACACAAGCAAACCTCTGACTCCAGTTTACCAGGTGACTGTTAGCAAAGGGACAATTTTGAGAGGGTCCACAACAACCCTGTCCGTTTTCAGGGGAAACAACAGGCTCTGGTGGCTCCTAGCCCCACATTTTGCAGACATGGACCTGGACCCCGAGAGATCAAGTCACCCCGTGAGGCCACAGAGAATGACACAGCCAAGAGAAAATGCCTCTGCTGTCCCCAAACTCATTTATACTGCATCCCGCTAAGCGGGAAAAAATAATTTTCACTGAGAACTCTCTGAAGGAAAACAAATAGGACCCAAAAGTGTCAGATTTATGTTTTTTTTTCCCAACAAAACAACCCTGCCCGTAAACCACGCCAGTGCCTTAGAACCCACCGTTCCCTACTCATCAGTGCCCCCCCCCCAGCCTCTTCTACCCTCCACGTCCCAGACGTGTCCTCCAGCACTGCCGCACCCGGGGGGCCGGTCCCAGGACACACCTGGGCTCATCAGCCTCACTCACGAAGCCGCCCCTTCCGCTTGGGATCCACCAGGCCCTTCGTTCCAGTGCTTTAGGGTCGCCACACTTTTGGGGGCCTAGGAGACCGCAAGACCTGAAAAACAAGCTCGCTCCAGAGGCCCCTTGTGAACCGGAAGCAAATGCTCACTTAAATGTCTATCAATATAGCACCAGACTAACCAGTCAAGAACTATTCCACTCTTACGTAGGTCACACACCATGGCATTCAGTGCAGGAGGGGGTGCATGTCGGTGAGTCTGCTACAACACAGGGCAGGGCCTCCAAACACTGACAGTGCGCAGAGCTCACCAAGTGCTTAAAATGTCCTTTATGAAATACTTTTCCACTTTTAAGTTATTTCCTTGTACTCTGATAGGACACGCTGCTTTAGATCCATAAAATCATTTCTATGCCCTAATAATTTACAGAACACCAATGATGTGCCATGAGAAATGCAAACTACTCTTAATACATGGTCCTCGACTTTGAAGCATTTACAATCCATGGGTCGAAAGTAATATGAAAATGCAAAGTTAAACAAGTCAAAGGCGTAAAGTAGCTTTGGAATAGACCAGCTAAAAATCCAGGCAGTATGGTTTGGTTGAAACTGTCTTAAGTCATTTAAACAATCATCTGTAATCCTCATAACAACCCTACAAAGTAGGGATTCTTATACCCATTTAACCGGTGAGAAAACCGAGGTTAAGTGGCTTGACAAAGGTCCCTTAACTGAGAAGCAGTGCCGTACAAACCAAAGCCAGGCTGGGGAGCCTGGGGTTACTTTTACTGCGCAAGCTTCTCAAAGTGGACCGTACGCTCCTCCCGAGGGGTGTGGAGACGTTCAGGGAGCCGCGAGATGGAGAAGGTACCTTCTATCTGAACTTCAGTGTTACATGAAACACTGGGGATCATTAAAAGGAAGTAAAGACAGTATTATATCAACAGACACTCTGATACGGTACAAAATAGAGCACAAACCTTGTGGAGGTTCTCCATGAAGGTGTGGGACACACGGCTGTGAAGACGCCGTCTGTCCCCAGGCAGAGGGAGGCTGAGGACTGCGGGAACCACCTGATCTACCTGGCGAGGGGTTGCCAAAGGCACCGGCTGTCTGGGGTCTTGTCGCCGTGCCGATCTCGTTGGGCGGCTCCATGGAGGAGAGTCTGCCGCACGGAACTGGTCAGCCTCCGGCCACCGAGCTTCTCCTCTTGGAGAAGCTTCTCCTCTTGGTGGCCGGAGGCTGACCAGTTCAGGGCCTGAGGGGACCAGAAATGGAGGAGCATGCATTTGGGGGGGCCCTTTTGCCTTATTCACGGAAGGGTTCTGGGGCTCTGGCAGGAACCTGGATTCACTGCAGGGCATGAAGGTTCTGGAAGCATGAATCCCAAGAGCTCCCCAGAGAAAGCTGCTCGGGGCCTGGCATCTTTGCACTGCTTTGAAGTGGAGATTCCATTCAAGTTTTCATCACTCATGAGGCCTGGTCCCTCCTGTCTGCCCTCAAGTGCTGCCCACATGGGAGATCAAAAGGCTTTTTCCCAGGAAAGAGACCGGGCTACGGAGCACAGGAAGACCAGATCTTTCCTGGTCCCCAGAGCCATTTCCTAAGGTAAAATTGGCTAGGGGGGGCACATTCCTGCGGGCTGGAGCGCCAAGGAATGGAGGACAGATAACCAGAAGAGAACCACAATCCGACACTGCTTCCAAGGAAGGGAATGTATGGGCATGTTTGCCTGGGTCCTTTCGAGGACTATTTTGCCCCCTCCCTCCAGTCTCTGTACCACTGTCACTTGTCATCAGCGGTGCTTTCTGAGTCCCCAGTTTCCTTCTTGAAATCCCCCAGGATTTCCTGATGCTGCTGCCCTCATTCAGGACTCCAGCTGTGTCCCTGAGGACACCCCCATCCTCTCCAAGTAGCATTTCCTCATCTGTGCAGAGTGCATGTCCCAGTGGCTGTGCAACCCTCGATGGCAGTGGCACCCACACAGCACTAAGAACCCGCACAGGCCCACACCAGCGCTCAGCGACGGTTCATGGTCATCATCGGTCAAGTGCCCAGACTTCGGAACCAGCCTGCTTGGGCAACAAGCCCAGCTACGCCACTTACAAGCCGCACGCCATTGGGCAGTTATTACTTCTAATGATAAAACCTGTGCTCCAGTTTCCCGGTCTTAACACAGGGGTCACAGAGCACCTGCCTCCCCGGGCTTCTCTGGCGATGAATGGGGTCGAAGCAGGCAGAGTGCCCAGAGCAGGGGCTGCACACACTTCTCTGTGTTTCAGCCGCAATCATCCCCACCCCATGGACAGTGCCTCCTGCAAGGCTGCTTTCATTGCCCAAACCTGGAACACCTCCCAGCAGAAGCAGGAAGCTTGCTCTCTAATCAGGGGCTCAAAGTCAAGTGTCTGAGTGGAGTGGGGGGCGTGGCGTTCAGAACCGGGCACGTGCACAATGCGGAGGGCAGCCACTCAGGTCCGGCCAGCTGTGGCAGGATGGGCCACATCTCCCTGTCGTCTGGACAGCCAGAAATCTAGATACTTGTGCCAAACACCCTGATTTTTTAAGCACTGGCAATGAACTCAAAATTTCAAAGCCACGCTGGCTGACAAATAAAACCCATCTGTGGGCCAGTGCTGCAACTCGACCCCCAGGGTCACCAGTCTGGGCTCTCCCCTCCGTGGGGTGCGGGTCATTTACAAACTGTGCTTGTGCGAGAGGCCTGCTCAGGCGGCTCCGGAAGAGCTGCGGGTCCTTCTCATCGCCCTAGTCTCAGAGAGCCCTCGAGGCCCCCTTCTCGGACCACACCCTCCCGGGGCCGAGGCCCGGACTGCACAGGGGCTTCTGCTGATGCTCTCCCCTCCCCTCCAACAATGCATTAGAGGCACTTAGCGAGGAGCCACAGGAGAGCTAAGTGTTTTATGCCTCTCCTGTATCGATTTAGAGCTTTTTTTATTCCTTCACTTGGATTTCCTGAGCATGGCCCATCTGCAGCAGCTCCCAGGATCTCAGAGGCTAAGCACCCAGAGGCCAGGAGCTGCTCTGCGAAGTCCTCCTGGCCCACAGCGACCCGGGCACCAGTGAATTCTGCCGGAGGCACACAGCACACTGTGGAATAAATGTCTTTTTGGAGAAATTCACAGTCATGCCAACATTTCTAGCTTCACTAGCCCCTGAGCTGCCCAGATCTCCTCCAACTCTGTGGACTTGAGTCAAATGCAAGGAAACCAAGATCTCTGTATGTAAGTAAGGCACCGGCTGGCTACTAAGGCAAATCACTATTGGTCTGTACTGCCTCCCTCCACCCCTCCCTCCCTCCCGTCACTCATTCGCCATGCATCCTCACTCATTCACCCTGCATCGACTGGTTCACTCCACGTCAGACACAGTACTAGGCCCCAGAATTACAAGAAAACCGAAGTGAAATACGGTGAAAGTCTATTCCTGCAAACAGGGAATGCCAGAGGCTCGATGAGACCTCAGGAAACACTGCCCCCACCCCACACCCCACCGAAACCCCGATGACAACCGGAGACACAGAGCTCAACACAACCTGCACGTGTCCGTTTGGCTAGGACAGAGCAGCGCAGACACAGAACCAGAAATCCTTGTGCCTGGTGCAGTACTCTTTTCAAAGCGCCCCGAGGAACATTCTAAACAGGATTCCCACTACGCCATTAGCAAGGCCTGACATCCAAGCTCAGACCTCAGCACACTGTGACCTTCAAGAAAACATGGCACTCATCAAAGTCCTCAAGAAAAAGGCCCTTGTGAGAATCCACAGCCGTCGCTGCAGAGTGAGCCCCGCGCCACCCTTACAGACCGGTTCTCAGGTGGTTCTCGTGCTTTTCTTCTCGGATGTCACAGTGCACCTGACAGATGAGACCCCTCCCCCTGGAGGATGCAGACTCACAAGGAGTCTGGAGGCAGGCCGAACACTCTCCCAAGGGGCACGCCTGAAACGCCCTTAACACAAGGACTAATTCTGGTTGCTTGCCCTCCAGCTGAGCAGAATGGTGTGCTGGCACAGCCCGGCCCTTGCTGCCACCCACCCCACACTGTCCTACCGGTCGTCGGTAACGAAGGGAGACGAGTAAGCTGGGCATGAACAGAACTCTCCACACAATGCACTTCAGCCTCCTCCCAACTAAAGCCAATCAATTTGCAATATCTGGTCTCCAGTGTTCGAAGCCAGGGCGCTGGGGGCGGGGGGGGGGGGGGCAGGCGGGTCTGAGCAGATGGTTGATGGGCAGCTTCGCACTGAGGGACGGACGCCAAGGCAGGGATCACGGTGCCTTCTCGGACCTTGTGGTCTTGCCACGTTCCATGGAGCCAGGACAAACAGGCCATGTGCGGGTCTATTTCTGTCACACAGCTGCAAACACAGGATTTATGAAGATGTCTGGTGCTCGGCCAGAGGAGATTCAGGCATCAAGCGGCTGCTCTACCGGCCGGGGAGAAGCTGGAAAACATCGGGCTGTCCGCCCAGCCCGCCTCATTCCCGCTGAGCGAGGCGTATCCTCAACCTCTGATCCCTTACGACTCTTCCCAAGTCACACATTTTCTTCTTTCCTTCCCCTGATGCGTGAGAGCTTAAGGATGTGCATTATTGCACTTGGCATCCACCAGCCTCAATGCTCAATCATTCCACTGCTTCTTGGTGGTGGAATTTAGCTTTATTGATTTCTATTTCTGACTTCCTTGACACTGGCTCATTCATTATTCAGGAGAAACCTGGTGATGAGACCACAGTCGGATACCCTGCCAACAGGCGCCCGAGCAGGTGGGACCTCTGTGAGTCTTCTTTGCAAGGGGTCGGAGCCTACAGAAAGCGGTGTAGTGTAGACTCCTCCAGCGATTCGTTTCAGACCTGCTCGTCATGGAAACAGATTCTGTGCTCTGTGAGTGGCAGGCCAGCGCAGGAAAAAGGAACATGGAGTTAATGACTCTAAGGCCACAGGCTTGGCTTCTGTATAAAGCAGTTACCTTTGATCAGAGAGAAACACCATTGTTTCCCAAACATCCGCCCTGCAGGTATGTGTGTGTGGGGGGGCGGGGGGGGACCCCGGGGCAGGAGACGGTGCCCTCCGTTAGTCACTACTGTCAACTGCGCTGAGGACTCATATGGACACACGGACATCCATTCTTTCCTGGTGGTCCCGGGTGTGTTCGATGGTGAGGGTGACATGTTCAAGGTGTTTTGTCGTTTGTTTTTTTTTTCTTCACACAGCATCACAGTAAAGGAAATTGTATTTAAACCATAAGAAGAAAGGTTCCAATTAGAAAAGTGGGAAGAAGTTTCTTCCAGAAAGTCAGGTTGAAACATACTATTGAAGAAAGTTGTAAAACTATCCTCTAGAGAAATCTTTTAAGAACAGAACTAATTACCACCTGTAAGTACCAATTTGTGCATAATCCAATCCTGGGGGAGGAGACTAGATGAGAAAAGCTCTCAAAATCCCCCCCTGGCTTCCCCACGGGGTTGAGTTTTCACCATAAAACGCTTGGCACGGTCTGGCTGATTTCTGGCCGAGGCCCCGGTGTGAGATGCCGCCTGGCCACAGAGCTCCAGCGGGCTTTAACCTCGGCGCGAGGCGCAGTGCGTAGTCAGGGGCCTGCGCGCACTCGCTGAGGGTGGCGTTTCTTCAGAACACACTGATGAAAAGACAAGAGTGTGGGTATTTTTGCCAAACCTTGGGCATCACACCCTAACAGCATAACAGAGACTTAGTGTTTGTTTTGCTAATCTGTGAAAGTAAATGAGGTATCATAAAAGTGGAATGGGAAACCATCATCCAACCATCCGTCTCTTGATTGAAAATCGGCACACACACGCACACACACGCACGCGCACATGTGCGCATACCCGCACACAGGAGCCAGGAGGAGGGGCTCTGAGCCATATTGCCAAGGTGCTGTGGGCCACCGCCACCGCCTGGGGAGGGGGTCGCTGAGCCAGGGGGCTCTTGGTCCCCACATCTCTCAGTTCAACCAGAATAGCTCTGATGGTCTGATTTCCTGTTTTACCTGATTTGAGCTCTGTGGAAGGTTTCAGTGAAGCAGCAAGAGAAGTAGAAGGAGGGAAAAAAAAAAGGAAAGAAAAGGTAGGGGAGGGAGGAGAGGAAAAGGAAACCTTAGCAACTATCAGCAGCATGCCAGGTTGATGGGCTCCCCTGAAATGGAAGAATCTGAAGCAAAGCCCAGGTCCCCCAGGTCCCCCATGTCCTGCCTGCCAGTGGCGGAGACGGGGATGCCTCACCCCCAGGGTTAGGCTGAGGCTCTAGTGAGGGGGTGCAGGTGGGTACCAAGCTCAATGCTGGTACCCATCAGGCCGGGTCAATAAGTGGAAGCCCCTGTGAAGGGTCAGCATCATCACCGCAGCCCCAATTACGTAAACAGTTACTAAACCTTATACGTTCACATTTAAAGGGACCTGATTTAAAGATATATTCAAAGGTACTGTGAACATCTGTATTCCCTTTCGCAGCATCCCCTTCCAACCGGTACCACTTCTCTTCTAACCTGTACTGCAGCAGGTTAAGAGACGAGAAGAGCCCTGTGTTGGGAACGCACTCAGTTCCCTCCAGGGGTCCTTTCAGGCTCACTCACCGCACCCCCGCGCCCGCGACACCAGGCTCACTTCCATGGTGAGCTTCACCACCTCCCACCTGCCTGGTCCACCCCCCCCCCCCCGCCCCCCTTGACCAAGAAGCCAGTGTTTCTAGCTCTGGCCCCTCACCTGGTTCAGGTACAGATGTCTCACTGCCTAAAACAGTGATGGTCAAGTCCTGTCTCTGCATTAGAATCACCTAGGAGTTTTAAAGTCGCAGACCTCGGGGCTCTAGCACTGGACACAGTCCTTCGGACTAAAGAAGGCAAGTCCCTGGGCTGCTGCTGAAGAGCTGGCTTCTGAAGGTCTTGCTGCCGCTGCCCCCCTGCCTAAAGGGATGTTACGGAAAACCGCATCTTGCTGTGTGACTACGGATTGGTGTCCCTCCGGCTCTAGGGATCTGAAGGACAGAGGAGTACCAGAAACCTCCGGGTTTCTCCTCAGGAATGAGTCCATTTTAATCTTTAAACCATAGAAGGAATCATGTTTCTCTCTTTGCCTTGGCGACTAGGAAGCCCACAGCAAATTCATGACTGACTACCCTACCCTTTAAACCAATACAAAGAACTTACCACAGAAGGCTAATTAATTTTAAATACTAATGTTATCATATTAATTTCAAATATTAACGTTGTCCCCCAATCCTGTCTTGAGTTTCCTCCTTTCCCTCCCCCACTTCCTCTTGATTTCTGCGCATCCTTAAAAAAAAATTCTAGTTAGGCCCTGGCTGGCGTAGCTCAGTGGATTGAGTGCGGGCTGCGAACCAAAGTGTCGCAGGTTCAATTCCCAGTCAGGGTACATGCCTGGGTTGTAGGCCATGACCCCCAGCAACCGCACATTGATGTTTCTCTCTCTCTCTCTCTCTCTCTCTCTCTTCCTCTCTTCCCTCTCTGAAAATAAATAAATAAAATCTTAAAAAAAAAATTCTAGTTACACTGCAAAGCTGCAAGTTCTCTTTAGAACAAGGTGGGGTGCTAGACAGAGTAATTAAAGGGAGTCACTGGCATGCAGCCCCTCACAGCCCGACGGCTCTAAAGCAGACGGCGATGAGCTCCCAGGTAGAGACCCGGGCTCCGAGGAAACTGCGGCGCTGGGGTCGGCTTCCGCAGCAAGGAGCCTTCCTTCTGCTCTGACTGTCTCAGGGCATCTGCAGGCCTATCTGGACCACGTGCTGAACGCTCTATCAATCCAGTTTTTCACTTTTTAAAAAGATTTTATTTATTTGTTTTTGGAGAGAGGAGAAGAAAGGAAGTAAGAGAGGGAGAGAAACATATATGTGAGAGAGGAACACCAGTCGGTTGCCTCTCGTACGTGTGTCCTGATTGGGGACCAAGCCCCCAACCCAGGCGTGCGCACTGACCGGGCACCCGAGGGGCGACCTCTCGCTTTGGGACGATGTGCGACCCGCTGAGCCACACTGGTCAGGGCTGAAATGCTTTATGATTATGAAAATACTTAAGACAAATAAAAATGGCTATACCCACTGAAACCCACGGACCCAGATATTTAGTTCTGAACCCACTGTCTCGCAGCCTCAGCCAGCATGCCCACACGCAGAACTTCAAAGGTTCTGGTTCTTCGGGAAACACGACAGAAGGGTCTACTGAACTACATACAAGAAGTAACAGATACTAGAAGTCTGTGGCCTCGTGTATCAGGCAATACAAATGAATTGTGCAGAATATCTGAACATTTTTCCAGTTGTTTACACACATACTCTTTTTTTTAAATCCTGGGGACGTCATGTAGCTTCCATGCTATGTCCCCACATGACCTACCTCCAAGCTTTTAACTGAAGTAATGACCCAAAAACAGCCCGTTCCCAAACGTGATCAAAAAGACTGTTGTCGGATACTGAAAGGCTCTCCTGTGTCTGTGTGGGGCCCATCCTGCTGCCTCAGAGCCAGGCCACACCTGCCGCTGCCTGGAGCCGAGGGGGTCCACGCATGCCCTGTGGCAGCCCGAGCAGAGCCCGGGGCTGTGGGGAAGACCCCTGTGCTTGCAGGGATGCCCCGCACTGTTAAAACCCAGAGGGGCTCCCTGTCCATCTTAGCCCTCACTCTGCCACGGGCACCAGGAAAGTGGGGACCAGCCGATGGTCTCCGGGAGGGCACAGTCAGGGTGCGCCGGGGTTTGCGTGTGTGTGTGGACAATGGCCTGTTCCGGTCACTGCTCTTAGTTCCTCCCTTCGTGTAACAATGTCAGGGTATGGGTCATATTCACGAGGAAGACAGTAACTGTCAGGCACATATACTGGGCGCAAGGAGGGGCCAGCTTCCCTATTCTCTAACATTTAAGCAGCGGAGAGGACCTCAAACGTGTGCCATTGTACATTTTCGCAGACATTGCTTGATCTTTGAAAGTCTAAACTAACCATTAACAATAACCTCATGAATATAAAATATAACTTATTTTACTCATTCATATGTTTTAGTTGTATAACCAATTGCATATTATTTCAACCAGTAAACAGTAAATTAAAAAAAAAAAACCTCTAATTTTATAAATAACTACAGTGGACACTGCAGCACGTGCCCCCCAGGCTTTGGCTGATGCCAGTGTGGGGGTTGGCCTCAGCCATCTCTGGGTCGTGGACACCTTTGGGTGGGCCAAAAGCTAAAGCCTTTGTTTAGCTTTTTTTCGTATGATGGTTCTACTAGTGTTTAGCTGTCTTTAAGTTCATTTGAAACAATTTTGTTAAATTGTATTCTGACAGCTGCCATATCAGCATACAATTTTTAAAAACTTATCAAAACTGGTGAATTTTTGTGCATCCATTTTAATATTGAAGATGGAAGATATGCAACATTTTTGACATATTATGCTTTATTATTTCCAAGAAAGGTAAAAATGCAAAAAAAAAAAAATGTGTGCAGTGTGTGGAGAAGGTGCTGTGACTGACTGAATATGTTAGAAGTGGCTTGCAAAGTTTCTTGGCACTACTGACATTTTGGCCAAATAGTTCTTTGCTGTGGGGCTGTCTTATGCATGGGAAGGTGTTTAGCAGCGCCCCTGGGCTCTCCCCACTAGAAGCCAATAGTGGGAGAGAGCCGACATACTCAAAATATCCAAATCAATAAAGGTATCGGTAAAAATTTAAAAAATGTGTCTCTTATTTTACGGAAAATACATAACGGACTTTTTGGCCAACCAAATACATACGTATAAGCAGTGTGTTGGGTTGAAACCCAGGGTGGTGGGGGCATTCAATTTCAAGGAATCTAAGAAGAGCTGGACCCACCAAATGGTTGTGTGGTGGCTTCTAATTATGGGGTGCTTACTGTATGCCAGGCACTGAGACGGTACCTACCATGTAGACCCCCTCTGAGACCTAGCCTAGTGGGGCTCACCTCCCATTTCCCAGATGAGGAAACTGAGATACCGCTAGTGAGCAGAAAAGCTGGAATTCAAGGCCAGGACTGCTATCAGTGTGAGAAGAAACACCAGCCTCACATCACTGCTTTGGATGATGATACACAGTTGGGGGTGTCTTTTCTTCTTTTCCGTACCTCTGAGCATACCAAGAAGAAAAAGGGAGTTTACACCAATCTGAATGGATGGCCTTGGTAGGGAAGCTGGTGTTGCCACCAGTTTGCCCTGTGACCGCAGAACAAGCCCTGACTCTCTGGGCCCAGCCTCCTCATCTGTTCTTGGAGGGCGGGGCCAGCTAGGCAGCTAAGAAACTTCCCAGCTCTGAAATTCCGACACCGGCTGGCCCCTGCACAAGCTCATCCCACACCAACCAGAGGCCAGTGAGGCCAATGCGACTTGTGGTCCCTGCTGCTGTCACCAGATAACAACGACCAATACAGAGGCAACATCATTTAATCACTCTGTTCTATGGAAGGACATTAAGCAAGTACTTTATCTTATTAGCCACGAGGGGATGAGGACAAATTAGAAGAGGGAAACTATGCTAAGAGAAGTAAGAAACACAAGCAGGAAGAACCGCCCACAATGTAATTTTGTTCCACGATGTGCCCTGCCAAGCCAAGGGTGTGCACTATCTCGCACTACCACCGAGATGAAAAAAAACTGAACCCCCGATGCAGAGTATAAACGCAGAACACACTAGGGATGCCTCCAAGCCTGGCATGAATGCCAACAGGTGACGGAACCGTGTTCACCGTGCAAGCTCTCATGGGCTTTCGACCTTTAAGTCAAAATCCGGACACGTGGGCACCTGACCTTCACTGAAAAAGGAAAACATACGGTAACACTCTCAACTCTTTCAGGAAAACAAACACCAACATAACCGAGATTCCCTACGCCCTGGAAAACTGGGAGGATCACAGCCCTCGGCGCCGGGACACTCGAGGCAAAACCCGTGTCTGAGTATATACATAATAATGATGCTAAGTTTTTTTTTAAATCACAACACATTCTTAAGAGATTTGAAAAGTGAAGAGGCCGCAATAGCTGTGTAGCATTTACAAAGGACGGATATGTGGAGTTTGACCGAAGATAACGGATGCTCCGGTGGTCCGACAGGCGCCCCCGCGCCCCTTCACCGTCCCGGCGGATGCTGCAGAGGAAGCCACCCTCGATGGTACAGCCACCATGGTCCGTCCGTGCTCTCAAAAAGGATCTCCGTCATTCCACGTCCCACCGGGGGCTACACATCTCAGGGGAACTGCTCTGCTTTTATATTACCTTTTATTTTGGTTTTATTGAGATGATATACTTAGCATCTAAAATTACGTTCGTTTCAGGTGTTTAACCCAACAACTTGACATTTGTGTCTATTCAGAGACGATGACCGAAGTCTGGTTACAGGCCATCCCCTTACACAGTTGCGGTATTTTTTTCTCGTGATGACTTTAAGATCCGCTCTCCTAACTGTCACCTGTGCAGTGTCGTGTGGCTTGCTGCAGTCCCCATGTTGCACTTCACACCCACAGGACTGACTTATTTTATAACCGGAAGTTGGTACCTTGTGACTGACTCCCTTCCTCCATTTGCCCCTCCCCGTACCCTGGTCTGCTTTTTTTTTTTTTAATCTCAAAAATTCTCAAAAACAGTGTTTTCTCTACTAGGAAAATGCTTGCATTGAAATTCAAGGTTTAAATAATAATTTCTAAATCAATTACTTCACCAACATATTTGTCCATCAAGATATGAGAATGGAATAAGAAAAAAGACCACTTTTGTTTAGGTAAAATTTTAAAGTTTATATGAGCTTTCTATGTGTTTTGGCTAAGATCTTCTCAAAGTTTTTGTTAAAAAGTTTTCATTTTTCCCCCCTACTTTCACTTAGAGTTGCATAAATTCACCGTAACGTACATTTGTGAACCTGACTTTCTGGTTATGAATGCTGGTTAAGGAGGAAACAACAACCCACTCTGGGGAGAGATTGACATTTCAGTAATCTTTGCCAGCTGGCACATTCAAAATGGAATCTAAATATTGTATTAACAATATCAATACCGAGGAGGTTCGGCGGCCTTAATAAAGCACGCTTGAATTGTGAAAGAAATTCTTGTTGTTTTGTGTTTCACCCAGCACCGACTTAATAAAATCTATGACAATCTCCTTTAATCATGTCAGAATCCCGAGGTTCAGTTCACGTGCATAATGAAAAACCTGAAATCAGGCAGGCGCAACATAATGTTTGCAGACCCATCATTTTTTAAACGTTTGATGGGAACAACATAGCCAGGAAAGCTCGGCGAATTTTCACAATGTACCCAAGCACCCAGCACCCAGATGAACGGGCAGCACCCCGGGAGCCCCCTCCCCCGCTCCAGCTGCCATCTTACACCCCAAGGATAACCACGCCCTTGACCTCTGTGTGCACGCTTTCCCTGTGAGCCCTGGCGGCTGACCGCCCTGTCACAGCCGCAGAGTGTGGGCTGCCATATGATTCCACTCACTTCTCGAGAGGTGGGTGGTATCCTGATCTTACAGATGATGAAACAGAAGCTCAAGGTCTACTATTTGACCAAGCCAGAAGGCATGAATATGCAAATGAATGTGTAGCTGTATGTGTATGTAGTTGTGTGTATGTGTGAGAGAGAGAGAAAGAGAGGGTGGGGGGTGGGAAGAAAGAGAGAAGGAGAATGATTGTCAGAGTCAGATTCAAAGCCAGGCCCCCCTCTAATGGCAAACTCAGTTCTGTAGCACAGAAGCTATTTTAGGCAATCCCGTTTTCCTCCGCCAATCCCGTTTTCATTGACTCACATGTCTAACAAACTCCATTTATAGTTAAATGGCCTCATACGGAGCAGAACCACCCCACCCCCTGGCTTCCCAACACATCCACTCACACACGCCAGTGCCGGTTTGGGAATGGACCCCATTTTCTCAGTTAGCAGCCTATCTTCCCCTCACTACATTTTGGATGGTGAACAATTTCGAGTCTCGTTAGAGGTGTCTTAATTTTAAAAATTAAGCTGGGAACTAGCAAGTGAGATTGAAGAGGCTGCATTTTGGTTCTGAACTGGAATTTCATTACTTTTTAAATTATACTGATTTAGGATGTGATTATTAATCATTTTTTTTTCTCCTAAGTAGACTGGGTAATGGAGAAATGCAAGGGCATCCTAGACGCATGGTATCTGGGGCTGTAATACCCCCCACCACCACCGTCTGCCACCCCCAGCTCCACCCAGACTGACCGACTGGTCAGCCACCCTTCTCACGCCTGGCCAGTCGGCGGCTCACCCCTTCTTCCAGCCCCAGCCCCAGCTCTCACCGCTGCAGGTCAAGTCACCCTGACCCCGCCCACTGTGATCAGGGGACACACGGCACAGGGACCGTCCTGCAGCAGGTTCCGGTGTCTGTGACTGCCAGCTCTCAGTCCCTCACCCTTCCGCACACGCCCATGTCCACAGGAGATCTGTATCACACCCCCCACCCCGAGGCCCCACCACCCGGCCATCCTCGTCTCCCCGGAGTCAACGTTCATCAGCGTCTCCCACAGTTCTGCCCAGAACACGTTTCTGTCATCTCCCCACCTTCTGAATGGGAAGGATAAGGTGAAGCTGCCCAAAAGGGGCATGGGACTCTCCCCATCTCCCTCCGGGCTCATCCGTTTCTCCTGCGCTTTCGAGCACACACATCGCAGGACCCACAGTGCTGCACGTGCCCCATCGTGGCCTGTGCCTTGGCCGTGGGCTTCGTGAGTTCGTGAGCTTGGCTGAATCAGTGTTTTTTTGTTTTGGGTTTTTTTTTTGCCATTGCCACAAATATCATGGCACCCCCTTTTGGATTAGGGCCTGGAACAACACTGGGATGGAGAAATGCAGTTGACCACGCTGAACAGTTCGGGGGTGGGGGGCAGGCTCACAAGCTGCAGGGCCAGCAGCCGAAAACTGCACCAGCAGCGCCCTCCAGGAAAGGCCTCCCTGGCTCCCGACTTCCTCCCGCTGCTGCCATCTAAGCCCTTCCACAAGGGAGCCATCAAGGCTTTTTAGTGATCGTCTCTGTCGCCAGATGCAGGCTCCTATCCCCACATCCCAAGGGGGACCCAGCACACTGCAGGAAAAAGCACAGAACGTTGGTGAGACACGTGCATGTAGCTCACTGTTGCAGACTGAACTGTGCCCCTTCCAAAATTCACATATTGAAACCCCAAGGCCCCGTTGGACTGAAACTGAATCTAGAGCACTTAAAGAGGCATTTGAGGTTGAATGAGGCCATAAAGGTGGGGCTTTCGTGTGGCAGGACTGGTGTCCTGTAAGGAGGAGCAGAGACCAGAGGGACCGAGCGCACACACACACACACACACACACACACACACACACACAGGAAAGGCCAGGCGTGGACGTGGTGAGAAGACGGCCATCTGCAAGCTATGAAGAGAGACCTGGGAGAGTTCAAACTTGCCAACTTCTTGAACTTGGACTTCCAGCCTCCAGAACTGTGAGAAATAAGTGTCTTATTGTTTAAGCCACCCAGTCTGCGGTATTCTGTTACGGCAGCCCCAGCTGATTGATACGCTCACCCGCTATCCTAGCATCCTGGACTCTAACGTTGGGACTTTGGGGATGAACTCTGGCTGCCAAGGGGGGTTCACAGAGGTCCTGAGGTTGGTTGCTCGAGGCTAATCCTCAGTAAGGGGAGGCCGTGTCCCATTTTCCCTTCCAGCTTCAGCACCAGTGAGGCAATTCTAGTTAAGTCCGTTTCAGCAATCCCAGCCCTGCCAGTGAAAGTGAATGTCATCACTGACTCGGCCTCTGGGCCTCTGGGAAATCACGTTGACCGACACCACCATATGCCCTGAAACCTTGGCAGTCCTGCACACCCAAGGGTGACGGCCATTATCGTGAAAAGAAAGCTGGAAGAGTCTCAAATGGGAAGATCTGCATTCTGGCCTTAGACCTTCCCCTTGCTAGCTACCTATACTTGCACATGCAACCTAACATTTTTGTATCCGTGGCTTTGTTTTTTTTTTTTTTTTTTAAAGTGGCTGTGTACCGTTGTAACCAACATTTCCTTTTCCTTTCTTCGGGAACTGACCCTGACTTGCATCTGGAGAACATTCCATCCCCAAATCCCTCCCTGGGCTTCCAAGTGATGTTTCCACCCCCCAGGGGAAACTGATCCGCCCCTCTGGTCACCGAGACGGGTCCGGGGGGTCACGTGATCCAGACTAGTCTAATTATAGTGATGCTCAGAATGTTTTCTGGAAACACTGGGGAAATGTTACACTCAAAGCTGATGTGTGTGGCACAAGAGGTTGCAGCCACCTTGTGAATTCAACGTGAGCCTCTCCATGCCTGTGTCCACCAGAGGCAAAGCTGAGCTGGGGGACAGAAAGAATGGGTGTTATCATCCCTGGGACCCTTTGTTTGCTGAAGTCAAGTCACCGTCTTGGCAAGCTCTCCAAGTCATCTTATACTCTTTCAAGTGACAGCCAGACCGCCGAGTGGGCCTCTTAGGACAATAGAGAGTTTGGAATTTCGCTGACACACAGAAATCATCAGTAATATATATTTAGTTTAACTGATGCTATTCATTTAGAGAGTCTTTATTAGCCAGGGTTCTTGGACATACCGAAAAACAGACAGACAGACAAAAACAAAAACAAACCCCCCCCCTCCAAAATCAAGCTGAGTAAAGCAAAAGGGGGGATTGAGGAGCTCTTCTCATCCAGCCGTGGGAAGGGCAGTGGTCGCCCCTTGTCCCTGTCTCTTTGCCTTGGTGTCCTGTCTGGAGCACTGCTCGATCACACGCAGTAGGCCTTTCCATGCCAGCACATCCACAGAGCTTCCAGATCCAACATAAGAAGTACCGGGGTGGAAGTCTGCATGGATTGGGTCACGTGCCTGAGCTTCAAGCAGTCCCCAGGGCCAGGGAGCTCCTGTAGGAAGAAGCCGGCACCTCCCACTTGGAATACCTGCTGGAAGCTGGGGGTGAGGGTGGGCAAACGGCAGCCCCTGCCAGAGGAAAAGGGTGCCCTTGATGCCCTGAGGTGCTCTTGGCACCCATGTTAGCCCTGTGACGTGGGGCCACTGCAGCCGCTACAATTAGAAACTGAAAACTCCCTCATTGTTTCAATTCCCAACTGTGACAAAACTTAAAGAATGAAGTCTCTCTGAGTCTGAGGAATACTACCCACAAATGATGAACGCAGACGTGGCCTTTCTACACGTCACCCTCTTCTGGCCCCGCTGTGCTCACGGTCCTGCTCCGAGGGTAGGAATGACACTGGGTCACAGCAGCTCTGCGGGCAGACATCATTAGGCTCGGATCTGTGGTTCGAAGCCCTCACTATAATTTGTGTCAAATAAGCACCATGAGCTCATCCTGAAAAGGCCCCATTTAAAAAACAAAATCGGAGCCCAAAAGGGGGCCGGCCCAGTGTGCCATGGGGACCACGAGGTGGGGGACCAGTTTAGCACGCTTCTTGAAATGACTCTCTCAAGTTCTCTACCGCTGCAAGGAAGTCTCTCCATCCCACTCTCCCTCCACCTCATCTCTGTCTAGAATCTTTGCAAACGGTTCACATTCCGGCTCAGAGACGCGAAGGGGAGGAAGAAACAGATCAAAAGCCACGGCAGCCCCGCCCCCAGGGGACCTTCTCTCCCCGTGTCACATTTCTGCAAGACCGCAGTCACGCACTCACAGGTGCCAGTGAGCGCAGCTGCTGAGAACTCAGACGCCGCCCCTCCCGTGGGCATCCGCCTTAGCGCGGCAGGCGCTTCGGAGCCTGAAAACAGTCTTAAATATTCCTGAAGGCACAACGTCAGCCAACGGGGGGAAGGACTTTTTACGTTCCTGTTGTCTGGGGAGTGGAAAGGTATGAAAAACCTTAAAGAGCACAAAAATGCTACCATAAACATAATGAATTCTGTCTCCTGAACGCTCAATAATCACCAGGCACTGTGCCAGCCCTGCACGTACGCTGTCTCTGTTCCCACAGAACCCCACAAAGCACTACTATCTGTTTGCCTGGAAAGGGGTGGCTCGAACCGATTAGATGTTGCGCTCAAGGTCACGTGGCTGGTGCGAGGCAGACGTTGGTCTTTGCGGCCAACACTGGCCAGCTCCGGGGTCCATACTCTTCTCTCCCAGTCGTGCGGTGACACCGGGACTTGAAGCGCCCACTGTGTGCTACAAATGCTAAACAGACTGCCATCACCTAATCCTTGCAATAACTATACAATTCTTGCAAGACTGGTATTTTTGTATTTTACAGTAGCTCACAAAACTTCACATAACTTTTCCAAAGACAACAGCAGTTAGGTGGCAAGGCAGGACACGAACCCAGGTACATCTGACTTAAAAACTGCCATCTTTGATCTCCATGCCATCATTTGCAAAGGCCACAAGGAGAGCTGGGTGGGATGGAGACCCCAGAGAGAGAGGGGCAGGGAGATGGAAGGGAGAAATTTATCCATGGGGGCTCCCGACAAGCAGTGACAAATGCCTGAGTGCAAGGGCCACCCACCCACACACACACCAGCATGCACACATGCTAGCATCCTGACCTATCGCGCACAGTGGCACGTACTGCTCTCAGCCACACCTTTCAGTTGTTGAGGGAACCAAACAAGAATACAAACTTGACCTCTTGCAGTTTACAGGTGGATCCTTTTAAGTTCACTTCTGAAACTGCAACGTGAACAGCTCACTCTGGGTATGTTTTTAAAAACTCTTCATCATAAGCCTCTTGGCAACTGTATACAAATACTTCAGCACTTCCTTCTGAGCAGGGGTAAACAGGACTTCCAGCGGAATGACCCTGCAGTTGTGTGTAAGAGCAAGCTCGCCGATGAAGGCAGGTTCCCCAGTACACCTTGATCGAAGGTCGTTAATCTCCGCATTGTATAATCTGACTCACATAATCTCACAGACAATAAAACACTTCCAGAGGTTTTAAATGCTCAAAAATGCTTAAACTCTAAGGAACTATGTCTGTGGATGATTTATAATCGGTGTAATAATATCTATATCTACCTAACATTATCAAATTCAGATAGACCCAAAGGACATGGTCACTCTGTTAAGGGGCGGGTTCCCCTGATGACAGACATTCATCTCTGACAAATGGCAGGGCTGCCCGTGCTCTCTACCCAGTCTGTAAAGTATCTCCAAGTTAGCTGTTTATAGAAGCCACGTGTGGAGGCAAAAAGAAACATGGCACGTTGATTACTTAAACGAAAGAAGACAACACAAGTATTCATTCCTCACTTTTCTGTCTTGTCATTGGATCATAAAGTGCATGTAAGCACCCTAACAGGATTCTCTCCAACCCCAGTCTGCAAAATACTTCAGAATAGCTAAACACCTAAAGTGGAAAGCTGTTTAGACCTATGTATGTCATTCCGAGCCAACGATTCGTGTGTGTCCAGGTGTTCAACCTTGAGCACGAAAATTGCCGCAGGCCTCACTTTTCCCATCTACAAAATGGGAGTAGCAGCACCTACTTACTGCATAAGGCTCATAGAAGAATCATGTGAAGAATATATCCAGCCAGGCACAACAGGTCGCATCTGGTACGATCCCACCGACATGAAATGTCCGGACCAGGCGGTCCACGGAGACAGAGAGCAGACCAGTGGTTGCCCGCTGAAGGCCCTGGCGCCCTTTCAGTGGTCAGAGCCCAGTGGGGGCTGTTCTTCAGCCCCACCCCCCAGCGTCTCTGCCCGTCCCTCCTTCTGAAACTCTGTGTCCTCCATTCAGTGACCTCCAGCTCCTGACTAAGCTGCTTCTCTGTTGTTGATGCCATCATTGTTAAGTACCATTCTTCTTTCTTTCGTAAATCTGGGTCTTCGGCGTGGACCTTCTCCTCCGTGTATTCTATACCCCTTAAGATTCTCATCTGCGCATGTAATTTCAATGTCATTTCTGGATTCACAACTTCCAGAGCTCCCTCTCCACCATGAATGTGCCCATCCTGAAGTCCAGCCTCAGTGTCCCCCTCCTACTGAACATCACCCTGAATCGGCAGGGTCTGGTCACACGCACCTGCCCAGCAGGTGCCCGGCTGTCTGTAGCAAGAGCAGAGCAGACTTTCTGGACACCGATGACAATCCAATATGGAGTCACTGTCGGCCATGCCAGCGATGTCAAGGGCTGTGTCAAGGCTGAGGTAATGGGGTATAACGTGAATGCTCTTGGGAGGGGCCCGGAACACCGAAAAACCACAAGTCTGGACACGAAGATAAGGACTCCATCTCGACATCAGTTTGAATGGGACCCCCCACCCCTCCTGAGCTATAAGAACTCAGAGCTCCGACCACCTCGAGCCGGGCTGCACCCCGGGTTGTGCCCCGAGCCCTGCGGGACCTCCGCTCCACCCCCGTGCGTTACCTGCCTGTGGCTCTCTACTGGCTTATTGGGGAGGTCTCCCCTAATAAACCTGGCATTGTGGAAGGACACAAACGAGTGTGAGTGACTCCTTTTAGGGATGCACCCTCGCTCACAACAGGGCCCAGAGGAAGCTCTCAGGGCCACGTCCCCAGGAGAGCTGGCAACAACTCTGACGTCCTGCCTGTGTGTCCACAGGACTGCTGCTGTCTCAGGTGCAATGCTGGATTCTCACGAAAACGGTTACAATGGCCAGTGGTACAGGGAGCGGCTGGCATGAAGGTCAGACAGGAAGACACGGGCTATCACCTGATGCTCTGTCAGATTCCACGCCAGGCTGCTGGCACACGGGCAGCTGGGGCACCTGCAGATTGTGCAACTCTGGGATCCCAAGAGACAGTGAAGGTCAGAACCGACCAAATGCTTCTTTAAAAATAGCTCTCCTTATGTCTTTTAAAAAAATAAACTCAAAAACATGTTCTCAGGGGCCACCTCAAATGTGGGCCATTAGAAGAGCTGAACAGAACCCCTTCAGACTCCCCCGATGGCAAACAGAACCAGCCAGCTGACTTTGTTACTGCAGTTACATGAATCTCTTCCCCAATACCTCCATGCAAAACAATATGGCAAGCGATGCCAAGAGAAAGGGGCCCTCCTAAAATCCAAAGGGCTTCTAGGTCAAAGAGGACAGAAGGCAATTAGGACTGGGGGCAAGTATAGAGAGGGTTCTTTTTCTCCTTTCCATTATTACTTTTTGGTGGGGGGGGGGGGGGCGGGGGGGGGGGGGGGGACTGGTATGCCTGAGGGCAAGAATCAGGAGACTCATGCATTAGGGAGATGCCCTCATTTTCAAAATGGACAAAAGAGTCAGCTTGTGGAACAGATTAGATCAAAGAAGCCAAAGAGCCCGGGGCTGCGACCAAATGTGAATGAAAGGCGTTGGGGAGGGCGGGTAAACCCCACAGACACTGGGATCCGAGGACCCTTCCAGAGAGCAGCGCGGGGACGAGAGACCTGAGGCCTTGGCAGGCCCCAGAGTCCAGCTGCGCCGCCCTGGTTCAATTGGAGCAGACACACCAGTGGGGCTGGTGGTGAGAGTGGGAGTCACGTGAAGAGGAGTCTGGGAGACCCCTCCTTGGACAGGTTTTGGAACTTTCACCTGGAACACAGGAGCCAGGATTAATGACCAGAAACCTTACACATGAAACAGCGTCAAAGGCTAAAACCTTCGCTCGTATCAAGCATTTGCGAGGTGCCAGTCACTGGACTGGGTGGACGTTTGCACGCTCACGTTCCCCTTTCACCTCCACAGAGATTCTGGGAGACACATCCCATAGCCCCATTTTACAGATCATCAAACAGCTGGTGCCCAGAGGCGCAGGGATTTGAACCCGGGCTGATGCGGTTTAAAACCTGTGCTCTTCTGCACAGCTATCCACGCACCTGCTGTGACCTCTCCAGGAAGCAGTCCTACTTATAAGAGATCTGAGATCAACAGATGGACAACCTGTCTCTCAGATCTACGTTTAAATCCAACAGGATTCGGGGCCCCCCAGACTGCTGCCCCACCCACTGCACAAGGGTAGTGTTTGGCGGACCCAGGAAACCACGCCGAGAGGACGTTAGCCCTATTTCCCCAAGAGTCACCAAGTTTTGTCAAATATTACGCCTCACTCTGACTGGGAACTTGGCATGTTCTACATGCTTTACTAACATGAATGCATCAAATCCTCACAAAAACCCCTTGAGACAGATAAGCATCATTATCGTTATCCCTACAGAGAGGTTAAGCCAGTTGCCCAAAAAGCCAGGAGAGGGCTTGAGTCCAGGTTGCCCAAATCGGTAATCACCCAGGAGACCTCTGAGAATCATCCCGTTCGAGGACCGGGATCCTTGGCCGCCTGCACCACCCTCCTCCCGCTCCTTGGCTGCGTTTGCAGACACAGCTGGCTGAGGGGAGCATTCTTTTTCCGCTGGGCTACAGCTAAGCCTCAGAATCCACCCTGACCTACTTTTAGGGAAGTTGCTAGAACAGAATAGCACTGGAACTCCATAGGAAGCTTCTGCCATCCCTGAGGTCTGCTCCTTCAAGCCCGGGTCAGACGATGAAGCCTTGGGATGCTGTGTGGCTTGCCCAAGGTCACAGAGTTCACCAAGTGGCAGTGTTGGAACCGGAAGCCAGGTCCCTCCCCCGACTCGTAATCCAGTGCACTTCCCACTCTAACGTGTTTCTGATATACTGAGTGCTTGCTCTCGAGGCTGTCACGGCATGGAATGCAGCCAAAGTGAGGGGCCGCATTCGTTGCGGCAGTAAAAACGCCTGGCAGAGCTACGGCAGAGCATAAGGGCTGTGCAGAGGGGGCGGTACATCACAGTCCTGCCAGGACAGGAAGTACGCGAAGCCAGCCTAGAACTTGGGAAACTTGCGTTCCCCCCCAAGCAAGTCATCTCCTGGCCATCATCAACCTCGCACACGTTTCCCCAGGGGCAATGCTCTGCGCACCCTCAGGAACCACGTCCACCCGACGGCCTTGACCGTGGCTTCCTCTCCCCCATTCTCGGGCCTGCCACGGGGCAGCCCTGCTCTGCCCAGTGCACACGCCTAGAGGGTCTTCCTTCCGTTTCATCGGCTCATCCAGCGGGTTGTCAGAAGTACGTGGAAACAAAAATCTGTTATGCGTGTTACGGAATTTGTTTTAATTCCGCTACTGGATCTGATAGAAATGGATTTAATGTTAATTAGTGGCCCGATCCTGGGGTGAAGAGAAAAGGAAGGCCGAGGGAGGAGGGCGAGACGTGTGCTCTGACCCCAGAGGGGGCTGTGCGTGGTGCAGGCGGCAGGCCCGGGGCCTCCCTGGGAACCCCAGTCTCCTCCGGTGCCGGACACACAGCAATGGGTAATAAAGAAATGCTAGCCAGTGGGTCACGTGGGTGAGCAGGGAACGCCTGCTCAGAGGATAGCTGGGAGTAAAAGACAGGGGCGAGGTCCGAGTGGTCAGCTGGCACAGAGCTGTGCAGACAGCAGCCAGTCCTGGAACAAAATTCCCCGGGGTGGGGGGGGTGGGGGGGGCGCCCTGAGACCCGGGGGCCCAAGAAGGCTAACAGGCACATTGGATCGGGGGCACCAGCAGCCACCTCCAGGAGAAGGCAGGAGTCAAACAAGAATGGCGATGCCGCCTGCAGCGCTGGGACGAAACCGCTGGGGACCAGATGAAGGGCCAGGCCAGGGATGAAGAAATGTGTTTAACGAGGAGTCACTGATCATTAAAATAATTCACCTGAGGGTGATGTTCAATGTCACCCAATTTTAAGTTTGATGGGTGAATGCAATGGGTGGGGGTGGGGGGAGGAGGAGGAGGACTGGGTGGGGGGTTTGGAAAAGGGAAAAATTATAAAACCCTTCACTCTTTTAATTAGGAAAACAAGAGACATCATTACTTAATAAAATTAAAAATGTTATTTCGGACACATAAAACCCAAAACAGAGACACATGGAAACTCGCAGAGGGGACGGTTGGAGACA
Source organism: Phyllostomus hastatus (assembly GCF_019186645.2). NCBI lineage: Eukaryota > Metazoa > Chordata > Mammalia > Chiroptera > Phyllostomidae > Phyllostomus > Phyllostomus hastatus. The sequence continues at coordinate 61,816,336 of NW_025334033.1, forward strand.
GCTGTCAGCTGGCCAGCCCTGCAGGGCCCAGAACGAGCCGTGCTCCTCTGCTGGCCCGGACCCGGGCCCCCGGGGAACAAAGGGTCCGTCCCCCTGCCGGCACTCTGCTGGGTCTCCGACGGACAAGCGCTGAAGTGCTCTCTAGCTGACGCCAACGGCTCGCATTCTAAAATTGTCTCTCGCAGCCTAAATGGCCTTTAAAATAAATGCTGTGAATTGATGAAACGACCAATTATGTTAACTACCCATGCCTGGTGTAATCCAAACCAAATCTTACCCCATTATCCTCAAAACGGCGAGGTGATTCAGCGGGCCCTCTTGCCAGCAGTTCTGCAAGAACCAAAACACGGCCCGCCCTCGAGTAGGACCTCGAGTACTCCCGGTTAATTCCCGCAATTGGTTTTTAGGCTGGAGAAAAAATAACTGCGCTACGTTTCTGCTCAACAGCGTGTAAACCAAACCACCGCCAGACAACGCTGTAACCATTATGTCATTTTGCTCCACTCACTGTAGATTTTAACTTCCATTTATTCCTCTTCAGACATCCCGTTATTCCGTTTACGCGTCTCCTGGCGTGCGTGATGTCATTACCCCAAAGTGCCCCTGACTCGCTGGCTACCCGCCCCTCCCCCAGGAGGTCCCCACGCGGAGGCTCCCATGAGCCTCTCCCGCCTGCGTACTCTTGCCGCTTCCCCTTCTGGCAACGCCGTTTCCCATTGCCACAGCCCCCACGCACCTAGTTTTCAAAGCCTTGCCCAAGTGTCAATTCTCCCCAAAAGGGACAACCCCTAGGCTCCCAACCCTCCTGACACACACAAGTCTGTCCTGTGAACACCGTGACAGGTCTGCTTTCTGCTTCCTTTGCAGCCCCTGCATTCTGGTAAGCTCAGCCCGAGACCACTCCGCCCGGCAGGGGCTCCCTGTGCAGCGGGTGCGGCCAGGTCCGCATCTGACGCTGGCTGGTCCCTGGGCCCGTGTGTCGCCCGGAGAGACCGAGTTTCATCTTCTATCCCACGTCTAGGCAACTGGGCTCTTCAGGGAACCCCCGCTCCCTATGGCTGGAACCTATTACCAGAGTTCTTGCCTATAGTTTGATCTCTAGAAAAATGTCCTCCTGCTTGCTACAGGAAAAAAAAAGAAGGTACGTGTGCATGTTTTTTAAATGTCAAGTGTAAAGATGCAAAAGCGAGCATTAAGTCAGGTAATGCCTTAATGACCTGACCCTTCCGCTGGGATGACAGGGAGACCCCTTTCTTCACACACCCGTATCTTTTTGTTTAAGTTTTGCTTGTGGGCTCGAGCGACTTCTTGATGAGCCAGCACCGCCCACCAAAGGAACACAAAGACATTGATTAGGAAGGACAGGCACATCGTGTGAAAAATCGTGTCACGATAAAAATGTCTCAACAACTTAACATGCAGATCCAGAAAAATGAAGAAAATATCACTCATAAAAAGTTAACAAATCCCTGCCCACACTCCCCAAGTCTCTCCAAACTCCGTTTGAGTTTCGCATATACAACTAGATAAATGGGCGGCAATGAACCGGATGTGGGTTCAGCGAGCATCGGACATCCACGGTAACTTCATGCTCAAAGCCCCGAGTCATCAGAACCGGTAACCCTCCCGGAAGGGGAAAAGGTCTCCCACCAGTGAGACGAGACTCTCACGGCAAAATCACTCCACTTCGGAAAACTTACCAATGTTTTCCCTCATGCTTTTGCCTGAAATAACCCAAAACTAATATGTTTAGAGCACATCTTATCCAATGTGAAACTTAATGAGTAAAAATCCTACAGAATAATGGATTGATAAAATCCAGTCTAAGTAAATAAAATCCCTTTCCTGAAACTAGTCCCAACCCGGATGATAGTCACTGCTGTCGATGTAGAGGCAAAGCACGGAGGCACACAGCTGCAATGCACGTGAAGAAGGCCGAAGGCTTACTGCACATCACGCTCCGTGTATCTATCTGAAGGGAGGACAGGTCTTTAAAAAATCATGTATGAATTTTTGCAAGTTGACGGAGTTCCCTTGTTTCTTAAATATTGATGATGTCTAGGGTGGTCATTAAAATTAAAATTGGCCAAACCTCCTTGCCTAAATGTCACCCTGTACCAAGCAAAAATGCGAAGAAATTCTCCGGTCTTCGATGTCGCAAGCTAGGAGAACGACCGTGCGCAGCTGCACAGCCAGTAAAACAGCCCAGAACCGTGCCGGCTCTCACAGCTGTCCGAGCTGCCCCAGAACCCCGAGGATGAGCGCCACTGTTCTCAGCCACACTTACAGATTTCTACTCTCTTCACACCCACTCCACCCCTCCGCACGTACTTTGGAGGCTTAAACCTACCAAACAACTCCGAGCCAACCAAACGCACTGGAGCCCCCACCATGGGCCCACATAGTTGGAAAGCCCAGGTACAACCACATCCACCTGCTGTTGGCCAGTTGTGCCACCCTGACACCTGGCCAATCGACACAGGCTGGCGGGGACAGGAACCTGGAAGACCCTTAAGGAGCCCGCCAATTCCAGCTCACGTATACAGCAGATACTCAAAGCAGCAGTAACCCCAAAGTAAAGTCTAAAAGTACTGAGCATGTATCTTACTGCTATTTTTTTAGCCACTTATTATTCTTTCATTTTGGCGACTTCGGAAGAAACTTAATTGCGAAAGTGGAGATGAAAGACAGTGTGAATCCCTTGAGCACACGGCACAGGAACTTGGGCAGCGCAGCTGACCATGAGCTGAGCAACAGGAGGGGTGTCCCCCTGCACAGGGTGCCTGTAGGGCCAAGGGAGGGGTGTCTGAACTCTGAGCCTCCGAACAAGCCCGCAGTCACCCTCCCGGGCACACATGGACGTGACATGCCAGCCAGGAACCAGGGGGCATCCACGGTGACCAAAGTGCCCGAACACCCATGACCACCCTCACCAGCCCAAGCACCGAAGACACGTAACGGGGTTTGGTTTTCACCAGCCCAGTTCCTGCTACGGCCACATCCCAACGGCCACGCAATTCCTGCTGCGCCAAAGCAAGCCAAACGCTTCTAGAACATGAGCAGTGACGACAGACCCAAGGAGCAGTCCTGGCTCCAAACGAACGCTTCAGAGCAACCGGGAGATGTGCGCAGGAAGAGACAGAGACGACCGGGCCAGCAGACCCAGCCTGTGACAGTCACACTGGTCCACAGGGCACGGCCCTGCGTATGGACACCAAGCACAGAGGAGCCTTGAGAGGGGTGAGGTGGAGAGGGGCTTCAAGGGACTTACCTTGGAGAAGGGCTCCATTTCTCTTGAAGAAGGTGCTGCCCGGCCAGAGGGGTGGGCCCGATGTGCTGCAAGAGAAGAGACAGCGGCGTGAGGGCCAGCTCGCCTGCACCTGCTCGCCCACGCTCCCGACGGCCCTCCCTCCCAAGGTGTCACTCCACGTGGCCTCGGAACACGCTCCCCCACAGGCCTTATTGTACCCTCCGCAAATACACCTTCGACACCGTCCGTGATGCTTCCTTCACGACGGGTGGGCTTTGGATCTCACAGGAACAGTCCGTGAGGGGATTCCGGTTACCTGGCGCCTTGACTCTGCTCCCTCCTGGGTGCTGAAGTCATTTGCAGCCAAACAGAATAGTAAGTTCCCACAGTTGAGCGCCATAACCTAGGACTTTCGCCAACTTGTTCATAATTTTACGATTTTATGTGGCAGAGAACTCCTGTTCATGTCTGAGAACCAGGTGGGTTCTCCAATACTTCTTGGTGCCGCTTGCCTATTAAGAAACACAAACTTGCGAACCAAAGTGTCGCAGGTTCGATTCCCAGTCAGGGCACATGCCTGCGTTGCAGGCCATCACCCCCAGCAACTGCACATTGATGTTTCTTTCTCTCTCTCTCTCTCTCTCTCTCTCTCTCTCCCTTCCCTCTCTAAAAACAAATAAATAAAATCTTAAAAAAAAAGAAACACAAACTTGCCTTTCTTAGCTTTCCTACCATCAAATCCTTAATCTACAGATGTGACCTTGATCGACGCTTTCCCTCCCCTATCTTCTTGTTTTGTACCCTGTTTTCAATTTCTTGGCTTAAAATGTTGCACTCCAAATCCTATAAAACATTTTTCAAATGTTACCACCCACAGTCTGGTAAGAAGAGAGGCAAGAAAATAAGGAAGATCAATATATCACCGAGACACTTTACTACATTTACAGACAAGCATTTTCACTGTTTTAAAATACCCAGTGAAAAACTTTATAACCAAGCCTGTCTTAGTAAAACATCCTTGGAGTGGAAAGTAGGTTATTCTAAATCAAGCCCTGGTTTAGATTAATGTTAGAAAGCCCTTAGTCTAAAACGTTACATCCAGCTCCAGAGGCAGTATAAACTATTTTCGCCAAAATAGTCCGTGGAAAATGATATTGGTGAGTGCATTATCAATCACCTTCAACATTAAAAAAATAAAAAAATCTGAAGAACTCATTTGCAAATTCGGCTGCTGGAAACACGCTTGGAGAATGAGAACAGATAGTCTGAAGGTCTCCACAGTACACGCTTTGCCCGTCACCCAGGGTCTCTAGCAATGCAGTACTGTTAACAAAAGGAGAAAGGCCAGCGACCAAAACATCACCACCAGGAGTACACATAGCATAGCAGGTAGAGGGACGCGTTACATAACTAGGAAGGAGAGAAGAGCTACCGTGTAAAAAAAAACGATCCAACATCAGGCTGATGTCAAATGTGCTAGAAAACACGCTGTGAACCGTGCTGTAAATGAACCTTTTGTTTTATTTTGTTTTGGATCCGCTGTCCTCACTGTGAGCGGGAATAATGCATCTCAGTGACGGGTTTTTTCTGCAGCTCCGCTTCTCCACTCCGGCAGCTGTGGCCTCTGAGCGGCCAGGGGTTGCCTGGACAACGGGAGGTCTGGCTGGGGCTGCGGGGCCCCAGGGTGACGGCGGCGGCAGGCTGATTTCTCTCCCGCCTCATTCCTGTCCTGTTCCACCGAGGCTTTTTAAGGCTCAAAGTTGCATGCAGAATAACACGCACGAAAATGCCTCAGATTGTCTTTTTGCAACCCCAGCTAGCTCCTGGGATTTTACCATCTTATTTTTGGAAGAAGACGGGGAAACAACAAGCTGGCTGTGGTTAATACCGAATCACCTGATTTCTGAAGATACTTAAGAACTGAGGACTTCATTACAGAGGAGATGGTGCTTCAGAGAATTCAATCACTGAGCATTACTGCAGGAGTCTGGCTATCCAGCTTACTTCCATCCAAATCTCCTCTTTAGCCTGACCTTGATTTGGCTGAAAACTGAGCAGATGCCAGCGAAGGAGTAAATGGAGGGCTGAGGGCAGGAAAATCCGGTGGTTTAGATCAGGAAAATTCTCTGTGCAATAGCAATCGACCTAAAGATTCTGACAACATCCTTTTAATGCACCTGATGTCACTGATCACTGCTATTCCGGACGCCCCGCTGTGCTATCTGTGTAATCTATGCGCGAGCCAGGGAGCGATGCGGACTGGCCACCCACCTGCTCTCCCCGGCCCCCACTGTGGCTGCCCAATTCACCGAATTCGCCGAGGTCTCTTTCTGACTCCAGCTAGGCTGCTTCCTGTTGTGCTCCTTACACAGCTTCTGAGCTCCTGGGTCCCATAGTCTACACTCTTTTTTTTTTTTTTTTTGGATGGTCCCTCAAACTGGTGTCATCTAACTATTAGTAGATTCGGGGATTTATTAAGTGCTCATTGAGAACCGTGCTGGCTGTTAAGAAGGGTACAGGAGGTGAGGGAGGGGGGAGTAAAAGCCCTATTTTATGGCTGCTAGGAACTTCTTGACATGCTTATCTAGCTCCAACTTCCTATGATTCTATCCAAAGAGAGAGAAACGATGCCTATAGACAGGTCAACAGTTACGGTCCTAGTTGGTGCAGGTTGGAGAGGATGACAACTGATCCCCCCTGGCCCCCCAATGTGAAGATGTTCTGGGCTGACCGTGCTTTGAAGCTCCAAGTCAGCTTAAAACCATTATATGAAGTTAGTTTAAAGTATGTATCCACCCCAGTCATCCAGAGAATACACTGTGTTCAAGGTTGTTGTGGGGGGACCTGAGGTCACCTTAGAAACCAACCACTCATGCAGCAAATCACGAGGAGGGTGGGAGACTCTCCACACTCGGTCACTTAAATGCTGGTGACTGGCAAATGGTCACTGCCACGAGAAATGGCCACCAGGACCCCCTTCAGTCGACCAAAGCGGGTTTCATCACCATACAGTGGTGCTGACATTGCTTGAAGGTGGGATAGCAAATCTCCATGCACAGAGGACAGCAATCAGCACCTTTCCAGGGACCCACCCGTCCCATCCGGTGGGTGGGGAGGCAGGGCAGGGCCCATCTTGCCCATTCTACACCCGAGGAGATGGGGGCCCCGAGAGGTGAAGGGGCTCACCCAAGTCATCTACTGATCAGCCCAAGGCCAGACCAGGGCTTCTGGGGCCAGGGCGCTGCCCCGACACACACACACCAATGGCCCAACTCGATCTCTCCTCTTCCAGGCTCCTCCCACAGACCTCCTAGCTACCCTTCTCCGTGGAAGAAGGCCACGGATGGCGGTTCACGAGGAACCTCTGCGAGGCAGAATCCCAGGCTAGACAAAGCGACTGGGCTAACCACATGTTAGAAACACAGGCACGTGGGCGGGCGCCTCTCAGCAGAAATAACACAGCGCCGGCACCACAAATGCTTCATTTCAGTAACACGCTAATAAAAGTCCACGACCTTCAGAGGCTGTAAGCCCAACCCGCCTTGTGACAAAGGAAGCCAACCAACAGGTTCACGGGGCCTCACCTGACAGAGAGGCAGTCTGAGAACTGGCATTTGAGGACATTGATCCTGCTGATCATTAAGCCCAGAGCCAAGCCAGCGCATCCCGAGAGAGGAGTGATACCGTCGGGAACAGCACGCCCAGCGCCGGCCGGAGACTCGCCCTCCTCCCCCCTCCCTTCCCCAGCCTTCTGCTCTCAGCTGTGTTCCTGCAAACTCCCAGGGGGCCACAGCGAGTCCTCCAAGGGCTGTAGAGTCCTAAGGTGGCTCTGGGCATAATGATAGGACCTGCCATGTGCTTTCTTCTCTACACCCAAGAGCTCCTGTTGTCGTGAGACCAGCTGGATTGTAACCAAGACCCTGCGGGGCACTGGCACCCCCCCCCCACACACACACCTGCACTCACCAGCCTGGACGTTCTGTAAGGCGAATGAAAAGGAAATTAAGAAAGGTAGTTTTTTTCTAAGAAACCAGCTGCCAAGTGTGAACTGGCGCAGCTAAAGAAAGAACAAGATACTGCAACATGGATGAACTCCAAGGACACTGTGCTAAGTAAAATATGCCCGGCACGAAAGGATACATACTCCACAATTCCTCTTCCAAGAGACCCCCGGAGGAGTCAGACTTGCAGAGAGAGAAAGCAGCACGGTGGTTTCCAGAGGCTGGAGGGAGGGGGGTTGGGGAGTGATTGTTTAATGGGGTGAGAGCCTCAGTTTTGCAGGGAAAACAAGAGTTCCAGAGACTGGTTGCACGGCTCTGTGAATGTATGGGCTGGCCACAAAGTTAGTTAGCTTTTTTCCGTGCAATAGCTCTAGGAGCACTTAGCTGTCTTTAACTACACTTGAAACCATTTTGTTAGATTATATTGTGACAGATGTCATATCAGCGTGCATTAAAAAAACATCAAAATTGGTGAATTTTTGTGCGGCCATTTTAACATTGAAGGTGGAAGATACACAACATTTTCGGTGTATCACGCTTCATTATTTCAAGAAAGGTAAACACACAACTGAAATGCAGGGAAAAAAAATATTTGTGCAGTGTATGGAGAAGGTGCTGTGATTGATCGAACATGTCAAAAGTGGTTTGCGAAGTTTCTTGGTACTATTGATGTTTTGGCCAAACAATTCTTTGCTGTGGGGCTGTCTTATGCATTGGAAGATGTTTAGCAGCACCCCTGGCCTCTACCCATTAGAAGCCAATAGCAAGAGATAGCCAACATACTCAACATATCCAAATCTATATAAAGTTATTGGAGTAAATGAAAAATGTGTCTCTTCTTTTATGGAAAAAACCATAATGGACTTTGTAGCCAGCCCAATACTTAACACGATGAACAACACAACAGTCAGGACAACTAACTGTAAAACGGTTCAGACGCTGTATTGTAGGTGATGTGTATCTTACCACCATTAAACATTTTGTTAATGTACAACAAGAGAAAGGATTAATACAGAACAGACTCTGAAAGAAGTGAACCAACGTCTAAAGTGTCTGGGGCAGCGAAGAAGGGACCCGCGTGCTGAGTTTCTGAGCAGCGCCAGCAGCTGGCGTCTCTGCCAGGATGCCCCACCGCACACTGAGACGCAGGAAGCACAAACCAGCCGTGCAAAGGGACCAGCCTGTCCTAATCCAGTTCTTACAGAGGCCGAGCTCGCTCGCTACGCTCTCGGTAACTGAGCGGACTCCCGTCACTAACACTGGAAACAGCGTGTGAAGGCGGTCCCGTTGGACGGGAGACATCTACCAACTGGCTTCGTTACAACTGCCTTTCCTGAGCAGTTGTAACAAAGGGACAATTCCTGAAAAAGAACGAATACTTGGAATTCTGTTGCTTTAATTCTAACTGCGGATTAATCCCTAGGAAAGAACAGAAAAACGAGCATGACCTACGCTACACACCCGCCCAGACTGCTGGGGTGAAGGATGCCAGTGGCAGAAGTTTGGAACTCAGGAGTCAGCTCGGTCTGACAGAGAGACACGTGGGAGGTGGTCTCCATTCATAAAGTGAGGAGCATCACTGCAGAGCACAGCAGAGAGTTCGGAGTTTGCAGGGACACTTTTAAAACTTTCTAAGCAATAAAACTGGAGCGTGTGGACATTCAAAGGGATCTCAGTGGCCACCTGGTCCCATCCAAAAAGTGTGGCTGGGATGGCCAAAGATTTGGATTCAGGGCATCTGTCTGTGCAAAACGCAGGCTGAAAATCTGAATTCCATGCTGCAAACTGGAGGCCACGAAGGCCTCTAGGTGTGGTACCGAAATGGGCTGATGCACCTGCAGAGGGCCCTCTGCAAACTGCAGGAAACCGGCGGTAGCCTTGACGACAAGAAAACTGCAGTTCAGACAAGGACTGCCGCCCACACCCTGTGGACCCAGTCTGGCTCTCGGCGACGGATGAGGCAAGCGCACCTCTCCCTTCCTCTTTCCTTCGAGGATGCTCTGACATCATCTCGTTGCAAATGGTCCTCAGTCCAGAGTAGCACTGACCGGTTTCTAAATATCAACAGGCAGGGAGAAGCGGCTTTACAGGGGCTACCCAATCAAGACGTAAAGAAAAGGCAATGCTACGCAGACTCCTGCATGGCTCCAAACTGGCGAGCCTGACCCCGGAGACCTTTCAGGGTCACACAGTCACAGGCTGACGCTGGCTGGGGAGGCATCGCGGAGGCAAGCAGACAACAACCCTGCGGCACCACAGATACCACCGCTTAGGAGTGTGGCAAGAGCACACTGAGGGCAAAATGTGGATGGTGACAAGGTCAGGAATCAATCACTGTGTTACCTCGCTCAGAGGTTAACACTGGAGACTCATCCTGACTCCCACGGGATCACCCTGACTGGTTCTGGCGTGCCCATCAGGGCCAAGGCCAGGGCTGTGCCAAGGGCTGGAACGGCCATGAGAACCTGAGCGAGGCAGCTGCTCTGGAGTAACATCTACCGTGTTCTTTAAAGACATCAGTGCTGCACAACACCCCACAGAGCACACTACGACGTGAGGGTTTCCTCCTCGGACACGTCTGAGAACCCTCGACCAAAGGTGACAGGGTTTCCTTAACTGGGGCCAAACGATTCTTCGTCATGGCAGCTGTCCTGGGCAACACAGGGCATTCGGCAGGCGCCCTGGCCTCTCCCCACCAGAATTCAGTAGCAACCCCTCCCCAGCGGCAGCCACCAAAACTGTCTCCAGATCCTGCCATATGTGCTGCAGATAAAGCTTCCCCGACGTGAGAACCCTGACACGGTGATCAGCAACCCAGAGAAGCTGAACCCCAAACCTCTCCCTCTCTGCCCCTCCTCAGCCAATGTCACCCCCTCACTTCTAAAACCAAAGCCGTTCCCCGTAGCCCGCTCACCCTCATCATTCCCACGGCATCCACCTCTCCTTCTCCACCCCAGTTACTCCGTGATCGCCCTCTTTTCCTCTGGGACCGTGCCTCCCTCCACCACCCGTCTCCACTCGCCTCCCCCTTCCCGGGACTAACAGCGTCTGGGCTCACCTGTCATGAAATATCTGCCAGGGTCCCAGCCTCCTCTTGGCACCCCCGTAACTCCACCGTGCACTGAGAAAGCCCGAGGGCCAGGCACTTGAGGGCCTGACCTCCACTGCCTCGTGTCACCGTCTCCCTGGCCTGGCTGCCATCCTCTGACACCAGGGCCACCAGAGGCCAGTCAGGGCGAAAGGGTCCTTGATGGCACTAGAGTAGCTCCTCCCCTGCCCCCGCCCCGTGGGCTCCCATGAGACGTGTGCTTTTATTTTCTGATTACATAAACTCTAATTTTTGACATGATCTCTTTAAAATCCTTTCCAATTTTAGCCTCAAAATACCCTCCTAGACTGGTTCTCCTCTCCCGACCCTCCGTTCTAAACATTCAGCTAGCTCTCCGTCCAGCTTTAACCCTCTAATTAGGGGCATTCCTAGAGTTTTAGCTGCTCTTCTTTTCTCCTCAATACTCCTTTCCCAGGAGAGCTCCCGGCCTCATGGAAACCCTAGCTCTTCTGATTCTGCGTCTCCAGCCGACCTTGCCTCCACACCTGGATGGTATCTCTAGCCGCATCCTGACGCAGCACCTGGCTGTCACCCTCACCCCACCCAACCCCTCACAGGAGGGGTCCAGCTCCCCGCCGCCGCCTCTCCTGCTGGTCTTCACGGGCACGTTCCTCACGACCCTGAGTTTCTCAGTGTCTCAAGGAGCACAGATGAGTGGCTTATACAGCAGAAATTTCTGGTCTCATAGCCCTGGAAGCTCGAAGCCCAAGGTCAAGTTTGGTCGGTTCCAGGCCTCTCTCCTAGCTCCCGCCAGTGGCCGGCCACCTGCGGCATGCCCTGGCTTATCTGTACATCACCCCAGTCTCTGCCTTCAAGCTTTTCCCTGTGTGTACTCATCTCCCAACTTCCCCCTCTGGCACTGGCCTAGGGGAGCGCCCTACCACAGCCTGACCTCATCTGTAGCTAATGACATCTGCAACGACCTTATTTACAAATAAGGTCATATTCTAAGGGACTGGGTAGCAGGACATCAACCTGCAAATTCTGGGGGGACAACTGAACCCACAACATGTCTGTGGCTGCCTCCCTTTCCCCAAGGAAGGCTCACTCCCTACAATACCAAGACACCTGTCTTTCTTTCCCTAACTTCTGATCACCCGCTCCAGTCCTGGGAACCCAGCTGGCACCAATCGGATGTTTGCCGAGGGACTCACGTGCGGTCTCGAACACCTTCCTCCCCCCCCACTCCGCCTGCTGCCTGTCGCCCACTCCTGCCGCCTCTCCCTTTCTCAGGCCTCGGGCACTTCCCCTTCCTTTGCGTTTCTACTCTGCCGGGCCAGTGGCTTGCAGATACTCCCCCCAGCACCGTAACAGGCCTACCCAAACTCCGATCTCTCCCCACCCCAGGCCGCTCTGCCTAACGCCTCAGCTGCCCTCTTCACAAAGAACAGTGCCTTCATGCTTTGCAAACTGTTTTCCGGGAAACCCCAGGATGAGCCTGCAGTGCTGACAACGGTGGGGACGGGGGACAGGTGTCTAGACGAGGTCCTGCCCCAAAGCCAACAAAACATTTTGTTTTCCACATGGGTTACGTATCATTGAGTTCCCACATACATTTCCATTTGGAGAGTTTGGTGATGACCAAGGTGTGTGAGAACCGGTGGTTTATAGGGCAAGGACAAGCTCAATAGGTTCTCTAGCCCTGAGAAGAGTTCCCCTACACTCTTCCCAGTGTGTTCCTGTGGCTCCCCAATATGCCGCCTGACGTAGGTCTCAGACACACACGGGTGTCCCCTGTATTTCCAGGCTCGTTCTGGCCAACTCCGTTCCCCTCTGCCTGAGACGTCCTACTGCCATGTCCCCTCTGCCTATTCCAGACCCATCCCTCCCTGAAGCTTCCACTCAGAACCCCGGTCCCAGGGACACTTTTCTCCAGTCACTGCAACCCTGGGCCCCCCCTCCACCTCTGAATTTGTCTAGTAATTACGGGTCTGTGCAGCCACCTTGGGAACGGATCTCACTGGGTGCCATTTCCTCATCCGATATCATCTGAAACCTTCAATTCACGCTCCACAGGTGTGCCTCTCCCTTTTCCAAGGAGCGGAGAGGAAACCCAGGTGGGCGGAGGCTCCAGGGGACTTCCCTTCTAGAACTTCGCTGAGTTCCCTGCACACAGCAGGGGGCTGCTGTAGTTCCACTGAGTGGTTTTATAAAATAGCTACCTGTGTATCCCAAAACAGGATTATTTCCAACACTGGGGATTGAAAGTATCCCTTACAGACACAGTCAAGTCTCTTAGAACGGAGGCAGACGATACAGTAACGTTTCTTCTTCATTATCATCAGCTCAGATAAAAACGGAAAAATCTTTAAAACAGGAAACACAATTATAAATCTCATCACCGATGGTAAGAGGTTAGGTAATTTGGATTACTCTTTTACGCAATTTCTTGATTACTTTAGGAATACATAAATAACCAGATAAGTACACGTATATTTTTGATAATATGGAATGCATGTTTGGGTGTGCTGAAGAAATTCTGCCTGGAACCGCTGCTACACTTTTTAGATGCACACAGCTCACGCTGCATCTTCAGAACAGATGCAAAGGTGTTTATCATTATCTTTGTGCTACACAGTTTCTAATTTTACATATGAAAACCAAGGCATCATTCAGCATACAGTACATTATTTGCATGATATATTTGCATTTGTAAAACACCCACATTTACTTTTCCTGCTTAATGGGTCCGATTAAAATGGGCCACTCTGTGTAAATGGAGCACACTGGCTCCCAACTCAATGGTGCTGATAAGAAGACTGCTCCTTTTAGATGCAAATGAACCTACTAATCACAATTAAAATGGTGGAATCAACGGAAAGCCGGAGCAGCTGTTCCGAGGAGAGCTCCACGTCCAGGGCCGGTCTGGTTCCGGGGGAATCTCTGGAGCAGCCTGGGGCTTCCCAGGGAACACCTGCCTGGGACGGAGTCAGCTCATCCAGAGGCGGCTGGGAGAGAGCAGGGGGCAGCTCAGGAATCTGGGCTGACTCAGCCCATGTGGCCCGTCCAGCCTACTCGAGGCCCCAGAACTGGTCTGGTTCAAAGGACATAAAAAAACGGGAGCAGAAGGGAGAAGAACTGCACTTGCAGAGCTCACAGAGGAAAAACTCATACACGAAGAGTGAAGTCACTGAGACATCCCCTTACGAAGGTGCCGTCGCTTCGGAGAACAGTACGGTGGTTCCTCAAAAAATTATACGTAGAATTCCCATAAGACCCAGTAGTTCCTCTTCTGGGTGGGTGTGCACGCAAAAGAACTGAGAGCACGAAGACAGGGGTGGGTGTCCACCCATGTCCATCACAGCGTGAGTCACAAGAGGCGAAAGTGGGAGCCACAGGAGCCAGTCCCTCGATGGAGGGTGGACGGGCAAAGAAGATGTGGTCTATCTCAGCGGCGATCCGCACCAGAAGTTACGGGCAAAGTTGGACCCTCCGTCCTTGAGTTTGGCTAAGAAAAAATTCAGAGCCAAGAACTCAAATACAAGCGGAAGTTTTATTCAGAAAGTCACAGTGGCTGAAGTGCGCCAGCTGGGCGGCGTGGACCCGGGAAAGGAGCTACAGAGGCAACAGGAGGGTCCTTGGAGCTCGGGAGAACGACAGCCAAGGATTATTTGCTGTGGGCTCAGCGCTTACAGGAGTGGTCGGCTCGGTGGTGAGTCACGTGAGGCTATTGTCAGGCCCCCTGTTCCTCCTCTGAAGGGGTCTACCCCACAGCCAGCGACAAGCCAGGACTGGGAAGGTCCGGACCACATGCTAGGGGAGGAAAGGTCACCCTGGGGGCCAAGTCCCACCCTACAGCACTCGTTTTCCCAGCGTTGCCTGCTACTAGGCACCCGGGGCTGTCCGCCTGGTGACCTGGCCTGCTCCGCTCCAGGCTGTCTAACTGCCTGCTATACCATGCCCATACAGTGGAACGTCATTCACGTCTTCCTCCATCAGCCACAGAAGAAGGAAACTCTGACACATGGTACAGTATGGGTGAACCCCGGGGTTTGCTTATGCTTAGTGAAATACGCCAGTCACAAAAGGACACAGGCTGTATCTTGACACTTCTGTGAGGGACCCAGAGCAGTCAAATCCATGACAGATGGCAGTAGAAGGTGGCTACCGGGGGCTGGGAGAGGGAGGGCGGGGAGCTGCGTCCCGGCCGCGGCAGTCCCAGTGGTGCGGCAGTCCCAGTGGTGCGAGACGCAAGAAGTCCTGGAGCCGGCACTGGGGCGACACAGCAGTGTGAGGTGCTCAGTGCCACGGCGACCTGTGCACTGACAATGGTTAAGGTGATACATGTATGCTCTGAGTGCTCTTCGACAATTTTAAAGTAAACAATAAGCACACACATGAACAGGCATTCCTGGACAGCAGGCCACACCCTTCCTGAGGCTCTGCCCCTCCGTCCCGAGGCTCTGGAAGCAGGGAGCGGAGTTGCCCACCTCCTCCTCTCTCGCTCGTCCATTCCTGGGACAAGCTGCGGGGACACGGCAGTGACGAAACTGTCCTGTCCTCCAAGGGGACGGGGTACGGCTGGACAAACAGACTGAATAACGGACACAGGGCCGGGCACAGGACGGCACGCAGCTCTCCTCGGGTCTCCCAGTTACTGCGCCGTAAGGGACACTGAGCACGACGCTGCGCCTGCTGGACAAGGACCCTCCTGTTGGACAGAACTCATCAACAACCCTTCCTCTTCCACGAGGTCTACCCCGATGCGACCCTCATCTGTCCCCTCCTGGAGGCCCGACAGTGCTGCCGTCGACGCGCGGGCTTCAGCACCCCTGGTCTCCAGCCCCAAAGGCGTCGCCACTTTGCTGGGTGCTCGGCAGAGGGCCCGGTCCCCGGTAAGTGCTCGGTGAACACGGGCTGTCGGCACGGCCCACTCAGCAGCCCCTCCACACCCTCTCGGGGCAGTCCCGGAGAGACCGGACCCGGAGACTTGGCCACGGAATTCCTCTGTCTCAGCACCACCGCCCTGTGAATACAGACACCGAGTCCCTTCAGGGGCAGCTCCTCTCGGGACGGTGGGGCTCTGAGACAGAGTGGCCGAAGGTGGCACAGGGACAGCGCTGAGGCCTTCCCCTCTGGCCCTGCTAGGGTGGGGGGGCCCTAGACTTCTTGTTCGCCTTCCCTTGGCAGTGGCTTTGCGGAGACCTTGAAAATGGTGGAAAAGAGCTTCCGCCTAACATGTGACACCTGTTGGGGGCTTTACACAGTGCCAGTGTCACCAGAGACAAGTGACAGGGGGGAAAGCTTTATCTAAAAATCCACCGCTTCAGGAGGAAACACCTCTGGAGTGAAAATACCATTTTGCCTTGGTCTCAGCGGCAGGTCTGATAAATCCCCAGACCACCTCCCATCACCAAGAAGCAGGGTGGCGGCAGCCACGCTCCTCACTGCACCCCAAGACGACACATCGTTTTCGGGCCGCAACCGACAGCCACATGCTGCCCGTACAGATAATGCCCAGAACGGTAGCTCTGATTACTTTGTTGAACTAATAGGGCTTTCAGAGAAGAGCCTCAGCAACACAGACAATGGTTACTACAACCTACCTATCTTCCCGGCTGCCCGAGATCAAGAGATGTAAACATTTAATCCATGTTCTGACGAGTTCAGTACTGGGACACCCCAGGAGCTAAACACCAGTCACAGACAGGACAGTGACCTGGCTGCGGGGGAGCTGTGACTTGCCTTGACTATTCCTTTTCTCTTCGGGAGAGTCCGTCCCATCCCTCACCCCGGCACAAAGGAGGGAAACATGCTGATTTGGGAAATATGATGATACGGAGCCAGACACCGCTGTCTCAATTTCATACCGAGGGTACCAAATCCAGGCTGAAGCTGTACGTAACGGCACGGGGAGTTTATTTTTTTATGAGACATTTTCCCTGCGGTTTACCGCATCTATTTATGGCTGGCTTTGAAGTGTCAAAAAAGCAATTTTCCATTTCCAAAAAGTAATCACTTATGTCTGCCAAGGCAACAAATACTGTGATTGGCACCAGCACCTGAACTATGTCTTGGTCCCAATGCTTCTGAGTGAGCATGAAGAGCTGGCCCTACCCTCAGAGGTTCTCCCCCACCCCCTCCTCGGCCACCTCCCCACCACCTGGACCAAGTCACTGCTCGCTCGAGACTTTCTCCTATTCTCAAACCACCCCACATGCACCCTGAGCCCTGCTCGGAGAAGGCAAAGAAAAAACGGTCGGGAAACTCAAGTGTGCTGGTGCTCGCCCCACGTCATGTGGGCCAGGGCCGTGAACCGACTCTCTAAAACCTTACACCCATGGGATTCTCCCAGAAAACTTACAGAAACATTCATTCCTCTCCTTAAAGGAAAAAAAGGAAGCAAATGATGTTGCTAAACTTCTTGGACAGGACTACATTCAAAGAGAATGTCATTTCAATACAGTAATGCTACTTCTGGGCCGCCGTTACTGACCTGAGGAGTGTGAAAGTTTGGAACTACGTGGTGACTTTTTAGAACATTTCTTCCTGGGTATAAACAGTGTGGCTGTGTGTGGCTTTTGTTGTTCTGCAGGTCCCCCTTCCTTGAATTTCAATGGCATAGAAGAGTTTCCACCTGGCTGGCGTAGCTCAGTGGATTGAGCGCGGGCTGCGAACCAAAGTGTCGCAGGTTCGATTCCCAGTCAGGGCACATGCCTGGGTTGCAGGCCATGTGACCCCCAGCAACCGCACATTGATGTTTCTCTCTCTCTCTCTTTCTCCTTCCATTCCCTCTCTAAAAATAAATAAATAAAATCTTTAAAAAAAAAAAAAAAAAGAAGAAGAGTTTCCAGTCATTGACGCTTTAAGCATATTCAGGAAAACCTTCGCTTCCTGAAACCTTTAGGGGAACTTGGCTCCCACACAGAGAGGGTACCTCCCGGTGCCTTGGCCACTCTGCTCACCTCGCGTGTGTGCTGACCGCACGCAGCACGCGCTTCCCCTCCAGGCCGGGGCTCACGCCCTCCTCGGTGGGGCAAGTGGGCCGAGAGCTCCTGCAGGACACGAGTCGCCCCCACACTGGCCTGCAGAGCTCGGCACTGACTGAATCGGGCTTGAAAAGGTCTTCCCAGCTACCCCTGCTCCTTCCAGCCGCCCCCCTTCACAAGAAGCACCCCACGGAGTTCTGCACCTTCCAGTGCTGAGACTGCTGTCCCGGCCTTAGCCTGTCCCGGGGACGGACTTCAGGCGTAGAGCCAACTTACAGCGCTCACACTGAACCATGACTGCTTCCCATCTGGACACGCACCGGCTTCCAGGAGCTCTGCTGCGCTCTGGGCAGCCCAGGCGCTCCCGAGTTCAAAGCCGCTCCCTGGTTCCCTGCGCAACGCCTCAGTGGGCTCCAGCTTCACGTCCTGCCATCCCGTCTTGTGTGTGCTTGTCTGTCTGTTTGGCTCCGGCAATCTCAGGTTGTTCACGGGCCCCCAGACACAGCAGACCGCCACCTCCTTCGGTCTTCGCTCACTCAGCCGCCCCAGTTTCAACCATGCGTCCCTCCGTTCCCCTCTTTGCACACTCTCGAGCATTTCTGTCTTCTTCCCACCTCTCTCAGTGCCCAGAGCAGGTCCGCCCTTTCCTCTATATGCATCACACTGCACTGGATTTACATGTAACACATTGATTAGGTGGCTACACTGTGCCCCTCGAGGGCCATGGCTGTCCCATTAAAGTCTCAGTGGTTGGCACGGAACAGGCGTTCAACAAACGTCTGCTGGGGAAAAAAGCCCCCTCGTCTTATAAAAGTAACAAGAGCTGGTATCGGGATCCTCATTTTGCAGCTAAGAACACTTAAACCTGAAAGGTGGAGTCACGAGTGTCCTGCAGCGCGTAGTGACTCATGCTATTTCCACGGCACTGCGGCGTTTATATAACCCACCTCTAGTTTCCTGTCGTCTCCGGAGTCCTGTGATCTACAGGAAATAAAAGTTCCCTGGATGTTTCTGAGCACCTGTACATTCCCTTCTTTTCAGGATGGACACCCAAAGGACAGTCCTGTGAGTCACTATTATCAGCGCATCGAGCTTAACTCGGAGCCCGGGCAACCAAGCGCTAAATTACCATTACTCTTGTCTGCAGAGCCGGTGGGGCTCTGCGCAGGCACGAGATGCCTGCGTGACTTTGAAGAAGAGATTTACACACCCCTTTGTCTCCCGCATAAATGGACTCGAGAGCTGCAGCAGTGCATAAATGATCCTTTCTTTCCACTGTTTATAGTTGAAAGCGGCAGTTTTCAGCTTCTTGCCGGTGATCACTCCACTAAAAATAGCTTTGATGCTGTCACATGCAAACTTGAGCAGAACCTGAAAGCAGTTCCCCTTTTAGTTCTGAGCCTGTTCAACTTGAAAAGAGAGGCAGCTGTTAACACACTCCAACGTGTTTACATGATGCTCAAGGAGTTCAGCTCGTAGTACAAAAAAAAAAAAAAGTGGGGGGGGGCGCGGAGAAGAACACGGCAAAGGGGCAGAAATGGTTTTGCAGCCTCTGGTGACAACACTCTCTGCTGAGCTGGAGCCCCGGGAAGAACAGTGAGGCTGGCACGAAAACCCAACTGTCCCGCTTGACGGGGAGCCTGACAGCGAGCACAGCTGTGGGGAAGGCAGGGGAGAGGGGCTTCTGCTCTGCGGGAGTCGGGGCGGCCGGGGGACAAAGAAAATGGTAACGGAGAACAGGGGGCTTCGAAACATGGGGTGCTTTTCTAACTCGTTAAAAGACGTCCAAGAGCTGTTTTTAGAACTCGAGGCAATGAAGAATGAAATACGCTCAACATCTTGGCCCCTCCCTCGATGCCTTCCACTGGCTTACCGGGCAAACGGGCCCCTCTGTGGATGTCTTCTGAAGACCAGACCTGAACTGAGGAAGCAGCAGAGCACGGGCTTGAAGGACAGGGACCTGGGCCTTTCCCTCCAGCCCCTCCCCTTCTGGCCCGAGAGACCTGCTGTGTCTATCTAGTGTACAAGGTCTGAGAGTGGAGGGACAAAATGTGTGCCAAAGTGCCTGACGAAGGGGACGACCCCCTCACAGCCAGCCAGCAATGCCTTCTGCAGACACGTCCCTGCGGGTGCTGACGATGGTCTGGGGTCAGGGCTGGGATGCAGGGTAGTTTCATATTTTTAAAAAATGGTCTGACCAGAAAAAAAAAAACAAACAAAAAACAAAAAACAAAAAACAGTGGTTTTTCTCCTTCTTCATTCTGTGCAACCAAAGGATGACTGACACCATGTTTGCTTACGAGGTGAAAATGAGTTTCATGAGGTTTTGTGCTAAAAACCTTGCACCAGGCTTGGCGGAGCGGGAGGTGGAGAGGGATGAGGGCTAGACTGCAGCAGGACCGACTGCCCGCACGCCCCGGGAGCGCCCTCGGGCCCTTAGGAGCCGGACACAGAGGTCGATCGATGATGGTGGCTCCAGCTCACCAACCAGAGTCCGCACTTGGGACTGTTCTGCTGTGAGCCCACAGACATTTCACATTTTACAGCTTGTAACTTAACAAAAACTTCAGCTTCTTTTTGGTGGACCTCGAGAAAAACAATACCTCCATGACATCACTGTCCCGTTCAGCAAGCTGCCGACAGCGGACTGCGTGTGACTCACGCACAAGACGAATGGGTCCTCTCCATCCCGTACACAGTGTAGCGGCACATCGAGGTCGCATTAGTGCGGGAACTTATCGCCTGAGTTACATATATTTGAATAACAGGATAGGCTTTATATACCGCGGCATCTTTAACACTGATTTTTTTTTTTTTTTTTGTTAACAAGACAAAAGAATTTACAGTGACTGCCAACAGCTTGCTGGCAGCTAATATGGTGATTAGCTGTTGCCTGGCAACCGTCAAGCGCACGTCCTCCCAAACCAGGAAGAGCCACCGCTGAATCTAGACTAATTACAAAATGGGACAAATATTTAAAGCTTCATATTTACGAAGGGTTTTGGGAGGGCACCCTAATAAGAATGATTCCTATTAGACTGATTTAACCAAACGCAGTGCATATCTGTCCTTGTTCCACTGTCACACGTTACGTGGGTCATTTGAGGAAAACGGGGTGTTTCTGCAACTTTTGTAATTCCCTAAATATTGTACTAAACAAAAACCATGTGCTTACATTTTGCAGAAGCCTTTTGCCTACTCCTCTAGAGTAAGGAGGAAAGGAAGCATTAGAGACACCTAGGGCTTTTTTTTTTTTTTAAGATTTTATTTATTTATTTTTTAGAGAGGGAAGGGAGGGAGAAAGAGAGAGAGAGAAACATCAATGTGCGGTTGCTGGGGGCCGTGGCCTGCAACCCAGGCTTGTACCCTGACTGGGAATCGAACCTGCGACACTTTGGTTCGCAGCCCGCGCTCAATCCACTGAGCTATGCCAGCCAGGTGCACCTAGGGCTTTTAATAAAATATCTATTATTTGCGAAGAAGCGCCGGACTAGCAAGGCCACCCTCGCAGCTCTCCCAGAGATACGTGAACCGAAGCGCCACAGCCTGACTCCCAAGTTTCTGCCCTTGTCTGCACTTCCCGTTGCCTCTGTGTCGAGAGCCGCTGGGAATTCTCCAGGTGCAGGACGAGTCCCCGGTTTTTTCAGCATCTGTGAAGCCGGCCTCCCTTCCCACCAGGGCTGCGGGGGTGCTGGGGGCCGAGGCCTGAACAACCCAAGTTCTCCATCCCCCAGCGGGGAGGCTGGAAAAGCAGGGGACACACGGGGATGCACACAGACGTTGGCCCCCTCTCATACGCAAAGGGCAGGAATATTCTTTCCCAAAAGACAGAGTCAGGGGAAGTGAGAACTCCGCAGGGGTTGGCCAAACATACTGCCCCAGAGGTAAGAATGACTTTTACATTTTTAAGTCGTTTGACATAAAATAGTCAAAAGAAGGCTAATATTTCATGACATGTAAAAATGATATAAAGTAATTTATATAAAATCCAATTCCGGTGTATATAAATAAAATTGTATTAGGACACAAAGTGCTCCTTTGTTTGTGGATATGCCTATTTCAGGCTAAATATTTAGTGTTTGGCCCTTTACAAAAAGTCTGCAGATCTCCGGCATGGAACAGAGACCAGTGACGTTTTCATTCTTGAAAAAGAAATTGATTTTGGATTAACTTTAAAAATGACCAAAACAAAGCAAAGAAGCCATTTCCCACCGAACGAATGGCCTTGAGTCTGGGCTGCTTGGTGAACACACTAGCGAAACTTCCAGAACACAGTCCCGGGGGAATGCTAATTTAATTAGTGTTAAATTGAACCGCCATTACTTGGAATCTTTCTGATTTCAGCCAACCAACCCTTCCTTCCCCTACCCCCCCACTGCCCCCCACACAAATTCTCTTGAAAATGTTTCTCTTGGATTGCTTCTCCTCTCTTGGGTTACTAGCAGAACAATCCGAGTTCCTTATCAGACACTGTGTCAATCTACACCATTTTCTGAACCGAAGTAATTTCATTATTAAAAACAAACATGCGTATTGTTTTCAGGTCTGAGAGGAATGTGGAATCAATTATACTTCTGTGTGGAAGTAAGCCGGCCCTCGGGGTCATGCTGTACGGCCATGGACTTTCTTAGGAGAGGGCTGATCCCGACAAAAGTCCGGACGCGAGACCGCTGACGTCTGCAACGGCCATGAGCCTCTGCCTTTGCCATCCTCGCCCCAGGGCTCTCCATTTACCCAGCAAGGTGTTTGCCCCGGAGCTCCCTGCTGCCTGCACCTCTGTTTATACAGCAGAGACACGTGGTGTGTGTATTCTAAGGTCCATTTTTTTTTTTTTTTTTGCGTAACCATGGTCCTCACCATCTCACCATCCTTCCCAACCCCACCTGCGGGTGCCATTTTTTCAAGCTCTCCAGGATCACACGGACAGCCAATCCTAAAGCCATCTCCACTAATGGAAGCCCAAGTGTAGCAGATATGAGTAACTTGGACACACGCCGCACCTGCCCTGAAACAGAGAACAGGTCTTCAAGTTCTTTCAGTGTTTCAGACTGTGGCAATTTTGGAAGAAAAGCATGAAGAGTGATTGACATCAAAAATGTATTTATCTCCCAGATCCTCCTGGCTAGAACTACCTCTCCTAAAACGACCTGCAATCTTCTGAATCACCTCTAGATGGGCAACATGGCTCTCCACCGCTGGCCCATAGTCTCCCCGGAAAACAACCCAAGTGTTTTCAGGCTGATGTGGGAAAGGCAGCATTTGGTGATGGCCAATACCCGGGGTAGCCTTGGATGCCTGATGATCCGTGGTCTGCTGGTGCTGCTGGCCACACACTCCACCCGAGCCCACACCAATGTCCACAGCTGACTGGGCCAGACCACAAGTCACCAGTTTCTGGGGACCTTTAACCTACTTGGCCCAGCTGAGCCCTTCCGAGTCATCAGGGCTGGAATGATAGTCTAGGGAAGTGGTCACAGAAGCAGAAGCCACCAGGAGAAGGCCAGGAGGTCGCCGGGGCCTCACTGGACTTCAAGGGCTAGCTGAAGCTGAGAGGGAGCTGCAGGGGGAGCAGAGGAGCCTCTCCTGTCCCCAGTAGCAGGTGCTAGTGCCCTTAAAGCCTGCACTGGGGTCCCATGGATGAGAATGGGGTTTCCAGTAGTGCTACAAAAGCCTTCTTATTTCTTATGATAGTCTACATACCATGTGTGTGCGCTTACACACACATACTTATATTTTTTCTTAAGCCAGTTGATGAGATTGATTATACAGATTTTCAAATGTTGAAGCATCCTTGCATTCCTGAGATAATTTCCACTGGATCACGGTGTATTATTATTTTTTATACATTTTGTTAGATTTGATGTGCCAATATTTTGTTGAGAATTTCTGCATCTATGTTCATGAGTGATACTGGCCTGTAGTTCTCTTTTCTTGTAATGTCTGTGTCTGGTTTTGGTATTAGGGCACTGATGGACGCAGAATGAGTCCAGAACTATTGTCTATAAGAGATTATACAAAATTGATATAATTTCTTCCTTAATTGTTTGGTAGAATCCACCAGTGAGCCCATATGGGCCTGGTGCTTTCTGTTTTGAAAGGTTATTAATTGATTCAATTTCTTTAATAGATATAGGCCTGTTCAGATGGTCTATTTCTCCGAGTAGGAGCTTTAGCAATTGTAACTGTCAAGGAATTGAATCATTTCATCAGGTTATCAACTCTGTGGGCACAAAGCTGTTCACAGTATTCTTTTACTCTCCGTTTAGTGTCCGTGGGATCTGTGGTGATAGCCTCCCTTTCCTTTGTGATGTTACTAATTTGCGTCCTCTTTTTAGCTTAGTTAGCCTAGCTAGAGGCTTATCAATTTTATTGATCTTTTCAAAGAACCAGCTTTTGGTTTCACTGATTTTTCTCCACTAATTTCCTGTTTTCAATGACATTGATTTTTGCTTTAATTCTTATTTATTTTCTTCTGCTTACTTTAGATTTAACTTGTTCTTTTTCTAGTTTCCTGTGTTAGAAACTTAGATTATTGATTTAGACTGGATTTTTCCCCTAATATCTGCATCTGATTATCTAACTTTCCTCTTGAAGCACTGCTTCTGCACCCCACCAGTTTTGATAGGGCATATTCTCATTTTCATTTAAAGTCTTTTAGACTTTTTCTTGGTATTTTTTCATTGGTCCATACGTGATTTAGCAGTGTGCTAAGGAATCATTTGGTTTAATACTAAAATGGCAGGCTCACTAAAAGGAGGAGAATCCCACTAGCTTCTGCCAAGGGTCACCGATGACCTCAATGTCCCCGGGCTCTCCAAACAGTCCGCAGAATTACTTGAAAGGAGGATTCCCTCGTCCTCAAGTAACCAGACCAGGGCAAGCCCTGTTCTCTACAAACACCGCCCTTTCTGAGCTTTGTATTGTGAAAATAAAACATCACGAAGGTCCATTCCACCAGTGTGGGTGTGGTGGACATCCACTGGTGTTCCTGGCCAGCCACCATCCATGCCCTCTTCTTCTTGTAACAGCTCGCCAGATTCCTTAGGCTGCCAGCCCCCACCAAGGGCAAGGTTGGCATAAGTCAACTATTCTCTGTCATAGTTGCTAGTCTTTAGGCCAATGGCAGTGAGGCTCAAATTTGGGGGTAGGAGGTCCTCTCTCTTACCACTGGACTTGACCTTCAAGGATTCACGCTCGATTGGGCAGCCATCTTGCCTCCATGAGGCGAAAGCTTGCCTAAGACTGGAAACAACCAGATACAGGGAGAGACAGAAAATGATGACTTTGTTTGAGCCATGGAGCAAGTGTTGCCTGAAGTTACACCTCCTCTTGGACTTTCTAGTTAGATAAAGCAAAACAGATTTTCATTTGTCCCTTCGCCACTCTGAGTCACATTTTCTCAACTGCAAATAGAGTACTAACTGATAGATTGACAACTCAAATGGAGACTAGCCTCAAGGCTTCCTCTGCCACTACCTGTAAAGAAAGGGTCTGCCATGCAAACGGAAGTGTCACAGGCAGGGCTGGAGAGAGAAGTGGGGCCTTCCTCACTGAAGAAAAGTGGCTACCAGCACCCAGCACCATACACACCACTACCACCTGCTGATGAGGAGACTTACCTATTCTTGCGGGGCAAGACGGCCTATAAGTGTCCTAGACTTGGCAACCTTTAGTTAGCATCTAGCTGACCAAAAAGAAATCCTGCACGTTTATATCTTTTAAAATAAGCTTTACAGTAATTAAAAGAGTATGGTCCTAGCATCAGACTAGACTGAGAACTCAGTGAAAGCCCAGAAGTAGCACGAGGCATTAGTGTGGAACAAGGGCACTACAAACACTGCGTCCCAGCCCCCGGGGGAGATCTGGAAGAGACGAATGCTAGTGCAAAGGACCATCCAAACGGTGCAAGAGGCCTTGACCAAAAACTGGGCCTTGAGAAAGAAAAATCCAGCTGGCCAGTAAACACGAGGGACAGTGCTGATCTCAGTGAAAATGAAAGAAGAAAAGGAAATCAAGGCGAAAAGTCTCCCAGTTGGACTGGCAGATGTCTAAGAGACAGACAAGACCCAGGGATGGCAATCCACGTGTTAGCAGGAATATAAATCAGTGCACCTGGTAGGGGTGGGAAGAGAATCTTGGATACATATGTACATCTAAAATGTCTCTACCTTTGGCTCAGGTATTTCGCTTCTAGGAGGTCATTGTTAGGTTCTGAGCTTCCCCATAAAGAGGCAGGAGTCTGCCTTCCAGTCTCAACCACCCCACCCAAGCTTCGCTCAATTTCGGTTCTTTACCTGTTAACTGGAAGTGTGCAAGCACCTGGACTACAGGGCTGTTAAAATACATTAAATTCAGTATCGCACCAAGCTTCATTGCAGGCACAGAGAAGGCACCCCATGTGTGATCGTCACTGGTGGTGACGTCACACCCACAGCCTCCAACCAGGGGCTGCGCCACCCCGCCCCGGGCTCGCAGCCCGCACCTTCTCCAGAACCGCCCTGGACTGAGGGCCCCTGACAGGCCTGTGAAGTCACAGAGCCTGAGTGGCTGACAGGCCCCCCGACCTAAGGGGGCAACCCTGTCAGAGTGGTTTGCTCCAATAAGGCAAAAGGCTGGACTGCAGGACTTCTTTGCCCGGCCCCTTCCCCAGCCCGCCTCTCGGACCCTCCTCTCCCGAGAACACCTCCCGAGTAAATCACTCAGGCCCACCATCCCTGTCTCAGGCTTGGGGTCTGCCCAGCCCGACATCAGCCCTAACAGCTGTGATGGTTACGACGAGGCAAGGGGGCAACGGTGTGAGCCTCAGCATGTTTACCGAGGCACAGCTACAGTCACGAGAGATGAAGCACAACCTGAATGCCCAACCACACACAGATAAAGCCATACCAGGGCACATCCAGTATGAACATCATACAAAGGAGCGCCGAGGTCAATATTAATCGACCAGAGAAGATGTACCTGGCTGAGTGTTAAGTAAAAATGCACATTATGGAGTAGCACAGAGTAGGATCCTTTTTATAAATAAAGATTGAGTGCGGAAAGGGGCAGGTTAAAGGAGGTTCGACATCCACTTCCACAGCAGTGTTATTCACAACGGCCAAGAGGCAGAAACAACCCCGGCGGTTCATGATAAACAATGGAGACATCTATATCTATCTGTATCTCTATATATCTATATCATCTATATCTATACAGATATATATTTCTACTTACATATAAAGTGGAGTATATCATGCAGAGGAAATTCTGACAACCTGGATCACACCTGAAGACATTATGCTAAGTGAAATGAGCCACACACACATGAATACTGTATGATCCTACTTCCATGGGTTACCTAGAGTAGTCAGATTCATACAGACAGAAAGTAGAGGGTGGTACTCAGGGTCGGGATGGGGGTGGGGAACAACGTGAATGTATTCAATGGCACTGGAGCCTACACCTTAAAAATTGCTAAGGTGGTAAATTCTACAGTATGTGTTTTTTTAACACTATTTAAACTTTTTTCCATAAACGTTAACAGCCTGGAAACAAGGGTATTTTTATGAAATTTTTTATATTAGTATGTTGTTTAACCACTGTATGTAAGTATTTACTTAATAATCTGAAATATACAATCAAGTTATTTTAATCCTGGAAAAACAGAAATACACTGTAAAAAATAGTGTACTTTTCTACTACTAATGGATGGTACTCTAAATAAAGTGTTGGGCCCTGACTGGTGTGGCTCAGTGGATTGAGTGTGGGCTGCAAACCAGAGGGTTGCTGGTTTGATTCCCACTCAGGCCACGTGGCTGGGCTGTGGGCCAGGTCCCCAGTAAAGGGCGTGCAAAAGGCAACCACACAGTGATGTTTCTCTGCCTCTCTTTCTCCTTCCCTTCTCCCTCTCTAAATAAATAAATAAAATCTTTTAAATAAATAAAGTGTTGGAGTTTTTAGCAGCTTGTGTGTGTGTTTGTTTTTAATTGTGGATAAATTTAACTCTGGTCACTTGTTTTGCCAGCTTCCTTTCATTTCTTATCTCACTGCCACCAAAAGAGCTTAAAAGGCATCAACAGCCATTGTTCTGGGACTGATGACAACATCCAGGGTTAATTCTGTAAAAATTACCATGTAAAGATGCTTTGAACAAAAATCCCCTTCCAGCTTTTCTTGAGTCATTCATTCAGTGAATGTTTTCAGCGCTTAACATGTGCCCGGCAACACGCACAGCCCTGGAGACACGACGCTGGCCAGGATGAGCTCAGTCCCTGGCTCCCGCGAGGAGGCCATTACCAAGCCGGGACAGATGAGAGGCGGACAGGCTGGCGAGGAGCTCCACTGGGTTTCCACACCAGGCTGTGTGCACACATGTGCACGTGAGCACACACACATGTGGTCACTCAGACATCTTTCACACTCAAAGATACTGAAGTCAGCCAACCTGGAACCTTGACGGTTCCCATCAAGAAGGGCAGTGAACCTAACCGTTGGACTTGCTCAACCGGAGACACTATCATAATCTCGGATGAGAACAACAGAAAACCACCCTTGCTCCAGGGAAGTCTTCTCCCCTGTTTTCAGCAGAAGTCACCGCCCCAGAAGCACGCCTCGGAAGCCTCCTCATAGCCCTGGTGGGACTTCTCGGATGCCACACTGGCCCTACGCGTGCCTCACCTGGCTCAGCCAAATGAGGAGAGAGGTGACTGTGTCTTTCACGCTCAGGACCCAGCCTCATTCTAGGCCCTGAAGACCATCCACCCGTCCTCTCCCCTCCCCTCCTCATTCCAGCTCTGCAGGAAAACACTCATCTGATCTCAAGACCATTCCCTTGATTCTCATTTCTCTGGCGCGTCACGAGGCAATCTTTTGATAATATTTGCTAAATATTAACCTCTAATACATCAGCATAACCCTAAAAAGATACACATTTTACAGTTAGATTATTAGACTGGGACAAAAGCAATCCAGTCGCTCAGTGTACCCTTCCATTCACCCAAAAGGTCAAAGTCACCTAGCAGCAAAGCCAACGAAAGAATCTGTGTGTCCAGCGTCCCATGCCATCCCCAAACTGTCCTTCATGGTTCTGCTGCCCTCCGTGTCATTCAGGCACTGTCAGGTGTCCAAAGGACAGCTGATGACGTTTCCTCCAGATGCTCTAGGACGGAGGGAGGCCATCGCCCAGGTCGGGGCAGGCTGAGAACAAACACTGCGGGGGGATTTCAGATGTCATTTTGTCAAAACGATTGGCATTGGCTTTACTGTAGATCAGCTTGGAGTTCCTTTTGTAGCATTAACATCAGGCTTGTGCTGATCCAGCCACACTCTCCTGGCAGGTCCTCCGGGGCGAGGTGTGCCCACCAATCTGGGAGCCAGATGGCTTAAGCCTCTACAGAGTTGCTGGTCATAGAGTGAAGTAATGATAAGGGGATCCCCATGTGGATCGGGGGACAGGGTGTCTAAACCACGGACTGTACCCATCCCAGGTGGCAGACTGACGGAGAAAGGCAAAGAGAGCTGACAACGTTAATGATTTAATTTCTGGCGAGACCCTAGACAACTCCTTGCTGTAGATGGCTGCAGTTGCAGCCGACAACAACACGTGTCCCTGCATCCACACCCTCGGCTGGGCCCTGCCAACAATGACTCTGGCTTGGCCGCGTGGCCTGCTGGGGCCCACGGGACATGAGGGAAGATGACAGAAGCAGAAACTGGAAAGGGGCTTTGCGAAATGGGGCTTGTTTTCTCTTGTTGCCGGGAACCCTTCTGCCACCACGTGAATAAGCTTGGAACAGTTTCCTAAAGAACATGAGACCCCATGGAGAGAACTGTCCCAGCCCTCCCAGCTGACGTCTAAAGACACAGCGAGCCCAGACAACACAGCAATCAACAGAGGCGAGCCACCCAAGTGGAGTCCCACCCAAACTCCCAACACACAGAATGATGGGTAAAGAAATAATTCTTCCTGTAAGCCACTGAGTTTGGGGGCACTTGTTATGCAGCAGAAGCTACATGATATGAAACTCTGCTCAACAGAACCCATGCAACAAACCATGATCCCGAGGCTGTGACATAGCTGCAAGACGTAACGTCCCGTGGTGACTTAGAAAGTGCTCACTGCACAAAAAGTGAAGCAGAACAGCAATTTCAGTACCATGTTCTGCAATCCGGCCTCCAGCAGTTCCCCAGGTAGCTCACGGAACAAAACTGGCTCCACATGGGACAGCTGCATTACACCGAACAGCTCCTGGCTCACACCCCCTCCCCCTCCTACCAACCAGTTGTGCAAGCCCTGGTAAAAGCCAGCCCGCTTCCCCAGACACACTCTTAGGGGCTGGGGACCTGGGCGGCAGCTCTGGCAGTGACCCATTTCCCTGCCCCTGAGAGTTCCTTCCGCCTCGGAGAGAC
Organism: Phyllostomus hastatus; assembly: GCF_019186645.2. Classification (NCBI taxonomy): domain Eukaryota; kingdom Metazoa; phylum Chordata; class Mammalia; order Chiroptera; family Phyllostomidae; genus Phyllostomus; species Phyllostomus hastatus. The sequence goes on from NW_025334033.1 coordinate 61,846,012, forward strand.
GGGAGGAAATCCAGACACCCTGGTGAGAAGCATTCGGGAATCATTATACAGTGATTGTACCCTCGGAAGGGAGCGCACCCCGTTAAGTAGATCAAAATGTCACCCCAGAGAAAGACGAGCTTCTGCAGGAGTAGAGTCTAAGGGTCCCGCAGGAAGACTTCACTTTTATCACCGTTTCTTAGAAGCACACCAAATCCCAATACTTCTCTGTCTCTGTGGTGCCTGAAACGGCAGCGAAGCATTGAGTTTGGTAACTTGGCTTAACACTCTGGTTTGCCTTCCGCCCCGCTCCACACAGGCCCCTCCCTTCTCTGACTCTCTTACAGGGCGCACACAAACTGACCCAGGTTCCCTGTGTCCTGTTCATCTATCAGTGCACCTTATACCCCCCAACTAACAAACTTCTTTTTAAAAAAATATATTTTATTGATTATGCTATTACAGTTGTCCCAATTTTTCCCCTTTGCCCCCCTCCACCCAATACCCCCATTCCCTGCAGCAATCCACCCCCCTTAGTTCATGTCCATGGGTCGTGCATGTAAGTTCTTTGACTTCACATTTCCTATGCTATTCTTAACCTCCCCCCGTCTATTCTGTACCTACCAAATATGCCTCATAATCCTTGCACCTTTTCCCCCATTCTCCCTCTTCCCCTGCCCAGCTGATAACCCTCCAGGTGATTTCCATATCCATGATTCTGTTCCTGTTATGGTTATTTGGTTTGTTTTTTAAGATTCAGTTGTTGACAGCTGTGAATGTGTTGCAATTTTACTGTTAATAATTTTGGTCTTCTTCTTTTTCTTAAATAAGCCATCTTAACATTTCATATAATAAAGGCTTGGTGATGATGAACTCCTTTAGCTTTACCTCATCTGGGAAGCACTTTATCTGCCCTTCCATTCTCAATGGTAGCTTTGCTGGGTAGAGTAATCTACGCTGTAGGTCCTTGTTTTTCATCACTTCGAATACTTCTTGCCAGTCCTTTCTTGCCTGCAACATTTCTTTTGAGAAATCAGCGGATAGTCTTATGGGAACTCCTTTGTTGGTAACTCTGCTTTTCTCTTGCTCCTTTTAAGATTCTTTCTTTATATTTAACCTTTGGCATTTCAATATTGATGTGTCTTGGTGTGGTTCTCTTTGGGCCCAACTTTTTGGGGACTCTGTGCTTCCTGGACTTGTATGTCTATTTCCTTCACCAAATTAGGGAAGTTTTCTTTCATTATTTTTTTCAAATAAGTCTTCAATTTCTTGCTCTTGGTCTTCTCCTTCTGGCACCCCTGTGATTTGGATGTTGGTACATCTGGAGATGTCCCAGAGGCTGCTCAGTCTATCCTCACTTTTCTGAATTATTTTTTCTTCTTGCTGATCTGATTAAATTCATTTTTCTTCCTTATGTTCCCAATTGTTGATTTGACTTCCAGTTTCATCACCTCCACTGTTGGTTCCCTGTATATATATTTTTTTAATTTCACTTAATGTAAACTTCATTTCTGCCTGGGTCTTTTTTATGCTGTTGTCATACTCAATGAGTTCTTTAATAACCCGTGTTTTGAACTCTGCACCAGCTAGGTTGGTTATCTCCATTTCATTTAATTATTTTTCTGGAGTTTTGTTATGTTCTTTCAATTGGGCCATATTTCTTTGTTTCCTCAATTTGGCAGTCTCCCTGTGTTTGTTTGTGTGTATTAGGTAGAGCTGCTTTGACACCATGTCTTAGTAGTGTGGTCTACTGTAGAAGAGTGGACCTGTAAATTGTGTGGGGAGGAGCCTAGGGTGACCACCAGGACAAGACCACCTGTTTTGCCACCTTGTGGCTCTGTGTCAGCAGAGGTCCGGAAGAGGGGACAATGCTGCTGCCTGGTTTCTGGAGGTTGCCCAGGAGGAAACTGTCTCCCAGCACTCGCCCTGTTTCCAGTCACCTCACTTTCTCCCTGGATGCCACCTGTGCCCTTCTAGCTGTTGCCCTGGTGCTGAGTTCCAGACTGGGTGGGTCTGCGTAAGTCTTAACTCTGTGTGGGCCCTTTAAGAGGAGTACCTGATAGCCCAGCAGCTTCTTCCACTACCCCAACCCCCAAAGGTTTTATAGCCATAAGTCATGGGGATTCACCTGGGCAGCTGGGTGGTCTGGTTTGGGGCTGGGATCCCTTGCTCCTGAGGTATCCCTTCCCATTTTTATCCACCACACGTGAACACGGGGACCGCCTGTTCCACCGCCTCTCCATGCCACTTCTGTGGCTCTGTGGCTTCGTGCCTCTCTCCACTTCTCCACCTCTCTTCATGTCTCCGCCCCTCCTACCCATCTGGATGAATGTGGTTTCTTCAAAACCTTGCTTGTTGGACTTCCACACAGCTCGATTTTCTGACAGTTCTGGGTAATGTTTGTTTTGTAGTCCAGGTGCAATTTTTTAACAGCAGGAGGAAGGAAGAGTTTCTCCTTGCCCAGCAAAACACCTCACCTGAACCTCTTTAGCTGGTTGCCTTGAGCTTTGGACTCTTAATAAGCTTCTTGAGAGTACAAACCATGTCTTAACCAACTCCCCTTTCCCCCCTCCCTTTCTCATCCATCCATCCATCCATCCATCCACCCATCCATCCACCCATCCATCCAGCAATTGACTATTAAAGAGCTATAGCCAGATACAATATCTGGGGGTGGCTCACAGCCCAGAGGGGAGAATAGGAGAATACCAAGAGATACTCATAAAAATAAGCACAGCTAACAGTTACTGAAGGAACACCTTTTCTGTGTCATGCACGGTTCTAAGGATTTTAAACATGAACTCATTTAATCCTTGACTCCATCCTAAGAGACAGTATTATTTTTATCCTCAGAAACAGATAAGGGCACTGACTAGAGAGAGGTTACAACTTGCCTGTGGCAGAGCAGGTGGGTGTGGCGCCGGCCACACAGACCTAACCCCTCGGGCTCGTCACAGCCAGGCGAGGCCAGCCAGGGCCCCGGGAGGCCTTCCTGAGGCATCTGTGTTTTGTTTTATTTCATCGGTAACAGTAACCCAACCTAGGTTTTGGAGGAAGGTGACAGAAAGCCAGGCTGGTGTGGAGGATCGAGGCAGGAAAACAAGATGGGGAAGCTGAGGTGGTGAGTGCCCAGACTAGGCCAGTGGCAAGGGCTGTAGGAAGGCTGGATCGAAGACACTTCCATGGAAAATCAACAGGATTTGATGGCAGAATCCAGGGGAGAATCAAAGACAATTCCGAGATTTTGGACTATAGATACAGAGTTCAAGGGAAGGACCTGCCAAGATAGAAAATCTTGGCGGTAATGGAAGAAGACTGGGCTGGAGTGGTGGCCAGATGATGTGCTGTGGAAGTGTGCGCCTGCATCCTGCATCATTCTGTGAGCCAGTGTCACCTCAATAAATTCAATAAAGAGGAAGAAGGTTCGAGAGACAGAACAGGTTTGGAAGGTGTGCTGAGATCCCCAGATGGGGGGATTCACTAGAACTCTCAGGACTCAGCAGACAGCATAGACACGTGCATGGCGATCACGGATTTCGGCAAAAGGATGCGCCATGCAATCAGCACACACAGGGTGAGGCTGGGAGAGCAGCCGGCGCTGGTTTCCAAGGGTCCCCCTGCCCGCTGCAGTCACACAAGACGTGCTTCACTCCCCCAGCAACGGGTTGTGACAGTAAGTGACGTGTTGTCTACGAGGGAGGGGCATCCGAGAGTGAATGCCCAAGACTGTCCCTGGGGGCACTGCTCAGGGGCACCCTCCCGCAGATCCCCTTGTTTCCACACAGAGTGAACCATTCTTGCTCTCGGTTCTGAGAATGGTGGGAAACCTTCCACAACCCAAGTCTCCAGATACTACCAGCCGAGGGCCAAGTTTGCAAGAGCAGTCTCATGCCTGCTCTGCTAAGTCTTTTCCGCACATTAAGGCAAGTACAGGTGATAGTTCATATCCAACACACAAGTACTCAAACGTTAGAATTTAGAGCAGTTCGTGAGTTACGTTCAGATGACAAAGCCTAAATCAGCACCATCCTCAGCTACGAAAATAACACCAAAACCAAACAGCAAATGCAGACCGCCAGGCGGGGCGGGGCTAGCAGGTCTGGGGACTGCTTCCGCCCTCCTGGCTGTCCGGCCACACAGTGAGCTGGAGGCGGTTGACACTTTGCATTTCATTATTAAGGTAAATAAGCAGTAGGTCTGCTGTACAATCAAACACAATTAAAACTTTAATTAACTGATACGCTGCTAGCCCTCATCCTCAAATAAAACACACTGGCAGGTGTCGGGGGAACGGAGGATAGAGATGATTTCACTGTTAAGGGGGCACGTCAGACGCCTCTACTGGGGACTTATTCAGAACAACCACTTTCTGTGGCCCCTCGAGAGAGAGCACACACGTTTTACATCCATATTAATTACAAACCGGACACGGAAAGGCCAAATGGGATGTCCTCCAACACACCACCTTCGCTCAGAGTATTCTAACGGAAACGTGGCCGAATACAGCCCCATAGGCTCAGCATACACTGTTAGCAAAGGGAGTTCAAACACGAGGTCTGGCAGTATATTTTGTAACCAGGGTCCCCGGGCTTCCCGAAATTCATGTTACCTTGGGGTTCCGTGGTAGAAGGAACCTCTCCAATGTTTTCTTCGGAATCACCTACAACTGCTCCCCTTGCTGGGGGTGGGGTCAACCTGACAGCCTTAGGGGTGAGTTTCAGACCACGTGGTCTTCTCTCGCACACCTCCGTGAGTCAGCGAATCCCCTGCCGGCGTACCAGGGGCGGCCCCGGGTATTATCAGCAGTGGGACAGATCCCCGGTGCCTCCCGGGTCACACTCAGCGGGACAGGAACAGGAAAGCCCGCTCTCCCATTGGCAAAAAGCCACGTCACACCAATAAAATTTTCAGAGAAGGCAGGGAGGCCAACAGTGTGAGGAAGAAGACGCTAACGAAGATTTAGGGTTGTAAGAGGCACCTGGGCCACGAGCCAAACGAAATATACCTCCAGGAAGCATCAAAAGTGAAAAAGACTTGAACGCATTAAGAGAATTGTTATGACGGCTATAAAACCCGCTACAAATGGTAGCGAGAACCCCAGCTTGATTCTAACTCAGCCCCAACCAAACTGGCGGCGCTTTTATGAATGATCTCACGTGGAGGGAGCTGGGGGCTGGGGGGGGCTGGGGGGGGCGGGGGGAATGACCCTTCTGTCCAGAGGTCAAAATACAGCAGCTGCATTCTGATCACACGGCCCGTTCCCTTTCCAGACTTGGGCTCGAGCAGGCACGGACCACGTACGGCGATCTTTAAGGAGAGGCTGTCTTTATACGTTCTTAATAGATTGTGCGTTCAACCGTATTTGTTCAGAGAACTTGTGTCCATCTTTGTCTTTCTCCCCTCCTCCCTTTTTTAAAACAAGGAGACTAGTAAGTATAGCTGTGGACCAACAAGTCTGTAAGTGTCTGAGGAGCCCCGGGACTCGGATTCACCGCTCCAGGCCCGAAACGCGATTGTCTCGCTGCCTTGAAGAAAACCGGCGCAGTGTTTCCTGGACAAAAAGCAAGGCGCTCTGAGGTCCTTTAATCTCATTTCAAATCCTTTTACCCACTCCCTACTCCTTTGGCCCCAAGACTGCAATCCTCTTTGGGTAATCTGAGGGCTATCGGGTGCCAGGGCCGCGGCTGCCTCCGCGTTCGCTCCCCGGGGGACGGGGGGCAGTGTGCCAGGGTTCAGGGCCCCATAGCGGCTCTGTTCTTACAGGGCAACTGCTAATAATTAGCAGGAAGCATTTTGTCTTTAAATCTCACAGTTTGAACAGTAAGACCTCGTGGTGCCAAAGAAACACTTAATTCTAGAGGAGTGAGACTTGCTTCCAGCAAAGTCTGTGTGGATCTCCCCGTAGAATCGCGTGGCCTCATTCACCCTCCAACACACAGAGGTGTGCAGCGCCCCCTCTGGCCGGGCGCTGAGCCTGAAGGTGGGGGCGGGGTGGGTGGGTGAAGGGGAGCGAGACGGACATGGCTCCTGCCCTCAAGAGACTCCCAGTTGCCCGAGGACGAGAAGGCTGTGATGTGTGAAAGCCAGAGAGACGACCTCTGGACCAGAGGAGAACACAGGGCCCGGGCCTGCAGGGTCGCAGAGGGAAGGACAGAGAAAAGAAGTGTGGTGAGGTGTGGTGTGGGCAAAGGAATAAAGGAAATCAGAAAGAGGAGAAGGGGACTAAGAGGCAGTCAGGGGCCAGGAAAACAAGGAAGCCTCTAGAAGGGGCTGCTGGGGCAGGCAGAAGTCAGGGGGGTCACAGCGGGATCACTCGGTGGTTGTGGGGGGCACACCAGGAAAGATGCAAAGCACAGACCGAGTGGGAGGTGACAGCCCTATCCAGGTCAGAGTCACTCACTCACTCACTCATTCCTTGGTTTAGCCAAAAATATTTATCTAGTGCTATTACGGGCTGGGCAGTGCGCTAGACCTGGAAGATGCAGCAATGAACACCACAAAGTCTCTGCTCTCAAGGGACATACAAATAAATATGTTAAGATACACCCCGACTGGTGTGGTTCAGTGGGTTGGGCGTTGCCCCCACAAAGCGAAAGGTCACCGGTTCAATTCCCAGTCAGGGCACATGCCTGGGTCAAGGGTTCAGTCCCCAGTCGGGGCGCATTGGAGAGGCCACTGATCAATGTTTCTCTCGCACACTGACATTTCTCGCCCTCTCTTTCTCCCTCCCTTCCCCTCTCTCTAAAAATAAATAAATAAACTCTTTTTTAAAAAAATGTAAGATGCAAGTGATACTGAGAGCTAACAGGAAAATTAAAGCAGAGCACTGGGAATGGAGAAGGACGCCAGTGCGTGTGTGGAGGGTGGTGAGCACATACGTGTGAATGTGCACTATCCTTGATGGAGCAGCCGCAGAAGGTGCCATCTCAGAAAGGACCTGAAGGACGAGAGGACCTGAAGCTGTGGCGGTGCCAATCGGGAGGAGGGAGCACCCCGGCTATGGAGTGAGCCCGTCCCCGGCAGAGCGCAGAGGCAGGCGCGCAGTGCTGAGTCGTGCACACGCGTGTACCCTGTGACTGAACTGCCAGCGGTGAAATCTGGGCTCCATCACCGACGGGCACTGTGACGGGGGGCTGGTTTCAGGGGCGCATGACAGGGGCACAGACCCTGCTGTACTGTCTTCTCGCCTGCTGCCTCAGTTTCCTCACGGGGCCCTTGGAAGACCTCCAGATGCAGACCTCAGAGGTCTACAGCCTCCTACTGACATCATCACATAGACGACACCTGGTACAGAGACATCATCATCACACGATGTCTGTGAGCCATTCAAGACTTACAAGGGGACAAGATGAAAAGTCTCCATGAAAATACACGCAGAATCAAATCCCCAGCTCGGGCTAACCATCAACAAGCCCCGAGCCACCCCCCCATTAGCCACCGTGATCTGACTGCCCCAGGTGAAAGAAGTCGGGGAAGGTTTGTTTGTGTTCCCACTGGTTAAAGAAGCCCCATCACAGAAGAGAAAGTATTAATACTTTCAGTGAGGTGGGAGATAGTTCTCTAGTTTCACTCGAAGACAAAATGCCATTTACCCTTTTGAAATATTTATCGCTAGCCAGAGTGAAAGCATTAAGATAACCACAAACTGAACATGCCAGCTTGGTTCAAAAGCGTGTGTCTAAAAAGTGTGTGTGTGTGTGTGTGTGTGTGTGTGTGTGAGCGCGTGTGTGCGTGCACGCTCTCATCTTTACCAACCCACAATGCTCTGCCCGCCCGGGAAGCCGCCCAGAGTGGGGCACACACTCACAAACACACCGGAGTGTGGTCAAAAGTAATGAATTTTGTGATAGAAAATTGATCTCTCCTGTTGCCATAATGTAGGCTCTGTCGAGAGAGCGAGCAAACAAACAGGGCTGTAATAATTAATTGAAAAGAAAGCACCTAATTAAATTTTTATGTTAGTGTGTACATAATGGCCAGAAATAGTAAACACTGCTTTAAAAAAAGAAAAAAAAAGACCCAGAGCTATAAAACAGCTAAAAGCGCCACGGCACTCGAGCTAACCAGCAAGCACGTACACTCCCGAGCGTGTGCACACAGCTTCATCTCATTTGCTGACCCGCAGTGCACGGCATTCGGTGGGACGGCCAGGGAAGTGTGAAATAGGTAAGCGCTTACGATTCAGCCCAATGCTACAACTATTTATTGAGAGCTTCTCAGTGTCTGATACTGGATCCACCCATTCATTCCACCAGGATGCACCATGTACCTAGCACGCGTGCGCACACAGTCGGACCTGGGCCACGCACAGGGTCTTTCTGGGTGATTACATCCCATCGCGGCTGTGGACGATCACGATCTTGTAAGAGAACGAGCACGTGATCACACGGGACCACAGTGCCAGGCAGCAGCTGCCCGGTGCCCTCCAGGTGATTCAGGAAAGCACTCTACAGCACAGTGCAAGGTCGCACGATGCTTTTCTGGAGAAGGCGAGATTCACCTGCAGGACCACAGCTGAAATGTTGACAAATAGGCTGTTTCTTGGAGAAAGAGAGAAGGCTGCTCTGAGTATTTCTCTCCCGTTGCCATGTGACCCGTGTATGACTACGGCTGGAGCCCATGGGACCCAGAAGGGACGGGTGTCCCAGGTTCAAACTGGACAGCAAACTTACCTACAGCTTCAGGTGGAAGCAACAGGTAACTTGACCCAATGAGTTTATCTAGTAATTCTGTAGTTGGATAGAAAGATACTGGTAAAAGACACCCCGACTCACAAGGCCTGTGGAAAGAAGCCCCCTGAGGTTGATGGGTCTGTCTAGAGGTGGTATTTTTCTTACGAAGCTTCAGGGCAAGACATCTGTTTCAACCCCGTCAGACTCCTGGTTCACTCCTTAAATGGGAACTCAGGGCGTCTGTCGCAGGGCCTCTGACCTTACCGGAGTCATTCAAGTGCCCCCACCGGGCACAAGTGAGCAGGGAACCCATTTGAAAAACTCACAATGAATCCTCTGCACAAAGACTGGCTAATTGTGAGGTTTCTAGCTCTAAACATATTATGGCAGTATTTAAAAATTACAACATAACTATTGCTGTAATAAGCATAGGCTGCAGGAGTCGGAAGGGCTACCCGAGACGCACTAGCCCGTGCACATCACTCCGGAAGCCCAGGAAGGAGACCCAGAGGGTGAGGCGGCCGGCTAACAGCACACAGCTACTCGGGGCCAGTGCCAACATGCAAACCCGGGTTTGCAGACTCCCAGAGCAGTGCTCCCGCAGGCAGCAGGATTCATACGATGCCCTCCGAACTCGTCCTCACCATTCCGGTTCCTCAGCGCTTAAGAAGGGTTTCTAAGTGGGCAGGAAAGTCACACCATAGCACTTTGTAAAGGCAAGAGAAAACCATTCTCATGTTAAAATTTAGAAACCCGTCTTTCTGACTAGAGTGTGACAGGAAACCTGGCTTAGGCATCTAAATGTCCCAAGTGACCTGCACAGAGCAAGGCACACGGGAGCTTCAGCAACACTGGAGGGATGAATAAAGAAATAACCCCAGTGAACCCTGCCTTGGGGAAGGAAACAGCAAATCTGCGTTTTAGGAAATAAAACGTGAGAACCCACGCGGGGCTCTGGAAGAGGGTAATCAGACCACAGGAATGCCAGGGTCTCGAACAGCGGAGAGCACTCCGTGAGGTGAGCTCCACAGGTGAGCTGGCCACGTCGCGGCCACAGAGGAAGATGAAGAGTGCATCTCATCCTCCGTCTTGAGGGAGAGAAAGGTACGAGGAGAGGAACCGAATGACCTGCTCACAGCCTTCAGCCGGCGAGCGGCACAGGCATTGAAAGAGGGCAGGCGGCCTCAGGAGCTGCCGTGCCCGCTCCAGCAGCTTCCGCTGGCTGGCTCCTGTTCCCTCAGGGGCCTCACAGAACCCCAGCACTGGGGAGAAGCAGCGACGCAGAAGAAGCGAGAGGGGCCCCAGACCTGCACCACAACGCACACCTCCGGCAGAGACACCAAACCCGAACTCAACACTGAACACCCACCGCGGGACACGCCTACCGCACGTGTACTGGGGCCGTCGCACACCGGGGCGAGCTGTGCGTTGTTCCCAGTCGGTGACACTTTACACACGTGTGTTCAAGACCTGAGCTCTGGGCTAACAATGCAGGACTCAACTCCAACAAACAGAAAGAAAAACCCAAGCCTTTCCCCATTACTTATTTCCAGAATAACAACTGACAAATTCCTCGAGGCCGAAAACTTAGAACACAGCAGAAGGCGCCTGGGGCTTGCCTGCCATTCTCGGCCGGGGGTGATTCTGCCCCTTCGGGAAACATCTAGTGACGTCTGGAGACGTTTCTGATCAGCACTAGTGAGCGGGCGCCTTGGCCTGTGGTGGGTAGCGGCCAAGGGTGATGCTGAGCATGCCACCATGCACGGGACAGCCCGCCCCGGGGGTCCAGCCCCCTCCTCCCCCCCAACACAGGGCCTGAGGGAGCCCCCAAACCCTCAAGGCCAGGCTAAAAGATTTTGAGGGCAGTGTTATGGTGTGTTGCCCCAATTCTGGAAGATTTTAGCAGCCATCCTGCCTCCCCCTCGTGTGCGGCAAGTTCCAATGAACTACTTCTGAAGCACTTCTTCAGCTCCCAGTAAACCAAGTGAAATACCTCCCCTGGTTGGGTGGGAGGCATTTTCTCCCAGTTCCCCTTATTGCAGGTGCCGACCCGAGGCCCGCAGAGATGCCGGCGGGGCAGCTGCAGGCACAGCCCTGCCATCTGTCAACACCTGTGCAGGGACCGGAAGCCAACGGGTGCCAGCCTGACGGTGAGAAACCCCCGAGGTCCTCAGACGGCGCCAACAGGCCACTACCATCTGCTGTAACTTCTGTGGGCGGCAACTGCGTGGCATCAGGAGTCTGAAAAACCTCGGTCAGCTGCAAGGAAGAAACGGGCGCCCATTTCCCGCCACCCAGCCACCCCTGCCTCTTCTCTGGTTCACCAGGTCCCTGTGGTTCTCACACCCAAACACGTGAAGCCAGCGCAGGGCACGAGGACAGAGGGCACCACTGCAACCACCTCGCGGGGGGCGGCATTTCACTTACATTGCTGTTGACGCCGAACCTGGCGGTGTTGTGGAGAAAGAGGGGAGTAAATCGAGAAAAAGGCTCTTTGTCGACGGTCAGGGCTAAAGACCAACTGATGAAAGGGTGAAACCAAGAGAAAACTGTGAAATCTGTGTCTGCTTGGCCTTTCGGATGCAAGTTCTGGGTTCATCCAAATGCTGCACATGCCGGAAAATCGGAGCGATTAGCACGGGAAAGGTCACATGCTGAGGGGGACCTGCTCCCATCAAATGCATCACCTGTTAGAATGTCGGCGGCCGGCGGCGGCCAGGGACTCTGGGGTCAAGGCCATAGCATGGCCACTGTGCTCGAGGACCCCTAAAGGCGGGGAGCCTGTTTGGCGGCCTCAGAATGCTCAGTGCCGGGGCCCGGCCCACACGGGGCAGGTCCAAAGGCATCAATGGATGTCAGAGCGGAGAACAAGGTCTGTCTAAAAGAAACACTGTGTTACACATAAACACATAAATACACACACACACACACACACACACACACACGGAACACCGTGTTATGAATAAGTAAATATAAAAAGCCACTGTGTTGCTTTTATTATTATGGTTCCTCTGTGCCCGGATTTTTTTTTAATTATGTGATAAAATACACATCATCTAAATTTCCCATTTTGGCTATTTTTAAGTGCACGGTTCAGTGGCACTGAGGATATTCATATATTGGGCAACCCATCCCCACCATCTATTTCCAGAACTTTTTCATCATTCCAAACAGAAACTTTGTACCCATTAAATAAACACTAACTCCCGGTTCTCCTCTTGCCTCAGTCCCTGGTAACCTTTAACTGACTTTGTCTCTATTCGAGGAACCTCAGGTATCAACGTGCAATCACATCATTAATATCTGTCCCTGGTGGACCAGCTGATGTCACTTAGCATAATGTCTTCAAGGCTCACCCACGTTGCAGCCTGTATTAGAAGTACACCCCTTTTTATAAGGGCTGAATGAAACTCTATTGTACGTATCAACTGCATGTGTCTGTCCATCCACTCATTTGCTTCCAGCGGTGCTGCTTTTTACCTGTGGGGGTGGTTTATGAACTTGGCAGGGCAACTGTGTAGGTTAAAGAGAGTGGAGACTCAGATTCTATGCCACTAACTCCCCATGTGATCTTGAGACTCATGTCAGTATTTTCACTTATAAAACTGAGAACCTGAATTACACCAGCACTCTCCAAAATCTGGGGCTGTCATCTACAGAAAGAAATAGACTTTTCATTATGACTGAGTTCATACAAGAGAAAAAAAATAGTCGGTTGCAACCCCTAGATTGATTTCATAGCCCAATAGCAAGTGGCAACCGACACTTTGAAACACCCTATTTTAGGTAACTTTTTCCCAAATTGGTCTTCCTTGGAATATGTTGATGAGCATTTGCCACCTCCCCCCAAAGTGCCTTTAATAAAATGTGCGAAACATCTGAATTAGCTCACTAGGAAGAAGTTAACGAGCTGCATTCCCCAAACTTACGGACCAAGGAAGACCTCACGCATACTCAAAAGTAGTCTTAACGTCTCTGCAAAGCGTTCCGCTGTGGGGCCCGTATGCGGAACACCACACAGGGTAATTTTAGGTTTTTTCCGGCTCGGATGTTCTGTGCTACGGGACAGCACCTCTCAACACGGATTTCCTGTTGCTCAGTACAGAGAGCCACACACCCCCACCCCACCACGACAGCCAAGGCCCAAGTAAGGCAGTAATTTCACATCCATATCTGACTACATGTATACATGATAAATACATATATATGACTTTATATAGAAGTTTATAGTTAATATAAATTAATGTAACTTTAAAAGGAAATAACATACTGTATTTTGGACTATAATGACGCACCCCCCAAATTTAGGGGGAATGGGGGTTCATCTTATAGTCCGAATGTAGCTTGCCTGGCTTGCTGGGGGGTGGGGTGGTGGCCTATGTTATTTATGTTATTAAATATTTTACCACATTTTTTGCTTCAATTTTTTTTCCTGTTTTCCTCCTCTAAAACCTGGGTGCATCTTATAGTCCAAAAAAATCTTTATTTTGAAGACATTATGAAGAAGTGTTAGGTTCACAGCAAACTGAATGGGAAGTCCCCCCCACCCCCACAGTGTGCACAGCCTGCTCCATCAACATCATATACAATTTTTAAAAAGATTTTATTTATTTTTAGAGAGAGAAGGGAGGGAGATGAGAGAGAGAGAGAGAGAGAGAGAGAAACATCAATGTGCGGCTGCTGGGGGCCATGGCCTGTAACCCAGGCATGTGCCCTGACTGGGAACCGAACCTGCGATGCCTGGTTCGCAGCCCGCGCTCAATCTACTGAGCTGCGCCAGCCAGGGCGACATCATATACAATTTTAAAAAGCGCCTCTAAATGACTCCAATACCCTGCCCTTTGTCCCTTGATGACTTCATTAAAACTAAATTTTCCAAGACTGACTGCAAATCCACTCATGGTCTAGCATATAAATTTCAGTTGATTCTGTCAAATTTAGTATCATTCCTACACCTTTTTAGGCTATTGCAAACATCCCCGCGTGTTGCATTTTGCCACCCAAGTGATCCGTTCAACTTGCATACAAACCCAATGGCCAGAGGTGCTAACCACTGCCTCGACCCTAAGCCTTGCCACAGCACGTAAGCAATTTCAGAGCACTGTCTTAATAGTTATTAAGAGCTGAGTTTTTTATACCAAATGGGTCAACTAGAATCAAACAGGTATTTTCTGGAATCTTCACTGCTTATTCCTTAACAAACATTGGTGTCTTTAATCCATTTTGTGACGTCAACATCTAAATAAAGGAGGCTTATTACACTTATTCCTTTTTATTTCACAGATATTTACTGAGTGTGTACATATTGGAGCTTCAGGCCAACAGTTAGAGAGCTTTTTTTTTTTCAAGAGTGTTAACAAAATATATTAACTGTAACAACAATGACCACAAAGCACACTCAACCTGACAAGTTGGTTAAGCCCTTGTCAGTTCTCCCTGCAGACATTACAAAACAAATAAAAACTACTCGCAGAAATGACTAGAAAGATAGTAGAAGCATGGCCTCTGATTCCCAAGGATGACAGACTATTCTAGCAAGCCTAGAGAAAAAAAGGAAAAATCCTAATTAACTCTGAGTGGAATTCATGGACAAGGCAAGCTCTTTAATGTTGCAAACCCTGAATTTCTTTTTTCTTTTTAAACGGCATTCATAATCTCCAAAATCATACAACTCCAATCACAAGTTGGAGAAAATACTGTGTGATTCTCCCCACTCTGCATTTACTTTTCTACTTTGTCTAAAACAGAAGTGAGCCTTTACACATGTGTGCACACGCACAGAGTGATCTTCAGTCACTTCCTCCACCCGTGCTCCCCAGACCCTCTCAGCTTCCCGCCCACCCCTCCCCCACCAAGCCCTGAGACCCGCCCCCAGTGGTCCTGTTCCCTCCTCTCCAGCCCCTGCTACAGACCCTCACCGCCACTGGCTGGATCTACGATAATGCCGCATGGTCCCACCCCCATTCGCCCCACCCTCCTTACGCTACAAAACCTGCCTTTTAAAAAGTGGCATGCTCTCCTTCCTTTTCCAGGCTCCCCTCGTCGGCCATGAGATACCTGAGAATATTTCCACGGAAGACAGTGGCCCCAGGGTGCCAGAGGCCCGTGGGAAGAGCTCGGCCAGTCCTCTCCCGCGTAAACCGTGACACAATCAATGTCGACAGGCTCTTACGAGTATGCAGACACTGTGTATACGCTGCCTGTGATACCAAGCCTACCACACACCAGGTGCTCAACAAACGCTCGCTGTCTGCCCCCCCCACCCCAAATCCAGAAGGGTTTAGCATCCAAAACAGGAGAAATTCATAAATTTAAAATTCGTTATACTCCTATGGTGCTAAAGAGCTTACATTCGTAGTTTATTTCTTAGAAGTCTAGAATATTGGGTAGAAATGGATTTTTGTTTGACTCTGAATCAAAGACTTGTTTCACAGCAATTCAGGTGGGTTTTTCTGTAACGTGGACTTCCACAATCCTGACAATAGAATGCGCTCCATCTAAGAGGTGAGGGCAAGAGCGGGTGGTGTTAGAAGAAGGGAACTTCAAAGGGCTTTAATGAGAATAAAATTCCACCGGAGTTACCATATGTCCAATCCTTCCTTTCTCAAGAACGGCCCCTGAAAGGGCCGGGAGGAGGAGCCGCTGAGCGAGGGGTCCATCGCTAGCAGGGCCTCGGCATTTATCGCTTGAATACCTTTGGCAGAGCCCAGGACCCGGGCCGCCACGTATGTGTGAGTTCTGAGCATGGATGTTAAAGTACAAACAACGGAGACCTTCATCTTTTAGCAGGTAGGGAAGGATAACATTTAGGTGACTTTCTTCTTCAGGGAAAGTGAGTGAGACGGAGATTTCCTGGGAGAGAGGAAGAAGCAAGATGCAGAGCAAGGAGGAGACAGGCTTTGTTCTCATCAAAGCAAAGAATGTAGGGAGGGGGAAGAAACTAATGACTCACTGCCAAGAGATTTAAACCCGGATTAGGTATCTGCCAGAGAAGGGACACAATTGACTGTCGGGGCCAGCCTGTGGTGGCGACTTTTCCCATCACCATCAGGGCAGGGAGAGCGGAGCGCCTTACCTTGCAAGTGCGCTGCTGAGCAGGGAGAATAAGGAAGAAGCTTCTTTTCAGTAAGAAGCAGAGGGAGGCTTCTCTTCAAAGGAAGAGCGGGGTCCACAAAGCAGCAGCGATTCTGGCCAGCACCACCTTAAGCACATTTGCATTTTCCATGACAGCTGCGAAATGTTTAGTCCTCTGACGATACTTGGTGCCTTGGAGTCAACAGCCTGGAATTTATAAGCTTCCCATCCCAGGGTGGTGTGATGGGCCTCTCAGGCTTCGGGAACGACCCGGTCCAAATTTGTGATGCCCAGAGGTACCACAGGGCCTTGGCAGACAGATGGCAAAGGACGGGGATGGCCAGAAACACCAACACTGCAAAATCGCTCAAGTACCTTCAGAGGCAAGGGGCAGACAGCAGGGCTTCTCCCTCCCCCTCCACATGTCCCCTGTCTTGGGACAGTGCAGGGGAGGGGGACAGCCAATCCCTGAGCAAGTAGAAGCAAGTGTTTTTGCACCATTTTCAGAATCTGCGCTATGCTTTCTAGGAAGAATTGTTAATAAATATCACCTGTATGCAGTTTGTGTTTAAAGCACGGGCCCGAGAACTCAGAGTCCCGATTGTCACAGATCTTATCTTAAATCTCGTAGAAACTACAGAATATAAAGTATAAAAAGATACCTTACAATGCAAACCCCTATATGCAAAGGCCAAGTTGGTAGGCAGCGTCTGCAAAAATAAAACTATTTAATTACGAAAACAAAGTCTGGCGACTGTAGAGAAAGAAATTAAAATGCAGTGATTTTCTGCGGGCCAGGCACAGCACTAAGGATCTGGCACATCCTTTTACTTAATTTAATGCCACAATGGAGGCTCTGAGGGTGCAGGTAACTTGTCCAAAGTCACATGGCTAGTAAGTGACCCAGGCTAAGTCCTCACCTGCGGGTCTTTCTGGGACTTGCTGAGCTTTGCCTGGGGCCTAGTTGGATGGTGGCTGACCTGCAGGCGCTGGGAGGGAGCCTGGGGACCCTCCTGTCCCGGTCTGTGCAGGTGAGTGTGGGGTTCTCATGTCTCGTTCCATCCACCCTGCACCCTGTTACACAGGAGGGGCTGAGGCCCAGGGAGGCACAAGGACGTGCCCAAGGATGACAAAATCACTCCGAGACAGAAGCAGGATAGAGCTCTTGTCCGACCTCAGGTCCCCCAAGGGCAGGATTCTCACAGCAGGGGTGGCAGTGGTGGCGGTGGCGGGGAGCAGGGGAAGCCAACTTGAGATTCTTCAATCTTTTTGACTTTCCTGCATCCTTACTGTGCCCCCAGTCTTGAAGTCCTTTTCCTCTCGAGGACCTCACAGCTGCTGCATGTGTCCGTCTGCCCAGCTGCAGGGGCAGCCGGGCCCCTCCACAGCTAGTGCAGGTGGACACCAGCTGGGCAGGGGCCTGCGGGCCTGAGGACTCATCGCAAAGACCAGAACACCCACCTCCAACGGGCGACTGCACTGGACAGTTTAAAAGGGGTGTGTGGGGGGAAGAGGGGAGGACTGGGAGGGGTGGAATATCTCTATGTGCCTCAGTTTCTCTAAAGCAGAAAAGGTGTGTCAATTTCTAACTCAAGAGAATCCTAAGAAGCTCTGCTCTCCTTATAGCAAAAAAAAAATTTTTTTTTTCTTTCAGAAGCCCCACAGTTGCAGAGAGAAGGGAGAGAGGGGGAAGAAAAGGAGGAGGGGAGGGAAGGAGGTAGGGAAAGTTGCTAAAATTCTTTAGTTTTTTTCCCTCTGAGTGTATTTTTTTCCATTCATCTTTACTCTTGCCAAACTAGAGGGCAAGTGTGTGTGTATTGAGTGAAGGGTACTGAGTTTGCTAGAGGGAAATGGGTGGAAAAAACAAAGTGGTAAACAGACTTTGACCAAAACTTTCCATTTGAAAGTAGATAAACACAAGGAGAACATGTCTCAACTTGGACTACTGTGATTAAGCAGCTCAATCTTAAAAAAAAAAAAAAAAAAAAAAAACCCCCCCCACACACACACAAAATGCATCTAAATATCTAAATATCTCCAGATGACTTAAAAATCAGAAGTTAGCAATTCATATGGAATTTCTGATGACTCTCACACTCTCTCTGCAACTTTCAGACATGGCAAAGCCTCAAAGATGGTGCAAACAAATGATGCAACACGAACCTCATGAAAGAAAAAAGGTTAAAAATGTGATCAGAGACTCCAGCCAGTAACATGTGATTCCACAGAACAAGGACACCAGTGTGGCTCTCCCATGGAGACTTACACAGAGGGTGGGTGGGTAACTTACTGGGTAAACAATAGGGGGAAGGTCTGGAGGATTTGATGGACAGCTTTTGGAAATGATCTTCTGCTTGGCAAAACACTGCAGTGATCATTTTATTCCCGTGGAAGGAAATGCAAAGAAGTGTCACTAAAGCAAGGGAGGTAATTACAGGGCATGAACCAAAACGCTGGATGACACAGAGTGAAGAGTAACTAAATTAGTCCCATCACCGTCTTGAAATCTGGACTCAGCGATTTCAAGAGAAGAACCTGACCTTTCATTTCTTAGTAACAAAGCCCAGCATATTTTCCCTGTTTGTCTCCAACCTACACCGTGAGCTTGGAGAGTGACAAACCCCATGTACAGAATGACAGCCCATCACTCTGCTGTCCTTGCAACTCAACTGACTTACCACTTTCAAGAGTTTGGAAGGGATTACCTTGAAGTCCTCCCTGCAAACGTTAAATCTCTTCAAAGACTCTTGGCAGCTGGCTGTCCAGCCTTGACCGGCATCCTCATGGGTAGCTCACTCACCCATCAGCCCAGACGTTTACTCAGCCCCTGTTCCGTGCCTGGCACAGAATCTGACCTCAGAGAGATCTTCATTGAAGCTCAAACCTTTCCTTCTATATTATAATGTCTACCCACTGGACCGAAATCTCTCCCAGCATGCTGCCTTCCGATGTTCTCCGAGTTAACGCATTCCCAGCTCCTTGGTAGTAAGTACCATGGGCCCCCCAGCCCGCCTGCCTGCTTTCCTCATGATGTCAGATGTCCCAGTGTTCCCTTCCACCTGGATGGAACTTCCGGTGAGGTCTGATCCACGCTGGAAGTGGGAATCGCCGGCCACCACATCACTTGTTCAAATACTTACCTTTTACTGATATTACCTACGGCCACCTTTCGACCAATCGAATTCACTGCTGAGAAAATTAATCCTCCCCCCATTCTATCTTCCTCAAATCTCTTATGAATGATGGATTCCGCTGCCCAATCTAATTATACTACACCTTCACTTCTTAACACCCCCCGTCAGTTTAATCTCTAGAATCCAAAAGCATTTAGTGTAACGAGAAGCTTAAACACAACAGTGATACGTTTTTATTTTCTGTCGTGACAAAAAACTGGCCTATTTTACACCGCCGCACAACAAAAAACACACTGCCTTGCTGTTTTCACACTGAGCATTGTTCATTTCGTGCCCTTTTTTGGACAGTTCTTTCACATTTCTGACAAGGAAATCAATTTCACCCCCCCCCTCTGGAAAGGGGAGGAGTTTGATACAGAATGCCCACCAGCCCCATCCAGCGGCCATTCACTCCCCACCCCCAACAACACCTAAGAGGCTCCGGTCAGGTCTGCCAGGTCCTCTGCTAGCTATTTGGAGAAGCAAATACGGAGGAAGCAAGTCGGCAAAAAGCCCAGACTCCTACTGAGTCCATCGACACTTCAACTTTCTAACCAGGAATTAGGCACACAGAACCTCCTTGTTATCCATCATCTCAGGAGTCAGCAACAGAAACTCATAGGCAGTAGACCAGAAGAGAACCTAAAGCTTCTGCTATTACTGCACAAACCAGGAACTCCGAGAGTTCAGAAGATGAAAAAGTCCCCCCACGTGACTCTATCAGCCATGAGTTTTAACCAGCACCTGAGTCAAAAAGATACAATCAGCCCAGCTGCTTAAACACTTGGAGGTGAGTGTGAAAACAATGAAGGTGGATGACTGGGCACAGTATCCATGTGACATGCCTAGTACATAGTGCTGGGGAGAGTGACGGGGGCCGTTTCCATTCACACAAAGAAGTGCAGGACTGAGTGAGAATGAGATGCACAGCGGACAGCACAGGGACGGCAAGACGCTGGGGTCAAAACTACTCTGAGACCGACTCAGAAAACATAATGGAAGTCAAGAGACAACAAATTGATATGCAAATAAAATTACAGCCAACTAATGGGTTTGTAAAGCTCCCAGTGTAAATGACATTCTTTGTCATATGAGTGACCCCCCCTGACAATTTTAAACCTTCTCCATTATCTGTTTCCTCCCAATTTTTTAACAAAATTGAGTTTATATTTGCAAGTACTTACTAGAAAACCCTGTCATTCAATCCCACACCCATTTTACCACGTCAGTCCAGAGCGTCCTTCTCCTTACTGGGCCCAATGCAGCTTCGTACGATTTTTAAAAAGTTACCATTCTCTTAAAAATTCCTCTAAGCAAAAATCTGCAGATTAAGCATACTCTTTCAAAGTACCTAATACCTCACCCTTTTCCAATAAACTTACACAGGTAAGTGCACTGACCAGGAGGAGCATTTTAAAAAGTATTTATAGCTTCCTCCAAATCTGTTGCTTACAGGTAAACACAAGGAGTGGAATAATGAGGCAACAGAGTGAAGCCCTCACGCTCCTCCTTTCTGCGTGACTGGAGGAGAACACAGCAGTCTAACAGCGAAACCCCTCGAACACGCGTCAACCCTGGCTTCCCGGCGGCTCCGCCATTCTCCCGGCAACTGTTCATGCGCACTTCAAACCGCTGCAGCGAGAGACGTCTTGTAAGTTAGAAAATTACTGGATGCTATCTAAGCAGCTGATTCCTTGCTGTGTGCAAATCCAGCATTTTAGTGGGTGAATTAACGAGCTTAACATTCTGAGGGTTTTCTAATCGTCTAATTGTCTAAAAGGATGAGCTCCCCACACACCTCACCCTCCTCTGCCTCCTCCCAATCCACACCCCCACCTGCCATGACCAGTTCACTCCTCCAGCCAAAGCTGACTTTTACCTGCTGGGGGCTTCTGTACACTGATTTGGGACTGGTGCCTATACCAGAGGATATACCACAGAGGATCTACATTCATAACTTTGGAAAACAATCTGTTGTTATAAACATTGTTAGTGGATATCTGCCATTTACAGGACATTAACTTAATACTGTAAAGTTTAAATGTCCCTACTATCAAGTACTGAATTCACAGAAGTTCAAGTCACCCACTGGGCAACTGCTTATTTAACCATCAGACATGGAGAAAGGTTTAAAAATAGGAATTTCCTGGAAAGTTGGTGGGAATACAGATTGGAAAAGAGTGTAAAAATCAGAAGGCAATGTGGCAAGAGCTATTATCAAAAGTATTACAATGTGCATACCGTTGAATGAGAAATCCACATGTAGGAAAGAGAGGGCACATGCAAGATGACCATTAGACGACAGGACTTTTCTGAAGGGGGGTGGGCAAGAAACCCAAATGTGCCACCACCCCTCCTCTTTCCGAAGTCTGAGGGCCACACCGACAAAGGTTTGGAGTCCCCAAGAAAGTGGATTTGGCCCGAGTTCTCTGAGCGCGGCCATGGGAACCCTACAAAGCAGAACTGAGTGTCATTTCACAAAAATAAAGTTCCGAGAACTCTTGCATCCCAATGACCACGGTGCCCCTCACGCAGCTCAGCCGATCCTACAGAGAACTGGGTGGGAGCAAGCACCGCGGATCACAAGCTCTTCAAACACATCGTACCAATGAGAGACAGACACTAACGGAGGTCGGGCGACCGCTCGGTGACGCAATGACTTTACGTTTCATTACACCAAAAGTAACTTGGATATTTAAAGTGGATAAAATCAACAAACTCAAGTAGCCTGTGTGTCGGGGACCGCTTTTTGTTCAACAGAAACGTTACAAAGAGAACAGGGACCGTTCCCACACACCCTTCACTCAGTCCCCCACTGCTACCACCTTATGCCCCTATGACACCTTTGTCACAGCTAAGGAACCCACCATGGCACATCCGTACAGACTAAACTGCACCCTGCGCGTCACCCACGTCTCCCTAGGCTGCTCTGGTCCGCAACAGTTTCGGAGACAGTCCCTGGGTTTGACGACCTTGACAGCTTTGAGGAGTGCTTGCTGGTCAGGTATGCTGTCAGACGTCCCCCCCCTTGAGGACAAAACTGCTGTCTACTGTCTAATGTCCTTCCGCTGAGTAGACAGGGGTCACGGACTCGGGGGAGGAAGACGACAGAGGTGAGGTGTCCACACCAGCACGTCACATCAAAGGTGCCTGCTGTCAACTGCACCCGACAGGTGTTAGTTAGCTTGGATCGCCTGGCCTAGGTACTGTGTGCCCAGTTTTCCCATGACAACCCTCCTTTTTTCCCATCATCTACTCTTTGGAGATAAGTCATTTCATGCAGCCATCGTGTGGACGGGGGGCTAAGCTCCAACCATGGGAGCGGAGAAGAACCTGCATAAATCGCCAGAAGTCGTCCTGTGTGTGGAATCTGTCTCTACACCCATTTATCCAATAATGTATTTACTGGTATATCAGTGTGGACACATAGATAGCTGCTTTATATCTGGGGTTATAACCCAGCACTCTGCCAGTTACTCTCTTGCCCCAGCGCTGGCCCCTGGGAGCAATGCCGGGTTGGCCCTCCAACACACCTCATCATTTTGGTTATGGACCACGCTCACTACACTACTTTCTTCCCCTTCACGTTTTCATCAGCAACACTGCCTCACTTAAGAAAAGGGCTGTTATGGGTTGGATTGCGTCCCCTCCCCATCCCCCAATTCATGTTGAAGTTCTGGCCCCCAGTACCTGAGAATGTGACCTTATTTGAAAAGAGTCATTGGAGATGTAATTACTAAGATGAGGTCACACTGGAGTAGGGAGGACCCCTGGTTCAATAGGGCTAGTGTGCTTAGAAAAGGTGGAAACTTGGGCACAGGCAGTGCACCAGCAGAACACCGTACAAATACTGGACTGATGCTTCCTCAAGCCAAGGGATGCCAAAAATGCCAGCAGAACACCAGAAGTTAGGTGAGAGCCAGGTGACAGCCCTCAGAAGGAGCCCACCTTGCTGACACCTCAATTGCCCTTGGACTTCTAGCTTCCAGAACTGAAAGAAAATGAATGCCTGTTGTTACTCAGCTGCAACTTGGCTATGGCAGCCTTAGCAAACTAATGAAGAGCTAATGCCATTAAGCTCTGCATTTCCATCAAAAACAATTCACAACAAAAGAACATTGTAACAGACATCCAAAAGGGTATACTAGAAACCAGAGGTACGCGCACACGCACCACAGCACTGAGCGTTTTATCTGGCCCCGAACAAACGTGGAGGCAGGGTTTTCGGATACTCATTTCCCGGGCAGAATTTCCAGCCACCTGCAGCTCAGCTCAGAGCCCATCTTGCCAAGCGCACCTGCAAGCACCAGCACTAACCGCCCATCCAGTGTGATCGCCATCTTCCACACGCTGAGTGCCGGCTCCAGGAGAACCAGGCCCCTCCCAGGCGCCCCACACAGCAATCCCGCAAGGAGCTGACAGGTGATTGATTCCCTGGGGCACATGAGACCCAGCCACACAACGTCAGGTTGGCATTTCTGGTCCCCGTGTAAATGACTCACTTTGTCCCCCTTCCCACTGCCACCTTCCCTAAGTCACGTCCACGAGGGAGCCGATGGCTGAGAACGGAGCTGAATGCCACACCATCATCTGCCGTACAAACACTGTACAATCGTCCAGTGTTTAGTGCCTTCGGCTTTCTCGTCCCCGGGCAAGAGGAAGGGGCGTGTTCCCACAGAGTGGAGACAGGGAACAGGCAGGCCAGAAGCTGGTCTGTCACCTCGTTCCACAACCAGTGACCGTTATGGGGGTGAAAGCCAAGCACCTGTGTGGGTAAACAGAGGAACTTTCTTCTGTCCTCGGCCAACTGGGTGACGAGGAACTGGAGGTGACAGTACAGGATATGAAGTGTTTATTTGGAAATAATTTTCATTTCCGAAGCTCTGGTCCGTCTGCATGTTTATGCCTCTATTAAAAAACCCAATGAAGTCATTAAGCTTAGGCCAGCTCGGAAAAGCCTCTCGCCCGAGTGTGCATTCCTCCTGCAACCCCCGGCGCTCAGCTATAATCCTTCCAATTATTAAATAATTACTGCGTTTCCCTCGGGGTCACTCTTGGCAACGGAATACTGGTCTAAAATGGACCAACGATATGACCCAGTGAATAACACAATGTTCTTAACTTCCTAGAAGCAAAAGGATACGAAACACTTCCGAGGTACCAAGTAGGGAGGAAAGTGAGGGGCATTCTGTGGGGTCTGGAGGGTAGGGGGAGTGAGGAACCAGGGAACAAGAGAATCGGGGAAACATTCCAGAAACTAGCGTCGTCTGCTCCCCCACCAACCTCCTATGGCACCGGTTCTGCCCTCCAATCCCAGCTCCCTTCCAGGTTTCAGGAGTGGCTACAGCCACAGGAACAGAACCGAGCATATGGCCCTGTCCTTCTGGACATTTCTACAGCGTCGGCTGGGTCGCTCTGGAAAATCCCATTTTATATCCTACAGCTCTATGACCTCAAGTTGTCATTTCCAATCAAGTGCGCTTCCGCTGATTTTTATGAACACAGACAAAAGCGGCTACAACCTCTTTTTCCCCCCAAATCTTTCAAACCAACTGTAGTTGCCATGTAGGGTTATTTGTTTCTAAGGCAACAGCGTATATCTAAGTACTAATGGCCTGTCCTTTTGCCAGGCAACAAACAGGCTTGTGATGCAACTGCACCTGTCTCTGCTACGCGTTACTATGGAGACGCTCCAGTTGCTATGGAGACCATCACGCTAATCGCCTAGCAAAGGCAGACGTACAGCAGTCTTCTCAGAGAGCCCAGCTGTTCCTCCCCGTCTCTTGCTGAAGACTGATTGTCTAGGGCCTGTGATGGAATGCTTCTCAACTGAGAGGCACAAGAACTTCATTAACGCCGTTTCAGAGGCTCACTCTGTGCTCCTTGCTGCAGAGCGCAAGCCTAGAGAAAGAATCTGCCAAGTGCTGGGCTGTAAAACTACTGAAATCTAAGAAGTCGCGCCATTTCTCATTAACATACACTTGTAGTCTGCGGATAATTTCGCTGGGTGGTTATGGTAGAAACATCTCTAGACAGTAAACATTCTTTTTTGGTAGGATTGAGGGCTATATTTCAAAGCCAAGCACTAAGATAAACTCAGTGCTAAAATTTGGTTCTGTTCTAGGCGGCTATTTTAATCTAACACTAATAACAATTTTTGAAAAAGTAACAAGCCGCACACCCACCCCTCCAATTATATCTCCGTAATAAGGGTACCCACGGCCTCCCTGCCTCAAAACAAATGGGCAAGTGCAGGGGAAGGAAAGTACCCATTGTCCTCCGCTGTTGTCCTCACAGAGGCAAACACCAAGTAACCACAACACAACGGTCGCTCGGGAGCCCCGTCCACACGGAGACCAGAGTGACAACAAGTGGGTGAGCCCTGCAGTGCACACCTGGAGACGCTCGTGGCCGGACGGACGAGAGGACAGTGGAGTCGCTTACTCGACTCCTGTGCCTTCTTCATTCCAGCAGACTGGGACGCCCTGAGACGTGACAGCATCTACCCTCCTGTGTAAACCTCTCCACCCAGGAGACAGCAGTACTTCACCGGGTGCGAAGCCTTCTGGAGACACTCTCCTCCCCAGCAGCAAACGTGGTAAGATTTGCCAGAGAGACAACCATAGCTACACCTCCAACGATACTTTGCTTCTTTCTCATTTACCTGTCTTTAAAATCATGCAGCCCATATGCCGTTAGTGTCGGCGCCGGTCTGTACTGCACTAAGGCAACTTCAGGAGACAAACAGTACGAGTCGGTCTGAATGGCTTACCTTTGATATGCCTGAGGAGAGGCGGGAGGTGTATTGAACACATGTGGGTGTGGGTGGTAAGGTGTCTTTTTCAAAGCCTGGATTAGATTCTGTCTGTACTCGGGGTCTATGCACCACAGCGACCCTTTCCCGATGCTCTGCGAAGAGAATGAGAACACAAGCGTTGTGAATACACAGAACACTGAATGCTTTGCATGAGGTAGATACACAGCTATTATCATAGGCCCTTCGTGTTAAAAGCCCCTTCAGTTATTTGCTGTTTGCCTGCCTTAAGTAGTGTGATATTATGCCCTGACAACAGAACACCATAAAATGCACTTTAGTTTAATCCGTACTGAGTTTGACAGACAAAAATGAACATGTTATTTCTTACCAGGTGAGACTGATACAGTAACATTGTAATTTTCATATCCGAACAGCCAAAAACATTTCGATGCCTTTATTATTTTCCAGTGTCAACTTTGAAAAACATGTATTCTCTTCTAAAAAACTGGTTTTAAATGTCAGATTTCAAACACTGAAAAGCAAAGGGGGGTTAAGACACCCTCTTAACGCCACCTCTGCTTTAAAAGCCAAGAGCTGTGTTTCTGAACCCTGTTACACTGGTACCACTTTTCAGAGCCAGACAAGGACTTCACTTCTTCTGTGCTGCGAACCCACACGAGTGTGACATTTAAGCGTCACACGGAACCCTGTAACTGCCCGGAGAGACGGAAGAACCAGGTGGCCACGGTGAACCTGAGCCAGCTGGTGCTTGTCTTCCGCACCCTCATTCCCAGCGCTCCTAACGGGGGTTCGGTCTTTAGCAGTCAGTCTCCGAAATGCACATGCCGTGACACTGGTGGCGTGGAATGAGGGACCTGGTGAGGCCCACGTTCTGTGGGAGGCTTCTGGTCCATAGAGGGCATGTTATTAAAAAAAAAAAAAAAAAGGGAGAGTCCTTCCCATGAGGCCCCCTGGAACTTGCAGCTGGCTGATGGGCAGTCACTGCCCCCACTGCTTTCAAGTGACCGAATGTACCCAAGCTGTTTGATAAGGTCATTTGTAAATATTTACTGGTTTGGAGAGAAGAGAAGTCAAATTACATAAACCCGTGCCCACCCCATACTTCCAGCCAACAGACTCTCTTATTTTCGGAACTATTGTACTCCAGAAAGATTTAGAAAGCAAACAAGAACATTGCTTAACTATTATGGGGGCAGAGCCCAAGAAAATCTCTTAGAAAAGGAGTCCTAACATCTTGAGAGAAACGTTTAAATGTTTCTGTGTCAGTCCTCTCACCAGATCATTTCCTCACAAACTTACTCACAGAACTCTTTCAGATTCTGTACCGCCCATGACATCAGCAGGCAGTGTCACCGCAAAGAACTCTTTCTGGCGCCGAGAAGAGGGGAGGAGCCCACGCCACCCGGTCACCCACACGCAGGCACAGGCCTGACCCCCACCACAGGGCCCGGTCAGGCCAAAGTTCCCAGTTTCGTTATCCTGATGTTTACAGACACGCGAGACTTCAACTTCGGAAAATTCTGCATCCTCATGTCGCCTTTCATGGGTCCACTTTCCAGCCAGGACGAGTTCAGGGAACTGAGCAGACTCTGAGTCCAGCGGCCAGGTGGCCAAAGGACCTACTGTGGACCCTCTGTTCTTTTCTTTGGAAAAGAGACGCACGGCACACTTTTGAGAAGAAAGCCAAAAGCTAAGGAGTGGAGAATCATGGGGAGGGAGGGTGGACCGTAGCCACCAAATGAGGACGACGCGGAACAGAGCACAGAAGCCCACAGCAGCCAGTGGCTCCTCAGAGCGGGGGGGTCCTGCCCTGCCTGCACCAGAGCTGTGTGTGGAGGGGGTGGGACCTGCCTTTCTGATCCACTGGAACAGGGGGCCCCCAACCAGCTCCCCGGAGGGCCGGGACCCACACGCAATCCGAACACTTCCGCGGAGAGATTATCTCAGGCCTGGGAACCTAACAGCTTTTGTTTTCAACAAGGTGGCTTTCAGGGTAGGGCTGTTGAATTTTACAGGGAATAAAAATCTCGGCAGAGGAAGGAAGGACAACTGACCCTCTCAGGGAAATAACAATAGTCCAAGAATGTGTGTCTCCCTAATCCTGACCTAAGGAGCTTGTCTATTACACCACAACACTATTTACAAACCAAATGGAAAAACCACAGGACAGGGGTGCGGTGGGGGTTACATTTCACAAGGTAAACCGATCCAGGTGTGAGAAGCGGGCAGAGTTACAGCAGAAACAGAAGTCCTGGGGCCGGGTGTTTCCTGTGCGGCCCTGGGCAAACCGTGGCCCCACAGAAAGTCTTGGCTTCCTCATGGGCAAAACAGAGACCCCCTAGACACTGGAGCGAAGCCCAGTGATGGCATGGCGTGAAACACCTGGAACGTGGCAGCACCTACGGGTGCTCGATAAACGGCGACGACGCCATGAATATCTCCTTTCTCACAGAAAAAAAAGAGCGGCCAACCCTGGGTGTGCAATGCCTTTTATGAAATGCAATCTGCCTTCCCCCAAGCCCTCTGTCCTAAAAGCAGCACCACATGCCCGCAGCGGCAGTGGGCAGGGCCAGGATAACTAACTCCCAGGAGCTCTTGGTCCCACCTCAGCACACTCATTCAAAGAGCCTTTTCTGCTCTCTCGGATCCCCCTCCCCAGGACCCCACCAGGACCCCACCAGCCCCCACCTGCCTTCTGTGCACCCCTCACTCCGTGTTTTCGCTACTGTAAGTTCTCCCTTGCTCAGGACGCCAGTTCTGGCTCAAGACAGGTGGCTGCCCGTTGCACGGTGGCCGTCCAGCCGAGGTCTCACCGCAAACCCGGTGGGCACACACATAACCACAGTGTTCGCCCTCTGCAGCTCTCTGCGCGGGCTTTGCATCATGCGGGTCCCTACCTTCCTTAGTGCTGCCTGTTATGGGGGGCAGGGGGTCTGGAAACACCGGTAGGTTTTTTCCAGACTAGACACTAATGTCAGGATCTTATACTTTGAATTTCCAAAGAACAAAAAGTAAACGAAAGCGGCATCGTCAGGACACACCCGTGGCGACGCCGTCGGTCCCACGGTCTGACAGCAGCGAGCACAGGCGGGGCGTGGAAGAGGCAGGAAAGACGCAGGCACCGGGTCTTATTTGCAAGCTTTCTCCTTGGTTTCTGCTCTTGGTTCAGAGCAGAAAGAAGGTTTGCTTGAAAACTTCTCAAATGGAAATAGGCAGAGGAGAGAACGCTCAAGTTTCTTAGGCCAAGAAAAAGTACAACATTTAATGCCCCTAATGGAGAAGAGAGGGGTGTAATTTTATTAAAGTTGTGAATATATATTTGAGAGTAAGAGCTTTTAGAAATATAATATCTGCATCTTATCTAAACAATGTTTTTTTAAACTTAATAACCATGGGGCCATTTTTCATTAAATATTCAGGAATTCAAAATTATAAGAGAAGAAAGATCTTCTTCATAGATACACTTTCATCTTAAATGTATATATTTCAACTTGATACACACACACAAAGAATCTGAGAAAACTAATGTGAAAAGTAGAGGGGGAAACTGAATAAAAAAATATGAAGGAGGCCAACTGTTTTTTTTTTTTAACTAAAACCCACCTGGGGAACAACAAACAGCTCCCTGGTAGCAATGAAAACACCAGTACATAAGAGGAAAAAAAGACAAACAGAAGATCCTCTACGGTAGAAAGAACTGATTAGTGAGAAAGGCTTAAAGAAAGAGATAAGAATATAACTAAATTAAATCTTGAATCTAACTTCCACAGTAACCCCCATTTTCGTGAGAATTCTAGACCCACCCAGGGCTGCCCCCACGGCTTGTGAACCTCCCGCGTCCCACAGGCCTCTGGGCCCGCGCCGCAGCGCTGGGCAGCTCGCCGTCCTCTGGGGTCTCTTTGCCAGGTTATGGACTCTGAGCTCAAGCACCGAATCTGAAGCACTGTTTGTGAACTGTGGGCTGGGATACACGAGAGGGTCAAAGGGATGGGGAAGAACCAGCACTGTTTTGACGGAAGACAACAGGACCACAATGTGTGAGTACGTATACATGTATACAGGTGCACACGGAATCGCAAGGTAACGTCCACTTCTCACTAAAAACCGTGGGAAGCCCCGGTCTAGGACAACGGTTTCCATTTTTTGTTGTCTTCTTGTCACTTTGGGGGAGGGGGAGAGTACGAAGCCCACTTCCAGCAATAATGGAGGGCTCTCCCAATGTGACACCCAGTGTAGGAAGAGGCTGTGCTTGGGGAAGGGGGATACTGAGGCAGGACCCACATGGAAACGAGCAGGGAGCTGGACACGTGTTCTTGGCAAATTTGAAACAATCCCTTTTGGTGTTTGCGATAAGCCATTTCTGGGAGTGTTTCCAAAACCAACCTCCCTCGTCCATCCCCTTGTCCTTCTGGTACCCAGGACAAGCCAGGCACCGCAGGGGATATGTCAGTGAACAGAAAACAATACAAACAGGGACTGCTCTTTTGCAGCCTGGATTCGAGAGGGGGAAGAAGAGAATAAACAGGAAAAAGACATGTCAGATCATGACAGACTGCAGTGCCTTCTGGGAAGAAAACAAAGACTGGCGAGCTAGAAGACAGGAGCTGCTAGGAGCTGAGCCTTCCCGCCAGGCCCAGGCGGCCAGGGCACAGCAGCAGCAGAGACGGAGGGAAGAGGACAGCTCCAGGGTGTGTGCTCTGGAGAACCAGCTAGACCTGGTGATGGACTGGAAGTGGCAGGTAAAAGAAAAAGAAAAAAAAACGATTCTTTGGTTTGAGCGCTAGGGCAGATCAAAGACTGTGAGGAGGGGAAAAATCCCGTGCTTCTTGGAATGTAGGAACTTTGAGATGTTTATGTATTAGGAGCAACAAAGGAACTTGACAGACCTGCTGGACGGACACAGGCCACCTCTCTCCCTCTGCTGTGCCCTCAGTGACCCCAGCCTTTCTGGCGGAAGGTCATGAACGCACGAAGACAGGTCTGAGGCAGTCTGGCTTCAGAGGTTTAACGTCAGCCCGAGGTTCGACAGTGGGAGTTGATAAACTTTCCCGTGAAGGGTGAGAGTCAGCATGTTAGACTTCGTGGGCCTCGCGGTCTCTGTCGCAATGGCTCAGCTCTGCGTTGCAGCACAATCGCAACCACAGACATAACAAACAGACGTGGCTGCGTTCCGTAACACTTTATTCACAAAAAAAAAACCCAAAAAACACGGCCCAGCCTTCTCTACCCCTGTTCTACAGCTTCTGCACTCCAACCCAGGGTTCCCAGTCAGAGCTCCTGTGGTTTGGGGGATCTGAAACCAAGAAAGGGGTCACCTGGGGCTGGGGGTGTAGGACTGGGTCCTATGGGATTAGGAGGACGGTGCCAACGGGGATCTAAGTCAAGAGCTCCAAGGCAGGAAAGGGGGACACTCGGGGGATCGGGGGGTGGGAGGAGGTATAAGCACAGACTGGAATAAGGGAGCCACTAGCAGTAAGAGCAGATTGCTTGTCCAGCTGCACCTGACATCAACGCCTTCTGGAAAAACTGTGTATGTGCACCTCTCAGACCTCTCTGAGTCTGTTTCCCCATCGATACATGAGGCGATTACACCACATCTGCTCTCTGCTTTGAGAACATGTTACGATGGGCTAACTGGTATACGTGGGCCTGCATTTCTCCACCTCCTTCTGAGCTGCCCAGCACAGACACTTCTCTGTCCTTGCCCAGTGCCACGCATCTGTCAAGGCAGTGGAGCACACTGCTGAGCTTTCCAAGGGTAACCCTTGCTTGGCCAGTATGCACGTTGGAGTCAGGGAGGCCTGGGACCAAGCTCTGCTTCAACTTCCCAGCTGTGGGACCTCGGGCGGGTCACTTCCGTGCTCCGAGCTCCAGTGTGCTCATCAGCAAGGTGCAGGGCGGGGGGGTGTAATGCCTGCTCCACGGAGCTGTCATGAGGGTTAGAGGGGACGACTCTGCTCTTGGCACTCGACAGAAGCTCAACAAACAGCCAGCTGTCCCGGATACTGAGCTCCGAAACATGCGCCCCTGCCCTGACGGAGCAGGTACCTGTGGATTTGGGAAATGATGCAGGTACCCATGACGTTTTGTCTTCCGTTGTCTGACGCTATTTTCCTCAGCCCAGAGGAAGCATTTTGTGTCAGATATACTCAGATGGAGGTGGATAGAAGGACACAGATAAAACAGGGCAAGACCTGGTCACTTGGGTGAAGCCAGGACCGGATCAGACACTCTGCTAAGAGACTGTGAGGAAGCGCGTGCTTGGAGCTGCTTCTGGCGTCAAAGCGCCCCCCCCCCCCCCAGTGCCCGGGGATCCTTATGAGCTTACAACCCTCCCTGAGTGCAGAGGCCCTGCCCTCCCCGCTGCCCTGAGGAGGGGCAGGGGAAGAGCAGATTCAGAGAACAGCGCTGGGGCGGGGCGGGCAGAGCTGGAATGGGCAGAAGGGCAGTTTCAGAGAAGAAAGGGCGCCGGGTCAGGGAGCAGTGGCCCTGGAGGCCACTCTTCCCTTCTCTCTGGGGTCCGGGGGCTCGCGCTGGAAACTGGGGTAAGGACCCCTCGCTCAGCACTCACTCTGACACTTGGAGCTCTAGAGACAGGAGGCTCTGGAGTTGCTGAATGATTTGGGTTTTTTTTTTTTGCCTCACTAGCCAATATAGGGGTTTTTCCAGGATTTGGAATGCGGGCTTTGAGTCTTTCCCTGGTAACAACCAAGGTTTGTGTCCCTGCGGAAATCTAGCTAGCTCCTAGGGGCAGCCTGCTGCGGCCCCCCTACGCCTGGTCCTGCCTTGGCTCGGCTCCCCACCAGACTGCCCCCTGCCCCCCGCTGGCTTCTCCTCCGCTGCCCATCGGCCTCTGCCAGGGGCCTCAGGCTGACACTGGCATGAAGGAGGAAGAAAGTGAAGGTAGGAGGGACGGGGGATGGGGCAGTGGGGAGGGCTGCCACTCTCAGACTCCTGGGCTCTCCCCTTCCCACCAAACTCAGTGTCAGCCCACAGATAAGGCCAGAATCCAGATGTCAACAGGTGAGAAACCCATCCACACCTCCACGGCCTAAGGAAAGGTCCCTTGGGCCTCATTTGGAAGGAAGTCATTTAACGTCACTGGAGCCAAGGGAGTAGAGGTGCTGGGTGGGCCACCAGGACGGACAGGATGGCTTTATGTCTTAGGGTGCAGAACCTCCAGAAAGGACAAATGCTAAACAACTGGAAGTGGCCACATTTGCTGGCCAAAAGGCTACAGGACGACAGAGGAGGGGAAAGATGACCCCTGCGGGTCACGAAAGTGTTAAAGCTACACGTGCGTTCACACTCACACTGAGGCCAGCTCCTCTTGCAGGGCCCTGCAATGCCACCACCCCCACCCCACCCCCGCCCTACCTGCAGCCTACCAGCTCCCACCTGGACCTGTACTGCTGAAATACACAGCCCCCCAGAGACTGTTCCCATGTACCTCCTCTTACCGCCCCCCAAAAACCCCCTGCACAGTCCCACTCCCTCAGGTTCACGCTCCCTGGGCCTCTCTGGGCCGTGGGTGGCAAAGGGGCCCAGGACAGGGGCCAGGAGCATCGTCAGGGCTCTCCCAGGGGACATCCCAGAATGCATCCCCACAAGAGGCTCCCAAGCAACAAAGGGATCACCCTGTATGGTTCTGGTCTACGCAGCTACCCTGTGGTATCGCCAGGAATACACCGCAAATCCCAGCAAGCCGGCAGGTTCTTCACTGGCATGCTGAAGGCAATAGTGTCTTCTCCCCGCCCCCTGTTGGGCTTAAATGTGAAAATGGACAGAATGCCCCTACCACCATCTCCAGCATCTAAAAGGCAAACAATTTAATTCTTCTCTCTGTCAAAATAAGTCATATGAGAAGGTGAGTGACATGGGGGAAAAAAAACCAATAGAACAATAAAAAGCTATTCTAATGAATGACCCCGACACCCTACCACAACAAAACACTTAGCAAGTGAGTGATTCTCAGAGGCCTTTTTTGTCCTAGAATCCTGTACATTATAGCCTAGAAACATCAGGGGAAATGTCTGAATTTTAAAAATATTAAGAATATAACCTGAGGAATAGCCAAGTACATGAAGGAGAGGGAGGAAAAGAAACACAGTAATTGCAAAGACATTTCTTCTTGATACATCAGTGTTTATCTGCCATAAGAAAACAAGCAAATACTCCAAAAGGAAGATGTAAAAAGAAGTCCCATTGGACATTGGGGATTCCCTAACAACCAGTTGCAGTGTTTTAGACGAGTGTCCCACTCGCTCACGTACAGTTTTTTGGGGGGTGGGGATTTCCCACCCCACCCCACCCCACCCCCGAGAAGTATAGAAAGAAGGATGGAAAAGAGGAATTCTACCCCTGGCTCGGGCAAGTACTTCCCTCTCACCATGCTGGCCCAGTGTGCCTGGGTCTTACACCAGTTCTGGGAAGGGGCTCTGCAGCCACCCCCACGCCCCCCATCCCAGGTGCAGAGCCCCTGAAAACCACAGCCACTGAGGACTTCAAACTCACTGCACCGTGGGTCCTCTGAACATCGGACACAGAAATCACCTTGGCTCCTGACATGGTCTGGCTATTACTTTGTAAATGCGTTCTGAGAGTTTCAGAGGCAGAAACCATGACGAACGTGTCACGTGTTCAGACACAGGCGTTCCGTGCAGACTCCACAGCACCACCGCTCGCCGCAGCCATCCCAGACAGCCCGCCCCTTCGCTGGGGGTCTGTGAGACGGGGCCAGGGAATGCAGGCGGGACAGGTGGAGGTGGGGAAGGGGCTGTCCCGGGCATGTGGTGGCTGCACAGGTGTGCGTATGCATGGATCAACGTGGGAAGAAGAGTCCAAAATTTCCTTGCATTAACACCTAAATAAAACCAAAAGAGCCCCAAGATTTGCCGACAACCAAATCCATCTCCAGGAGCAGCCCGGCCTGGTGAAGTTTGGGGGGTGAGGTTTATTGATTCCCAGCACTCCGGTTTTGTCCTCCACTCACTACCGATGCAGTCCCGTTCTGTCCCCCGCCCTCCACCACCCACGGGGGCGCGGTTTCCACGGGCTTGGGGGCGGGACCCCCAACCCGAAGCACGTCACCTTGGGAAGGCTAGCAGAGCTAGGAAGTGTCTGTTTGGGTTGACATGAGTTATTTCTCTGTGCTCTCGGGCCTATTGTTCCCCCACTGCCAAAGGCAGTCAGGAGCTAGTGCGCTCACAACAAGCGATACTAAAACGATCATCAGAACCACCAAGATATACATACTTACGAATGCTGTCAAGCCCTACGCTGGTAGGTTCTCATGAACAAAAGGGAACACACGCAGAGCCGCACGCGGCCCCTCCCCCTCCACGCCAGCATCCCTAAAGTCACTGCTCTTACCCAACCTGCATTCCCCCAAATTAGTGTCACCAATCCGTCCACTGGGGGCCTTTAGCAAGAAAGAGGTAACTATTCTCCCCTATCTGAAACCCCGCGGCATTACCTGGGCTCTGAAAGAGGACAGACACAGAAACACTTTTTTTAAATGTCACTCGCGCAGCGCACAGGAAGGCTAAGAAGCTGGGTGTCGATACAGCTCTGGTGCCAGCCGCACCCCTCCCCTTCGCAGAAGAGCACCGCTCAAATGAATTCAACCCACTGCGCGCCACCTCCCAGAGGCGCAGGGTATACGGACAGATACACAAATCCTTCACGACCATTTAACTGCCGATGACTTTATTACGGGAACAAAGACATGCAAATTAGAAAGGTTTTATTTATCATCGATGAAAGAGGAATGCTCAATGGTGTGATACAGTTGTCTGAAATGTGGATCTAATCCTTTTTCGAAATGTTTTAAAAAGAGCCTTAAAGCTAAAAAATTGCATAAGCAAATTACCAAAATTCGGTTGAATCAAAGACATATATTAAATTGCCATTTACACGCGGTTTTCTTTTTAGTTCAAAAGGCAAACTGACTTAAAGTGCGCAGATGTGAAATGGGGTAAAATTCACCATTCGTTGTTGTCAGAAATAAAAACCCAGCTATTTTAAAAGCCAAGACCCAGCAAAGCACTTCTATAACCAACCACGCCAAGTGCGGTGAGGAGCGGAAGACAGAGGCCACCCCGGCCCTGCACGCGCTGGCCCCCTCTCCGGGGTCTCTGCTCTCCTGCGTGGTTCAGACGCTGCGAACGACCACGCGGTGTTTTCGTGTTTCCGGGAGGGCGGTGAGGTGCATGCAGGGCTGACGACCCAGACGCTCCCGGCTGGGCCCCACCTGGGCCCACCCAGGGCCACTCTATCTTCCCCTCGCCGGTGCTGACTCATCAATTTTTAAGTGTCCCAATGTGATCTTATCTAATTGGCACATATAATTTGATCACCTTATTTCCAGAAGTAAAAGTTGTTGGCCAGGTAACAGTTACAGTTACGGGTGTGTGTGTGTGTGTGTGTGTGTAATGAGCTTGGGTTATGGCCTTGTATATTTGGGGGGGGGGACCATGAAGACCCTCTCTCTCAGTAAAACATGCACAAGGGGTTGCTGATTGGTTTGTTTTGTAAGGAGTGGCTTTGGCCATGGGGCCCACGGGTCACCCATTCCTCCTGACTGACGGTCCAGAAGGGGGCTTTGCTGGGAGGTCCTGGTTTGAGAATCCAGCTCTTCCCCCACAGCCCCTCACTATAGCAACTCGGGCCCAGTTTGAAGGAGAAACTGCCTTTTCAGTGCCGTTCAATTCCGGCACACGTGTCCCAAGAGCAAAGCAGACCCTCGCAACTAATGGTGTGTGAGCACAGCCTGGACCCCTGATGTTGTGGCATCTGCCACAGAGATAGATCTGAAGCCATCCCAGACCCTGTGGTCAAAGCAACAATGACCAGAGGACATTGTGAATCTTACAGGTTCCTGTTCAGGTCTGGCAGATGCTGGTCAAGACAGGGACAGCACCCCGGGGAGCAGAGGGCAGGGCCAGCTTTGTTGGAGGAGGGGAAGAGTGGGTGAAGAAGAAATCCAGAACTCACCATTGACCTTACCACGCTCCAGGCAGACAAAGAGAGGAGTGAAGGCAGAGAGGAAAAGGGAGGTGAAGTCAGAGCATGAACTAATCTGGTGGCTAATGCTAAGGGGACTGAGGAAA
Organism: Phyllostomus hastatus; assembly: GCF_019186645.2. Taxonomy (NCBI): domain Eukaryota; kingdom Metazoa; phylum Chordata; class Mammalia; order Chiroptera; family Phyllostomidae; genus Phyllostomus; species Phyllostomus hastatus. Next base: position 61,882,799 of record NW_025334033.1, read on the forward strand.
CATTTCAGGGAACAGAGTCTACCCAAGCTGGCCGGAGGGAGCCCTAGGAACCACGGGAGGGCACGTGAAAATGTGGGCGGGGCCAAGTGGTCTGCTCGGGTGGCTGTGTAGACCCCACCCCCTGCACCTCAGCCCGCCCCGGCTGGCCTCACCCGACTCTCCTCCAGGCCCACTTCAGAGCACTGAAAAAGCCCTTTACATTGGCCCCCGATCTGTCATCGCATCTTCCTCACAAACTGTGCTTCTGAGGTCCTGCAGTAGGTGGGGGTTGCCAACCGCAGTGTTTGCGCATCTATCCAGCTATGTGCGGAGCTTCAGTGACAGACCAGACGACACGTGTGATACGATATGTGTCGTCTGGAAAGGCCACTGCCGCAGCTGAGCACTGGTCACTATGGGGATTCACCAGGGCCACAGGCACAGTGACCTAGAAGCTTGTTACTGGGCCACGGGGCACCTGAGACAACGCTTCTGTTTCAGGACACTTCTCAGCTCACCTGAGAACTCGCTGCAACCTGAGGCGCGGAACACAAAGAACACTCCTCCGGGGATTCAACCAGAAGCTCCTCGGGCTGATTAATAACTGACAATTACACAAGGCGACATGATAGCAAACAAGAGGACTGCCAGAGAGCGAGCCTGCCAAGGGTACTGAGTTACCTGATTACAAGGCATGGGGGGGAAATCTCCAGCTTAACAAGCACTTCACACAGCGCCTTTCATCTGACGTGTAAGAGTCCCCTCTGACCACCGTCTCATTAGTCCTGGACCAGGCCTCGGGGAGACCTCCCACCGCGGGGATTCTGACCTCCCCTCGAGGGAGGGGAGGGACAGCAACTCTGGGCACACGGTCCAGAAACATCCCCCTCCCCGGATCCCTACCAACCACCATGATTAATGTAGGTTTCCAAAAACAGCCAGCCCTTAATTATCCGTGGAAATTTTATACACAAGAAATTTCAACTCAGTATAATGCTGAGTCACCTGGCTTAGAAGTCAGTCCAACTTGGAACTCAAGGTGTACACAGACGCAGCAGCAGAGCCGGCAGCAGAAAGAAGCAACGGCAATCGGCGTTAGCACTGACCGAGAGCTGACCGTGTGCCGAGAGCCCTCCCAGCCATCTTTCTTCGCCATCACTTCATTCCATTCTCCCGACCAACCCACAAGGCGGGGAGTATTCTGACCCCACAGAGAAGGGAGTTACCGTTCAGACAGGTTAACGAACTTGCCTACAATCAAATGTGACCAGTCTTGACTTGGGAACTTCACACCCTCACCCCCATAATGAGGCCTGTGACAAACGCCATTAGTAGGTGGGTAGCCAACTGTAATAAAACCACCTCACACGTTTCCCAGTCAAATCACAAATGATTTGGGGATCATCTGCTGTACTAAATGGAGCACGCCTACCAGTGCTTTCTGATACACACACACACTTTCTTTAATCCCTCCTGTCAGGTAAAAAAGTTGAAAGTTACTGTTAGGATGACTTGATATTTGTGTTGCTGGCACATAACCATCGGCAGACAAAACATCACTTTTCTCTTTGTAGAGCAAATTTCAAAGGCTGATCAAATATCTCACTTGGCCCTAAACAACTCAAAGAAGGAATCTGAAAAGATTAAATCCATTTATAGACAAGAAAACACTCTCCCACAAGATAGGGGCTTGCCCTAGATCGTGATCAGCAAGAGGCAGAGCCAGGATTTGAACCTCAGTCTTGTGAGCTGCCTCCCTCTTCCCACTAAACCAGTGTGCTTGCATGAAAAGGGCCAGTCTGCTGCAAATGTCTTTAACCTACATACATAGTAAGTTCTTACAAGTGCATATATAAGACACTGTTAGCCACCATGTAAGACAATGGAAGGAAGAGTTGGACTTTGGGGGTTTCAATGTGCGGCTGTTCCTCAAAAACAGACAGTGCAGGCATCTTAGTAGCCCTTCCCTCCCCTTGTGGCAGCCCCAAGGATGACTTCCAGCTCGCAGGGACTCATGGGTGGCAAGCTCACTCTGCCCGTTGAAGCCGTGGGGAGTCCGCCCAGCAGCCCCAGGCGTCCTTGGGCTGAGGCAGACGCCTCCTCTGCTCTGAAGAGCTTACGGGGAGGCATTCTGCCCAGAATGGACAGCCCCCTTTTCCGCCTTCCCAAAGGGGGCCCCGGGAGGAAGGAAAGGGAGGCTCTTCTCTGGGAGAGGTCTCCCCGGACTTTACACCGTCTTCCAGTGGTGGGAATGTGACTGTCCAGTGCTTGACAATGAAGGCTATCAGAACCTCGCTAAAGAGTGTGGGGCTCTGGTTACGTATTTTAAAGAAAGATCCTTAGATTATTAAAAAAAAAAAAAAAAACCATCATGTCCCTCCTGACCACCAGGAACCCTGCTCCTCTCCCGCATGCACCCGCAGGAGGCCCTCAGGGCAGGGGGAACGGCCCCAGCGGTTGTCGGTCCTCCCCGTTCTACCTGATGGGTGCGCGGGCCGTACTCCACCGGCCCCACGGAGACACCTCCGCCCTCCTCCACTCTGCTCCCTGCCCGGGAGACTAACTTTGGTACCTGTCCCCACAGGCTCCCTTACCCACTGACTTCCAGTCCCACCAAAGGGAGGGAGCACCGTGAGAGAAGTGCCGGTGGAGGTGGGAGTGAGGGTGGGTATTCACGCCCCTGGCTCCCCCGGGGAGTTGACTGCATCCTGCAACCAAGGCCATGCCTCTCCTGAGGGCCTTGACCTCAGCTGCTTTGTCCTGAACATCCCAGTACTTACACGTTTCCTTTGCCCCTCCAGACCGAGAGGTGACAAGTTCAAGTTCAAGAAAAGCAGGCCCTCCCCTCGGGGGGTTGTGCCATCCTTGCTGGTTTTGCGTGCCCCTGCCCACTTCCGGGAACTACCCCTGCCCACTCCCGGGAGCTAGCCTTTTATTAAAGGCTCCTCGGTTACTTCGGTTTGAGTGTGTGTCCTGCCAGGATAGTGAGTGGCAAAATAAAAATCGGACCCATCGCCCTAGCATTTTACTCTTGGGATCCACACGCCACAATATGTCCATAATAATTCTCTTGCAATCTCTCCAAGTCACAGGGGACAGTCATCAGGCAGAGAGAAAAAAATGCCACCAATACTTCCAAAATAATGTACTCTACCGCATACCTTGAAAGGGCAGTCTTCTTAAAAAGGGAAGTAAGCTTTCAAACACGAGCACTCGATTATGGCATGAGAAAAGTATGTTGTTACTAAGAATATTCTCCGTAGAATGCCTTCATAAGTGCATCATCATTGATTACTGTTACGTTTCAGAGTCACGGTTACCACGCACAAAAGCTGCCGGTGGGACAGGTGGCAGTGAAGTGTCCTGTTCCGGGAGCTGATTAAACTACACCTTACCCCAAACACACCACGAAGTAGATAAAAGCAACGTGGTATGGACACAATTATTGTAACAACCCTGAGTCAAAACTTCTAAGATTTGAGACAACTGTCAGCCTCATCATGAAGACCATTAGTGTTGTGTACTGGGTCAGGTTGACCTTCAGGAAATTAAAACATAAACCAAAGTTTCAAATCTAAAAACTATGATCTGTCTCATGGATGGGGGGGAGGGGAGTGGGAAATCCCTGACAAATTTACAAGACACAATATTTTTTTTTAGATTTTGTTTATTTATTTTTAGAGAGGGAAGGGAGGGAGAAAGAGAGAGGGAGAGAAACATCAATGTGCGGTTGCTGGGGGACCTGTCCTGCAACCCAGGCATGTGCCCTGACTGGGAATCGAACCCGCAATGCTTTGGTTCACAGCCCGCGCTCAATCCACTGAGCTACGCCAGCCAGGACAAGACATAATTTTTAAAAAGCAAAACACTGACTACATCACATGCACTGACATTCTTTCATTGCCAAGGAATGATTCTAATCTCGTATGTCTACAATGTTAAAAACAAAATTTAAAAAAGCATTTAATGAATTCAATATAAACCATGTGTTCCCAATAGAATTTTAAAGACAACGAAAGTGTGCTTCGACCTGGGCTCTGTGGGGACAAGCCTACATGTGACTCCACCACGGCCAGGTGATCACATGAGGGCTGATCACAGCATTCCCACACACGGGGCTGCACCCGTGGGGTGTGGGTTGCTTGCCCAGGGCTGACCTGTCACTACAGGTCCCGGAGTAACAGCACTTTAGAAATTTTGCAACAAGCATTAAGAAAGGGAGAGCATAAACAATTTCTTTTGCAACGATGGTGAAATCCTGATACAACAGCCTTACCCTTTCCAACACAGCACAAAGCAGCTATGATTTTACCTTTATTTGTGAGGTTTTTGGATGCCTGTCCTCCTCCCCTCCCCTCGGGGAACGTAGGGACTATTTCCATTTCTGCTCATGACCCAGGGCTCTTGAGACACAGGTGCTCAAGAGACTGGTCACTTAAACCACACCTCCGATAGCAGTAAGTGTGAGACCTCACTAAATGTCCTTCTTCACAGGATTTTGACATGGGAACTAAGATGTATTTCAGTCTTTAAAATAAACATTCAGCCCTGGCTGGTGTGGCTCAGTGGACTGGGCACTGGCCTGCAAATGAAAGGGTCGCCGGTTTGATTCCCAGTCAGGGCACATGCTTAGGTTGCGGGCCAGGTCCCCAGTGTGGGGCACGTGAGAGGCGACCATGCACTGATGTTTCTCTCCCCCTCTTTCTCTTTCCCTTCCCCTGACTGAGAATAAATAAAATCTTAAAAAAAAAAGAAACTTAAAAAAAATTCAATCAAAAGGAGAAAAATAAAATTAAAACCATGAGACGTGACTACACACCCACTGGAATGGCTAAAATTAAAACCACTGACAATACTAAGTGCTGGTCGGGATGTGAAGCCACTGGAACACTCGCTCATAAATCCCTGGGAGGAATGTAAACTATCACAACCACTTAACAAAAAAAACAGCTTGGCATTTTCTTACAAAATGAAACATGCACTTATCACGCGACCCAGCCATCCTACTCCTAGAATTCATCCAAGAAATGAACTCGTACATCTGCAGAAAAGACTTGCACAGGAGTACTCAGAGCGGCTTTCCTCAAAACTACAAACAGCAACCGATCCAAACTCTATCAGCGGGTGACAGGACGAGCAAATTACAGTGTCTCCACAGAACCGAATCCTGCTCAGCAATAAAAGGGAATGCATTATTGATGTGTGCGATATTTATGATTCTCAAAAACATTAAGCTGAGTCAAAGAAGCTAGAAATAAAAGGACACCATTCTAGGATTTCAGTCATGAGAAATTTCAGGAAAGGCAAAACTAATCCACCGAGAAAGCAAGCAGATCAGGAGTTGCCCGAGGGCATGGGGGAGGGAGAAGGGACTAACTCCCAGGGGCACCAGGAGGCCTGTGGTGGCGAAAGTGTTCCCCTCCCTGCCGCAGCAGTTGGTTACACAGGTGTGTACATGTTAATCGAGATAGTTTCAATGGTGCACTTATTATAAATGTATTAAATTATGCCTCAATAAAGTTTTTTTAAATAAAAAAGAAAAGAGCACACCATACATTTACAATAAAAATGTTAAAAAGGCAGCCCTGGCCAGCGCGGTTCAGTTGGGCATCATTTTGCAAAACTTAAGGTCACTGGGTGGATTCCCAGTCAGGGCACACGCCCGGGCTGCAGATTCAGTCCCCGGTCCGGGCACATATGAGAGGCAACCAATCCATGTTTCTCTCTCACACTGATGTTCCCCTCCCTCTCTTTCTCCCTCCCTTCCCAGCTCTCTAAAACTAAATAAATAAGTAAAATCTTTTAAAAGATGTTGTTAAGCAAACAAAAGGACCTAACTAGAGGACCAAGCTGGCAATATAACCTCACAGGGGAAAGTAATTCTTTCACATGACTTTTGCACTTGATAATAACTATATTCTAGTGGGGTGTCCGTACCAAGGACAAAATAAACTAAAAAAAGTACTATGTTTCATCAGGATTGTTAACAGGCAACAGAATTTTGAAAGTATGCACTGTAGTTTATATATCTTCTAAAGAAAAAGTAAATGTGTTGGCAGAATTAACAGAATTAGGAGCCAAGCAAAGAGCTATGAATACAAAAGCAAAAGTGCACAGGAAAACCCAGGGCTGTTAATGTGATTCGGAAAGATCAAAAGAACTCGGGAGCCTACTTCTTCCTTAGTTGCGTTAACTGAGGGCCCTGAAAGCGCCCATAGCCAGTGGACACCCCTAGCACCTGGGTCCCGTTTCTCCACTGTCCACTCAAAGGAGTCAGAGGTTTGGGGGAGAAACAGATGACTCCCTGTCTGGCAATGGAAAGGAAGATGAGCCTGGGACATTTCTGTGCAAAAAAAGCAAGAAAGTACTTGGAGACTAGAAGGGACATGTTTCAAAAACATAAAGAGCAGCTTAAAGAGGGCACCAAAAACAATGACGACGATTGATGCGAGAACACCGACTAAATAAACACCTCTGAGGCCACGGCGATATTCACCGAGAGTTACTTGCCACCATCAGAGATAATGATTACACCAATCTTTTTCCCCTACAATACGGTCGTTGGAGTTGGAACTGGCATGCAGAACTAATGATAAAATTAGAAAAATCACCATTTTGCAACCCCCAGTGAAGTACTTCAGGCAAGAAGCATCAGTGGATACGCACGCAGTGCTAAAACATCTCCCCACAGATTACGGGCTAATTGCAAAGGGAAAACACACCCCCCCTGGGCAGGTGTTCAAACTTAGCATCACTGACAGTGAGGCACGCTGGTAAGATCTGATTTTAAGAAGCACCCAGCATCACCTGGCAACTGCTTAAACAAACTTGAACTTGAACGAGCATTTGGATCTGACTTCCAGGGGACACGGAGACAAGTTGGACGATACCACTAGAAAATTACCAGCCAAATTCAGGATGTGAGGCATCCCTAAACAACTGGCCTGGATCTCCTCAAAGAAAGGGGGGGGGGGGCGGCTGGGGGTGGGGGAGTGGTACAATCATTCCACACCGAAGAGACAGAAGAGATAAAAACCCAGTTGGCAATGCCTGTACTTTCACTAGATCCTGGTTTTAACAAAACACACACAAAAAAAGTTAAAAAAGACTTTGAGGGACGATGGGAGGGATCTGAATGGTCCCAGTGCTGAGGCTCCCCAGGAGAAGGTCTTCATGCCCGAGAGACTCCCGCTGACGTCTCCCAGGGCGAAGCGCCTCGATGCCTGCAGCTCCCTTCTGTGGCTCACGAACCCTGCACGTGCAGGCGCATCACGGCCAGCATGCTGACGACGGTGGGCTCTCGGTCAAAGGGTATACATACAGGTGGGCACTCGACTACTTCTGCGACTTTTCTTAGGTTTCAGGGTTTTCATAATGAAAATACGAAAAGGAGGGGAAAGGCCACAAAGGTGACAGGGCCACCACTGGTGGAGTCTTATCCCAGAGAGAACCGGTGCTCTACCCACCCCCACAGATGCACCGAGCGGAACTGCCCCACAACCCACAAATGCACACAGTGACGTCCTAATTCCTAGCACCTCAGAATGTGACTGCATTTGGAGACAGGATCTTGACGGAAGAAATCAAGCTAAAATGAGGCCATCAGGGTGGGCTCTAATCGGAGGCATAACTCGTGTCTTTATAAGTGGAGGAGACTGAACACACGCACGGAGGGGACACCGTGTGAAGACACAGGGGGAAGACCACCGTCCAGAAGCCAGGGACGCCGGCCTCGGAAGAAACCAACGCTGCCCACACCTTGATCTCAGACGGCCAGGCTGCAGAACTAGGACAAAATAAAACCCTGGTGTTTAAGCCCCCCGCCCCCAGCCTGGGATTCCTGTCCCGGCACCCCAAGCAGACGGAAACAGTAGGGAAGACTTCCAGGAAAGACAAAGACCGTTCCTTAGTCTAATCCGAATGCAGACGCAGCTCCTGCACCTTGTGCGCATTATCCATTCACTGGTACAGAGAATCAGGGGCTCCCGGGACACCGCGTGCGCCGGCATGCATGCGTGCGGGCGTGCGTGCGTGCGTGCGTGCGGAGGGGGTGGGGGCGGGAACAGCTTCTCGGGATGACTGAGCGTCTGCTGCATCGGCTGGGGAATACCCAGGCGCCCTGGCACCGCGGCTTCCTGCGCGTTCCCAGGACGCCTTCTCTCGGAGCCAGCGACGGGTGTCTGGGGACATCCCCGCAGCCCGGGTGCACCCCGGGAGAGGCGCTGAAGACACACACGTCTGTCTGCTGGGAGCGATCGGACGCCACGTGTTCCTCCCCGAGCAGACGCGTGTGAAATGGATTCTAGTCATTTCTTACTGGAATAAAAGAAACATTTCTAGGTTTATCATGGCTCTTCAATATTAAAATAAGAGGACCTTTTAAATAGGTGTTTAATGTTATGCAATTACTTTTCCGGAAACAAAGAAATGCAAATAAAAGCGAATAAGAAAGGCAAAGAAAATGATGTCTCCTCGAACCTCCTTTCCCAGGGTGCCGGAATCCCGCCTGGGTGAGGAGGACAGACAGAGGGCCAGCCCCAGAGTCTCGGGCTGGAGGTGCCGCAAAGGGTCTTCACAATCTCCTGCTGGGCTCTCATCGCCCTGAAGGAACCGAACCTCCAATGGGCACGGCTTGTCGAGGACGCACAGCTAGTGGCCTGGCCCTGGTGTCTCGGCCCTGACCTTCACTCCGAGACTTTCCCTACTGTACCCCAGTCCCTGCTGTACCTTGTGGCTGCGGTAAGAGCCCTGAGGCCACCCCAGCAGAGAGGCATGAGGATGGAAAGATTCTGCTGGAACCCTGGACCACAGGTTCTCAGCCCCGTCCTACTGGCACTTGGGGCGGGGTAATTCTTTGTTGAGGGGCTGTCCTGTGTGGTACAGGAGGTTGAGCAGCATCTCTGGTCTCCACCTGCTAGACGCCAGCAGGACCCCTCCCCCAAGCTTTGTCACCAGACAAAGCCAAGTGTCCCGGGGTCGGGGCGGAGGGGAGATGGACAAAAATCACCTCCAGTTAAGAACCTCTGTTCCAAAGCACAATAAACTACTAAATCGGCTGTGAATCCCCAAGAAGAGCAAAGAGGACAGCAGAACGCCCCAACACCAGCTCAGCTGGAGTGCAGGGTAGACATCCCCCGCCCCCACGGGCTTCAGCCCCTGCAGAGGGCCCAGGCCCTCCCTCCCCCGACCCATCCCCCTGAAGGCCCTGTTTTCCAGGGATGGTGGAGCACTCCAGTCGAGCCTCACCTCCTCATCCACGTGAACATCAAGACGCAATCGGCCTTCTTGAGAATGTTTCAGAAAGAACTTGCACCGTCCCACAACCCCACGCCGCTGTCCTTCCTGGTGTGGCCACTCGGACCACGTCCCCAACAAGCCCAGCCACTAGCAGGGGGTCACCTGCTTCTCCTTTAGCGTGGAGGCCACACGCCAGGTGTCCAGTGGAAGGTAAGGACCTCGCTGGCCCCAGGGCCCAAGGGCAGTCCTAGGAATCGCCTTCGGAATCACGTGTGAGGATGCTCACCGTGTGGACTAAAGGCAAAACCCCGGGATGCCTGCAGGGGCTCTGTCGCCAGTAACTCTGAAGTCCAGCTCGGCAGCCACAGGGGAAAAGCTGTCTCCTCAGAGAACCGCACGAGGACACCAGCAAGGTAACCGAACTGCCGCCTGCAGACACCACTGTGCAACAGCAGCCGTGACGCTGTACTGGGGACTGACTCGCTCCCAGGATTCCTGCAGTGAGGGACGCACAGAAGGACTGTGCCTCGGACCGAGGCCTCGCCTGCAAAGCCACGCAGATGACAGGCTTGTTCTTAATTTTACAAAAAGCCTCCCCACAACATCTGGCGGCAGGACCATAACCGCCCTCCCCCACAACCTTCGCAGCCCTGACAGCCCGGCCCGGCAGAGTGCCCGCCGCATCTGGTGCCCACGGTCCAGGACGGGCTTCTCAGCATCCGAGTCAACGACGGCAGAGCTGACCCCAGGCCCTGGGCGTGATCCGCTCGCTATCTCTAGAGCCTCCCTGGGCCCACCCACGGCCCGCTCATCCTGCTGTCTGCTGGTCATCCTCTCCCGATGACCCTCCCGTGCCTGGAGTCTACCGTGGCCAAGCCTGAATCCATCATCTTCTCCCACCACCGCCCAAACCCACCCTCTCCTCCTGTTGCTGGTCACGGTGCATCACGTCACCAGCCTCTTGTAACCCTTGACCCAACGTCTTCTCCTCGTCTGCCCACCCCATGGCCCTGCTCTCCGCTGTCACCATCACAGCCTGTGCATTCTGCCTCCGGGAGGGCAGGTCTGAGGTCACCTAGGACTTTCCTACAGCTGCCAGCCCAACTCAGCACCTCGTAACCGCAGCCAAACCCCCGCCCCCGGAGACCATCCACCCCTCTCCCTCCCGCTGCCAGACGTGACTGCCCCAGACTCTTGTCCCACCCCACTCCCCTCCATGCTCCAAGCCTTCGAGAGCGCCCCAAGTAGACAGAAAACGTCTTCCCTTCCAGGCCCAAGAGTCCAGCCCTTCTCGGCATGACACCTGGCTTTCTGACCTCATGCCCTGCCGCCCCCTTCCCGGTCCCTCACGTTCTCCTGCTCCACCAGCTTCCTCTCCAAACTGGTCCATGTCCACCCGAGTGTGTTCGAGCCACGCTCCCTGCCCCTCCGCAGAGGCCCAGACGTGGGTGGGAGGACGTGGGCTCAGCGCAGACCCTGCTCTGCTGCTTACTAGCCGTGAGACCTGTGGCGGGTCCCCCAACCGCATCTCTGAGCCTCAGTTTCCTGGTCTGTAAAATGGGACAATAATCACCCGCTTTGCAGGGTGCTGAGATCACTGAACAACCTAGGGAAAGACTTGATACAGAAAGGGCAGTCTCCGAGGCAGGGAAACCATGGGCAGACGTTTGCAGGTCTCACTGAACAAGACAAGGAAAAGGGCAGTAGGAAGCCCCCCCGCCGCCCCCCGCCCCCCGGCCCCAGGAAGGAGTCCGGCTCAGGACAAAGGGCGGCCAAAGGGCGGCGGGCAGGCCCCGCCAACGCTGCTCCCTCGACACCCTACTGCTCAGGGTGCTCGAGTATTTTTACATTTTGAACACGAGGGTTTGTTTTTCCCCCGTCTTTTCCTTTTTTGGCTACAGCCAGTGCCATCTGTGAGTTCCATGGCCGAGGCCAGGTTTTCGATAATTTGAATAAGACCTCGGGGAGTCTGGGCTGAACATATGTCCCACAAAAATATAAAGTAAGTCATATGCTTTCATCTATTAATTGGGAAAGGGGGCTTGCTATCCATGCCTTACATTTCCATGAACAGTCCGTTTGAGGAAACGTCTGGTTCCTTCCACCACACACAACACAGCAAAAGCCACCTTCCAGAACACCAGCCTTCTCCACTCTCCAGGTCAGGGGGAGGGATGCACTAGGGCTAGTGAGAAAGCACATGCGGGGGTTTTGACAGACAGCTGCTGCAATGAATCACCACAAACTCAGGGGGCTGAAGCGAAAGGCACTTCCTCTCTCCCAAGCTAGAAGTCCGAGATCAGGGAGCTGACAGAACCACGCTCCTTCTAAGGCGCCCGGGACCACGCCTTCTTGCGTCCGTCCGTCTAGGTCTGGCGGTTCCTCGGCATGGAGTGGCCTCCACTCCAGTCTCGGCCTCCACCATCACACTTCACTCAGCGCTCTTCCCTCTGCCTGTGTCCTCTCTTCTTACGGGGACACAAGTCATCCGATCAGGGCCCACCCTCATCCAGTGACTTCACGTTCACCACTTCTGTCTGCGAAGAACTTATAGCCAGATGAAGTCACGTTCTGAGGCTCCAGGCACAAATTCTGGGGTCACAGTCTTAAGCCCTCTCCAGTGAGGACAGGGGGAAGTCAGGAAATTCTGGAGAATCAGTAGCGCTAAACAAAGACCTTCAAAGGTTACAACAGGTGTTCAATAGGTTTCTTCTCCGATACTGTCCCTCAAAGTTTGGCAGTGTCGTCCAGAACAACACTCAGAGGAGGAGCCTGACCCTGAACTCCGGCAAGAGCTGTGGCTCTTGCAGGCCGCCCACCCGGGGCGTGGGACGAACGACTGGAGGTGGGTTCCGCATCTCCACCCTGATTCAGCACGCACACTCTGCAGGCGCAGAAACCGAGCCCGCGAAACACTCAGGACGCATCTCCACTTGGTGGAAGAATAAGGACTTGACTCCAGGTCTCCTGAATCCACCACACCTGACAACCAGCTTTTCCACTTCCTACAGTGATTGGCGTACGATTTCCAGCGTCAAAGACAAGCTACTTACTAGGAGCAGATACGAAATATCAGCTGATGACTTGCACGGCAGAAAGTTGTTTCACCCATTTAGAAAAGTATTTTTCTAACCTCAATCAATAAAGTTCCTTCCTTTAACAAACAACATCCACACACATACCACAACACCAGGGATGAGTCCTAGGAACACCTGGTCTCATTGTAAGAGGCAATGTGAAAGCAGTGTGGAGGTGGAGAGATAAAGATATGCCCACACTATGATGGCTCCACTGAGGAGAGGGACTCAGCTCAGCCTGGACAGAGAACATCACAGAAGGCTTCTTGGAGGAGGTGACCCCTCCCTATCAAAATCTAAAGGATGAACAGGAGCTATCCAGGGGCAAAGAAGACTAGGGCCATAACTAACAGCAGAAGCAAAAGCCTCAATTATTTCTTAAAACTGTAGCTAGGGACCCTCCCTGTACCTGTTGTAAATTATGCGGTTTTATACCCCTTGGAGAAGGAGTTCTACAATGTATTCTATTAAGAAACCAGCCCCCAAGAATTATGACTCTCTGGAATTGGCATTTTACCAGAGACGCAGAGTTACGCAACCTGCTCGGTTTCCACCATTGCCTTGGCTATCAGGACCCTCAATCGCAGCGAATCTGTCAGCCAGAGAATCTGAAATATTGGTTTTCCCCCCTCCCTTCGGGGGGGAGAAGGGGGGTCTGTATTCAATTTTTACTTTAACAGCCTTATTGTAACCTGTCTTCTGCAATTCTTATTGCAACCTGTCTTACGCAATCCCTTTGAAAAGGACGTGGGGCCCGATTACAAACACGCTGACCAGGAGTGACGCGCTGTCCGTGGAGCTGACCCCGGAGCCCACGAGCTACAGCCCCAGCCCTCGGACCTGAGTTGGCTTCACTTGGCTAATCTGAGCCCAAACCCATCAACTCTGAGAAGAAAGGGATTAATTAATTACTAGCAAAGCCATCTGGGTCCTGAGGAATGAAGCAAATTTGTTTCTGAATAAAAAAAAAGGCCAAAGTGAACAGAAAAAAGAGTTGGTTCACGTTCCTTCTGGTCCCTTACGCTGAGCTGCTACAAGAAAGGGAGAAGAAAGTAAGACAAGGACCACTCGTGCAACCCACGTGCCGAGTGCCCCCACGAGGACCGTTCCCGCAGACTCCCACCTCTCCGCACCGAGAGAAGGAAGGAGTCAAAGATCCAGACTGAACCACGGTTTTGTGTCCGACCAGCGAAGGCCTGGTCCCCCCTCACACCCCTCAGCTCCACGAGCCCACGGGCGGGCTCTCCGCCTTGGCACTCAGATGCCCTCGCCGACGGCAACCTGCTCGAGGGACGCGCACTGGGGACCTGGGGTGGGCAGAAAACGTCACTCTGTTCCCAGAAGCAGGAGGAGATCCGTTTGGAAGAAATTAGCCAGCCAAACATTATTCGTAATTGCTTCCCACGCACGTAGCGCTTGCTAAGTGCCAACGGAGATAAAGTATAAGGCACTGCCCCTGCCATCGAGGCATTTATCATCCGGAGTCAGAGACATGGCCTCCCATCAGGTCACCGTGAAGGGTCGCAGAGGTGCGCACGGCACACCTCCCGGAGGCGCCGTCTCCCGGAGGCCGCACGTGCAGCAGGCGGTCTACTCCTGCCACAGCTGGGCTGTGGGGCGCTCAGCAAGCAGCCGAACCAGCCTCCGCAGGTGGTTATGAGAACCGAGAAATGACGCGTGTGAGGTCAAATGAGAAACTGCCTGGCACATAGTACGTGCTCAATTAATGTCAGCTCAACGACCTGTTATCTAATTAGAGGGAAAGCCAAGTGCCTTAGTCAGCTCACACTGTTTACACAACATACAGAAACTTATGTCTCACAAGTTCAAGATCAAAATGCTGCCTGATGCGGGTCCTGGTGAGGGCCCTCTCCCCTCCTGGCTTACAGACGGCCACCTCGCGTGGCCTTTCCTGGGTGTGCGAGTGTGGAGAGAGAGAAATGTCTGTCTCCCCCTCCTCTTATAAAGCCACCAACCCTGCTGACGAGGTGGCTTCACACCCTCCACACCAACCCTCCACACCCTCGTGACGTCATTTCACCCGAACTGCCTCCTAGAAGCTCCATCTCCAAACACAATCAGGGTGGGGCCAGGACCTCCACACACAGGTCCCAGGGGGACTGGCACAGACCATGGCGCCAGCAGAGGGAAAACGCCCATCTGCGTCGCGTTGACTGAGTGTCCGCAGTATTCCAGGTGCCGTACCATCAGCGTGTCTTTTAGCCTTTAGACCTTCCTGTGAGAAAGCCATGATGATTATTTCCGTATCGCAGAAGAGAAGGGGAAGCGCACGAGCAGCAGCTAACTTGCTGGAGGAAACACAGCGAGCAAATGGTGAAGCAAAAATCCACGCCTGGGCCTGACTCCGACGCCCACGCTCCCAAAAAACCATCTGCGCTGCCCTGTATTTCATGAGAGGGCAGGCTTTGATATGACGTTTACTACAAACGCCACAGGCTAACAACGCCCAGGGCCAGAGAAAGGGGAATAGATTCCGTTAAGGAGACGGGCTGCATAGACTGAGCCCCCAGGGAAGAGCTGGGTAGGGGCAGACGGAAAGGAGAAGGAAGAGGGGTCTCGGGGAAGACGCACGAGTGGAGGACCGTGCCTGGCAGGTGTTGTTGTACAACAGACGAGACCCCGCTTGTCTCTGGTGCGGGGTATGTGCAGAGAAGCAACATAAAATCAAGAGTGCAGGAGACCGTTCTGCGTGGTGTGGGAATGTTGCCCAGCCCCCGCTCGCAAAAGCCAGTGGGAAGCCAGGTCTGGCACACAGGAGCCAGGCCCACGGACAGGCTCTCCTGCAGAGAGAGAGGGGCGGGATGGCCACTCTCTCCACGCTCTCCCCCGGGAGAGCACCTCAGAGCACCTTAGCTGCTCTCTCAAAGGACAGCACCCCGACCCTTGCCTTGACAAGCTTTTATTGGGTTCAGTTTGCACAGGAATACAGGTTGTGTATATGTAAAGCTCATCAATCATTGTCAGGCAGTAATGATCAAACAATAGAAAACATTCAAAGAACTCTGAGGGCTTATTCTGAGTCAGGGTCAGATAGTTGAAGGGCCATAAAACTTTGGGGAACAAACTCACTTCCTGCTTGGACCCTTATCATTTAAATTGAGGGTATTAGCAAAGCAGGTTTCATAGGATTGTGTGCATTCTTTCTTAGGCCTGATCACTCTAGGGAACCTGCCCTTTCCAGCACAGGGCCACACCCACCTCCAGCATTGTTTCAGGCTTAAGTCATTGTTTCAGGTTTATGTTAGGCAGGGGAAGTAAGGCAGCCCAGAGATTAGGAGACTTCTTGCAGATAGAATGAGGACTCAGGCTAAGTCAAAGCTGAGGGGCAAGGGTCCATCACCCCCTTTTTCTATAGTCCCCAAGTCCTTCCCTGAGGGCCCCTTTGTGACTGTGCCTGTCTTAGGTCATCCCTCCTTTGAGGAATCTTACCCGTCATTGGCTAACCAGTCATCCTCCCAGGGCCAAGCAGGGTGAAGAGAAAGGGGGCAAAGGCGGTGCCCCTACAAGGAAGATAAGCTTTGTCTCCTTAATGGCTTATGGTCCTAAGGTCTTTTTACTCGGCCTTAGCCACAGGGGGGTTACAGCTTCTGAAACCAGGCAAGGCAGTTCCCAACAAAAAAGTAGCTGGGTGAAGACTCTGAAGGGTCCAGAAAGTCAGGGACAAGATGAGAACTTACTTCCCTGGGTGGCAACGACCAGTGAGGACATCGGAGCAGAGGATACAGTGGTGACAACACAGGGGCTACAGGGCACAGAGCCTGGAGGCAGGAAAAGCTGCACCCGCAACTCAGGGGTGGAGGGGCGGGGCCTCTGACCCGGTGTAGAAACTGCTCGGTCAGGGCCAGAGGGCCCGGGGCTGGGCGCTGCCCTTTCCAAGTTCTCAGTAGACTAATGACCAAGGAGAGCAGGAATCGAAGACAAGTGCCAGACTCAGGACCAAGGCAACCAGAGAATGGGGGTGCCGTTCACCCATTCCGCCGAACCTCACAAGCTCCCAGTACAAGGTATTGCGCTCTGTTTGGAAGAGACAGAAGGTAAACAAGTAACGAGTACATGTACAGATACACGTGGGGCTAAGTGCCCGTGGAGGAAGAGTCCTGACAAAGCCCAGCAGGGCGGCTAAGGAAGACCTCTCTGAAGAGGCACCATTAAAGCTGGGAGCTGCGAGATGACAGGGCACCAGGTTGGGTGAGATGCCCGAGAGGCTGCAGCAAAGCCTTTTGTGGGGGACGTGATGAAACGGGACAGATTCCAGGCATTGGGGACGGGCTCTAAAGGAGGCCCACTGGGCCCGGCAGGGTGCCAGCCCCGGCTTGCTGCGATGCCAGGAGGCATCCCCACAGGCAGCCGGGGAACGGGAACAGCCCGCAGTCAGGTGGGCCGGAGAGCCAACCCAGGAAACGGGACTTCTGAGGCACTGGGGAGGGGAATCAGGGTGACTGGGGGCTGACCACTACGGCGTCTCACTGCTACAAAAAGGAAACATTTATCCAGGAACGCTCCAGTGGGCAGGGCTGCAGCAGCGGGGAACTTAGGGGTCTGCCTGGGTCCCCCGGCACCCCTTCCTCCCATCTGTGACACCCCCCCGAGCAGGGGTTTGCAAGCAAAAGGCAGAAAGTCAGGCACTTGAACGTCACAGCATATAGTTCACAAGCATAAAGGCGTGTCCCGTCTCAGGGCGCTTAAAACAAAAAAAGAGAACAGAGCGATTACGAAACCCCCACACAGACCAGACTTTCTGATCCCACGATTCCTTCACAGCATTTCACACAGGCCTTTGCATTTTCCTCTTTCCCTTCACAGCCCACGGCTCCCACAGCCACCCAATCAAGAGCCAAGAGCTGCGCCACGCGAGTCCCAGCTTTCTCAATGGCCCTGTTAAGGAGAATTACGTTCTTTGTATAACTCTTACCTAAAACCTTTTTAGTTTTTGACTTTTATAAAAACCAGGACAAAGTACACAAACCATCCCAATGGCTACATACACACACACCACGTGCTACAAAGACAAAGCAGAAAAGCTGAGGAAACCGCTGTGCTGGTCAGGGGGCCGGGGGGCCGGCCAGAAGTCTCCACTTGCGGGTGACGCGTGGGCAGCCACGTTCGGCATTTGGAGGGCTGTCTGCAGGGGTCAGCACGTGGTGCCAGCAAGCCCTCCCTGGAGGTCACAGCCAAGGCCCAGGCTGCTCACGGCTGGCTACTCGGGGACTCCTGCCCTCTGGCCCGTGGCACAGGGCTGCATGTAAGAAATAACAACGTTCTCTCCAGTTAGGCAATTTTACAAAATAAAGACTTCTTCAGTTTTGTAAACCATAAAAAATTCTGTACTGGGAATGTTTTCAGCTGTATGCTTCAATAGCAAAAAAAAAAAAAATTGTATATGGATATGCAATGTTCTAAAAGTAAGAAAAACTGTTACTTTAAGAAAATGATAAAGCCGTGAAATCCACTAATATATTTTTCAATCAGGAAACTATGTTCAGGGATTTTTCTCTAAGCTGCTTTTTTTTTGTAAAAAGAGGAAATCCCAACCCACAGAGCAGACAATTTGCTTCTTCTTCAAACTGACAACACTATCATTTTGTATTGGATACTAGAGAATTCGTATTATTGAATGCGCCTTTATTCTAGGGGGGGAAAGCCTAGCAAAATAATACACAACATATTAAAGAAAATAAAAATGGCACGAGGAAGCGCCAAAGTAATTGAATCCAGGCGGATGACCCCAATCTCCAGAAACGCTGTGAAGCCCCTGCCCTGCCCGGACGGGAGGGGCGCCCTCTGCCGCCACCGGAGTCCCTGAGACAGGAGGGGTGGCCGTCTCAAAGGCGCAGTCCGCCCTTAGGTTTAGCCCCGTTCCTGGCAGGAGTCCCTGCCCTCGCCACTCTTTAGGCAAGAGAGTGGAAGATCACTGCGGAAAGGAAAGGCGCTCAGAGCTTCAGAAGGGGCGAGAAGAGGACGGTGTCGACAGTCAGTGCCTTCGGCAAGTTGTCTCTCAGGCTGCCAGGTGTACAGCGGACTCATCCCACCGCCGTCCAGAGGACGGGCCCGCAGGGAACTGCGTCTACTGACTTACGTGTGGCCTCCTGGGGCCTATTAGAAGGGTGAGGGCTTTGGGGGAGAGAATCACCTGAACTCAGGGAGCGGCCCGACCGCCCATCGCCAGCCCGGACCGACCTTGGCTTTCAAGGGCGGCCAGTGAGTCCTCCTCCTCGAACAGCAGCCCACTGAAAGGGCTGGGCTGCTGCTCGGACGTAACAAGACTGTACCCTGGGCCGACTGAAGACGCTCGACAAAAGGGCCTTCCGAAGCTCAGTCGAGTGAGGTCGTGTAAGCACGGAGTCACGGGGAACAGAAGGGCCGATACATTAATGGTTCTAAAGGGGTGAAGCCACGGCTGCACCGAGAGCTCATCAGATGTGAGCCCTCATAGCTGGACACATACAGAGTGTCGTGATTTCATGTTTCAATCAAGGGGACCTTCGGCTTAAGCACACGTTACTCCAAAGGTGAGTCACTCCAAGTCCAAGTGCAAGGTTTAGATCAGCTCAGAGTAAGAAATGCTGGGCAGGTGTGGTACCTAGTTGTACCAGCTCGAGCTGATCGCTAGGCAGCAAGAACCACCTACAGGTTCAATGCCTCTAACACCCTGCTGTGGGTACGGATGGCAGGCGAGCAGGCCCAGGAGAACCCACCCCTGACAGTGAAGAACGGGCCCGTAAACACCCCAATACCGAGCGGAGAGTGGGGAGCCAAGTCAGCCGGTGCTGGAAGGAAGAGCACCTTCTGAAGAATGCACTCGGTTTTGAGAGGGTGAGGCGAGTGCCGTGAGTTTAAAACAGGATGGCACCTTTTCGGATTTCCAAGTAAATCCAAAAAACGAAGCTTCCTCCCACTCCATCACCTACACCACCTTCGTCTGAGAGAAACAATGAAAACGATCTTTCATAAAATGCTTTCATTTACAGAAAAGAGGGGAGGTGAGAGGAAGGAAGAAGAAGAGCACAGGGGGACTTAATACACATCATTTCTGAGAGAAACAAAAGTTCAAGTGCATGACCACTAAGTTACAGTCCCGGAATAAAGACCCCCATTGGTCTGTGCCATGGTGTGCCCCACTCGCAGTCCATATAGCAAACACAACCAGAACCCTCCAAATTCTCCCCACTTGTTGTCAAGACCTGCAGTCTCATTCACCACCAAACACTAAAGAGGAAAAGACGCCCCCTGCCCCCTGGTTTGGTTGGTTTCGCGTGGACTAGAATAGGCGGTGCTCGGAGAGGGCAAGTTCCAGCCTCGGAAGACATGGGGTCTGGAGCCTCCGTCCATCACCAGCCCCCACTGTGTGGCCACGGCCGCTGTCCGGGCCTCAGTCCCCTCTTCTGTGGAAGGACACAGTCCCACCGCAAACTTCCTAAGTGCTTCTGGTTGGGCTTTAGTCTCGAGTCTTTCACACAGGCAGAAACGCTCCGCCACTTCTTTCTGCTGCTGTATTAGCAGTGTCCAAGGGCTGCTGTTAAAACAAGGGCCCAAACTGGGTGGCTTAAAATAGTGTCCACGACAGACATCGATTCCCTCACAGTTCTGGCCTGAAGTCCGAAGTCCGGCCGTCGGCAGGGCCGGCTCCTTCGGGAAAGTTCTGGAAGAGAGCGCATTCCCCGCCTCGCTCCCAGCACTTCAGGGCTGGTCGGCCCATCACGCAAACCTCTGCCTCCATCGTCACACGCACTCTTCCCTGGGTGCACGCCTCTATCTTCTTGTAAGGACACCGATTACACTGGACTTAAGCATGCCCAAATCCCATCCGCCTTCATCTGAACTTGATCACATCTACAAAGGCCCTACTTCCAAATAAGGTCATGTTCACGAGTACCGAGGGTAGACACGTCAACGTGTTTTTCTGAGAGACACAGTTCAAGCCGCAACCCTCACTTGGGTGAACACAGGCCCCCAGAGAAATCCATCAAGGATGCTGCGTGACTGCACTGCCATGGCTAAACAGACTCCCCTGAAAACCTGGCTGGCTGTCTCCGAGTTGCTGAGGGGAACCAACACCTCCATCAGCCACGGCCAGGTGGCAGCCGCGAACGTCCCACCTTCCGTGCACACCTCAGCACCGGGGTGAACACACAGTGTAAGGTGCGTACGTCAAATGTTTCACACAGAGGACAAAAAGACCAACTGGGATTCCATTTCATCAAACTCAACCACTGCTAATAAAATAACCATTTGGCAATAAATCAGGCCTGCAGAGATGGCAAGCTTGCCCAGAGTGGTGGTCATAGAGCAGCAGAAGTGGAGAGGGAGCCCAGAGGTGTGGCATGTCTAGAGCAGGAACCTGGGGAGGAGAGATGAGGAGCATCCCATGTGCCCTGCACGGCCTCCCCGGGAGTCTATTAAGTGCTTTCTGGTAAAGAGTTAACATCATCAAGAGAAATGTGCAGAGAAAAAGCAACCAGTAGCCCATGTATGTGGACGTGCCTTGCCCAAGAGCTCTGGCCAGTACATGTGTGTGCCAAGCATGCCCGCGTGGCCATGCACACACCTGCGATCCCATTTCCACAGGAACAGGGTACCAGGAGCTGCTGTTCCCCAACGCTGGGGTCCGATGAGCACTGAGGGAGCGTTCAGGAGAGCTCGCCCCCCACCACTGACTCTAAGACACAGCTGAGAACGAGAGACCCAGTGGGCACCGGGGAGACACAAGACCCAACGGAGGCACCACTGCTGAGTCCCTGCCTATGCGACTCCATAGCCTTAACCATGGCACGGGAAAGAACGTGCAGGTCACGTCCAGTACAGTCCCGTTGTTCCCAGGCGGACAGGGTCTTCCGCAGGGTTGGCACTGAGAGGACGGGGCTCCATTCCCACCACTGCCCAGAGCCTTTCAGAAGTCACACACTCAAGGACAACATTGCTGTGTACACTGCCACATCCCAGTCCCGTGCGTTGGCAGAAATGTTCTTAGCACACTGGTTGTCTGCTGCTGAGCAGAACCTGTGCCTGGCGGGCAACCTCTGCGTCTGACAAAAGTATGGAGCGAGGAGGATAATACGAGTCCTCTGTGGCCAGCGGTTTGGGAACCATGGATCTAGGCGAACGCAGCTTACAGATTAACTATTGAATAAACTGAGTGAATAAATACAATGGGCCCCCATGAGGGAGTTTATCGAACCAGGTGAAGAAATCTGAGGCTCAGAGAGATGCAAGAACTCGTCCAAGGTCGCAGAGCTGGTTCGTGACCAGGTCCCCCTAAGGTCAACGTCTGTGCTCTGTACCCCACCCAAGCTTTCTCTCTACTAACCCTCTCCATCCAAGAAATAGCTTGTCAATCAACTCACACACACCTGAGGTCAGACGGCCCTCTGTCCCGTCCCACAGCACCTTGGAGAGATGCTCTAAGTCATGCTGCACATGTGTTTCTCTGTAAGCATCTCTCTCCCACTGGACAGGAACCATCCTTGTTTTTCTGGTGCCTACTACAAAGCCTGTGCATCAGCATGAAATCCACATCTGCTGGGTGAATGAATGAGCTATGAGAAAGCTGTAGGCACTGCCCAGGAGTGGTATCATTGCCTTATTATTCAGTAATATTATATCAGAGAACAACCCCCCTAAATATAAACTGATCTCTAAGGATGGGGAAAAAATCCTTTAGAATAAGTCAAAGACCCAGCGATAATGAAGGCAGACTGAACGACGACAGATACTTAAGTAAAAGACCTTACGATGGTCTCCGATTACACCCGTCACCACTTCCGGGCAATCTGCATCCTCTCCACATTTTATCCATGACAGAATCAGGCCCTCGGCTCACACCGGGAAGGAACTGTGTGGGTCGTCAATGGTTAGAATACGCATTAGCAGATAACTCAAAACAGTGTTCCCAAACTCATTCAAAGACGAAAATTCAGGAACATTGAGTAATTCATAAAATAAAAATGTGTTAGACGTAAGCATAGTTTCAAAGGTCACAAACAGAAATGATACATAGCCTTTAAAAAAAATTTAGTACATTCAGTAACCCAAAAGAAGGCACAATCCCGTGTACATGGCAGCGGCTCATGTCTGTTTCCGATTAAGCAGAATCCTGGAAGAATACTACAGCCGTGAGATGACACAGAAAAAAGAGCATCGGACCGAGACGCAGCAGAGCCAGGCTCCCCACCCAGATGTACGGATTTTTAGCAAGTCACTTGCACTACCTGGACCTCAGACGCTTCATCTATGAAGCCACAAGGTCTTCTCGTACCCCGGTAAACAGGTCTGCATACACGGTCAGCGAGTACACGCTTGCTGAGCTCCCACTCACGTCGACAAAGCCACAGACCACTGGGTGCTTTCTACCATGAAGTACATTTCGTAGGGCGGGGTCGACTCTCCTGTCTCACTTGAACCACCTTTTGCTGCAGCAACTGTAAAACATTCTTGGGCCGGCACATTCAGTACTGAGACTTAGACTTCCTCTCTTCCTTTTACTCATTCTTGACAAGAGGGAGGTAGTAATGGCCAAAAACAGAAAAAAAGGGGGGCAGCTGGTGGCCACAGATGGTAGAGAGAGGCGGGTATCTGGGTGAACCTGCAATATCATAGTGGACTGGAAAAAACAAACCAAAACAGTGACCTGTGTTCATCCTAAATACAGGATATGCATACCTTCTTAGCAGTAAATACTTGAGCGTTCCCAAAAAAGCTGAACGTAAGTTAATTATAAAACACTGGGATTGGTGGCTTATGGCTTATCAATGCTCTCCAACGGCATTTCAAGAGTACCTACGAGACGCCGGGCAATGTGCTGGATGCAAACATGGACAAGGCGGGTGGCGCTGCCCTCGAGCTGGGGACGGGGAGATCAGTAAAGGGAGACAGCGGCAGGGGCAGACACAAAGGGAATAACTACACTACAGAATCATGGCGAAGTGGAGAACAAAATCGGAAGTGGGAAGGGGTGCTTGCAGGGAGGTGTACAGAGGTTCAGCTCCGCTGGGTCTTTCAAGTCGAGAACGCAGCGCCCGGAGGAGAGGAGCAGCAGCAGCACGCGGGAGCCGGCATTAGAGCACGCAGCCTTCTGCAGAAACAGCCAGTGCCAGCCCACGGCAGGACCGGAGCGTCGGGATAATGATGGGAAAAGACGAAGCAGAGAGAAGATGGCCTCCTCCACATGGTCTGGGGCGGGGGGGCGGGCGGGGGGGGGCAGAAGCATGTAAGAGATGCCGGCGTGGCTCAGCGGGTCGGGTGTCACCCAGCAAAGCGAAAGGCCGCCGGTCCAATTCCCAGTCAGAGCACATGCCTGGGTTGTGGGCCAGGTCCCCAGTTAGGGCAAGTGCGAGGGACAGCTGATCAATGTTTCTCTTTCACATCAATGTTTCTTTCCCTCTCTTTCTCTGTCCCGTCTCCTCTCTCTAAAAATAATTTTTAAAAAACTTTTTAAAAAGATACATCAAACAAATGAGGACCTTGTCTGGGTTCTCATTTGAACAAACCACTGCTAAATTTCTTTTTAGCAGACCATCAGATAAATTTGAAAATAGACTAGATTTTGGTGATAGTAAAGAATCGTGGTAAATTTCTTCTTGGGCATGATAATGGCTTTGTGGTGTGTGTGTGTGTGTGTGTGTGTTTGCACGTGCACGTGCCTGTGTGCACCTGTGTGTGTACGTGCACACGCCTGTGCGTGAGCATTACACATTACAGGTCCATTCCAAAAAATCTGCAGGCACGATGGTAAAAATGCCTAACCCGGCAAAGGGGCTGACAAGGGGCATGAGGAGACGGGGTGAAGCAGGACGGGTCACGTGTGCATGTGGGCTCCCATGATATGGTCACATTGTGGATGACAGTCCATCACGCTACAGTACTGAACTCTTCCCTAACAAAACGTGTAAGAATGGGCAGGTGTTACGGGCCCTGCTGAAGGGTATGAACTTGACCCCTCTAAGCCTTGCTTGTCTCTCAAATTTCACTGTAGAGAAGACTCATTCGATGAACTTAAATGCATATTCCCAGGTAGCGCTACCAGAAATGTTCTCCGTCAGTAAGTCTGGGTGATGGCCCTGAAACCTACATTTCTATTAAACGCCCTAAAGCCAATGGTCAGAGCCACTCTTTGAGGCAAAGCACTCTGGGTAAAAAGAGCCATCGAACGGCTGCGACCAAACAGGGCGGCCCTGCACTCGATGGAGTTGAGGGAGGCAGTAGAGTGGGGGGGGGGAAGAGGCCGTGCGCCTCTCAGCCCACAGTGCAGGCCAGTGAGGCACGGGCGGCGGGGGGGGCGGCGGGGGGGGGGCAAGGAAGGGGCGGGGCTAGAGAGGAGGGGCGGGGCTAGAGAGGAAGGGGTGTCCCAGAGGCACCCTGAAGTCAGACTCGGGGATCTTTGTCCCTGGTTGGGGACGGGGTTGAGGAGGAGGGAAGTCCTGGGGGAGACCACGCAGTGCTCCCCAAGGACCAGCTCTGATGCCTCTTCGTGCCCACCCAGCACCCAGCACCCAGCACAATGCCCTCCACATTCCAAGAACCCAACATGGCTGAAAGGACAGAGGAACAAGTGACATCACCTACCTGACCCTGCTTCCTACACAACGAAAGGGGTGAACATCACAGTTTCCCTAAATACGATGCCAAAGGGGAAGAGAAGTCACCATTGGAAACAGGAAGAGGGAAAAACCCACCCAACACCAAAAAGTGAGCAAAATCCCCAGGGCAGAGCTGAGGGGCGAGTCTGCCACTGACGCCACTCCTGTGAATTCCGGAAGGGTCAAGACGTTCCTAGGAAGTCGTGATGCCCGCAAACAAAGGCGATGATGGTCAGTGAAAACAGGATCCATGCATGAGATGGAAACATCCAGCTTCCCAAACCTATCCTCCCCGCCCCCACGCAGGAACCCCCTGCTTCAGCCAACTGAGTAAACAAAAAACACCGAAGTCTCAGATCTGGATTCAACAGCTGGCTGGGTCACCTGGGCAAGTGGGCGAATTTCTCTGAGCCTCAGTTTCCTCCCCTGCCAAAGGGACATACTATCGGCTTCACGGTTGTTGGAAGCGGTAAGATCACGGATGCAAATCCCTCCAGCAATTTGAAACAGCCCCCAGCAAGCCCCGAGAAAATGTCAGTTCCCATTTTCACACTCAGTCTTCCCCCTTATACACCCCCACCTCCACATCCAAGGTAACCCCAATGACTCAGGTGACCTCCTCTCTCCCGTCTCCAGCCCCCTTCCTGGCCATCCCGAAGGATTTCCCCCCCCCCACCCGCGAAATTCTGCCTCCTCCCCAGGGGCCCCAGTTTGACTCTGCTCACCATCAGCAGGCATTTTCTCCTTTGGAGTCTCAAACCATGTAATCTGGCCATGGACCAGTCCCCTGACAATTGGCAAATGGCACTTTTAAGCTTCCTGGTCTCTTTTTATCTGTGCCTAGACTACTCCACCAGACTTCTGTGCTCTCTTTATAGCTCCAGTTCCCAGCATAAAATGACTGCATTTTCCCCCATGTTGGAAACCTCAAAGCAATGGCTTGGACCAGTCCACCGTGGTTAACAAAGAACCATTACCCAGTCTCTTGATCTAGAAAACCAGGACAACTTGTGTTGATGGCCAACATTTATCCCTGTCTAAAACGGGGCTACAGTTCATAAGCTCTGGTCATCACTCAAACCTGTGATTACCGGCAATTTGAGGGCAGCTAGCAGGAAGAAGTAGCCACCGAAGAAAGGCCTTGCTAGTTTGGGAACCACCAGCCCCAAATCTATGGAAATGAATTGCAGGAAAGATGAGGTCATCACAGAGGACCAGAAGCACCAGGACAGAGGCTCGGGAAAAGTCCCAGGGTTCTCTGGGGTGCTCATCCCTGTCACCTGTGAGACCTGCCCTGAGCGGACACGAGAGGAAACAGGAAAGCACAAAACACTCAGAAGTTCCACATTACTTCTATGTTCATTACGGAAGTGTGTCTGAAAGACCAAAGGCTTTCCAGGAAACATTTTAGTGCGGGCATGTTTCAAGGCCAAGGCCAAGCCCCATCCCCAGTGAAGGGACGGTCCTGGGAGCTATCCTCGTGCCGGGGACCCTGCCCCTGTGTTGGCCAGAGCCGGACATCTAACCCAGGAAGAACCAGCCGGTGCCTCTGGAACGACGACAGATGGTGAGGCCAGTGTCACTGGGCACCGGAGCCATCGCGTTGCAGGGCTGGCACCAACACCCCTCCACAGCAAGCCAAGGGTATGAGAAGGCAGAAATCGAGAGCCACACAGAGGAGGCCAGGCTGCGAAGAGGACGCTGGACCGGATCCCCAGAGAAAGGCGGGGACGAGCATCCATGTGGCTGCAGAGGGACTCGGGGAGAAGTTCCAGTCACTGTGGACCGGAGGCCAGGCTGTGTCCCTCCGCACCACTGCTCTGCGGGACTGATTATTACGTGCCTGGGACGAGCACTCTTCTCCTTATGCCCCCTCGGGGGGCTTTCTTTTCCTTGAAACCAAGTGTGTCCTGACCACAACACTCTCCTTTGAAGCAACTAAATAAACTCCACCAGGAGATTCCTCTTCTAATCTATTTCAACTGATAGCAGCTACTTGGGTCTGATTTATTACCTCTGTAAGCCCTTACTTCTGGAAAAAGGAGGGGCAGCTATCTCTCTTAAAGCGGGCTGATTTTACCCTGGCACGGCCAGCGTGTACAACTCTGCTTTAACAGAGCCCTGCCCGGTGCATCTAATCCAGTTTGGTCAGCTTATCCATTCCCTGAAAGCAGGGGAGCCACCACATCAGCAACTCTGTTGCTAAGGCAACTGCTTACTTTCCATATCAACTGCAAACTCGTTGCTATGGAGACGCATATACAAGAAAAATTCCTCTCTGCAGCCAGGGACCAGGTGGCAGGGAGCTCGCAGAAGTCATGGGTTAGAGGACTTTGCTAAATGGGATGTTTACTGGAGTGCATTTCTCTCATCATATCAGAGATGCCACTGGCCCCGAGCACGTTGAGAAGTTCCGCCCTCATTACCAAAGGCACAGGTTTGTTCCCTTCTGCCTGCAGAACTACAGGGAGTCGCTATAAAAAACTACAGGTGGGTTATTTTTGAAATGATTCTGAATGTCTTCCTCCAAACATGAACCTCTTCTGTTTTTATTTGCCGTGCTGGACATACTCCCAAACAAATCCTCCAGTCAACTCTACTGGAGATATGATTTCCTATAAGAACTGAAACAGACATTTGATTTCTCTTCCTTCCTGATGGAGACATAATCCAGAAATCCTCTTTGGTTTTCACCAACGGAGCGCTAATGCGTCCCAGATTTATACCTCTGCTCCGACTCCCTGCTGTGCTTGAAACTCACACACCGCGCTTCTAACCTGATCGCTCCGCGTACACGTTAAAGAGCCACCTCAAATCTTTGGCCTCCCCTCCCTCCCCCTTCCCAGTCCACATGTGCCCACACACCTTCGTTGGCAAACTCCAATCCTCGTCTAAGTCAGCGTCATTTCCGACGTTTCTAACCTGCACCCCCAAACAGAAGTTTTCCCCTGAGGTTCCCTTAAACATCTCATTCTCCTCCCTTTAGTACACACTTCCTACAGGCCTCCGTCCTGGGCCTTGAACACTTCAAGCTACTGCCGCCTCAGGGCCTTGCGCTTGCTGTTCTCTCTGACGAAGGCCTTTGCATGGCTGCATCCCTCTGGCCAAGGCACAGCCAGTGTGCCCTTCTCTGGGAAACTGCCACCTCCCTCCCCACCCGTCTCCAGTACATCACCTTGTTTCATCTTCTTCATTCGTGCATCACCATCTGCTACATCACCTGCCTGTCCACATAGGAACCTACAGCTCTACACGTGCCTCCCCCTCACCTACTCCCTGCCCCAAGGACAGTCTAGGAGGACAGCCAGGGAACTGTCCCCGGTCAGACCCGCATCCCCAGCATGCAGAACCGTGCCCGGGCCTTCCACAAATATGTATGGCCTGAAGGAAGCACCACTGAAAATCCTTCTGAAATGACTGAAGCTACTTTGCTCTCAAGTGCAGAGTCGAATTTGTACTTTGCCAACTAAGGCCTCTGCGGGGTCTCAGAATCACGGCTATGAACAGAGGTTCTTACTTTACATAACTGCAGCTACGGAAGATTCTGGAAGGAACTCGGCATTCCGTGAGGTACTCGGTGTGACTCTGCACCCCAGCTCTAGGCCACAATGCCTGTGCTGATTCCAACAGACTCTGGATTTCCCCCCCTCCGCGCCGACTCCATGACTGCAGCCAGCACTCACGTGACTCACTCGGCCTTTCCTTCTGAAAACACAGTGTTGCCAGCGTCCTGCTAGCTGACTGCTTTCTGTCTAACAACATTAGTTAAGTCACTTATCGGTCCCGTCCCTGGGGAGGACGGGCACGGCCTTCTGTGAGGCCCTTCACAGCGCTCCAATAAATGGAAGGCACCGCTGAGGTGGACCCCGCCAGGCCCAGAGGGGAGCCCCACACAGCCTGCGGGGAGATAAGGAAGAGAAGGGGGGGAAGTGCAGAGCCCCCTCGCCCCAGAGAAGCAGCACGGTCACTCTGCCTGTGTTCACGGGTCTCTGGCTGGGTTCACACGCAAATGCACTCAAGCACGCACGCACCTGCGCCGCACACGCGCGCACACTCCAAGGACTTCGTTCTGTTCTTGGACCTGCGTAACCTCGTACAGCAACCCACCGGGCTATCATTAAAAGAACAACTTGACACTGCTCTCCATCTTCCACCTCACATTTCCTTGCTTTTCCTCTTATCGTACTTGGCACAGAACGCATCATCATCATCATCATCATCGCTATCAGGCTAGTGTTTCGGAAGATATTAAGCGCAATTTAACCAAAATATCTTGAAGCAAAACCTTGGCTAACTGAAATGCTTTTAAGGAATGGGTCTGCATCTCTGCTTTAGTTAGGTTACTACAGCAATTTAAAGTTTTCCCCTTCTTATCTGAGCTCCCCCTGCCCACCAACACATACTTACAGTTACATACTTCCTCATACTTCCTATTTACATAACCTCCAGGACCACCCATCTGCTTCCCTTTTCTCTGATAATGTGCCAACACACCTCTGGGCCCAGGACACCATCTCCTAACATCTAGAACTCTCTTGCAGAAAATCCCACGCTTGCTCAGTAACAGAACCAACATTTCATCTGAAATTGCAATAAGCCCAGTTAAAACACATTTCCCAGACTTCCTTGCAGCTAAGAGGGATCATGGGGCCAGGCTCTAGCCAATGAGATGAGAACAGAGTGTGGGGTTTCTGGAAAAGCACCTTAAAATTGGTAACACACTAAACCCTCTTTTTGTCTTTCTGTGCATTCCTCTTCTGGCTTCCTAAAATGGAAACAAGCTAGCCCCTGCCCTCTCCCACCACGGGAAGGCCCGAGGATGGAAGCCAGCAAGACACTGCGATCGGGTGGGGCAGAAAGACGGATGGACCGCGGTGGGTCTGCGTCCAGTTCCTCAGGACGAACTTTGTGTGACAGAGCAATGCACTTCTGCGTTTAACTCACTAGTAACGTGGCCGTTCTACAGCGAACAGCCAGACTCATCCTCACTAACCCACTCTTGGCATTCTCAGGTTCATTCCCTCGGCGGAAGAGTGCTACGTTGACAATTTATTCAAGTGCTCCCCCAAAAGGAATATTCAAAACTTGCTCGTTGCTCTCTTTTAGCTCAGCTCCAAATGGCCCTCTGTGGGGAAGGGAAACTTCCCGGCGAACCTCACACCGCTCAGACCTCAGAGCTTCCTGCGCTGGGGGCAGTTTTACTCTTTTTTATTGTGTGCTATGTATGCCTCCTGTTTCCCTGGAACGTAAGCTCCTAAAAGGCAAGAACCAAATCTCACTTTTTCTTTTCACCTTTAACATCACCAAATAATTCTAACATGCAGAGGGTGCTTGAAGTCCCCGAAATTAGAAGCAAGGGGGTCCAGAAATATAGTCCTTCTAATGGGGAGGCATTCCACCGAAGCAACCCAAGTAAACCTCTGCAGTCAGAAAACCTCAGACTGGTGTGCAAAGGTAGCAAAGGGATAAATCCTTACAGGCTGTTAGATGACTTCATTGAGACAAGCAGCAAGAAAGTTAAAAATGACAACAATAAAACAATTTAAAGGGGCATGAAACCAAAATCTTTGAGAAGACCTGCCTAATAAACACAGTATCATCAAAACATTACATTAGCCTCTTTAAAATATATACCAATCTTCTGTGTCAGGTGCAAACAAAAAACAAAAACCAAAAAAAGGTCCATTGGGAAGGCAGTGGAATTTCCTATGAAATCTAAAACCTGCCATCATCTTGCCAAAGCTTGAGAGGAGCATTAAGGTGGCCACGGGCTCCATAGGAGAGTATGGAATAATCCAAATGACCCATCACTATTTGTGAAAGAAGCAAAGCCCATGACTTTCAAATAGGAGGTCAGTGTGCCGACTTCCTATGTTATTTACTGCAGAGAATTATCCTGCAGCTAAAGTGATTTCAAAGGGAAATCCCAAAGCCTCTTCAGCTCAACAGGGGAGAGGCTCTGAGAACAATGTCTCGCTGGCCAGACATCCAGGCAGTACATCAATGAAGGAGCATCTCAAAGACTCACCCAGGTACCACAAAGCCCTCCCAAAGAGAATGCACCGCTTCCGGAAGTTACTGGACAGCTACACCAGTGAGGCCCTGGGGCCCAGAAGAAACCAGCCGAGGGAGGAAGTGGGGTCGGCACGTGCCCCGGAGCCTGCTCCTACACACCTCACCATGTTTCTGCATGCCCCACCATCCAACATCACCCTGATTTTTAGGAACTTACCCGCCAAGACCAGATTGTGCCATGTTTCAAAGGGCATGAGTTATCCACCTCTCAAAAAAAAAACCAAAACCCCAGCCATCTCTCCTTCCTAAAACAATCATCAATTAAACCAGTATGTTACTAGTGTCACGGGAAAAGGCAACACCCTTGTTCTGGGTTTACACCACCAAGAGGAAAAAACCAGAGCCCACTGGGCACATGAGGGTGCTGCCGTGTAAAAGGGTGCTGCCTCCTTTTCTAAACAGCCTTGGGAAAGGAATCTCATCCACGGGAAAAATGAACATCCGGGGGCTGGGAGCCGGAGCAGGGACTTGTACAGACAGTGTCTGCGCAGGGAGAAGGAGCTGTGAACTTGGGCCGGATCGCAGGGGAGACGGCCCGGGAGGCAGGGGGCCTGGGCCAGAGCCTGGAAATAGCAAGCAGAGAAGGCAGCGATCATAAGCTCTGCGCAAGGAAGTGTGACATCTTCCCTTCCATTTGCTGACTAAGACAGAATTCGGCCCAATCACCGCATCACAAAAACATGCTCTCTGTTCACCTTTCTCTGCCCTGCACCCCAGAGTGAATTCTGGGTTTAGTCGGGTTATTTCAGTCCCCCATGACTCCCGTTTATAGAGCATCCTGAGGAAGCCCATGGGGACCATCTACAAGAGCCTCTGTACGAAGAAGGTGTGGCCAGGCTCCAGGATTCATTTAAGCACATGCATACCCTCCAGAACTGGAGGGACCTAGGGCGCATTCCTGTTCTGCTGCATACTAGCTGCGTGCCCTCCAACAAGTGGCTCAACCACTCTAAGCTTAACTCATCGTGTATTTTAAGAAGGAAAATGGGATTACCTCATAGGGTTATAGTAAGGAAGAAAGGGGAGAGGCGACTATTGTTATAAAATGCCAGTGGTTCTTTCCCTTTCCTGAGTTAGAAGGTCTATTAAATAAGCAAAATAAACAAAATAAACAGAAGTACATCAACAAAATCTGGAAGCCTCTAGGAAAAGGCAATATGCATAGTCACATGACACACGGTCAGTAATTTCAGGCTGTCTGCAGGGCCTCGACACCCACAGACCCACATTAAGAAGCCCCAAGATCCCTGGCTGGTGTGGCTCAGTGGACTGAGCACTGGCCTGTGAACTGAAAGCTCACTGGTTCGATTCCCAGTCCGGGCACATGCCTGGGTTGCGGGCCAGCTCCCTGGTTGGGGGCGTGTAAGAGGCTACCAATCAATGTATCCCTGATCGAGACATCTCTTGGACATCATCAATGTTTCTCTCTCTCTCTCTTCCCACTCCCTTCCGCTCTCTCTGAAAACAAATAAAATCTTTAAAAGGAGGAGGAGGAGGAAGAACAAGAGCCAAGTGACCACAAACTCCTGCTTCTCTATATGAGGAAACTGAGGCCCAAGAGACATACCATCAGCACCCAAAATAGAAGCTGGTACCCTGGCTTCCAATCCAGTCTTTTTCCAACCAAAATTATATTTTAAGCACCCAGTTCTAGACATACAAAACATACTGTTGTATGGCGTTTCCATTCTAAACCCTCTTAGGACATTTTTTTTTGTTCAAGTGGCAAGAGGGGAAGTTGGGAAAAAAGCACAGAAATAGAAACACACATACCTGAACCATTATTATCCAGTCAATAAAAAAAAAATAACTGCCCTTTCCTTCTCATTTGCAAGTATTCAAGAGAGGTTAGTACTTGCTAATCTTATAGTCTTAACTAAGGTCTGTATTTAGGAGGCATAAAACTTAATCCCCGACTTTGAAACTCTATCTTGATTGATTCGGGCAGAGGTACTCAATAGATGAAACCCTAAGAGGGAAGACTGCCAGGGAACTTCGCAGAGGTCGGAGCAGCCGACCCCACGTGAACCCAGAGGGCGAGCTCAGCCTTCCCAAGGAAGGGGCAGCCAGGCTTCCTGGCGGGAGCACACACCGTGCCACCCACAAGGCATCCTCGAGGGGAACCGAGCCAGGACGCGATCTGGCCTTTAGCACTGGCCTCCACATCACAGAACATACAGAGCATGGAGGAACAAGCTCGGGGAAATCTCCACGGAGCAGACAGGACACAGACAGGCCCGGGGAGTCCACAGCCCGAAGGACGGGGGCGCGGAAGGGGCTTGGAGCAGGGCTGCTGCCCATGAAGAACCGTGAGTGCCCAGCGCAACACAGACACCGAGTTTGGGTCCTCATTCGAACAAGCATTTCATAAACCATCGGGGGAGCTGAATGTGGCCCTGGCATTAGGTAATGCCGGAGAGCTGTGCATTTGGTTAACGGGGGATACCGGCATTGTGGGGGTATAAGAAACTGTCGATGGTTCTCACACACACACACTGTAATATACTGGGCTGCAGTGACGTACGGTCTGGGAGTTGCCTCGGAATACTTAACGCCCAGCAAAACGAACATGAACGAGGGAAGGGAGGGAAGCCCTTGTTAACTGCGGAATCTGGGTGCGAGCATCGGAGGTGATGGGCATACAGATTTATCACACTACTCCCTCCCTGGGCCCGTTTAAATAGTTCACGACTAAAAAAGTAAACCGCTTATCTTTTCAATTCCTTCCAGAGATAAAACCAAAAAGGAGGGAGAGACAGCGAGATTAAACAGAAGCAAAACCATCTATTTTCCCCTGACTTACTCATTCATGACAATATGTTCCTGATGGAATCTCGGCCCTGGAAAGGACCCAGAAGCATCTAGCTGGGGGATTCTCAATTCTGGCTGCAGGCCAGACACACCTAGGAAAGCAGCCGGTCGTGACACCGGATGTTCCCCAACCCGCCTCCAACCCACCGATTGGAATCTCCAGGGAGGGGCCGAGACTCGGTCCGTATGTGTGAGGGGCACGGACGGCTCTGATGCACTCGGCCTCGGACATTCCTGCCCGTTCCCACCCCTCAGGGACAAGGATCACGTGACATTCCACGTTCTCACAGTGACAGCGGCTTTGACACTGTGTTCCATACTTCTCCAAGGAAAGGAGTGGGTAACTCTGTGAATACAATGTGCAAGGCCTCCACGCCCTTCTTCAGCTCCCCTCTTTCCCACCAACATTGGGGTACACTCAGTCCCTGTCACTGCGCTGCGGCCAAGCCACCAAGCACAATCTCCCAGAAAAAAAAAAAGAAACAAGCTACCTGAGGGGCCAAAGGAGGTTTCACTGAGGAAAGTGTCAGGGGAAATGCCTTCCTCTTTGCTCAGCTAGCCTGGAGCAAACCCCAAGCGTCCTGGAAGTCCCTGAGGGTCTAGGCGTCTCAGCGCAGCTGGCAGCTCGCCCCAGGGCAACCCAAGGGAAGAGGAGAAAAGGGGAAGGAAAACATACATTCCCTGCTCTGCTCTCACACACTGCAGGACAAACCCTGGGATGTTCCCAGGGCTTGGGCACCCTGCCTCTCAACCACAGGACTCGCCGGCACCGGATCAGGAACATGTCAACACAGGTCAGCCGGGGGAAGGATGGCAGAACTCAGCGTTTCCTAAGACTCACAATCTTCAGTCCTTAAAACTGTCCCCCCTCAACAGGTGATATCTGCATGTATTCAGAGTGACAACTGTCACCCCTGGAAATGTGTGACTGGGGGCGGGGGGAGGTGCATCGGGGAGGAAAGGGCTGCCCCAGACAGGCGACCCCGCACCCGCACGCCACACCCGCGGCAGGCGCACGGCCCTCCCGGGCTCCGTGCGCAGGCCGGAGTTGCTCGTCCACATACTTCAGGCGGTGCGTTTGCTGAGCTATTTTTATGCGCACCGGCACCGGCGCGACTGCAAACACGGAGACACGGGCGCGGGGTGACTGGTACAATCAGTTCTCACCAAACCGAAGTCCCGTGGTCTCGCCTTACCCGTGTGACATGCGGCTTCGGGGGACCCGGACACCGCTTTCCACGCCACAGTCGAATCTGAAACTGCTCTCTGAGACCTGTCCCTTCTCACCACCGGGACCCACCTGAACGGGAGCCTTTACTAACACAGACTTGGCTCCTCACAGGAAAGCAGCGAATATTCTCCGTTCAATGGCTGATCTTAAAACCCTCCACGGAGCCAAGTCCGGAGGTTGGTCTCCAAATGCCCATTCTGAGACGTGGCGGGGAGGAGGAAGAGAGGCGGACACCCGGGGACAAGAGCAGCACCCCGAGGTTGCCACAGTTACGGAGATGGGAGGGTCTGGTGGAAGAGGGGCCCAGAACACGACTGTTCACGCGGCAACACCGGATCAAGGCACCGCCGGCACCAGTGACCAAAGGCACGAGCTCCTTGGTGTCCACATCTGCCTTCCCCCAGCACCGCCCTTCCTCCAACCCTGCACGGTGCCCACCCCCCATCTCGAACATAAACTCTAGGTCAGGGGCATCTGCAGACGAACGTGTCGTCCAGCTGCGCACGTTCAAGGAGAAAAATGGCCCCACCACGTCCCTACTCGTATTCTTCCGTGCCCAAGCAGAATTTTCTCAGGCTCAAGATTCTGATGGAAACAGAAACATGTTTCTGGAAAGAAAGTAAAGGCCCCAACCCTGCACAGCTGCTGACGCCACACAATGGCGATCCTGAGCCCGAACCTGAACTTCAAAAAGGGGGAAAGGAGACCATCAGCATTATGAGCGAAAAACAAAGCTGGAACGCAGGGTCACACAACAGGACGTGCGCTGAGAGATGTTTTCTGGCGATTCATTTTAGCTGTGGCCACGCCACCTTACGGAACTCCAAGTTAGATCGGTTTTATTTTCCAGCTCTTAACGGTTGACCCAATTTCTGTCGTACCTATTTTATCCTAAGAAAGGCAGAGCCGATTATCAAAACTGTCTCTCTTAGTGGACCATCAAGCTCAAGCTAAGGCTTTAAAATTAAAAAATCAACCTTTTTTTTTTCAAGTCACTCTCTAGTGGGAATGTTACCCTGAGCTAATTTTTTGATATTCAGGGAGTTCCAAAGTTGCCAAACACTTAGGTAGACATCTGATTTCAAGAGTCACCTGGGCAATTCACGTCCATCTGTGTTTAGTCTTGGAGCTCGTAAGCATGCCCCAGTCACCTCCCGATGCCCACTACTGTCCATTAATCCCAGGATACACCTCGCGGCTAGTGGCTCTTGGTGCTCTAAACCCAAACTGACCCATCCACGCTGACACAAGAACCGATCGAGAGTGCACCAACCGCCCTCTTGGGATTATATTCAGATGCCGCAGTGGGAAAGCCTCTTGTGTGGTCCGGCACAAACGCCGACCACAGTGCTCAGTTAATATGTTCAAGGAAAAGGAAGTCTGCAACGATCTAAATGAATGAAATACACGTATCCATTTATAATGGCTACTTCGGGGTGGGGGGTGACTTTACATTCCACACCAATTTTCTTTTTAATGGACGCAGATTAAGAACTTTAAAAAGAGAAAGGAAACCCTTGAATTCCAGACACAGAGGCTTACCTGACTCCTCTCTTTGTCCACTTTCTTAAAACACTTATTCAACGACAAATTGTGTCTCACTGAGTTTTTCCACCCAGTAGGTGCGTTTGCAAAATACGGGAAATGTTCCAAGATCCAGTTGTAGATTTCCTTGACCGGCAGGCGCTTGGTCGGGGAGTCCTCGATGGCCATAAATATGAGGCAGCTGAAGGAGTAGGGGGGTTTGCAGTTGGGGTTCTGCCTGGCATCGTAGGGCATGTCAGAGTGGGCGGGGGATGGGGGCGTGTCGTCGTCCAGATCCTGAACGGGGCTGACGCTCCTGAGGACCGACTCCCCAAAGCTCTTCA
This sequence comes from Phyllostomus hastatus, assembly GCF_019186645.2. Taxonomy (NCBI): domain Eukaryota; kingdom Metazoa; phylum Chordata; class Mammalia; order Chiroptera; family Phyllostomidae; genus Phyllostomus; species Phyllostomus hastatus. The sequence continues at coordinate 61,919,670 of NW_025334033.1, forward strand.
GCAAGTTCTTGCTCTCGTGCAGCCAGTTCAGGTTGGTCAGCTCTTCGTCCTCCATGGCCCCTTCTTCTAGTCTGATGTCGGGCAGAGAAAAGTCGAGGTCATCGTCTTCCTGGAGGGCCTTGGAGAAACTGCTGCCCCGGTAACACTGACTCAGCCCACTGGAGACACTAATTCCTGAGCTTTCTGGCTTCTTACTGGGAGGCATGACTGGACCCATTTACGTGAAGGCTCCTGGTAAACGCAGGACACAGAAAAGAGAAGTTAGTGAAACCCAAACCAGAAAGCAGCTGTGCTCTCCTCCTAGTTCTTCTGTCTCCCCGCCACCCCCACCCCCCCTGGAACACACCTCAAGGCTCCGACACTGCGTCACGCAAACCCACAATTCTACCACAGAGACGCACTGTAAGTAAATCAGTCCACCATGCGTGCAGCACCGTGACCTGCCCCGGTCAACACGGCAAGACTGGAGGGATCCGCCGCATCTTTAACATGCAAATGCATCATAGAAAGCATGGGAAATTCCACAATGCCGTCTCCCTGGGTCTACGCACCCTCTCACCGTGACCCTGGGAAAATCCGTGCTTTCTTGCTGCTTCACTTCATCTATTACATATGAATACATACACAGGTAAAAATATTTCAAGCCTCATGATAAACACTACGTATAGTGCATAAACCCCGTCTCTTCGGCTGATAGGTCTCACTGTTTACTGTTCTCACAAAAACACCTGTAAGTTTAAGACCAGTTGTTTCAGAGTTTCTATACAAACAGTATCCATCACTCTGCAACTTTAATTACATTGCCGCTCTGTGGATTTGAACTGGAGGAAGAAGTACATTTTATTTCGACACTACACTCTGAACAAAAAAGTGAGCAACTTCAGACACCACACAAATAAATGGGAATATGAAAGACAAGCCATTAACTGAAATTAGAGCTGGGAGGAAAAGTCAGGTGAGCAAAGGGGCAGCTTCAACAAAGGGAAGCAAATCCAACAAAAACAGCTACAGAATTCTCTTTTGCTGTCACCCTCCCCCATTTTTATCAATGACCTAGAACAGGGAGTAAAATATCTGATGAGAAGAAAATGGGGAAACAGCAGGTCCTTGACAGAATGACCCGGGCAGATACAAAGCTGCTCAACCCCCTGGGACTCCAGGTAAGACAGAAAGAGCAATGAAGGTAATGAAGAGGTGTCTCCCACGCCTCTGTGTGTGGCCCTCAACCTATGCTCTTGGCTTAAGAAGTGTGTCTGTTTTATTCCCCCCCCCCATAAGTGAGAAGATCAAACAATCTATCTAGGAAAAAAAAAACACATCAAAAGCAAAGAAATGATCATTCTAGGGCTCCAAAGGTCCACTAACACTACACCTAAAACAACTGCCACTTCAGCTGGGGAAGCTCTAGAAAGGGATTCCAGAAAGCCGTGGGGGCACGATACAGCCCACCCAGGGTGCTCCGGAACTGCCAGACCCTCCCGCTTCCAAAAGGGGGTCAGACAGAACCCACCAACGGAAGGCTTGGGGGGCTCTCTGGAACGGCTGTGAGACGCCCCATTCTAAACAAAGGAAACTATGGGTATCAAAGACCCACGCCGCGGACAGTCTGCAAACCTCGGGTTCATCCATGGGGGCTGTTTCTCTCTGCCATGAACTAACCTGGGGAGTCATGACACACTGGAAATAATAAGCCAGTATCTTTAGGCTTGGGAGTCTGACACAGACCAGCCTGATAAGGCTTTTTACCTTCTTTATCAACAAATCAAAGCTAGGCTTGCTCCTCTCAAAGTTTCCTCAGATCCCGATTTTAAACAAAACACACACACAAATTTTCTGATAACCAGGAATATCCACACGGCACAGTACAAAAGGGAACAACTACCCAGACACCGAAGTCAACTTTAGCTCTGCACGAAAGTTTTATGTCTCCTGAGCTTCCAAACAGGGAAATTGTATCATGGCTGACAGTAAAGTAATTTAATTGCGCTGTTGCTATGACAACATGCTGCTCTCTTTCTTTTTAGTTTGCTTATTTGTCAGTAGCTTCCCAAAGGAACTAACACACTATTCTCCATGTTTTCTTTTGTCTTAAACAAACATTGGCAGCAATACGGTTTTATTAGAAACACGGCGCTGTCAAGAAAACAGGGTGACAGGGGTCAGTCCCCCCAGGCCGTCCGACCGTGCAGGGCATCCCTAAAAGCCGTATTTTACAGCCACCCGATCAAGAGCTGCTGATCACTCCCGTTCCATTTTAAAAAACAGTTCCCAGAAACCACAGCTGAGTTTTCCATTATCATTCTCAAACTACATAATTCGCCAAAAAAAAAATCTCTTTTCCTCCAAATTTTTTTTTGGGGGGGGCGGGGGGAGAATCCGGATCATGTGAGTCTGCAGTGAAGCAAACATTTGCAATCGGCTTCGAGGACGGTCGCCCCACCAGACACTCCAGTAGTTATTTACTAGTGACCTCCTTACAACTTTTCGGTCTGCTATTGGTTGCTCGCGGTCCCCCGCCACACACTCGCTCGCTCGCTCACTCTCTCTCTCTCTCTCTCTTGCATGACGTGTCTGGTTATCTCCTTTGCTTTTCAACAGAGAATAGGCATCGGGAAGGCTGGTTTTTGCCGGCTATCAGAATTGTCTCCAAATAACTGACAAATATATTACTGGCCCAGCTCTGAACAGATGTTCGATGTGAACTTTAAAAAGTTGAAAAATCCTTCCCAAGGCTAGCAGGGCAGTCGGGCGGGGGTGGGGGGCTGAGGGGGGTGGAGAACCCCCACCCTCCGGGCGCGCGCGCGCCTACACGCACGCGCTCCACTCGCGTCTACTGTACTTGTCAAAAACATTTCAAGGGGACCTGCGGGAGCGGCAATTGGCTGCGTCTCGCGTCAATCAGCGGAGTTGCCAAGCAACAGGGAAACTGCTCTTCTCCCCGTATACAGGGCAATTGGGAGCTCGCATACCTTCACTGCTGGTCAGATGTCATAAACCTTTTATTGGCCGCACTGCTGCGAGCCTTAAAAACACATCAATAAAAGCCCGCCGTCCCCCAACTTCTCCAGGACCCAAGAAGGGCTTCAAAGAGGTCCGGGATGAGGAGGGGTCGGGCCGCGGGGGTCTTGGGAGACGCTCACTGTCGGTGCCCAGCCTGCACAATTTGTGGGGGGAGGGTATCTTTGTTAGGATCCTGCTTCCCATCTTGGGGTGTCCCCTGGATCAGCACCCTCTCCCTCGGCCCGGAACGGCGGGGATCCCGTCCTCCTAGGACAATACCAACACTGTTCCTTTGGGGCGTCTTTTTGGAAATCCAGGCACCGGGAAACAGCCCGCACGTCGGGGCAGGAAACTCTTCCAACCCAGCAAGTTCCCCGCTCGGGGATCCCGTCTCCCCGCCCGGCCAGGCCCCCGCCCCGCGCTCCCCCCCAGGAACTGTGGAGTCTCTCGTCTGCCGAGAGCCTCCAGGACCTCCTCCGACGAGTGACCGCGGCCCGGGTCACGCAATCCCGCCCGGGCGCCGGCGAGAGCGCGGAGCGAACTCACCTGGCTGGAGCGGGGCGCGGGGGCGCGGGGGCGCCGCTGCCCTTTAGTGGGAACAGACAAACTTTCGCGGGCGCCCAGCGGGCATCGCTTGGTGGCCCGGCTAGGGACGCGCGGGCGCGGCACTGCAAGTCCGGGGCGGCGGGCGGCGGGGGGCGGCCGCGGGCGCGGACGGCAGGGGCACGGGGGTCGCGGCGCGGCATGGGACCTGCGGCGTCCGCCCGGCGCACAGCGCGTCCTCCCGCCGGCCCCGCCGCTCTCCCCGCCCCGTCCCGCCTCCCGCTCGCCTCCGCCGCGGCGCGTCGGGCCGGGGTGCGTAGAGCAGCGAGAAATTGTTTCCACTGCAAACAAAAAAAGGCGACACATGACCAGCCAGGAGGAGGGGAAGCGCAGGGAGGGAGGAGGGCGAAGGGGAGGGACGGAGCGCAGAAGGCGGAGGGAGCCGGAGAGAGGGAAAACGTGGGCCGGGCCGGCCTGGGGCGCTGGGTGCAGACACGCCAGGACCGGCCGTGCTGTGCCCCCGACTCCACGACCAGCCCCTCCCCTGGGCGTTCCCAAGGCGCAGCTGGGGCGAGACTGGGCTGGGCCGCATCGATTGGGGCACCGCGGGACCGGGCTGGCTGGCTGGAACCCCGCGACCCCGTGTGTCCGTGACTGTGGGAGGCCTGTTCCTACCCCAGGCTCCAGCCACGCGAGCGGGCCGGCTTTGCGCCGCCGGCTACGTGTCTCCAGAATGCTCCTACCCCATCCGCATGCCTTACATGGCTCGAAAGTAAAAATAAAAGGAATTAGGATGCGGGCGAGGCTTGCAAGGGGGAGACGAGATTCCACTTTTCCCCAACTACGGCGTCCTGGCGGGACTCCCAGGGCCGGCACCGGCGCTCCCCTGGCGCCCACCTATGCCCCAGGAGAAAAGACACAAAGGCACCGCACCCTCCGGCCCAGGTGGCCGCTCCCCCAGGCGTCTGCCGGCGCCTGTCTGCCGAGGGCCGGAGGGTGGCCATTACAGATTACAGAGCAAAAGGCGCATGCTAGAGGCCACGCCAGGGGGGGCCTCTCCACAGCGTGGTCCCCAACTCCCCGACCCACTTCTAAACCTCGAGCGGTAACAAGCTTCATCTCCTTCATATGCAAGCTCTCAAGAACCCGCCCTTCACACGGCCACCCAGCAAACGGTGTGGCCGCGGCTCCAAGTCTTTAGGCTCCTCCAGAGAATGGCCACCCACTGCCAAAGTCATAGCTAGCAGCAGCCTTCGGAGCGGAGGCGAGTCCTACAGGACACCCTGGTGGTGACACAAATAAAAATACGATTGCACAATTCTGCCAGGTGCCCAAATCTGCAGGTTCCTCTACTGAAGTCCAGGCCACTCCTGCCACCCCTACCTGAACCCACCTGAGCCAGTAGAAAGGCCATTTTGAGCTATTTGCAAACTACAGAAAAAAAATAAATAAACAAAAACAGTAAGAAGGCCCGGGGTGATTGCCATCAGAAACCCCTCTGGCTTGCAGCACTTTGTAACCTAGCCAAAGGGGAAGAAAAGTCCCATTGGGTGTCTGAAATTCTTAATTTCAAAAACTAAGGAACCCCCAAACTCTCTAAAGCTTCACAAAGCTTCAAGATGGTGGGTGGCAAGTCTTCAGCGAGAAGACTCAGCGCAGGCTGTGCTACTTACCAGCAGGATGGCAAACCTCAGCCAGAAGATGATTCAGAGGTAGAGGCTGAGGGGCAGCCCTGTTCACCCAGCCCCACCCCATTCATGACTGGGCACTAGCTGTGACTTACCCTAAGCCACCAGGAAAAGGTGTGAGGTAAGAGAAACACGCCAGGTCATCTCTGAAGTCAGAACTGGCAACAAAGCCCAGACAGAAGCTCATCTAGTGCAGGTCCCCACCCCTCATCTGCATATCAGTTGAGAGTGCTGAATCTCCCATCAAAGGAACCAAGGTGAGAGACCTTTGTCCCCACCCCTCACTGGCCAGGAGGAGTAGTCGGTTACCAGCCCTCCCAATCCCCAACCACACTCACACCAGAGCTAGAAATCTCTTTTACGTTAAGCAGAGGTAGCAGGTTATTTTCACCCCAGCACTCTCCTTCTTACTCAGAGTTCAGAATGAGCGGATGTGACCTGAAGGTTATTGCACATGGAATATGTCATTCTGAGAAACTCTCTGTGCAAACTCTTAGCCTCCAGTGTCTGCACCAGCCACCCCAGGCGAACAGAAAGGTAAAGATGAGCAAGCCTTGGGCCAGGAGAAGCCATAGGCAGAGGGTGGAGTGCAGTGAGGTAAACTGCCTTTTAGTAGCTCGACTTCTTCGTGCTGTTGCTGTTTTGGTCTCTTCCATTCTCAAGCATATATCTTAATCTCTCTTGCTGTTATCACAAGAGTGGGAGGGTATCGCCTGAAGTGGTGGACCAGCCCTGCCTGATTCAGACTGCAGAACTCACAGGTCTGCCTGCCTGCCTGCCTGCCTGCCTGCCTGCAACAGGGGATCCAGGCCCTTACTGAAAGCCAAAGGAAGGCTTGGTGTGGCCTTGGCACCTCGTAATTCCATAGAGCCCCGGCTCTAGGACATGCTACCTGACAAAACGGTACAGGGACCAAACTCGCTTAGAAACAACCTCCCTCTTAATTCCCCTCTTGAACTTTCAAAAACTACCCTTGTGCCTTATGTCCTGGGAAGTCTCCAAGATGCAAGTGGAACTGTTTGAAAACACATCTGACAGCAGAATTGTACGTGCATCCTAGCAGTCACCGTGGCCAGCACCGGTTCCCTCACTGAGAACTATATGGAACCGTTGAGCCTGCAGCTCCGTATGGTCCTGGGACGGACAGCACGGAGGGCCTGGGAGCAGGCGCACCCTATTCCAGCAGTCAGTGTGGGGCCTGAGGCTCCTCCTTCCTCTACAGGGAGGAATGCCCCTCCCCTCGACGTTTCACGCTTTCTTCTCCAACGTGCTTCTTCTCTGCCCCGAACACGAAAGCCCCTCCCCCATTGCTGATTACTTGGCCGATGTGATTATTTGTGGAACAGCCCGTGTAAAGCCCTGTGATCCTGCTCCTGGCAGGAATGGCTGGGGAGATGCGCAGCGAGAGTGCCGGCTGCAGGTGGGAAGACCTGAGGGACTTTCCATCCTGAGGAGGAAGCTAAGACAGGCCTAGAAAGAGTCTTCTGGTCCAGGACCCTTCAAACTGGTACATAAGAGGAAGCGAGGGTCAGCCCAGGGCTGGCAGCTCAGCTGGGCTGTGCAGAACTGAGAAGTCATCGGGTAGTTTTCCTTTCCATCCCTCTCTTTCTCTCTTCCCACATTTTCTTAACTACTTCTCTCTGCATAGCTCTCCCACACTCCTCCCTGCAGGCTGGCTTCCTCTACTCACTTAGGGCCACACATGGCTGCCAGCACCAAGTCCTAAGGATCTTCTCACTTTAGCACCCACCACCGTCAGATTGCCTCAGTCTTCCATAACAGAGTTCAAATTCTCAGGGAAATCATCTGATTGGCTTAGCCCAAGTCAGGTGACTCCTCCCCTCTGCCCACAAGCTAACAGCTGAGGCAAGTACAACAGGACCTGGGAGGGGAGGGAGATGACTTTGGGAGGAGGAATATCTCATATAGGTGGGTGGGTGGGTGTTTGACTCATGGAATTGGGGAAGGGGTATTACAGACCAGAGCTTCTCTATTAGGGCTACCCAGGGCACCGCACCGAAGGCACCAGAATCTCCCTGGGTGGGTCCCAGACGTGTGCATTGAGAAAGCACCACATAGCACAAACTGCTGTTCCAGGAAGTAGAAATGAATGGCACAAACAGATTTATCAAATATGACCTGATTGTATTAGAAGATACATTTGTTCATTGAACAAATATTCACTGAGTGCCTACCAATTACATGGAACTCTGTCAGGTGCCTGAGATACAAGGCTTTTTTTTTCTTCCTTTCTTACGGAACATGCATATTAGTGGGTAAAGTGGAAATACCATATCACAAACTCCTTGAATGCTAAGGTGAGCAGTTCATATGCAGTCATTCGGAGGACAAGAGGAAACATTGAATATTTTTGAGTCCAAGAAGTTGCACTCTCAGAAACACTTGAAAGTAAGAATGGCTTGCAACGAGCAAATAAGTTCTGGAAACCTAATACACAGTACAGTGATTGCAGAGAGCAAAACTATTATAAATGTTAAAGTTGCTACATGACCAGATCTCAGCTGTTCCCAAGACTGGAAAAAATTATGTGACATGATAAAGGTGTTAGCTAAGCTACAGTGGCAATCACATTGTAATATAAATGTATCCAATCAATATGTTTACACAGTGTCACATGTAAGTATATCTCAATTTGGAGGAGAAGGGAGTGGGGAGGAAGGAGCGGGGAACATGAATTCCAGGATGAATCCAGGATGGAAGAGGAAAGGAGAAAAGAGAAGACCAAACCAGGCAGAACCACTCCAAAAACACTGCAGTGATGCATACACAAAAGGGAATAAAGGTTACTTTTTTTTATTGGAGACACTATGTTCTTTTTTATTAAAAGATTTTATTTTATTTATTTTTAGGGAGGGAAAAGAGAGAGAGAAACATCAATGTAGGGTTGCTGGGGGTCATGGCCTGCAACCCAGGCATGTACCCTGACTGGGAATCGAACCTGGGACACTTCGGTTCGCAGCCTGCGCTCAATCCACTGAGCTACACCAGCCAGGGCGAATAAAGGTTAATGTGTGTTTTTAATGAGAAAAAAAAAGCTAAAATATTAAAGTAGTGGTTCCCTCTAACTGGTAGAGTTATGGGGTAATTTTTTTTTGTCTGCTTCTTTCATCCTTGTCTGTATTTTCCAAATTTTATCCAGTGAGCACCTATCACATTTATAATGTCTAATAATAAAAGGGGGGTCCATTAGAGAGCGGTGGTTCTGCACACTCCAGTGAGACTGGAGTGTGCATCAGAATTTCCTGTAGGGTTGTCCAAGCCCAGCTTGCCCGGCCCCGCCCCCAGAGTTTCAGACTCGGTAGGTCTGGGCTGGGACCTGAGAATTCACATGTCTAACAAGCTCCCAGGTGGTGGCTGCTTCTGCTGCTCCAGGGCCTACACTTTGAGACCCGCTGAATTGGAGAATGCACAAGAACCTTCCAAAGAAGAACCAAGAGGATTTGCCCAATGATTGAATATCAGAGGAGAGGGAGGGCTTATGGTCAAAGGTAACTCCTTCATCCCGAGCAGACTAAGAGCCTCTTGGGCATAACTTGAGAATGCACTTTGCAATGACAAAAAAAGCTCCTTCCTTCCTTCCCTCCAGTGCAGAAGAGAGGCCAGCGCCCAGCTGGAAGACCCTCTGCCTCATGGTGAGCTCCAAAACTTGGTCAGGCATCCTTTGGAGTTTCACTTGGGGTTTTCCTCTTGTGCATTCTTGGTGTTTACGTGACAGGTTCCGAAGGGTGGTGCCTGGGAAAAGGCTTATTAGATTTCTCCAGCAGGGAGTAGAGCCAGGAAGCTTATTTGATGAGGGAAGGAGGGGTGTGTGGGAAGGGAAAATACAGCCCAACCGGTGCAGCGAAGTGCATTAGCTCAGGTGCCAGGGCCAAACCTGAGCTTATCAAGTCACCTGCTGGAGGCGAAATGGAAACACAGAACCTGTCAACTCCTCCCGGAGCATAAACACCAGTGTGAGCTGACGATCCAGAATACCGGCTTCGTGGACCCATGCAGCCGCCAAGTATCTATCAAACATCTGGTGAGTGCGTGTGCAGGGGCCTGGGAAGGAACCGAGAGAGAAACAAAAGACAAGGACCGGGGAGACTCGGCGAGCATTCACGAAGCACCTGCAAATAAACACGCCAAGAGCCCAGTACCAGAGCCAGAGACGGCACAGCACGGTGGCTAGCGTCAGAACCCGGGGCTGGGTCCGACTGCTCCAGCGCTCACCAGCTGACACTGGCCAAGACACTTAACTTCTTTCCCTGCACCTAGTTTCTTCATCTTCAAAAGGGAGTGGGAGGGAGAAACCAATACCAATACCCATTTCATAGGCTTGTGACGAAGATCAAATGAAATAATACTTGTAAAAAAAACATATGATAATGCCCTTGCACTTAGAGCTATTTTTGTTAAATAAATATTATAAACCAAAAGGGAAATTACGGACATATTTGGCTGCATAACAATTTAAAATTTGTGTACAGTACCAGCAGTCATAAATCAGGTTAACCAAAAATGAGGAATTAGTTGACATACCTATGAAAGGGTTAATATTTTAAATTTATAACCGTTACAACTCAACCAAGAAAAAAAAATTTATCACCCTAATGTGAAAAGGGCAAATTCACAAAAGGAGAAACAAACATGGTGATACACCCATGAAAAGACGCTCAGTTAAATAAAAACATAACAGTGCAGAGTGCAGTTATGGTATCTCCTTTCATCTGTCAGGTCGGCACAGACTTAAAAAGGACAACAATCAAATGCTGGTGAGGGTCGTTGGGAGCCAAGGGACTTGGTACAACCATGCAAGAGGGGTGGACCTCTGTCAAACCGAACTACAACTTAAGCGAGCACAGCCATTGACCCTGCGTTTCCAAATGCTAGGAATTGACACCAGTGAACTTCCCCACCAGACTGCCTTCCCACCAGAAGGCCATGAGCTCCAGGAAAGCAGGATGGCTGCTCCGCAATGCACACAGCACCTACCCGGTGCCTATCACTCAGTATAGATTGAATGAAAGCACGGAGGTATGCAACAATGTATCTAGGAGGGTGTTTGCAGCAACATTGTTTAAAATCGTGAAAACCTGCAAATGGCAGAAAGAAGAGGCTAGAGGCATATTATTGTATGGGCCCCAGTGCCCCAGCTTCCCTTTGTTCCCTGCCATTGCATTTTCAAGCCGTTTTAAGTGGAGCTTTCCCTTTTGTGAATCACTTTCACAGTCTCATATACTGTACGTGTGAAACCATTTGCAAACGTTTCACAAAGTAAGAGTTTGGGGGAAAATAAAATATGTTATCAGAGCTTTTCACCAAATTGACACATTTCTTAATCTTTTCGATTTGAAGAGACAAAATGATCTCTTTCTGAAAGGGCTGGTGCTCCAAGCAAACAGAATTATTAAGTGTAACCAATATTATAGTCTACACTCTGAGGTCTGTTGTCTGGTTGTAGGGAGGCTTTCAATCGACAGGTTTTGAGGACCAAACTTTGTCCACAAACTCTTAAGTAGGCACAAAGACGAGAGGAAATACGCCTGAGTTAAGACTTTGTGGGGGTAGGGAGGACATTTACTCTCTATTTCCAGACTGTTCTTCTGTAACAACTTATGGTTATAAGAGACCAACTATGGTTTTATCTTGTCTTCCCCGGGATGCCCCCTGCAGCCAGGAGCTTGCCCTAGAAGAGGCTCCCACTCGGAACTCTTGGACCCCCTTCGCCTGGAGTCATTCGTGGTGGTTGTGTTCTACGGTCTCCACCAAGGATGAAGTTAGCAAACACTGAGCCACTGCTCCCGCAGGAAATACAGGGTTAGGTTCCGTGCGCTGTGGTCACTGACTCGTGAGCTAACCAACACATAACTTTATTTTCTCTGTGTTTCCGTTTAAAGACCCTTATTTGGCATCGATTGTTGATTCATTAACATTGAACCTGCGGCCAAAAGAACTATAACCTACATTGTAACAAAGTCTGCCTAACAGCAATCAGCCTTGGCATGCTCAGAACACTGAATGACACTGTAGTACTACGTTCGGGGCCCATTTTAAACAGCAACATCGCCAACGAAACGCACAGCAAGGACACCTGTGTGCAGCGGGAGAGCTGAAGCAAGCGGCCAGATCGCCACCTCCCTCTGTCTCAGCCAGAAGTGCATGTGTGTGTGCTGGGCAACTCAATCTTTCGTTCCTCTACGTTATGTCCACGTGACCGTGAAAGTGTCATGATCTTTGATTTGGGGGTTAGAATAAATTTCTTTTAACTTAAATAATTTTATTGTTGTTCAATTACAGTTGTCTGTATTTTCTCCCTCCCTCCCCCCAAACCCACCTCCCTCCCTTGCTTCCACCCACCCCCTTGGTTTTGTCCATGTGTCCTTTACAATAGTCCCTGAAAACCCTTCCCTCCATTATCCCCTCCCCCCTCCCCTCTGGCGATTGTTAGATTAGCAAGAATGCAAATTTGCAAATATGGAACCTGTGAATCATGAAGATCAGCTGTATTCGACGGCACTTAAATAGCACTTATTCAGTACCAGAAAGTATTCTAAGGCTCCATTCATTTCATACAATTATGAGGACCTGAAGCACAGAGGGATTTAGCCACCTGCCCATGGTCACACAGCTGGTAACTGATGGGGCTGGGATTTGAACCCACACAGTCTGAGTTTCATATCAATGCATCGAAGGAGGTTTCAGATCGATCCAGAGCATTTGGCCTCTAAGGGAACTTCTTGGGGCTCGAGGACGAGAAGGACAGAAGCAGCAGAGCTTCAGGGAGGAAAAACTGTGACTAGGAAATGAAGGAAGGAAGGAGGGAAAGGGAACCTTTACATTGAATGAAAAGGTACCACTTGCAAAAAAAAGAAGTTCAGCTTCTATGTCATAACCAATGTGACACGGTGTATCTTTCTGATAAGAAGTCAGTCATCTAGACACTGAGCACGAAACAGATCACCGGAGTGTGGAGTGGCAAGGACCCTATCTTCTCCTTCCCCTTTGCTCATAGCACGTGGCACATCGGTTGTCCAAACCTCGGGTCCTTTAACAGAAACGTGAGAAGTTCCCTTCTGTCCCTCTCCCATCCTGGTATCTGGGCACTAGACAGATTAGTCAAAGCAAAGCAGCAGCATCAACCTTTTCCTCCCCCAGAGTCGGTCAGAGCTTTCATTGTTTCCCTCTCTCCAGCCAGCACACCCAGCACCAGCAGCCTCCTGCGCCCCGGGGCCTGCGTCTGCTAAAGGCTCGGCCGGCCGGCCAGGCCAAGAAATGACTTCCCTTCTCTTTCTGGTGCACAGGGATGTGAAAGAAAACAATCAAGTCTTCTCTTGAAGTTTGTCTTTTTAAAACAAAAAAGCTCTCCGTGTGATGAACTCTCCGGGACTCGGGACAGAGATTTAAATATTACCGAAGGATTTCCCTGCTGCACCAAGTTCTTTTAGGGAGACCAGCCACTTAACTACAACAGCCAAACCTGAAGGCTTTTTTTCTCCCCGGCTGGCGAGCGGAGTTCACCACCACTTTCCGCCTCGAAACCCCACCCCTTCCAAAAATAGCATCGCTTGGGCCTTTAAAGTCGTGATTCAGGTGCAGCAGGAGTGCACGCAGCACTCAGCCTCGCAAGGGTGGGGGCGGGAAAGGAAGTAGCCGCGTGGATGGTTGCTGTCTCGCTGTGGGTGCAATCAACCACCTCGTTTCTCCGTAGCCAGACATGTGACTCTGACTCGCTTCAAAGTTTTGGCCCCCAAACAACTAGGCGTCCTTTTTAAGTTGGCATGTTTTCCACAGAAGAATACTGAGCATCTTTGCGACATGCCTCACACAGCGCTGGGCCAGCTGTCTACCAATATGGATCCCGGAAGGGGGTGCTGCCCACGTGGGTGATGGCAGTCATTAGTGCCTGTTGCTCATAGCGAACGTCAAAGTGCCCCCCAAACGGGGGTCCAGGCGGTTGGCCGAGATGCCCTGGGCAGGCATCCGTGCACCCAGAGTACCAGCGGGGCTGCGTGAGGGAGGAGGCGGGCACACCCCGGTGTCCTGGACTTCCAGACGGAGTCCAGTCCCAGAGAGCGATGTCAGAGGTCTCCAGAGGCTGCCCAGGCCGGCTTCAAAGGGAGGGATGAACCTCATGACGTCGGTTCCAAAGAAACGCCACCTGCTAGCATCATGCCCAGGCTCGTCCTCCCCACCTACCAGCTTCCCAGGCAAGTCTCCAAGGGCACGGCGAGCCGGCAGCTGCAACAGTTCGCATTGCCCCACGGATCCGCGGTGGGAGGACATGTAGAAGGGGAAGAAGAATGGCCATTCTCAATGACCTGGACCCCTGAGGCGGCTGGGGGATCCTGAAAGGTCATCTTGTTGACCCCATTATAGAAGAAAAATGTGGTCTTCTTTGGCCTGGAAATCTGGTCAGGTAGATTTGCTGGAGTAAATTTCTGCATCCATACACACTCCCATTATACCCATGTTCAGGAGTGTGACGATGCAAACCCACTCTGAACCAGCCTTCTCCTTCCAGACCCCAGGACACCCCTCGGTCTGAAACGCCTGCCACCGTGTGCGAGAGCCTGGCTCAGAGGCGCCACCACACTCCCCAGCTCGCTGCTTTGGAATAACTAGAATATCAACCCGAGCACAAAGG